>NW_020173674.1:8349627-8417847 GCF_003031525.2 Neophocaena asiaeorientalis asiaeorientalis
GAGAGGCCCGCGTACCGAAAAAAAAAAAAAAAAAAAAACTCAGACTCTGTTAGGAGTAAGATGGAAATCAAACTTATTCTAACATATTTTAAAATTCTGACACGTCAGACTAGCCTACCATTGAGTCCTTATTGGAAGTGAGTCTCTTTCTAATACACAAAATGTGGCGTTCAAGTGGTTATAATTTTCTGGATTAAAGCCATTAGTGGACTTAATACCTAGAGTCCAGAAGTAAGGACAGTAATGTACGATATATTTGGATATAGTTTTATGTGCTTACATGAAAATTCTCTCCTCAGCACCTAAATGAATATATCAATTTTCATATGTGTAAGTTTTTGCAACGCTTATAATTTGACTTTTAAAAACTAAATTTTCTTTACCTGAGGTTTATGAGTAGATTTCATTGTAGTTCATGAATCTGTGAAAGTTCACGCAATACTTCATTTATATGCATATTTTCCTGGGAATAGGGTTTCTCCAACTATCTATCCATTCCATAAATTTACTGAACATCTATTATGAGCCCAGGATTAGTTTTAGTTGCTGGACAAAAACAATAAGGTCTCTGCTCTCTTTCAAAAACATCTGAGGGTCTGCTTTGTGCCAGGTTCTGTTCAGGCATTAGAGATAGAGCAGTGAATAAAGCAGCAAAAATCTCCACTCTGAGGGAACTTATATTTTACCGTGGCAGACAGACAATATACAAAATAAATAAGTCAAATACTGTAAGATAGATTATGACAAGTGGTAAGAAAAATAAAGCAGGAAAGGCCTATAAGGTGTGCAAGTTAGATCAGGTGGCCAGGAAAAGACCTAAAGGAGGTGAGAGAGTGAAGAGCTGCGAGAATGTATGAGGGAAGAGCATTCTAGGCACAGTGAACAGCAAATAAGACTGCGGTAGAAAGCTACTCCTGGTGTGAAGAACAGCAAGATCAGTGTGGCTAAAGCTGGCTGAGCAAGGGGGAGGCTGGGACCAGATATTATAGGGCTTCATAAGCCTTCGAAGGACTTCAGCATTTAATCTGAGTGGGATCAGAAGCTACTGGAGCATTTGCCAATGAGTGAAATAATCTGACTTACATTTTTCGCAGGCTTACACCAGCTGCTGTGCAGAGAAAAGACTGAAGAGAGCCAAGGGAGAAAGTCTGGAGACCACTTAGGAGGCAACTGCAGTGATCCAGGAGAGCTATGATAACAGCTTGGACCAGGGTGGTAGCAATGGAACCTGAGAAACTAGTAGTCACTGAATATATTCTGAAGGTAGAATCAACAGGATTTGCTAATTGTTGTATGAAGGAAAGAGAGGAATCAAGGGCATTTAAAATGAGGAAGAGGGCTTCCCTGGTGGCGCAGTGGTTAAGAATCTGCCTGCCAATGCAGGGTACATGGGTTCGAGCCCCAGTCCGGGAAGATCCCACATGCCGCGGAGCAACTAAGCCCGTGCACCACAACTACTGAGCCTGCAAGCCACAACTACTGAGCCCGTGTGCCACAACTACTGAAGCCCACGTGCCTAGTGCCTAGAGCTCCGCAATGAGAGAACCCACTGCAATGCGAAGCCCGCACACCGCAACGAAGAGTAGCCCCTGCTCGCCACAGCTAGAGAAAGCCCGCACAGAGCAAAGAAGACCCAACGCAGCCAAAAATAAATAAATAAATAAATAAATTTTAATAAAATAAAATAAAATAAAGTGAGGAAGAGAAGTAACCACTGGATTTAACAATGTGGAAAATAACTGGTGAACTTGACAAGAGATGTTCCTGTGGAACGGTGGAGCAAAAAGGCACCCAGCTTAGGAACCATGGGACCAGAAGTGACAGTTTCCAAGTTAACTGGACTCAGCCAACCAATAACTGAATTCAAGAGGGTGACTGAACCGTCTTTATCGCATGTTGTTTCAAATTTCAAAGAGAGGCAGTGTACATATTTGAAAGAACTGAGTTGGTCCTCTATCCCTGCTTTATCCTATCTTCAACTTCACGGACACAAACCTTTGGGCATATCACTTAATTTCTGATTCCTCATCTGTAAAGTGAGATTTGTTTCACTACCCACCTCACAGATAAAAAATATAAGTCTTTCTCCTATTGAATACAGCCTCTTAGAGAGATGTTGTATGCACAGCACCTAACAAAGAGCTTTAATGTATGCTCAAACATTTGTTGAATTAAGTTAATGTATGGGTACAAATTAAACCATAAAGCAATACACAAAGGTAAGATATAAAAAATCAAATATTTCCACCTTTATGTAAAAAGAAGACAATGCTCACTGCTGAAATGCCTTCAGGTGGCTCTGTATTAGTTTTGCTAAAAATGTTTTTCAGAATACCCTTCAATAGACCCTCAAGGGCAAACTGCCAGTGAGGAACAAGTCAAACAGCCCTTCTGCCACCCCGCCCCCCGCCCGCAACCTGCCTCCCCACTAGGTTATGATGATGTGCTTACAGGCAAAACTCAACCAGTAGATTGGAAAAAACAGATACGAATATTTCTTTGAAATTTAAAGAGACCATCACAAGAGGAGGCTAACTGGTAACAATTCCCACCACCACCCCCCCAAAACGTAAAACAGAAATGCAAATCCTATACAGTATTTAACGGGATTCTCTCTGGGAATTCCCTGGCGGTCCAGTGGTTAGGACTCGGCGCTTTCACTGCCGTGGCCCGGGTTCAGTCCCTTGTCGGGGAACTAAGATCCCACAAGCAATAAAGTGCAGCCTCCCCCGACCCCGTCAAAAAAATAATAAGTAAGTAAACAGATTCTCTCTGAAATTGCAGTATTACAGAGTAACATGTCACACTCTAATAACAGATGTTACTAGTCAGATATGCAGTAAAAGACTTCAGTGATGTAATCACAAGCAATACTGATTACAGCTAAACTTATGTAGCATACGTACTTTTTCAAAACACCTATAACATACCCGATGATCCAAATTAATTCTAGAATAATTGTTATGAATAAACAGAATAAAAGCTGTCAGTCTCCTGCACAACTCCTGAATGACTTAAATGATACGAACATAATATCGACTTGGTAGTTTTTATTTTAAAAGTTTTACTATGAAATTTATATATTTTTCACAAGTCTGTACAGTTTAGGAGGCAGTTATAAATTCATCATTAACAATAAAGTTGAACACAAACTATAAGCTAGGTACATGCAGCAAATATGCATAGCTAACCATTTATTTGGAGCTTTTGTTAATTCTGCTCAGAATTACAAAAGTGGTAAATTCTAGGTTTATGGCTAGTCTAAAGAGAAGTGCCCTTCTAAAGAACAAACAACCTCTTGGCTCACACAAAACTGGAAACCTTAACTTTCCCCTGGCCCTTCAATGGCACATCACCAATTCCTTCACTACCAAGCTTTGTTTACAAATGTTTGTAACCTGCACGGGATTAAACAGGTGCCTCCTATATCAGGATCAGTATATAATTTCCTCACCACAGAATACAATAAAAGCAATAATATTAGTTTTATTTTGTTTTCAGACCATCACTAAAATAATAAAAATAAAAACACTGATGCTCTTACCAGCTACTACATAAACAATTCCCAAGAGATTTCAACTTAAGGAAGGTGTGTTAAATATATGTAGACTGGTTTGTTTGATCATACTCATTAAACTATTTGTGAATTGACTCTAAAAGAAAACAGCATTAAAAGAAATCTTCTATTCCTGGGGAATAAAAACCACCTTAGTCAACAGGCATTTGTGAACCATATTGACATGACCATTCATTCTTGCTGTCTCCTGTACTCTTGCTTCCACTGATAGGAGTTTCACAATGTATCTTGACTTATGGTCAGCATGCTGCACAAAGTATTTAAGCATACTGATGCCAAGCGATCTATGAAACATCCTGGCTCCCCCTCAACTTCTTTAACAGATCAGGTGAGTGAAAGGAGAGGCAGCTCTTATTAATATGAGGGGTCAAAAGCTGAAACAACTGACTCGCTTTTAGAAAGCAGAAAAAGATATAAGAGCATCCTTTACTGGGAGGAAGATTAAATGATTTCTCACTTGTAATTCAACTGTTTTTTGTATCTATGTGTTTCAAACCTGTAAATAGATGTATCAAGTACTAGGTATCGTTATTCAATCAAAGTTAGGATCTAAGGGCAGCAAAGCAAATTTGTCTAGGTCACGTTCCTGAGGCTTAGGGTGTACACAAGGTCATACAATTAATGAGAGAGACAGGATTGAAATCTAGGTGTCTCTGGGGCTCAAGGCTGTGTGTTTATCACCATGTTATACTGTCACTGCTAATGGGACATGAATACAATACAGATGTCAGTGTTGAACGGGTGGTCAGAGTTCTTTTTTACGTAAGAGTTAAGACTGAAAATACAAGTTACATAATCATATGATTGATTGATGTGTTAGAACAAAGCGTAAAAATGATGCCTTAAAAAGTACACAGAACAACTTAGTTTCATGAGTGAAAAAGAAGTATTTAAAGCATTAAAATATTTTTTAGTTGTCCAAGCTGTTTTTGCTTTAAGCTAACTTCCACAAACAGACACAAGAAATGTAGCTTTATTTTGGCACCATGATTTTCAGAGCAGTAATAAAGAATAGTCTCTAGCAAGTTATAGAATTTCAAAGGCTATAGACAACAAGCTATTAAAGCACTTTTAAACATCAGACAATAGACAGGTATCTATACTTGATGTCTAATAAGGCAACCCTCATCCTGAAAAGAGCACTAATTATTTCCGTATTTTCTACCTCAACCTCAAATTTCTGCCTTTGAAATCCTCACTTTCCTTCAAAGGCAGAAATCTGGGAAGCCAATCCTGGCCCCGACCTTCTCCAAGCGTACATCACTGCCAGCTGCACTAACACCCGACGCACTGGAAGAGAGAGGGCTATTGCTGATCACCTTTAGGTAGGAACTAAATTTCTAAAATTTGGACAGGTCAGTCAAGACACAATTGCCTCCTGCAGGCACCAAGTGACCACTTCCTCTTCTTTTTTTTATTTTTTGAAAGTCTCTAAAACCAAGAGGAGCTTGGTGAATGAAAGTGAAGCTAAAGCTTGACATCAACACTTACAGATTTTTAAAACAAGGTAAATTTTTTAAGAATCCTTTTTTTTTTTTTTTTTTTTTGCGGTACGCGGGCCTCTCACTGTTGTGGCCTCTCCCGTAGCGGAGCACAGGCTCCGGACGCGCAGGCTCAGTGGCCATGGCTCACGGGCCCAGCCGCTCTGCGGCATATGGGATCTTCCCGGACCGGGGCACGAACCCGTGTCCCCTGCATCGGCAGGCGGACTCTCAACTACTGAGCCACCAGGGAAGCCCAAGAATGCATTTTAAATGAGTCAAATTTTGGAATAACAGACTTCATCTTATTTTCATGGTGCAAAAGCTTGAGACATTTCCTCAGAGATGGAGAAAGCATTCTGTAAGGAGGAAGAGCTTCTGCAATGAAATGATGACTATACACTGCAGTGTCTTAAGCTAAACTTTTCCAGTACTGACCTGACAAATGAGGATCTTGCACTGAACCCACTAAAACTGTATTAATGATTTTTACACAATATTAATACATATTTGCAATGGGTAAGACTTTAAGGTGGAGAGAGTATCTAATTTATTTTTCAACTGTATCAAAAATTTAAAACCAAGAGAAATCAAAAGGTATGCACAGAAGGGCCAACAACCAAAGAGTAACCAATGACAAGTGATTAGAGCCAAAACACCAAGTTGCTAAATATATAAGGAAGCTGCTGTTCATCTGGACCTTTGCCCAGAACACAAAAATTTGGAGGAGAAGCAGTGGTAGTTTAAAGGGGACAAGGGTTCTAAATTTGCTGCTTCATTCATTTATCTGGACATGTAATCTTGGCCTTGCAGAAGCTTCCTCTGATACTGTTTCTACTGAAATGGCCATAACCACACTGGAAAATCCAAATGAGTACCAAAGCTCTTACGTGGAAATCCACTGTTCGAAAAACACGTAAAGAATATATTTAGAGCTAAGATCAGTTTTGTTCTTTAGAACAATCAACCCAAGATTCTGGCAAAGGAGACGTTGAAGCATTTTAAAACGTCTCAAAATCCTTTAAGGTAACTAAATAAACAGCAAAATTATCTGTACTCTGCCAAGCTTATGGCCCTTCTTTCGACAAAATGCTTTTTTTTTTCTTTTTCTTGGAAGACTGAGTTCCTTTAAGAATCACCACCTGCTCATGGTGCTTTTTTTTTTCCCCCCTCAAGAAGGCATCTGCACTGCAGATCTCTGCACGAGGGGAGCTTGCCAGCCAGCTCCCACCACCAGGCAGACGCGTTATACAATGGAAACTGAAAGCGGCCTGCAGCTTCCCTCCTAGTCTTTCACAGAGATGGGAGGAGAAGGGGGTTCAACCAGCCCCTGCTTTGTCTGACTTTTCTCCCCCTCCCCCCTGTCTGCGGGAAACACCCCCTTTTGTTATACTTCGATCAATAATAGCCGACAAAAAGCATGAAATTAAAATATGTTGACGGCTTGGCATGACTCTACCTATTATCTTCTAGAATATAAGCAGCTACCCTCGTGTCCCCACCCCCACGCCGCGCCAGTGAAGAGCAGGCTGTGTTGCAGATGCAGCCACGGATCCATCTTGGACCATCAGCAGCTCCCTCCCAAATCTTCCCTGAGCTGTTCTCATCACGCCTCCTTCTACCTCGGAGCCTCAGAAAAATCGGGCATTCGGTGTCTGGCCACAAAAAATTAACAGCAGATGAAAACAGTATAGAAAACGGCCTCAGTGTTTCCATTAAACTTCCTCATCTTTCCCACGGGCAACCAAAAAAAAAAACCATGATTTTTGGAAGACTACGAATGGCTGATTATGTCAATACCTGTTTGCAAAACCTGCAATGCAACCCAACCCTTTCACCACCATCCCCTCAAAATCGTAAGGAGTCATTTCTCCTACCACCAACCTGCCCCAATCCGCTCAATCTCTCTAATCCTCCACTAAATCACCCTGGTTCAGAGGACGGCTCCCCCCGAACCCGTGTCTTTTCCCACCTGCCCAGTCTCGGCGTTAACGCCCACTCTCCAGAGTATCTCCCCTCCCCCAACCTGTTTTCCTCACACCCCGTTATTCCCTCACCGCCTGCAAGACCTGACGCTCCCCTCCCCCTTACCCCATTTTCCAGACGCTCCTTCCCGGGGGCTGAAGCCTCCAGTACGCAAGAGTGATCTGCAGTCCCTGACCCCGAAGGCACCCCCCCTCCCGAGGTCGGAGTCCCCCGGCGCGCCTCACCAGCACAGGAGGAGCCGCAGCTCTTCGCCCCCAGGGCGGGGCAGGCTCCCGGGCTCCCGCCGCCGCCACCGGGCGCAGAGGACTCGGCCACGGAGGATGACGAGGAGACGGACGGGGACTGAGTGGCCGCCGACGGCTCCGCCATGGCTGCGCAAGCAAAGGCGGGAGAGGGGTGAATAGCGATGTGGGACGGGAGAGAGGGAGGGAAAAGAAAATAATCGGGCGGCTGGCTCTCCGAAGTCGCCTCGCCTCTCCTTGCTCCGAGGACAGGGTCCGACAGACAGACTGCCTTAGCCGAGCGCCGCGAGAGGGCGGAAGCGCGAGCGCGCAGGCGCATAAAGAGCCCTCGGGCTGGTGGCGCGGGCGGGAGGCGGTCTAGTTGAGGCGCCCAGCGACGCAGGGCGCAGGCGCAAGAACTGTCCCTCCGCGCTCTAACAGGGAAGGAGGGGCAAAACTGGCTTCGCCCAGCGCCCGGGCCAGTGGCTGGGGTGGGCCGTGCCCCGCGGGGACCAGGCGCAAGGGGCGTGGCAAAGCATCAAGCCCCGCCTACCACTGCGGCCGAAGTGGGAGGGGGGCCTGCGGCTTACTGTTGCTTCACGGCTAGTTTTGTGAATGTTTTAGCGTAGGCTAATCATGTGTTTTAAAGATAGGAGTTTCTTTTTGCTTCCATTAGTGGAGAATATCTTTCCCACAGATTCCAGAGCCGATGTCTTTTGTCTGATGCGTTCCCGCTCTTAACTCCAATGGTGAAAACCACAGTTTTCTGCAGGCCCACTCTGCAAGGTGCTTTATGAATTTTTCTGGATGTGTCGTAACAGCTCATCACCATGAGGCAGAGATGGCACGATCTCCCATTTGGTGGGTGGAGAAGGATGCTGTACAGAGTGAAAAACTATTACTTATTCCAGTCACATTGCAATGCAGCCGCAGAACCTGCTTCATGTTCTTACCTCGTTACTGCTCCGAAAGAGGCATCCACCTTGGGTCTCAAGGTTGTCCTTTCCTCTAAATAGAGAGGACACATTCTGAATGAAAAAAACGCTGAGCTAATGAAAAAGGAAGAGCCAGGAGATAACATCCTGGCTGTGGTTATGGGGGATGGTAAAATGAGGTACTAAAAATTGAGAATATGGCACAAAAGACACATAATTGAATTCTATTCGTAGCCTAAAAGAGGTCCTTAGTGAAAACTGTATTTGAAACAAGATATCTAGCTTATACTGGATTTTGTTCACTTTTTGGCTTCTCTTTGGTCGGCTTGCAAAATTCAGAGCCTTCTCCCTACGTCTGGTCAAGTGATTTGAAATGTGCCTGATTCTTTTAAAAACGGAAATGTAGACTGGAAGTAATAAAGATGAAGACTGTAGGCTTTGTGATTGCTAAAGCAGCAATCGATGACCAGAAGGGCAATTGCAGGATCAGCAGATCCTGTAAAGATGCTACCTTATGAAGGGGGAGGTAGCCAGCCAAGCAGCCACGGAGAGGAAAAGTGATCTGACCAGAGGAAATCTTCTAGAACAGTCAGTGGACTACATCTGTCCTTGACAGTTTTTAAGGTCAGGTAAAGCCCAGACAGGAAAAAAACTCCTGGCCATTGAAACACTCTGAAAAAAGGCACAGAGAATATTTCCCAAAATAACTTTGTGGCAAATATCTAACTCTGGCACTTAACAGCATCAGATGACACTGCAGCAACCTGTCCCTTAGATGACAAAGAGAAATGCAATCCAATCTGATAACCAAGCCAGTTATCTACCCATTCTGATAAATGCATAAATTTTAAAAATTTACATTATTAGGTGCTGGATAAGGAAATGAATGAGGCTGGTCCCTAACTCTGACAGCAATTGCTAGGATCTGCAGACCCTGGCTGGAAAGGAATCCTGTTTCCATATCTAGAAAGAGAGAAAAGAAGATAAAAATCAAGACATTGATGTGGTCTTGGTGGTCTCTTCAAACCCAAAAAATTTTCCATAAGAGGCCTTTGTGCTAGATCCAATTCTTGAAGCTGCCTTTCCTTCCTGCTCTCATTTGCTGTACCAGTAAATTTCCCTGAGACTGACTCTTGCTTGGGATGTTATTTGTATACATGGTTTGTTCCACAGATGTTTACTGGTCACTTGCTGTGTGTATGATGGTATCCTGGGAAATTTGGAGGGATCCAAAAAATATGTTTGTCCTGAGCCTACAAGCTAGTTGGGGCTTAGAACATACTCACATAAAGTTTAAAAAATTAAATAGCAACCAAAAACAACCCCCAAACAACACAAAATTATAATGCTATGATTAGATGACAAGTGAATTGTATGAATTTAAGAGTATAGGGAATGACTATGGAGTTATAGTGACTTGGGGAGGTTTTATGAAGAAGCTAACTCAGGAGTTTGGAGTGGTAAGGAGGTCATTAAAGGCAAGGGAGAATGGTGTGAAGCAAATGCATGGGCTGTTTTTAAGCAAGTATACAATAACACCTCCTTCTGGGCAGACCAATCACAAAAAAGCACCCCTTCCTCCCAGCCCAGCCCATGATGCATGTCACTGCTGGCTTGACTAGCAGAACTTGGCCTAGATTTGATCCCATCTTGCCCCCCCCCCCACAGGCTTCATTAGTACAACACAACACAACACAGCCTTCTGTGGTGGCTGGAGGCCTAGAAGTGTGAGATGTTTCGGGTACGGTTAGCCCAGGTTGGCTAGAGCCAAGGGCTTGAATTAGGACAAGAGGGAGATAAAATGGGGAAGATGGGTTGGGGCCAGAGTGTGGAGAAGCAGTAACAGAGCCTTAAAGAATTGAGGGTTCATCTTAAGGCTAATGGGGATTCAGCATAAGTTTTCAGGCAGGGAAGGGCTCAGGTGGGATTGTTAAAGCGCTCACTGGAGTACAGCCATTTCTCAGGAGTTCTGAGCAATTTTTACTGCTGAGGCACTGAGCTGGGAAATCTTCTTTCTTGGTCCTATCCTTATGGGACAGGTATTTACAAAGCTAATTTCCCACATCATTTTCTAGGCCATCTTATTACCCAGTTTATTTTTCTTCTTGACTTTTAGAAAAAAAATTATTTAATATAGTCACATGCCATATATGTGTTTATATTCAGAAGTATATATACTATCGAGTTTTATTCTATCACCAACCCCCCTCCACCCACTGGTCTCCCCCTCTACACTCACATAGGTAATTACTGTTAGGAGCTTTCTGTGGCAAGTGCACAGGTGAATATAGCAAATCTGTATCCTTCTTTTTTACTTTTAATTTTTTTTTAACTTTTATTTTTGGCTGCGTTGGGTCTTTTTTGCTGCGCATGGGCTTTCTCTAGTTGTGGAGAGCGGGCGCTCCTCTTGGTTGTGGTGCGCAGGCTGCTCACCGCGGTGGCTTCTCTTGTTGCAGAGCGCGGGCTTCAGTAGTTGCGGCACGCGGGCTCAGTAGTTGTGGCTCATGGGCTCTAGAGCACAGGCTCAGTAGTTGTGGTGCACGGGCTTAGTTGTTTCACAGCATGTGGGATCTTCCCGGACCAGGGATCAAACCCATGTTCCCTGCATTGGCAGGCGGATTCCTAACCATTGTGCCACCAGGGAAGCCCTATACACCATTTTATACACGAGCAAAGTAAGGTATTTAAATGACACCCAGGGACGCCAGTAGTCCAGTCTGTCTTTTCTGAGTGCCCAGACTGTTGCTTAAATGTGGATCCTGTGAGTAGGTGGTAGGAGAGGAGGCTGAGCTGTCAGCACAGTCAGTGAGTGATAATTATTTACTTGGCTGTTTACCCCAGGAGGCTGTGAGTCTCTGGAGGACAAGAATGTGTCTTATGCATTGTTGCAGCATTACTACCTAGCACTGTGCCTGGCACGCAATAAACACCCTATTTTTGGAAAGCTGTGGATCCTGAGTCACAGTGGGTATTATTGCAGAAAACAATTTTTCTATTTTTGTGCTTTGTAACATAATTCAGCATCTCGAATATTTATGACTTTGTTTTGCTTTTCCAGAATGAATATAATGATTACCAATTTTTGAGCACTAATTATGCATCAGTCATAATTGCCAAACACTTACATCTCATTTAACCTACAACTCTGTGACTTGAGTATTCAAATCATTTGGCAGATGATGATAAAACGAGTTCAGAGAGGTTAGCTAACTCACCCAAGTTTGCCCAGCTAGTGAGCATCAGAGCTAGAATTCAGAGCCAGCTCAGTCTGACCACAAAGCCAATGGCCTTGAGCATTCAAACATGTCTACATGTCACCTACTCTGGAAAAACCACAAGGAAAGCTCAGCCTCTGGTCATACCACATGACTCAATTCAGAGTGAGATGGCTGAAGGCTGGCTCAAATCAGTCTCATCAATTTGTAGCATTTTGAACCTCCACTGTTTTGATGACCCTAGATACTTGAGAAGGAAACAACAATAACAAAACAGGTTTCTTGTTTACAGGAGTTGTTTTCTAAGCTGTGACTAATCCTAAAGTGTACCTATAATTTGTAATGTTGTTCTAAGTGCCCAAAACTTCTAGTGTATGGGGAAGCTGATGTGCTGACACTGACTTTGATGTTATATTGAGAAAGATGTAATGTATTTTTTTAAACATCTATTTATTTATTTTTGGCTGCATTGGGTCTTCGTTGCTGTGTGCGGGCTTTCTCTAGTCGCGGCGAGCAGGGGCTGCTTTTCGTTGCGGTGCACAGACTTCTCATCGTGGTTGCTTCTCTTGTTGTGGAGCACGGGCTCTAGGCGCGCAGGCTTCAATAGTTGTGGCACCTGGGTTTAATTGCTCTGGGGCATGTGGGATCTTCCCGGACCAGGGATTGAACCCATGTCCCCTGCACTGGCAGGTGAATTCTTAACCACTGCGTCACCAGGGAAGTCCCTAACGTATACCTTCTTTATTCTTCCATTCAATAAATATTTGAGTCTCTACCATCTGCCTGGCACTGTTTGGGAGCACTGGAGATATAGCAGTGAACCAAAACAAAAATTCCTGTCCATTTGGAACTTATATTCTAGTGGGAAGACACAAACAAAAATAAAAGTGAAACTTAAAGTTAGATGGTGAGAAGTCTTATGGAGAAGGATGGGAAGGGGAATATAGAATGCTGGGAGGTATGCTCAGTTTTAAATTCTTACACTGTATGTTGCAACTGTGACAAGTCATTAGCCTCTGGCCCCTTTCTCTTCTGAGCATGCCTCATAATGCCCTGGATTTGTGTCACATCCTGTAGGTCCTGCTTTCTGCATACCCAATGTGAAACCCCAGGAACCACTTGTCTTGAGGTTCTCATCTAGTTTCTTGCTGGCCAGAGTTAATTTATATCTAACCTAGACTCAAATATAAAGCCTGGCCGAGGGTATTCAAATAATCTTGAGAGTTTGCAGAGAATCAGAAGGTGCAGGGGAAAAGAAATCAAAACACGACCTCTTCAGGTAAGATTAGGTAGAATTATCTTTACCTTTTCACTTCTGGCCTAATCACTCGGGGAGTGAAAAAACAGCTCAAGGGCGTGGCAGGGCCTAGAGATAGCTGGAAGGAGGTTCTGGGTAGGTTATAATAGTTAATGTAGAGGCAGAAGAAAGAAAGTGGAATAATTTGTCGAGTGAATGAGGCAATGATGATGCCAAGAGGTGGTAGCGGTCGGGGGGAGGGAGATAGAGGCTTTAGCCTCTCGTAAGCTCCACTAGTTATTTAGCCCCAAGACAACTGCCCCTACCCCAACGAATCCAAAATAACAATATTCTTCAATTGTGACAACTGACATTTTCTCAATCACACGTGAAGCGTGAATAAAAAGCATTTTTGGAGAACCCTGTTTTGTACTCATCTACCATACAGTTTAAGTAAGAGTGTGATTGCCAAAGCAGCTCCAAAACAAGCTCCTCTAAGCCGGAGATTTACAAAATATGGCCACGGCTTAGACTGGACAAAGCCAGTGGAAGGACTTTGCCTGGAAGTTCTCACGTTAGCTATTGGAGTGGCTATGGTGCGCCATCAGGCTTGGACAGGGACGGGAATATGGGGCGAAGTTGCTGATGGTGATAATGAAGTCACGACCTCCTCTCTTTGTGAAGGCAAAACCATTTAAAAAAACACTGATGCTCACGTCACCCAGGGTTGAGGCCTCGCTTCGGTCCTTAGGGCAGAGTGCCGTCGACCTATGGCCCCGGCTAGCGTTAAAACACCGAAACCGCCTCAAACACTGCAGTCAAGGATCTGTGGCCGGTTCCACCAACGCCTCCGCTAGGGGCCTGGCCTCAAGGCTAAGTGAGGGCAGGGCGGGGATGACTGGGCGGCCCACCGCTCCCTGCACAGCCTGCTGGGAGTTGTAGTTCAGTCGTCGAAGAGCCACGACAATCCCCATCCCTCTCTTCCGCTTCCTCCCCGCCCGGATGAGTGCGCAGAATGGGAACCGTTGGAGGGTACCCAGAGAGCGTGGGACTACAATTCCCAACGGACGGTTGCCCCCAGGGCGCAGCCCCAGGTAGCCGGCTGCGGGTGTCGGACTCCGGCGCACGCGCACACGCCTCGGGCGGTGGCGGGATTCGCAGCGTGCGCTTTCCCGCTCCAGCCGGCTCGGCGCTCGTTGCACTTCTGGCTGCCGGTCGATCCACGCCAGCCCGCTACGCGCCGTCTCGTGGTTTCGCGCGCCTCTCCTTCTCCCTAGTTGTTTGTAGAGCCAGGCCACGCCCGTTTCCCGCCGCCAGGGCCTGGTTCGTTCCCGCCCCAGCCCGACCCTCTCTGAGCTCCTGCTCCTTCTGCTGGAGGCGGAGGCACCATGTTGTCCCCTCAGCGAGTGGTAGCGGCAGCATCGGGAGGAGCAGGTGAGGCGCGCTATTTCCCCCGAGCCCGCTCCGTGGCCACCCCCGCCGCCCTCCCTGCTATAGTTTCGAGGAGACCGGACGCCCGCGCCTCCGCCCTTCCTCGTCCCGGGGTTGGAACCGCGCGCCTCTCGCTGGGGTCCCTTGGCTGACGAATTAGGGTGCGGGGGCTGCTCGCGAGGCCGGGCCAGTCGGACGCGGGCGACGCCTTTCTCCGCTACCGGCCGGGAGCGGCCGCCTTCGGGGGTCGGGCCCTGGGCCCGGAGGAGGCCGTTAGTACTCCTCGGGGTACTAACGGCTGTTAGTACCCCGAGGGTCGGTGGTCCTGGGGCGGCGTTTAGAGGCTGAGCTGGGCGCTCCGGGCTGCTGCCCTCTCCCTGCCGAGGCGCTTCGCTCGCTCGCTCGCGGGCCGGGAAACCTCGGGCCGAGTGGCTCTGGCCGTATTAACGGGCCCAGGGAGTGGGGAAGGTAGATGCTTTATTGTTCAGCCTTTTAAAAAGCTCTGGAGGGCTGCGAAGCGTCTTTGAGTTGGAGGCTTTATTTTTATCCTAAAGACCTTGAGTTACAGGAGGTATTAGGGAAGTCGATTTTCAACCCGCACTTATCTCCCTAAGGAGATAAAAGAATGTGGCCTAAATTGATTTTTAGGAAGTTCTTTTAGTACGTTTGGTACAGTACGTTGTTCTTTTGCTTTTTTTGAAGACACAGAGCATAGGGAAAGTATTAAAGAGAAAACAAATAGTCACCATAAATTCATGGATTTTAATTTCATCTGTCATTCTACCTGGCTTTATTCTTGTTTGCTGTGTGTGCTGTTGAAATGGCCAGAAGTTTTCACTTGCGAAATCTAAAGGCAAAAAAAAAAAGAAAAGAACATTGTTTGAAGACACTTTTAATAAATCTTAGTCCTCAAATTTGAATACGAAGTTGGATGGAATGTTTTGGGAAGGAGAGAAAAGAACTAACGGACCAAAAACGTGGTTTCACATTTTGGCTGGCTTTTGGAGAAGCAAAACCTACGTAGTTTTAAACCGCGACAAGTATTCAGCATTGCAGTGTACTGAATTTCAAATTACTGTTTTTTTTCAATCCCCACAGAAACCAGCTCATAGTATAGAAATCTCTGTTGCTGCTTTAACACCTGTAAAGAAAACGCTTGATTGAAAAAGACCTCTACCTAATGAAGCATTACACTAGTAGAGCAGGTTGTTTTATTAGCTGTTGTTAACTTGTCTTATTGGAGTAATCATAAAATTAAGAAAAGAAGTAAAAAGTAAGGATAAATGTGATGATGTGTACTAGCATAATTGCCTTAGTTTTCACTAAATAGGACTTGTTTAGATTAGGCTTTTTTAGAATTGGTTTTCTATGGCGTAGCCCATGCATTTTTCATTTTTATGATTCCTGTGTCACATAATAAAAGGTATACTCACACTAATTATTTAAAATGAAATAATAAAGAATTGTAAGAAGCAAGAAATATAAAGTCATCTCTACTTCCCCAGTTCCCCAGTGGTAGTCATTACTCACAGTTTGGTCACATATTCTAAGATTTCTTTCAAGTTCCTTCGGGAACCCTGGGTTGTGTGAGCTTGTTTGAGGTTCAAAATTTACCTGCAGTGACTCGGCATGCCTGTTGAACTTTCTATGGCCTTGTGTCTTATACTGAGAAATTGTTTAACACAACTACAGTTTAAAGTTAGTCTGAATTTTAAAACATTTTCCTGACTTATCTTTGAGATTCTAGGAGCATATTCTCTAAAAAATATCAAGGGGGAAAAGTGAGTGGAAAGCTTATAGTTAAACGAAAAAAGTCTTTTAATTGCTGTAGAGCTGTGATTCTCAGCCCTGCTGCTGCACATTAGAATAACTTGGGGTTTTTAAAACCTGTCAATGCTTGGGGCCCACTCGCAGATTCTGATTTAATATATCGAGGGGCTAGGCAACAGTTTAAAAAAAAAACAACCCCAAACCCAAGTAATTTAATTTCTGTACTAATATATACAAATTTCTCTGTAGGTGGTTGCTTAATTTGAATTGATTTATTACTTTATAGGAAGTATAATTTGTAATATCAGTATTTTTGTATTGAGTTGATACTCTTCCATGCACATATCTAAAGAATGCCTTTTATTGGTATGTGTTTAGATTGTTAGAATATGTTTTGATTGTTAGAATGTGTTACATATATTTCACAGATAAAGTATCAATATATTACAAATCAGAAAATAGGTTTTAGTGGTATAGTAGGTGAATAAGCAAAGAAGTAGATTAACTCTTTTTGTCTTGAAATGATAAGGACTCCAAATCAAATATTGCCAGTTAAAGCTTATTCAACTGGAATACAGGTAATTAAAACCTTCAGGTAACCAGATTGATTTTGGGGGTGGTCTCATTTTTAGGGTAAAGTCAAATAAGATGAATATTGAATTCATTCTGTTAAAAAGATTTTTATCTTTTTAATAGAATAGCCTGGCATCTATTCTATTAAATGCTGTATTAAATTAGATGCCTGTAGTATAGCCTGGCATCATTTTTAGATTCAGCCCAATCTCTGCATTTCTGAATCTTTAATACTGTTTAGTCATAGTTGATCTTCATAAATCCATTAAGCACTACAGAATTCTTAATTGACAAAGAAAATGTAGTTTTGTTCAGCATTCTGTGCTAAGGTACAAATTTCCCCTATTCTGTTAAGTTGGATTTAAATAGAATTTTCACTGAAAGAACCTTAAAAATATACGTGTATCTACCGGCATGCTTACTGCCTTGAGACCTAACAGTGTATAAAAGCACTCCCTCACCATCACCAAAAAAGAGCCACGCAGCAGTTGTAGAGGTGGCTGAGGGCTTTAGTGTACTTAGCCTTACATATGATGATGTGTTTTCTTTGGCCTTTTCTGTGAATTAGGAACTTTAAAGACTGCCAGTAAGAACAAGGCATGAAAATGGTATGCTTCTGTTTTTGGGTGTGTTGCTTTTGCCCTTTAGAAAATGTGGTATTTCAGGAGAGTGGAAAACTCAGGTCATAACTTTGCCCTGAGTCATGCATGCTACTCAGTGGAATGTTTCTATAACTGTAGTTAGGATTTGCTTTTCAGAACTCTCTGGACAGTAAGGATGAGTACTGAGGCTGGCTCTACCCCAGTGGTTCTTAACCCAGGGCGAGTTTGCCTGGTTGGGACACGTAGCAATGTCTGGAGACATTGCTGGGTCTCGCAATCAGGAGGAAGCACTACTGGTATCCAGTGGGTAGAGGCCAGAGATGCTATCCAGCCCAAAATACCAGTGGTGCTGAGGTTGAGAAACCCTGGGGTAAACTGTTGACTTGATCTACTAAATTCTGTCTGAATTATCTGAAATAGCAATTGTAATTGCTTCCAAATAACTAGTTTCATTGAATTTATCACTGTTCAGATGGTCTTCTCAAGTATTTGAGGGACATTTAAACTTTTTTCCCCATAATGTTTTTTCTGATAGAACTTATTTCCTAAAATTTACGTTTTCCATAGGAGCAGAGAGGCCGATTATAATTCACTAGTCTCATCTACTTGTGTTTAGCCTGAGCAGCTACTTTTTTTTTTTTTTCTTTCAGTCCTTTGAAAATTCAGAAATAATTCTAGGAAGAATCAGTGCTGTAATTTGCTCAGATCTCTACAAATTTGTCCCTATAATAATTAATTTCACTTGTTAGTCTTTCAGCCATTCTATCTGGGTTGTCTGTTTTTGTTTTAGTGCAGAGCTTCTCCATTGAATCCAATCATACAGCGATTGTTTGAATAGGCATACTTAAATTAACTATTGGTTAGTCTGGATTAAGGTGTGTTGTGTCCAAAGTAAAGGATACCTCAGTACTTTAAAAGTAATTAGAAAAAATGTTGTAGCTTCCACATCAACTATTGGAGTCCTTTTTAATTATCCAAATATTTTCAACATTTCTACATACTTCGAAATGACGGCTGATGCGGTATTACTATGAGCTATTTACAGCACTGATCAGAATTGGCAGTATGATATAGTTCTACCACTCACTTTTTTTTTAAACTTAGGTTTTAAGTTCACTAAACTTAGGTTTTCCCTAAACTTAGGTTTTCCCTAAACTTAGGTTTTAAGTTCACTTAAATGTATACAGATGGTCGGGGAACTAGGATCCTAGAAACTGCGTGGTGTGGCCAAAAAAAAAAAAAAATAGAGATGATAGATGTGACTGTGGTCAGGCCATATCTCTGTATGTGTATAAGGTGTCACACCTGTTACTCATATAAATGAACATAATAGAGCATTACCTCTTCATATCGAACATTAACTGTTCATGTAAGTGAGCATTACTGTTGTTATCATCTCAGAATGCATATCTGGACCTTGGGAAATGATTGCTTCGCTAAAGGGAGAAGGCATATAAGGTTGCCACTTAAAGGTTTTTCTAGTACTATCCCTGGAGGTTAGATCTCCAGAGTATAAGATTACTGAGAAGTGGGAGTAATTTCACTGCAAATGGAGTATCTCTCCCCCTTAAAAAACTCCTAAAACAAACCCCCAAGTCTTTGGTGGGGTCCTTGCTGAGCAAGTTGCTTTAATGTTTTTATCATCGTAAATTTTGATCTGTTCTTTAGCCAGGACTATACAATTTTAAATTAAGCCAGGGCATGAATACGTTACCCAGCAAGTTTGGCCAATTTAGACATTCAGGAAATTTTCAATTGTTCAACAGAGATTGAATTTTAGAGCTATAAAATGGCTTTACCTAACTGCCTGATTTTGTAGACGAAACTGAGACACAGAGAAGTAAAGTGATTTACTCATGCTGTTACGGTTAGTACGAAACTGGGCCCAGAAATCTGGTCTTTCCTGATTGTTAGGGAAGGCCTTTCTCCTGTAGATAACTCCTTCACTGTTATAATAGTCTTTGCCAAACCAGGAGCTTAAGTCATAAAAGGAAGAAATGGTAGGGTCTGGTGGTATGTTTCATTTAGGAAGATGGAGCCAGGGAAGATGTGAAGGCTGAAAGGTGGAGATTTGAGAGAAGTGGAGCATCTGAGAGGATTCATTTTGATGATACTAAATGTAGACTTATAAAATGTTAGAACTGAAAGGGTTGCTAGAGGTTAAATCTTGACTCATTTTACTGTTGAGACTGAAGACTAGACATGCCCAGAATCACACAGGTTGTTAGTGGTAGAACTGGAACAGGAACTTGTCTCCTGACTCTTGTACCCATATATTTCTACATAATACACCTCCAAGAGTGAGCTGATGGTGGAATATCCAGGTGAATCTGCCCCTTAAGCAGTTGCACGTTTGGACCTAAGTGCAGGTTAGAAATTAATGAAGTTGCATCGCCAAAATAGAGGATGTAGTGAAATTATAAGAATAAAGAGCTTATTCAGGGAGAGGTTGAGAACTGCAGAAGGCTAAAGCAGGGCGTTGGTGGGTATCACAGGAGGCTGAAAAGGAGAACCGGTGAAAGGGGGTGATAAAGAGGCTGGAAGAGAACTAGGAGTGGGCACTGTTGTGGAGTCCAAAGGTTTTAAGACGTTTTAGAAGTGGTTGGCCAGTGTGTTATATCACAGGTGTAGAGTTGAATGAGAATCAAGAAATGCCTATTGGATTTGGCAGGAGAGGTCATTGATGAACTAGAGAATGGTTTCAACAGAGAGACTGAGAGGAAAGTCAGATTGCAAGGTGATAAGAAGGGAATGGGTAGATAAGTGGATGAAGACACACTTTCAGGGAGGTTGACAAAGAAAGACTGGGAGGAGGAAGGGAAGAAACTGACTTTTATTGAGGTTCTTTACATGTACTATAGGGTTTAGTGTTTACAGTACTAGGAAGCTATTATTCTATGGTAGATCCTGGGGCTGAATGTGGTAGTTTCCCTACTCCCCAGGGGCTTCCAGGAGCTCATTACAATATTATTATGTTGTAATGAGTGGAATAATAGTAAAGGTTTTAGTGGAAATAGGAAAGTGGGTTCTTTTTATGGAGTCCCTAATATGTGTCAGACACTGTGCTTTGAGATGGGTATTAGTTTTATAAATAAATGGAGCTACAAATGGTTAGAAATTTATCCACAGTCACATTGTGACTAAATGGTGGAGTTTTTCGTTTATTCCCCAACTGTTTATTGGATGTCTACTCTCTGTGGGCACTCTTCTGGTTCTTGGGGGATATAGCATTGAACAAAAGAGACAAAAATTTCTGCCCTCATGGAAGTTACACTCTAGAGGTGAGAAAGTAAGGATTTAAGCCCTGCCGTCTCTCTTGATTACTTTTAGTGTACTGTGCAAAGTGATGGACTCTGAGAGGATGGGGTGGGTGATCAGGACAGAGGGAGGGTGAAGGTGATTGTTGAAGGATGAGCAAGTGTTTGCTGGAGTCAAGTGGAAGAAACATTTCAGGCCATGAGAACAAATGGTTGAATAGGCTGTATATTTGAAAATTTGGAATCAAGACAGGACAGGACGTGAGTCCTAACTTTCTCCTAGGAGGAAGACCAATGAGTATAAATTTACCTGGGAGGATGAGGAGAGTAAAGAATTAGAGGAACGAAGTCAGTAGGGCGAATGGCGAAAGGGTTTGACTTACAGGATGGAGACTTTTTTGCTTTCAGCCATCAATCCATAAAATGTTTTTGTAGTTTTTTAAATAAATCTGTTTTATTTATTTTATTTTATTTATTTAATTTTGGCCACGTTGGGTCTTTGTTGCTGCACGCGGGCTTTCTCTAGTTCCTGCGAGCGGGGGCTACTCTTGGTTGCGGTGCGTGTGCTTCTCATTGTGTTGGCTTCTCGTTGCAGAGCACGGACTCTAGGCGCATGGGGTTCAGTAGTTTTGGCTTGCAGGCTCTAGAGCATGGGCTCAGTAGTTGTGGCACACGGACTTAGTTGCTCCGTGGCATGTGGGATCTTCCTGGACCAGGGCTTGAACCCGTGTCCCCTGCACTGGCAGGCAGATTCTTAAGCACTGTGCCACCAGGGAGGTCCTTGATAGTTTTTTTTTATGTAGTAGCTGATATGTTCATGTATTGTAATGAAGGCATTCATCCCTGAAGGATGAGGTAACATCCTTAAAGCAACACTTGGGGGTGTTGACTTGCATGACCAGCCTAACAGACAGGAAGGGTTGGAAGGCGGCATGGCTAAAGGAGATGGCCCTGAGGTTTTGATGACGGGATCTCGGGATCTATGAGATTGGGGGGCAGGTTTGGTTAGATGCGAGGATAAATCAGCAAAGGAAATTTACATGGTATCTAGAAAAGGGTGAGTGGAAATAAGATTTTTACTTGGATGATCAATAATATAGTTCTCTTGTCTTAGGAAGTGAGAGATAAAGATAGTGTGGTGAAAAGTGAGCAGCTTTGTTTGTTTAAATTAAATTATTAATGATGTGTACAGTTTAAAATGATTTTTCCCTTAAGTGGATCCAAACCAAAGGAACAAGATCTTTTAAAATCCAGTGTGCCCGGTATACTGTCGGAGAGAAATGCAGGATCACCCCAGCTCCCTCAAGTAAATATAGCCTGGTTCTCTTCTTTTTCACTTTGCTATAGGCAGAAAGAGGAAGAGATGAGGGAAGGCTTTATCACTTTTTTTTTAAACTGTCCTTCTTAGTGGTCTTCATCTTCTCTTGAAGTGCAGTTCGTTGTCTACAACTGCATACATTTTTGTCATGTGATTATTCTATCTTGTTTGTAGCCCAGGTAACTTTATCTTCCATACCTGTTGCCCTGACAGTATCACCTGCATCCTTAGGGTGGTAGCTTTCAACTAGATTACAGTACATAGCATCCATCCTTTTTACAGTTGTTTATTGTGTGCCTGCTTTGTGTCAGTACATTCGCACTGCTCAGTAAACTTTAATAGTGAAATAGATAAAATTGAAAGAGCCAGTACCATGAACTCAATTGTGAAGTCCTGGGGGACTATTGTATTGGTTACTAGGTTTGGTTGTATCTCGTAGAGCCTCCAAGTAAGTGATTTAAACGAGGTAGACATTTTTCTTTCATATGAAAGTGAGCCAGCATGGCAGTTCTGCTACACCAAGTCCTCAGCCCTACCTCTCTTGTTGCTCCAGTATTCCTAGGGTGTTGCCCTCACATGCCTGGTCCAGGGTGACTTGCTCCCACTTTTGCATATAGCCAGCAGGAAGGGGGAAGATGCATGATATGGAAGTTGCTATATCATTTCCAGTCAGAACTTAGTCACACAGTGATACCCTACATACAAGGTTGGGTTGGAAATGTGTTTCTTCTGAGCATTTATATGCCCAGCTAAAAATATATTACCATAGCAGGAGGAGAAAATGAATATTGGGGGAGCAACCAGCCATCTCAGGGACTTTGTTTGGTATTGCTTTGAGTACTGCACAGTACTTAACCTTGTGGCTTATCCATAAGGTGTGGATAAATTGTTCTCATTTCTTCTTTTATATAAAAGACTGAAGGTCTTCAGGTCCTGGATTCACCTGCTGTTATGGCAATAAGAACTCTAAGAGATTATTTACAGAAATGTTTCCTTTTTATAATAGGAAATAATGGGAAAGAAATGTATTAGTATATATGTATTATAATGCTAGAATGACACTGAATCAATGTTTATAAATTGTTTTCCAACAGTTTGCAAAAAATTAAAAAGTGGCAAGAACCCTTTTGTTGCTGCCTGATACAGTAAGTATAAAAAGTGAGCAGCGGGACTCCCCTGGTGGCGCAGTGGTTAAGAATCCGCCTGCCAATGCAGGGGACACAGGTTCGATCCCTGGTCCGGAGAGCACCCACGTGCCGCGGAGCAACTAAGCCCATGCGTCACAACTGCTGAGCCCATGTGCCATAACTACTGAAGCCCGCACACTGTGGGGCCTGCGTGCCGCAGCTACTGAGCCTGTGTGCTGCAACTACCGAAGCCCGTGTGCCTAGAGCCTGTGCTCTGCAACAAGAGAAGCCACCGCAATGAGAAGCCCATGCAGTGCAATGAAGAGTAGCCCCTGCTCGCCACAACTGGAGAAAGCCTATGGTCAGGAACGAAGACCCAATGCAGCCAAAAAATAAAAATAAATAAAAAGTGAGCAGCAATTCCCATACTTAAAGATTAGAGTCTGGCCATCAAGCTGTTTTGTCGACTTTGCCTGCTGTGATCATTCAGCCTTTACTGATTCCCAGATGAAAGTGTTTCTGGGACCATGTGTATGATTTTGACCAAATCTGCCTACCTGTTCTATGCTCAATATTTGTCCTTCAATTTACTTTATATTGATTAGTTTTTAAAACTTAGCCTCCTAAGCAATAATCCATTAAAACATGGTTTTGTTTCCTAATGTTTAATAGTCATTAAAATACATAATTATTAAAATAAAACAAGTGTCCTTTTAACTACCTAAAAACATCTCCTTTAGTACATACACTTAGGGAAGGGAAATAGTGCTTTGCCTCATTTCATAGGCCCCACTGCTGTTTCTTTGTTTGTTTGTTTTTTTGCGGTACGCAGGCCTCTCACTGTCGTGGCCTCTCCCGTTGTGGAGCACAGGCTCTGGACGCACAGGCTCAGTGGCCATGGCTCATGGGCCCAGCCGCTCCGCAGCATGTGGGATCTTCTCAGACCGGGGCACGAACCTGTGTCCCCTGCATCGGCAGGCGGACTCTCAACCACTGCGCCGCCGGGGAAGCCCTCCACTGCTGTTTTTTAGTAAACCTTCCGTAAATCCACGTAGCTAAGTGGCTCTGAATTTCAAAGAATTAATATCTTTGTGCTTTCAACTCTAGGAGAGAAACTACTGGTTAGTGCTTAATTTTGAACTGAAGAATTAATTGTCCCTAAAACCTTGACTAGGTTATTAAGAGTGATCTGCAAAACATAGCCACCTAAAGATCTTTTCAAGCTTTTCTCCAGAACCTGTTGGGGAAGATGCTTAACTTTTGTAAGCCTTAGTTTATTTTTAAAATGGAGCAGTATTATTTACCTCGTAGGGTTGTTCTGAGGATTAAGTAAAATGATGTATTTAAAAGGCTTAGGATGTTCCCCGGTGGTCCAGTGGTTAAGACTGCACTTCCCCTGCAGGGGCCGCGGGTTCGATCCCTAGTCTGGGAACTAAAATATGGCAGTCACCCTTTCTACTATTGGTGGACGTTTGGGTTATTTCTAGTTTTGGACCATTTTGAGTAAAGCTGATGTGAACATTGTATATATGTCTTTTGGTGGATAGACACATGTATTTCTCTTAGGTGTATACCTAGGAGTGGAATTGCTTTATCATAGTTATGTTTAGTTTTAGTGGATACTGCCTAACGGTTTTTTCTATTCCTATCAGAATGTATGAGAATTACAGTTGTACCACAGTCTCTCCCACAGTTGATATTGTCAGTCTTTGAAATTTTAGCCACTCTGATGGGTGGGCAGTGGTATCTCATTATGGTTTTATTTTTATTATTTTTATTTTTTTTTTGCGGTACGCGGGCCTCTCACTGTTGTGGCCTTTCCCGTTGCGGAGCACAGGCTCCGGATGCGCAGGCTCAGCGGCCATGGCCCACGGGCCCAACTGCTCCCCGACACGTGGGATCCTCCCGGACCGGGGCACGAACCCACGTCTGCCACATCGGCAGGCGGACTCCCAACCACTGCGCCACCAGGGAAGCCCTATGGTTTTATTTTTAAAGTTATTTATTTATTTATTTATTTATTTATTTATGGCTGCATTGGGTCTTCGTTGCTGCACGCGGGCTTTCTCTAGTTGTGGCGAGTAGGGCCTACTCTTTGTTGCTGTGTGCGGGCTTCTCATTGCGGTGGCTTCTCTTGTCGCGGGCTCTAGGCGCATGGGCTTCAGTAGTTGTGGCGTGTGAGCTCAGTAGTTGTGGCTCGTGGGCTCTAGAGCGCAGTCTCAGTAGTTGTGGCGCACGGGCTTAGTTGCTCCGCGGCATGTGGGATCTTCCCGGACCAGGGCTCAAGCCCATGTCCCCTGCATTGGCAGGCGGATTCTTAACCACTGTGCCACCAGGGAAGTCCTGGATATCCTTTTTTAATGATATGCTCGTTCATAATCTTTTACCCATTGCTATTTTTAAAGGGGGAATGGTTGTCTTTTTCTTTCGTTTTTCTAGAATGATTCTGGATATGAGTCCTTTGGATTTAGGTGTTAGTAATATTTCCTCCTAGCCTGTGACTTGCATTTTTACTCCCTTAAGGATGTCTTTTAATGAACAAAAATTCTTAATTTTAATGAAGTCTAATTTGTCATTTGTTTTCTTTTATGGTTGGTGCTTTGTGCCGTGTTTAAGAAGTTTTTGCTCTTCCCATGTTAAAAAAATAACATTTCAAAAATATTTGAAACTAATATTTTTTTTTCTCTACAACAACGTAGGTGATGCTATGGAGAGTGGAAAGCCTTGTCCAGTGCAGGTTGTTTTGGTTCAGAAAGACCAACATGCCTTTGAGCTAGAAGAGAAAGCCTTGGCCAGCATCCTCTTACAGGAACACATCCGAGACCTTGATGTGGTGGTGGTGTCAGTGGCTGGTGCCTTCCGAAAGGGCAAGTCCTTCTTTCTGGACTTTATGCTACGATACTTATATTTCCAGGTAAAGTAGAATTATTTCATTTCAAATTAGAAAGTGAGACTGTTATATCCAAAAGAGCAAACTAAGCTCATGAATTATCCTTGATGTGTAAAGTTACTCGAAATTTTAGACTTAATGGAAATTTCTTATTTCTCCTATAGAAGGAAGGTGGCCGTTCAAATTGGTTGGGTGACCGAGAAGAACCGTTAACAGGGTTTTCATGGAGAGGGGGCTCTGACCCAGAAACCACTGGGATCCAGATCTGGAGTGAGGTTTTCACTGTGGAGAAGCCAGATGGGAAGAAGGTAAGGAAGAAAAAGACTTATAAACTAACAAACACAACAGAATGAGAACTTTAATGTGTAGCCTGATAATCCAATTAAAAATGATTTTTATCATAATGATATAAGTGCATGTTTAAAACTAATTCATGAATAAAAGGTCAAAGAGTAACATAAGGCTTCTAACGAAAAATAGCTGTCAGGTGCCCTAGTCCTCTGTCTGCTCATTTTCACTGCCCAAAGGCTAATGCTCTCAGCTGTTCAGATGTTACTTCTGTTCTTTACCCTCTTACTCGTGTAAGCATTCACTCCCCCCACCCCTCCAGCTGTCAGCAGGGCATCTTACCCACCTCATTGAGCCTAGTAAGCTTCAGTTATAGAGCTTCTCCCCAGGTTTCTTTGTAAGGGTCAGCAGGGGCAAGTCATGTGTCTCCTAAAGTGGAAGAGGGGATTTGGGGTTATGACTGTTTCTTCCACAGACTTTAACCCATTCCTTCTGTTTTTAGCCTCACCCTAAAGCATACCTTCACAGCTGTTTGTGCCTCTCATTTTTGAGTCTTTCCAGGGCTTCAGGTTTCATATCCCCCCTTCAGGTTGTTCAGCTTCTGCCGTTTCCTTGATGTTAAGTAATTAAATATTTTGGGAGCTGGACAGTTGATGCACGACTTTTTTTTTTAATGTTTATTTATTTATTTGGCTGCGCTGGGGCTTAGTTGCGGCACGCAGGATCTTCGTTGCTGCGTGCGGGATCTTTAGTTGCAGCATGCAGTTACCTGACCAGGGATCGAACCTGGGCTCCCTACGTTGGGAGCTAGGAGTCCTAACCACTGGACCACCAGGGAAGTCCCTGATGCATGAACTCTTGATCACTGTTTCCACAGTTTCTATTTCTTTTCCTTATTCTTCTAATGTTTTGTTTCTTTCTCTCTTTGTTTTTTTTTTTTTTTTTAGTAACGTTTCAGGAGAAAGGTATATTGGAAAACCCTCTTTTTTTTTTCAGCATAAATACAGAAATGCGTAGCAAAATGGGGAGATTATCACACATTTTTTTTTAAGGGTAGAGAATGTAGGAGAATAAGGAGTTTTTGGAATATAACATTAGAAACTTTTGCATGGAAGGATCTTTAAATGTTATTTTTATCCAGCCTTTAATTTTTTAACAGCTTTACTGAAATTTAATTGATGTTCCATTTCTCCCCTCTCAGCTTTAGTCACTATTTTACTTTAATAACATTGTTTTTATTTTATTTTATTTTTTTTTTTGCGGTATGCGGGCCTCTCACTGTTGTGGCCTCTCCTGTTGTGGAGCACAGGCTCCGGACGCGCAGGCTCAGCGGCCATGGCTCACGGGCCCAGCCGCTCCACGGCATGTGGGATCTTCCCAGACCGGGGCACGAACCCGTGTCTCCTGCATCGGCAGGCGGACTCTCAACCGCTGCGCCACCAGGGAAGCCCACATTGTTTTTATTGTTGTTTAAATGGTCAGTTATCTTTTAAAGATACTTAAATAATAAGAAAAAAGCCATATATTTACCCATGCAGTTACCATTAACTGCTCTTCACTTTTTGTGTCCAGATTTTTATCTATTTTTTGTATTCATTTTCCTTCAGCCTGAAGGACTTCTTTAATATTTCCTGGGCTTCCCTGGTGGCGCAGTGGTTGAGAGTCCACCTGCCGATGCAGAGGACACGGGTTCGTGCCCCGGTCTGGGAAGATCCCACATGCTGCAGAGCGGCTGGGCCCGTGAGCCATGGCCGCTGAGCCTGCACGTCCGGAGCCTGTGCTCCGCAACGGGAGAGGCCCACGTACTGGAAAAAAAAAAAAAAAATTTCCTGGAGTGCTGCTCTTTTGGTGCAGAATTCTTTTAGCTTTCTTCTGTGTTTGAAAAGTATTTTGCCTTTGTTTTGAAAATATTTACGTTGGGTATAGAATTCTAGGCTGGCAGTTTTGTCTTTCAGTGCCTCAAAGATGTCACTCCCCTGCCTTTTTTTTTTTTTTTTAAAGATTTAATTTAGGGCTTCCCTGGTGGCACAGTGGTTAAGAATCCACCTGCCAATGCAGGGGACACGGGTTCGAGCCCTGGTCTAGGAAGATCCCACGTGCCGTGGAGCAACGAAGCCTGTGCACCACAACTGTTGAGCCTGTGCTCTAGAGCCAGCGAGTCACAACTGCTGAGCCCGTGTGCCACAACTACTAAAGCCTGTGCGCCTAGAGCCCGTGCTCTGCAACAAGAGAAAGCCCACACACAGCAGCGAAGACCCAATGCAGTCAAAAAAAAAAAAAGATTTAATTTTATTTATTTTTTTGGCTGCGTTGGGTCTTTGTTGCTGCGTGCGGGTTTTCTCTAGTTGCGGCGAGAGGGGGCTACTCTTCGTTGCGGTGCATGGGCTTCTCATTACGGTGGCTTCTCTTGTCGTGGAGCACAGGCTCTAGGCACACAGGCTTCAGTAGTTGTGGCACATGGGCTCAGTTGTGGCTTGCTGGCTTAGTTGCTCTGCAGCATGTGGGATCTTCCCGGACCAGGGATCGAACCTGTGTCCCCTGCATTGGCAGGCTGATTTTTATCCACTGTGCCACCAGGGAGGTCCCTTCCTTGCCTTTTTGCTGACATTACTTCTGCTGAGAAGTAGGTGTTATCCTTTGTTCTTGTGTGTCTTTTTGTCTGGTTGCTTTTATGGGGTTTTTGTAGTCTGACTGGAGGGAACAGGTGCTGTTCTTGGTCCTCTGTGAACCTTAGGTAGTGTTCCCTCTAACCCCCCCTTTTTTTTTTTTTTTTTTTTGGCTGTACACGGGCCTCTCACTGTTGTGGCTTTTCCCGTCGCGGAGCACAGGCTCCGGACGCGCAGGCTCAGCAGCCATGGCTCACGGGCCCAGCCGCTTCGCGGCATGTGGGATCTTCCCAGACCGGGGCATGAACCCGTGTCTCCTGCATCGGCAGGTGGACTCTCAACCACTGCGCCACCAGGGAAGCCCCCTCTAACCCTTTTGAATGGCTCTTTCTCCAGCCTCAGGTAATTTCCTTATTCACATGGATTGGTCAGGACTCAGCTGAACACTTGATGCGTACCCTCTGTAGATCCCTGGTGTTCTTTGTCTCAGTAGCTCTCTGCTCAGGTGCTCTGCCTAAGAACTCCCGTTTCCTTGGTCTTCCTGACTCTCAGCTGTATTTCCTGACTCAGAGAATCTGGTGGCTCTGCCTGGGTTCTCCCTCCCTGTGCCTTGGCCAGTTAGCTGGGTCAACTGTAAGGCTCACCTCGTCTGTTTCCTTTCTTTCAAGGATCATTATCCTTTGTTACCCAGTGTCCAGTGTCTTGAAACTGTTGTTTCATATATTTTGTCTGTTATGTTTGGTTTTAGGTGGGAGGATAAATCCAGTCTGTTATTCCATTTTGACTGGAAATGGAAGTCCGATCTTCATTTTAGAGATGCTGTAAAATGACCTAGTGAGTTAAGGGCCTGCTGTGGGTAACATAGCGACTCTTAGAGACAGCACCACAACAAGGCCCTATGACCTTCATTTCTGTTCTTATTATTTGTATCATGTTCTGTTTCTACATTTCTGGTAATGTGTGGTAGGCGTTTTTTTTTTTACTTTTTATTGCAGTATAGTTGCTTTACAATGTTGTGTTAGTTTCTGCTGTATAGTAAAGTGAATCAGTTATACATACATACGTCCACTCTTTTCTAGATTTCCTTTGCATTTAGGTCACCACAGATAGGGTTTCCTGTGCTAAACAGTAGGTTCTTATTAGTTACCTGTTTTATACGTAGTAGTGTATATGTGTCAATCCCAGTCTCTCAATTCGTCCCACCCCCGGTAGATGCTTTCTTAATTTTTCTTTTTGGCCTCTCCCATTGCGGAGCACAGGCTCAGACGCGCAGGCTCAGTGGCCATGGCTCACGGGCCCAGCCACTCCGCGGCATGTGGGATCCTCCCGGACCGGGGCACGAACCTGCGTCCCCTGCATTGGTAGGCAGACTCTCAACCACTGCGCCACCAGGGAAGCCCAGATGCTTTCTTAATTTATTTTTAGGAATAAATAATTATTGTTGACTATGTGATCCCTTTGTACAGAACTGGTGGGCCTCATTTTAATTTTGGGGGAATGTGGTGTATTAATTCTCCTTAAGAGTTTAGGGAATCTCTACAGTGTTAGTAGTAAGCAGGCTTTGCTTTTAGTTATCTGACATTTATAGTGCCCTCATTTTTTTATCTTGTTGAATTGACTCCTCTATAGAGCTCCATGTTTATTGACAGCATTTTGGTTTCCTGCCCTTTAAAAAAATTTAATAGACTTTATTTTTTAGAGTAATTTTAGGTTTATAGGAATATTGATCAGGAAGTGCAGAGTTTCCCCTTTCGGTTTCTCCCTATTATGTACATCTTTCGTCAGTGTGATACATTTGTTATAATTAATGGACCAGTATTGATACGTTGTCATTAACTAAAGCCCATGGTTTACGTTAAGGTACACTCTTTGTGTTGCACGTTCTGTGGGTTTTGATAAATGTATAATGATATGTAGCTATGATTACTGTATCAACAGAGGAAGTGCACTGCCCTAAAAATCCTCTGTGCGCCACCCGTTTGTTCTCCTCCCCTCCCTGAAATCCTGGCAACCACTGATTGTTTTACTGTCCCCATAGTTTCACCTTTTCCAGAATGTCATATAGTTGGAATCATACAGTATATAGCCTTTTCTGATTGGTTTCTTTCACTTAGCAATGTACATATTTTTATGGTTCCTCACATCTGTTTGTATTGATAGCTCATTTCTTCTTATTTCTGAATAGTATTCCACTCTATGTATGACCACAGTTTATCCACTCACCTACTGAATGCCATCTTTTTTGCTTCCAAGTTGTGGTAATTATGAGTAGAGCTGCTGTAAATATTCATGGGCAGGTTACTGTGTGGACATAAGTTTCAACTCATTTGGGTAAATACCAAGAAGTGCAACTGTTGGATTGTATATGTAAGATTATGCTTAGTTTTGTAAGAAACTGCCAAGCTGTCTTCCAAACTAGTTGTGCCATTTTGCATGCTCGCCAGCAGTGAGTGAGAGGTCCTGATGTTTCATATTCTTGTTAGCATTTGGTATTGTCAATTTTCTGGTGTGTAGGGATACCTTGTTGTGTTTCTAATGTGTTTAAAAAAAAATTACATTCAGACATCTAGCAGGATCAGGAGTGCTTTAAAAAAAAAATCAATATTCCTACACCAGAAACTAACACAACATTGTTAATTAACTACAATTAAAAAAATTAATATTGGATAAATGTTGTACTGATAAGCAGTTCTTTAGAAGTTAGCCAAATAAAAGTTTAGCAAGATTGTCTTATTTTATACTTGGTGAGGTTTTAGCTTAGAGCTTGTCTAATTAGAAAGCCACCTACAAGTGGAATTACTGGGTCTGAGAATGCCCATTTCCTCTTTTTCTAGCTATTGCCAAACTGTTCTTGAAGGTAGTTATGGTATTTTACTGTTCCACTACATGATATGAGAATACTATTTCCCCGAAATATGCAGCACTTTAAGTATACTTATGACTCCCACTCCTCAAAGAGCTTCTCTTTAGTATGTCTTCTTTTCCCCTCTGTTTGGCCTCGTTTTTCTCATTAGCAGATGCCATGGTTTTCTCTTTTTCATTGAGGTATAATTCACATACCATAATATTCAACCTTTAAAATACATAATTCAGCAGTTTTTAGTTCACTCACAAGACTGTGCAGGTATCACCATCTAATTCTAGAACATTTTCATCAGCCCCAAAAGAAACTCAGTCACTCCCCATTTCCCTCTTCTCTCAGCCCATGGCCACTATCGATCTACTTTCCTCTTCCATGTTGGCTGTTTCATATAGATGGAGTCACGTAACATATGGGTCATTTGTGTAGCCTCTCGCACCCAGCCCAGTGCCCTCAAGGCCCATCCACGATGTAACACTAGTAATGACTAATGATGTTGAGAATCTTTTCACATAACCGTTTGTGTATTTTCTTGGGAAAAACGTCTGTTCAAATCAAATCCATTTTTTAATTGGGTTGTCTTTTTGTTGTTGAATTCTTTATGCATTCTGGATACTAGACCTTCATCGGATATGTGATTTACAATTATTTGAAGTCCAGTTTCTATACATTTTTTTGGTCTGTTGTGCTTTAGGTGTCATATATTAGAAACCATTGCCTAATCTGAGGCCATGAAGATTTACACCTTTGCTTTCTTCTATGAGTTTTGTGGGTTTTGCTCTAATATTTCGGTCTTGATCTGTTTTAGTTAATTTTTGTATATGATGTGAGGTGGGGATCCAAAACCATTCTCTCACATGTGGAAATCCACTTGTTCCAGCCATGATTAGTCTTTTTTTTTTAAACCTTCAGTTTTGTTTTTGTTTTTAATTTATTTGTTTATTATTTATTTATTTTTTGCCGTATTGGGTCTTTGTTGCTGTGTGTGGGCTTTCTCTAGTTGCCGTGAGTGGGGGCTACTCTTCATTGCAGTGTGCGGGCTTCTCTTGTTGAGGAGCGTGGGCTCTAGGCACACAGGTTTCAGTAGTTGTGGCTCGCGGGCTCTAGAGCACAGGCTCAGTAGTTGTGGCCCACAGGCTTAGTTGCTCTGCGACATGTGGGATCTTCCCGGACCAGAGCTCGAACCCATGTCCCCTGCATTGGTAGGCGGATTCTTAACCACTGTTCCTCCAGGGAAGTCCCCATGATTAGTCTTGATTGGTCGTTTAGTTTGACAGTATCCTCTTCACAAAACAGCTAAGGTATGGGTAGATGAAGTCTTTTATCTTTAGGTTTCAGTGTATTCAGGCTAGAAACTTCATTTCATTTGAATTGACCTTTTTTTCTGAATAGTGCTTTCTTTTGGTTGAATTTATATCATATGTATTCAATCACAGTAGTGTGTTGGGTATGTGAAAATCCATAAATATATAATGTTATTAATGGGTCCTGATATATAAACTATATAAAATGATTTATTATCATTTCTAAGAATAAAAATACTTTTCTAAGTAATAAAAATGCCATTTCTAAGAATAAAAATTTTGATTTGTATTTGTTATCATAAATCTTACTTTAAAATGTTTTTGACTATGGCATTTCTCTTCTTGTATTCAATAGAGTTTCATAGCAAGCTTCCCGTCTGGCCTTTGCAATAATTTCGGTATTGGTAAAGAACTAGGCACTTGCTGATGAATTTACTTATTTTTCTGAACATATTAAACCCTGTCCTCTTTTGGAACCAGTTATGCACGAGTTTGAAAAGTTTTATTTTTATTTATTTATTTATTTATTTGCGGTAAACGGGCCTCTCTCTGTTGTGGCCTCTCCCGTTGCGGAGCACAGTCTCCGGACGCGCAGGCTCAGCGGCCATGGCTCACGGGCCCAGCCGCTCCGCGGCATGTGGGATCTTCCCAGACCGGGGCACGAACCCGTGTCCTCTGCGGACTCTCAACCACTGCGCCACCAGGGAAGCCCAAGTTTTATTTTTAAATTGTATGACTGAAAATTATAGCAAGTTGTGTAAGGATTATAAGGTACTATATCTTATTTAACATTTTGCATACATCTAACTTTTAAGGTGGGAACGTTCATTAAGGCTTCATGAAACCTAATTACATAGAGTGAATGATAGCCTAGTTTCTCCTGCTTTCATTTGGCATCTGTGGTGTGGTCTCTGTTTCATAAAGATTGAAATAAATGTTCATTTTATTTTATCAAACAACGAGAAAACTCTAGAAATTTGAGAGAAGAATGCAATGCAGGCTTGCAGGTAAATGCCAAAAATATCCCACGCCATATGTTTTATTTATTTTTTGATTATGCCTAAGTTTAAACTAAGTCAATTAATTAATTGACTTAGCCAATCCAAATGACTGGCTTTGAAAGTGAGCTAATAGACTTCAACATTTGGCTGTTTTGATTGTTAGGGTGATTTTCCCCTCTTTTCATATGGCTTTGTATACCTCTATTTTGTATCATATCACCGAATGAGAGCAGATAATCTTCTCCAGCAAAGTTCTCTGTTCAAAAATACAAGGCAGCTGAATACTTACATTTATTGAAAAAAATTCACGTGTTAAGTGGACCTGTGCAGTTCAAACCCCTGTTGTTCAAGGGTTAGCTGTAATTGTACTTTTTGGATAGAACCTACGAGCAGGTGCTTAAGCCTTATTTAAATATTACCTGTCCTTGCATGTCTTCCCTTCTCACTTTTCCATATTTTGTTTGTGTTTCCTTTTTTCCATAGGTTGCAGTTGTTCTGATGGATACCCAGGGGGCATTTGACAGCCAGTCCACTGTGAAAGATTGTGCTACCATCTTTGCTCTAAGTACCATGACTAGTTCTGTTCAGGTAAGACCATTTGACTAGGAAAAAAGTTTGTAGAAGAAATAAGATGAAAAGAATACATCTAGTTTCAGTTATGTTCTGTTATCAGCATTCCTATGGTGATATGTAAATGTTCTTTTTAGACTACAGATACAAGTTAAGCTCTTACAAGCTTAAGAAGGAGCCTAAACTATTTTTCCATTTTGATCATAAATATATGTAGTATATTCCAAGAAAAGTCTGAAAAGTGAAAATCAAAATTATATCATTTACATCATACAGGAAATGTAGATTTGGTAAAAATTGAAGAAAACTATATTTTAAAGTGTAAAGGAAAGATTATGTGATTTCAACATTATATGCATAGTTTTCCAAAAGACAGATGTTATTACTGTTTAAACAGACCTCATATTCTTTTTTTTTTTTTTTTTTTTTGTACGTGAGCCTCTCCCGTAGCGGAGCACAGGCTCCGGACGCGCAGGCTCAGCGGCCGTGGCTCACGGGCCTAGCCGCTCTGTGGCATGTGGGATCTTCCCGGACCGGGGCACGAACCCGCGTCCCCTGCATTGGCAGGCGGACTCTCAACCACTGCGCCACCAGGGAAGCCCTGGACCTCATATTCTTATGTGCAGACCTTTAATTGTACAAAGCTTCTGTTCAGTCCTTTAGCCTTATTTGGGATTCATTTGAAGTAAGCTAGAGTAGAATAAATCTGGACTTTTGTTTTCTAGATTTATAATTTGTCGCAGAACATTCAGGAAGATGATCTTCAACAGCTACAGGTATATATTTCTCATTAAAATGTTAATATATCATTTAAAAGTTTTAAGACTGAGATAAGTTTTACAACTGAGTAGTTTCAGCCAAAGACTGAAACATGGAGGAAGGCTTGGGGTTCATGGTAATCCTGCATTCTGTATCTGTGGCTGGAGTGGTCAGGGAAGGCCTTAGTGAGTTGAGCTGGGAACCGGAAGAAAGTGGGTGGGTCAGTCCTGCAGATATATTGGGGGGAGGGGTGTGGGGAGTGGTGCAGGGGAGGGGGCAGCAGGAAGAAAGACCCTGAGGTGGAGTGTGCTTGGTGGGATCCAGGAACAGCAAGAAGGCCAGTGGGTGGGGTTGGAGGGTGAGACAGGAGAAGGCCAAGTGATGAAGTCAGAGAGGCATTCAGCTTCCAGTGATGCCCTGCCTTTGTAAGGACTTAGGCTTTTCCTCTGGGTGAGACGGAAGCCATGTTTTGATCAGAGGAGTGATATTATTTGTCATATTATGAAAGGATCACCCTGGCTGTTGTGTTTAGAATAGATTTTTAGAGGCACACGTGTGCATTCAGTGTGACTGGTTATGGAGCAATTGCAATAATTCAGGCGAGGTTAAATAAATTCAATTTATAAAATGCATGGGATCATGTGCCTGGAAAACAGTATGTGCTTAGTAACCGCTAGCCATTACTTATTACACCTATCACTGCTACTGTTATTAGTCATTGTCTCCTCTTCTCCATAGTAGCAGTTCGTTTTTGGGGGGCTGCTTTGGGTCTTCGTTGCTGTGTGCAGGCTTTCTCTAGTTGCGGCGAGCGGGGGCTACTCTTTGTTGCGGTGCGCGGGCTTCTCATTGCGGTGGCTTCTTTTGTTGCAGAGCACGGGCTCTAGGTGCACGTGCTTCAGTAGTTGTGGCGCACGGGCTTCGTTGCTCCACGGCATGTGGGATCTTCCCAGACCAGGGCTCGAACCTGTGTCCCCTGCATTGGCAGGCTGATTCTTAACCACTGCACCACCAGGGAAGCCCCGAGGGAGAAATTTTAAAAAATATATTTATTTGCTATTTATTTGGCTGCATCAGGTCTTAATTGTGGCACGTGGGATGTTTTCTTGTGGCGCACGGGCCCTCTAGTTGTGGTGCGAGGGCTCCAGGGCGCGTGGGCTCTGTGGTTTGTGGCACGTGGGGTCTCTAGTTTTGGCACGCGGGCTTAGTTGCCCTGCGGCATGCGGGATCTTAGTTCCCTGACCAAGAATCGAACTCACATTCCCTGCAGTGGAAGGCAGATTCTTAACCACTAGAGCACCAGGGAAGTCCCGAGGGAGAATTTTTTAACCAAGATGTCAAAGGTAGAAGACAAAAGAAAAAAAGTGGCTAGATTTGATTCCATGTAAATTACAAAAACAGGGTTCTGAACAGGAGTTCGTTACCTATTAAGTGCTGAGGGAGAGAGATGCCCAGGTATCAGAGGTCCCAGTCTGGGGGACTGGGAAAGGTTTCCTGGTGGAGGTACTCCCTTCACTCTGTGCCTTCTTCGTAGAGCCTAGAATTAAGCTCTCTAAATGGGTAAGATGATATCTATCATTGTAATACTTTTTCTCCTTTTAAAAGTTAATAATGTATAATATTACTGATGAAATTAGAAATATTATCCTTTCAAAAAATTGGGCACTTTAGATAAGGCTGAAGTCCCCCTCTCCCCATCCCCAGAGGTAACCACTATGCCTATCAGTTTTGAATGTATCCTTTCTATTCTTTTCCTGCGTTCTGTAAACAGGTATGTATCCCTATAGGAAATATATGACATGTGACGACAAGCCCTTATCCAAACGCTACATGTGTTTTGGAGTTCAAATTTTTTTGGATTTAAAATTTAAAAAAAATTTTTTGATTTACTTATTTCATTGCACTGGGTCTTCGTTGTGGCACTTGGGATCTTGGTTGTGGCATGCGGTATCTTTAGTTGCAGCACATGTGATCTTTAGTTGCAGCATGTGAGATCTTTTAGTTGTGGCATGTGGGCTCTTAGTTGCGGCATGCAGGATCTGGTTCCCTGACCAGGGATCGAATCCGGCCCCCCTGCACTGGGAGCACAGAGTCTTAACCGCAGGACCACCAGGGAAGTCCTGTTTTTGGATTTTAGATAAATAATATGGTGCATACATTATAGCATGATGTCTAGGATAGGAATGGGGATTTGATTAATACCTTCTAATTAAACACATTAATATTTCTGCAGTGAAATGTGTGACTAATTATATGAAATGGAATAAATTAAACCTATTTAAAGCCTTACATCAGTTTAGGGCAGACTTTCCTCCAAATGAGTTTGCTGCTTAACTTGGGGTTTTAGAGCTTTTTGGATTTCAGAATTACAGATAGGAAATCGTGGTTGTATATAGTTTTATAGTGTGTGTTTGTCTTTTTTTATATATAGTATTTTAATTTACCAGGTACTTTTTTTTTAATAAATTAATTTTATTTATTTATTTATTTTTGGCTGCATTGGGTCTTCGTTGCTGTATGTGGGCTTTCTCTAGCTGCGGTGAGCGGGGGTTACTCTTCATTGCGGTGCACGGGCTTCTCATTGCAGTGGCTTCTCTTGTTGCAGAGCACGGGATCTAGGTGCACGGGCTTCAGTAGTTGTGGTGCATGGGCTCAGTAGTTGTGGCTCACGGGCTCTAGAGTGTAGGCATAGTAGTTGTGGCACACGGGCTTAGTTGCTCCGCGGCATGTGGGATCTTCCCGGACCAGGGATCGAACCCGTGTCCCCTGCATTGGCAGGCGGATTCTTAACTACTGCGCCACCAGGGAAAACTGTACTTTTTTAAAAAAACATTTTATTTATTTTTAACACGGTGATCTGTATTCATAGTTTAAAAGTCAGTAGTCTTGCAGTGTTCATAATGAGCATCCCTTCTACGTCCCATTCCCTTTCTCCAGAGGCAGCCACTTGTAATCCTTTTGGCTGTGTCTTCTGCCATTTGTGTCTACAGTTTTAAAGAACGTGCTTATATTGTTCCTTCTGGATTTAAAAGACTTAAGTATTATTTCTTATGTAAAATTAGGATTTCTCTCTCTTTACAACTCTCCTACCCCTCACTCAGTTTCCTTCCTCTCATCTTCCCAGTAGTTAACGTTGCAATTTTTGGTTAAAAAAGTATTTGTATTTGCCTTATTATATGGATATATATGGATATAACTGAGGTGTCTTATATCAGTCTTTTCATTAGTTTAGTGTTCTGTGCTTATCAGTAATGCATCTGCAAAGGAGAGACTCAAAAAATGTCTCAGTCTGATCTTAATACTTTAGGTTCTGTTTTATTTTTCCTTGGGGAGGCATGACTTCTTGGCCTGTGTTTTCTTCCTTTAGTCTGGAGTGCTTCTTCTAGACCTGGGGCATAGCCGTCATCCTAGTAATTTATCTATTTATTACAATTATTTGTTTGTTTATTTATTTTGGCTGTGCCATATCTTAGTTGTGGCACGCGGGATCTTTGTCACGGCATGTGGACTTCTTTGTTGTGGCATGCAGAATCTTAGTTGCAGCTTGTGGACTTCTTAGTTGTGTAATGTGAACTCTTAGTTGTGGCACGCATGTGGGATCTAGTTCCCCGACCAGGGATTGAACATGGGTCCCCTGCATTGGGAGCATGGAGTCTTACCCACTGGACCACCAGGGAAGTCCCTATTTTCTTTCTTTTAATAAAAAATTATTTTTATTATTTTTGTGTGTGTGTGATAAAAACTTTTAAAACTCTTAGCAACTTTCAAGTATCTAGTACAGTATTATTAAATACAGTTGACCCTTGAACAACATGGAGGGTTAATCTGCATATAACTTGGCATATTACCTTTAAGTTTCATCCATGTTGCCACAGATGACAAGGTTTCCTTCTTTTTAAAGACTGAAAAAAATTCCCTTGTGGTATATATAATCCATATATATGTGTATATATATGTATAATATATATAACATTTTTCTTATCTGTTCTTCCATGACAGACACTTAGATTGTTAGATTGTTTCTGTATTTTAGCTATTGTGAATAATGCTCCTGTGAACATAGGAGTGCTGATATCTATTTGAAATAATGGTTTTGTTTCCTTTGGATATATACCAAGAAGTTGGATTGCTGGATCATATGGTAGTTCTATTTTTAATTTCTTGAGGAACCTCCATACTGTTTTCTGTAGTGGCTGCACTAATATACATTCCCACCAAGAATGGACAAGGGGGCTCCCTTTTCTCCACATCCTCTCCAACACTTGTCTTTTTGATAATAGCCATTCTGACTGGTGTGAAGTGATAGCTCGTTGTGGGTTTGATTTGCATTTCCCTGATGATTAATTATGTTGAGCACCTTTTCATGTGTCTGTTGGCTACATGTATGTCTTCTTTGGGAAAATGTCTACTCATATCCTCTGCCTGTTTTTTAATTAGATTTTTTTGGGGGAGGCTGTTGTGTTGCATAAGTTCTTTATATTTTGAATATTAACCTCTTATCTGACATATGATTTGGTAATATTTTCTCCCATTCAGTACATTGCCTTTTCATTTTGTTGATGGTTTCTTTTGCTGTGCAGAAGCTATTTAGTTTGATGTAGTTCACTTGTTTATTTTTGCTTTTGTCGCCTTTGCTTTTGGTGTCAAATCCAAAGATTGCCAAAACTTATGTCAAGGAACTTACCACCTATGTTTTCTTCTAGGATTTTTATGGTCTCAGGTTTTACATTCAAGTCTTTGATCCATTTTGAGTGAATTTTTGTGTATGGTGTAATATAGTAGTCTAGTTACATTCTTTTGCATGTAGCTGTCCAGTTTTCTCAACACTGTTTATTGAAGAGACTGTCCTTTCCCCATTGTGTATTCTTGTCCCCCTTTTCCAAAATTAATTGACCATGTATATGAGGGTTTATTTCCGGGCTTTCTATTCTGTTCCGTTGATCTGTGTGTCTGTTTTTATATCAGTACTGTACTGTTTTGATTACTATAGTTTTGTAATATAGTTTGAAATCAGGGCTGGGCAATTTCTTTTTGATTCCTTTCTCAGTTGGATCCCATTTAATCTTTTGTTTATTCTGTCCATCATTGTATGCATTCTCCAGTAGCTTCCTGAGAAAGGCTGCATAGAAGATAACATTTTTGAGGTCTAATAAATCTGAGCATGTGTTAATTTTATCCTAGAATTATAGGAAATAATTTTGTTTTAGAATTGAAGGCATCGTTTCATTACTTTCCAGCTTCCAGTGTCTCTGCTGAAGTCCCACATCATCTGATTCCTTTGTATGTGACATTTTTGTTTCTGACGCTTTTAAGATCTTCTGATTCTTGGTATGAATTTTCATGGTTATGTACCTTAGTGTGGGCTTTCTCTTCATTCTTGGTACACTCATATCCTCAGAAAGATAGACGTTGCAACTGTTGCAACCAAGAAATAACAGGATGCTGGTATAAAGCAACCTTCAGAAAACCAGAAAGATCTCCTGGAAATTACAACTATGACAGCAAAAATGGAAAATTCAGTACAGGAGGAGTTAGAAGGTGAATTGGAGAAAATTCTCCTAACAGGTTGACTAAAAAGACAGAGAGTAGAAATCAGTAGCAGGGGAGGTAGTGGAGCATTGAGAGAAGAGAAGAGGAGAGGAGAGAGATAGAGTGGGGAGGAGAGAGAAGGGAAAGGGGAGGAAGAGAGGAGAGGGAGAGGTGGAGGAGAGGGAAAACGGAGGGCACTGAAAAATAGGAAAATTTGAGGATCAATTCAGGAGAGGCTTAACATGTTGGTAATCGATATTAGTAAAACAGAACACAGAAAATGGAGGAAAAGAAATTATAAAAGGATTAAGATGATGTTCTAGAATTGAAAGACATGAGTTTCTGTCTTCCTTGCTAGAAGCTTTTCTCAAAGGTGTGGTGGTCCCTGGTCATCAATTTTAAGAGCGAGCCACTAAAATACCAACTGGGAGCTTTTGGTAAGAGAGTGGGCCTCTTGTACTGGTTTGGATCACCAGTGAGATCATTGGGCAAGATTATTTAGTTATTTTGTTGCAGCCCCTAAATGTCAGTATTTGCAGACTATTATTCTTGGGTTGTCAGTTTCTCCAGAGACATCTTTAAACTCCTGCCTGGGTAGCTAAAGCTTGCTGTGGCTCCAGCAGGGTGAGAGGCCCAAGGAGCCTCACTATGGCACATGTAGACTTGATTTAAGTAACTGTTTCCAGTAAGATAGGGGACTTACTCCCATCTTCAGCTGAGTTTGGTTTCAAAGTCTAAATGCTTTCTGGTTCACTTCCCATCTTCTGTGGGGGCAGGAAGGGGATTGGAGCAGGCGGAGGGAGCAGGATCTGGGAGTGTCGGTGATCCCTCCAAAGACTTGCAGCCATTTCCCAGCTCCCTCACGCCCTCCTTCAGGGTGAGGGTGCTTCTCATTTCTCAGCCTTTCAGGGATTCTGCTGAGAGACTCTGCTTGTCTCTTTCTGACCCTGCCTCACAGATTTCTTAGCAGGGCGGACAAAGCCAAAACCCGAGGCCGTTCTCATTTGTTTTTCTTCCAGAGTGTTTGTGACAACTTCTCTTTTTCATATCATTTGTGATCCTCTCTGTCCTGTGAGTTTACAATTTTTAAACTTCGTTTTGCTTTACTTTTTAGTGAGGCTTCATGAAGAAATAGAGGTAAATGTATGTGTAAACCCTGACTTTAAAGAATTCGTTCATTGGGTCATTTGAATGGCATGCATCCTACAGGCCCAGTACATGCTACTGTTGCTGCTGGAGGTCCCGTAGTGCACAGAACAGACAAACGTCCTTGCTGTCACGAAGTTTAAATGCTAGTAGTGAAGACAGACACTAATCAAGATAAATAAAGGTATATTATGTTAGGTAGTGAGACAGGTGAAGGAGAAAAATTTCACAAGGACATGGGGTAGGAAATATTATGTGGAAAAGTAATCTTTTTAGGTAGATGGCCATGGGAGGCTTCATTGAGAAGCAGTCATTGGAGTAAAGACCTGAAGCAGTGAGGGGGCTGATTGTGCAGGTGTTTGGGGGAAGAACACTGCAGGCAGCAGGAGGAGTGAAAACAAAGGCCCTAAGGCAGCAGTGCGCCCTGCAGGTTTGAGGAACATCAAGGAGGGCCAGTGTGACTGGATCACAACTGTAAGGACTGGCTTTTATCCTGAATGAGGTTGGAGGGTTTTGAGCAGAGGTATGATGTGGTCTGCCTAACCTTGTGTATGACAGAGCCACCGTGGCCGCTGTAGTGAGAAGAGTCTGTGGGGGCCAAGGGCTGACGCGGGAGAAACTATTGCAATATTGTAAGCCACATGGAAGTTGTGAGTGGTTGGATTTTGGGTTTGCTAATGAATTGGGATGAGGAATGTGAGAGAGAGGAATAGTCAAGATTATTTTTTATTTTAAGGTTCATGACTCCTGCGGGCTTTTGAAACTGTAGAATTTTGGTCTCAGATAAGTACTGTTCAGTCTGTTAAATGAATTATTTGCTATAGAATAGCCATAGAAATACTTTATGTAATATTGCCTTACAAACCATAACTCTTCTTTTTAAAGCTCTTCACAGAATATGGTCGTCTGGCGATGGATGAAATTTTCCAAAAACCCTTCCAGGTAGAATATTAACTATAAATATTTAAGTCATATCTTTGTTTTAGTTCAGAGATGAGCAAACTACAATCCACAGGCCAGATCTGGCCAGCTGCCTGCTTTCATATGACCTGTGAGTTAGGAAATTTTTTTTTACATTTTTAAATGGTTGAAAAAAATCAAAAGAGGAATAATATTTCATGATATATGTAAGTTATTTGAAATTTAAATGTCAGTGTCCACAGTGAAAGTTTTATTGGAACACAGCTACTCTCATTTGTATTGTCCATGGCTGCTTCTTGCTACAGCAGCCTGAAATATTTACTCTGTGGCCCTTTACAGGAAGTTTGCTGACCCCTGCTTTAGCTAATTGTTTTATGAGTGTAAGAATGCATAGTAAACCTCAGTAAGATTAGAGGATCTCTAAGTATTATTGTTTTAGTTTTCTTTTCCTTCCTGACGTTAAAAGTAGATCTCATTTTATGAGTAGCTAGTGCCGTATGTTTTTCTTGTCCTCCACCATATTCCTCATACTTGCATTTTGAGCAGAGCCCCGAATTTAACATTTTCTCATCAGTCTCTTCCTATTAACCCATGAGAACAAAAATATCAGATGGGATATTGACCTCACATGTGGTTTATACATGTTCTGCTAGTGTTTATAAGGTTTCTAAGACATTACAGAGTAGATAAATCCTTTAGCACATTTTCTTGCCCCCTTTGAAGAAGCTGGCATTATGCAAAGAAGTATTTGAATGGTTATTTTGAAAATACATTTATGCAGTATTATAATACATTCTGCTCTCTTTCTAAACAGACACTGATGTTTCTGGTTCGAGACTGGAGTTTCCCTTATGAATACAACTATGGACTACAGGGAGGAATGTCGTTTTTGGAAAAGCGTCTACAGGTAAGTAGAAATATAATCTGAGGAATTACCTGAAGTAGTGATAACTTTCTCATTTGCCTTTAGCTATTGTATTTAAAGCACATCATGGAAAATTACCTTGTGTGTTGAACACTCTGGAATATTAGCACACAATAATAATATTCATGGTAAGATTAGAGAACCCATGTATATAACTCACAGGGATTGGAGAGCAGAACCCCATGCAAAAGCCCAAGCTTTAATTGCAGTTTCCGTTTCACATTTTACACGTGGGTCCATATGTGCCTTTTGTTTCTGGTGTGGATACAAACAGGCTTCAAAACACAGAAGTCAGGATTCCCTGGTGGCGCAGTGGTTGAGAATCCGCCTGCCAGTGTAGAGGACACGGGTTCGATCCCTGGTCCGGGAAGATCCCACATGCCGCGGAGCAGCTAAGCCCGTGCACCACAACTACTGAGCCTACGCTTAGAGCCTACAAGCCACAACTAGTGAGCCCACGTGCCACAACTACTGAAGCCCGTGTGCCTAGAGCCCATGCTCTGCAACAAGAGAAGCAACCTCAATGAGAAGCCTGGGAACTGCAACGAAGAGTAACCCCCACTCGCCGCCACCAGAGTAAAAGCCCGCACTCAGCAACGAAGACCCAACGCAGCCAGAAACAATAAATAAATAAATAAAATAAAAATAATAAATAAACTTATAAAAAAACAAAAACAAAAAAAACCACAGGAGGCCTCTGTCAATCACTGCTAATTGGTTAGACCCTGCTTCATGCCCACAAACCTTCCCTTATTCTTCCTAAGTCTTGTGCAATACTCTTTTTTAAGAAACTCTTTAGTTGCTGTTCTTTGATAGCTCTAGGAGCCAAGGCATGGTTAATCGATTTTAGGCATTATTGCTTCTTAGGGTTCTGAGTTTTCTCATTGGAAAACACCTAGGCCACTACGATCCATTAGAATTGGGAAGTCTCTCCTTTGTCATATACTAGTGGTTGCTGGTGAGGAAAATCAAATGGTCTTTTGTAAATTGTCAGCCTTTATTGGCAGGTGAAAGAACATCAACATGAAGAAATTCAGAATGTCCGAAATCACATTCACTCGTGTTTCTCCAGCGTCACCTGTTTTCTGCTACCACATCCAGGGCTCCAGGTTGCCACAAGCCCTGACTTCGATGGCAAATTGAAAGGTGTGTTTTAAATGATGTTTATTTTATACATGTGATTTTATGTTTGGAATTAAATAGTGACCAGAAAATATCAATTGTGAATAGTAAATGCTAAGAGAAATAGTATGTTCTCTTAGAAAGAATAGTATTTAGAATCTAGTTCAGTTTTTGCTCTTGCCTTATTGTGACCATAGTTTCTCCATCTGAAATGGTTGTGCTAATACCCATTAATGATCTTTCTAAGGGAGACGTTACGATTACTGGTTTACAAGAGATAAAAGTGCTAAAAAAGGGAAAACTTATCATTAGCTCATTTTTATGATGTAAAACTAAATTCCCAAACAAAGGTAGCATGATGCATGGCATGGCTATTGTTTTCATCTTATTTGTGATTATAGCAAAACTTGATGCTGGGTCATGAGTTAATATCAGGAAGTGCTGACTAGACGGTAGCTTAGAGAAATCAGAGGTGGGACACTTGGGTTCCATTGTCTTATTTTTGTTCCTTTTTCACTGAGACCTTGAGTCATTTAATGGCTAGTCCTCAGTTTACACGTGTGTTAAACTAAGTGCTTTTGTTTATAAACTTTATCTGAGCTTCTTAGGTTCCGAGTAAAGTAGAAATAATAATAGCTGCCGATTTTAGAGGCCAGCTGTGTTCCCAACCGTCAGTCTCTCCAGGCTGCTCTGACAAAATACCATTGACTGGGTGGTTTATAAGCAACAGAAATTCATTTCTCACAGTTCTGGAGGCTGGAAATCCAAGATCCGAGTGCCAGCATGGTTGGGTGAGGGTTCTCTTTCTGGTGTTAAGAGTTCTGATTGTAGCATCTCTTTCATAGGAGCACTAATCCCATTCTTGAGGGCTTCACCTTCGTGACCTAATCACCTCCCAAAGGCCCCACCTACTAATACCATCACCTTTAGGGGTTAGGATTTCAACCATATGAGCTTTAGGGGCACACAGACATTCAGACAATAGCACCAGCACTGTGCTCGTTACTTTTATACTTTATGTTCCCAGTAATTCCATGGAGTTGGTATTTCCTTTGTCTTAAAAATGAAGAAGCTGGCTTAGGAAAGTTAAGTAACTTGCTCAAAGTACTCAGCTAGTAAGTAGTGGGGCAGAGATTCACATCCCCGTCCTTCTTGCCTCAAAGCCTTACTGTGCTAAACTAGAAGTTCTGTTATATTGGGGAAGTCATTTAGAGGATATATACTGTTTAGTTAGTAGGAGAACTTGCCTTTTGAAGTGGGAATTTTTCAAGGCCTCATATTAAACGTAAAATGCATCTTTTTCAGTTTATTTGGCTCAGTTGGTTCAAGACAGTTAATATGCTTGTTCAACCTAAGATTTACATTCCAGCTGGTCTTAATATTGCAAAAGAAACCGAGTTTGAGAGACTTACCTTTACCTTCTATTTGTCACCTGTGTGATATTTTTATGTGGTTGGCAGCTTTCCTGAGCAGGAAACTTCCACAGCCTGTTGGTTGGCAATTCAGAAATCCGAGGTTGGAGCCTGGCTTTGGAGAGAAATCTGCTTAGGCAACACTTTGTGAGTTAGGTAGGAGAGAAAGTTGAGTGTGTAGGTGATGTGTTCTTTTAGGGTTATAACGTTCCATTATTAGACATACTTTTACCAAACCTAAGCTCTGGTTTGTTCATCACTGGTAGGGAAGATGTCCAGTGGAGTTCTTTTTTTTTTTTTAAGTACTTGATTTTCATTTGAATTAAAAATTTTGTTCATTCATTCATTCATTCATGCTGCACCAGGTCTTAGTTGCAGCATGCGACTCTAGTTGTGGCATGCATGTGGGATCTAGTTCCCCAACCAGGGATCGAACCTGGGTCCCCTGCATTGGGAGTGCAGAGTCTTACCCATTGGGCCACCAGAGAAGGCCCCCAGTGGAATTCTCAACTGAGGATGTTTAGGAGAGGGTGGGTTAGAATGACTCTTCATGCCTTTCTTCTTGTCTTAGGGTGGTCTCAGGATATCGGGCATAAACATGCAGAATGACATTCCTCTGTATTACTAAGCATTTAAATATTTCAGAACATTCTTTTTTTTAATTAATTTATTTATTTTTGGCTGTGTTGGGTCTTTGTTGCTGTGCGTGGGCTTTGTCTAGTTGCGGGGAGCGCGGGCTACTCCTTGTTGTGGTGCACGGGCTTCTCACTGCGGTGGCTTCTCGTCGCAGAGCACAGGCTCTAGGCGCGCGGGCTTCAGTAGTTGCGGTGCGCAGGCTTCAGTAGTTGTGGCACGCAGGCTCAGTAGTTGTGGCTCACAGGCTCTGGAGTGCAGGCTCAGTAGTTGTGGCGCATGGGCTTGGTTGCTCTGCGGCATGTGGGTTCTTCCCAGACCAGGGATCAAACTCGTGTCCCTTGCGTTGGCATGCGGATTCTCAACCACTGAGCCACCAGGGAAGCTCCCAGAACATTCTGTTTTAAAATTTATTTTTACCATGGTATTCCAGGAAATAGGAAGAGCTTTTTAAAGTTCTGTAACCCTGACTTTTGAAATTTTGTATTGCAATACAATATGTAACGCATACTGTAATACAATATGCATATTGTATTAGTTTCTTAGGACTGCTGTAACAAAGTGCCACAAACGGGGTGGCTTAAGAAAAGAAATTCATTCCCTAACAGCTCAGGAGACCAGAATTCCGAAAATAAGGTGTTGGCAGGGTAGATTCCTTCTGGAGGCTCTGAGGGGGAATCTGTCCTGTGTTTCTCTTGGTGGTTGCTGGCAATCCTTGGCATTCCTTGGCTTTTAGTTTCAGTATTCTGATTTCTGTCTCTGTGGTCACATGGCCACCTTCTGTCTGTGTTCTCTCTTCCTACAAGGACACTGCTCTTTGAATTTAGGTCCCACCCATATCCAGTATGATCTTAACTTAACTAATGACATCTGTAAAGACTCTATTTTTAAGTAAGGTCCCATTCTGAGATTCCAGTGGACATGCATTTTAAGGGGTGGACACTGCTCAACCCCATACACATATTTACAAATATGAAGGGTTTATTACTAAATATTAAGTGTGCTAAGTTTCATATTAGATTTATAAAACAGGGAATAAATTCTATATAAGCAAACTTTAGTCTTATTATTATGTACTATTTGCTTCCCTCATGCATGATTGAACTATAAAACACATTTACAGGGTTAAAATTTTTCCTTTGCTACGTGAAAAGGCAAGTCCCAAAGGAAGAAATACAAATGATTAAGACATATTCATGAAAATATGTGTTGCATAACAGTAATCAAGAAAGTACAAATGTGTTGGTACACAGTCCTTATGTGACAGTATCAACATTTTAAACGTTCACGTCTTTTGATCCACTATTTCACTTTTAGGAAATTACCCTAAGGGACTATCCATATGTAAGTAGATGAAAATATGTGGGCAAGAATAACACTACTGTGGCATTATTATTATAATAGTGAATAATTGGAAACAACCCAAATATGTATTTTTGAGGAATTGGTTAAATTATGGTACATCACACAAAGGAATGAAAAGAAGTCATTTAAAAGGATAAGATAGATAAGTGGATCTATCTGTATTTACATAGAAAGATATTCATGATACGTTATTAAATGTAAAAAGATTGCAGAGTAGCATATATTGTAAGATCCTAATTATTGAAAAATATGTACATATCAGGATGTTTTTAAAAGGAAAGGTTTGAAAAATAAAAACTTTCCTTTTTTATTTCACTTTAAAAATATGTTAATATTAGTTTGCCCTGGGACTTTCCTGGCGGTACAGTGGTTGAGAATCTGCCCTTCAACGCAGGGGATGCGAGTTCGATCCCTGGTCAGGGAACTAAGATCCCACATGCTGCGGAGCAACTAAGCCCCTGTACCCCAGCTACTGAGCCTGCACGCCACAACTAGGGAGCCCATGCGCTACAGTGAAAGATCCCGTATGCTGCAACGAAGATCCTTCGTGCTGCAATTAAGACCCGAGCAGCCAAATAAATAAATAAATAGTAAATAAATTTTTAAAAAACCTTAGAAAAAAATATATTAGTTTGCACTTGTGTGTCTATTTAGGGAACTGTATAGTCATTAGGAGGATTGTTTATGAAGAATTCTTGTTAGCTCTGCAAAGATGTATGTACTTTTTAGCTTTGGAGTTGGGTAGTTTGTAATTTTAGGCAACCTTTTAAACAAGATATTGAAGGGTTTTGAGTGAAGAGTAAATTTAGGGTGCTACATTGCAAATAGTAGGTGACTTGTGAATATTTGGCAAGTGCTTGATTGAGAACCACATAAACTTCATTGTGGGGGGGGATCTTTAAGTAGAGCTGATACATTTCTCAGAGCTAGAAAAATACCTAGACATTTCAATATATTTTCTCAAGTATATTCTTGTACAATGACTTGGTTGAGGTTCTGCAGCCCTGCCCCATATAACCTGGGCAAGACACCATCAGCCTAAGAATGTTTATGTTTAATCCAGAAGAGGATCTTCATGTAGTTTCTGTAGGACATTTAAATTGATTAAGAACTACATTCTGGGGCTTCCCTGGTGGCGCAGTGGTTGAGAGTCCGCCTGCCGATGATGCAGGGGACACGGGTTCATGCCCCGGTCCGGGAAGATCCCACATGCCGCGGAGTGGCTCTGTCCGTGAGCCATGGCCGCTGAGCCTGCGCGTCCAGAGTCTGTGCTCCGCTATGGGAGAGGCTACAACAGTGAGAGACCCGTGTACCAAAAAAAAAAAAGGAACTACATTCTGAAGCTATTTTCTGCAAATGTTCCCCTAAGTACTTTAAGGATTGTTTTAGTGGTTTTATTTTATTTTATTTTTAAAAGAATAACCATTTATTCAGAGGTGAACACCTGCCAGACAGTCTTAGTTTTGGTATAATCGGTGCTGAGCTGCTGTTCCTACAATAGTTAGCTAGGAGATGAGCTCATTTTTGAGACTCCTTTTCAACCGACACAGGACGACTGTCTTCACCATAAAGAAATCTGTCTTCCTTTTTACTAGAGAAGAGAGACCTAATACAGTAACTACTGAATTGTTTAGAAATTAAACAGAAGAGATTGTAGGGAGCAGTCTTCTTGGAGGCCATGAGATTCTGAGATTGTCTCAGTCGTGAGACAGTTCTTGCCTGTTCTGAGTCTAAAACTCATATTTTGGTACAGCCTTCATAGAAACATTAATAGCTGAGGGTCTATGAAATCTGGGTAAAAACATGGATAATACAGTCTGTGGTGTTTAGATCCTGCTGCGTCTTTTGTGAAATAATTGCTGAAGCTCTCATTCTTTCAGTGTGGTGAATATTGAAACCATAAAAAAATTTATTTTTCTGAATAGGTAATGCACTCACATGTTTAAAATCCCAGAAAAGATTAAGAAGTAAGTATTTAGTGAAAAGTCTCTCTTCCATTTTTGTAGGCTTCCAGAGTTTCTTTTAGTACATGCAAAGCAAATATAAATATACATGGGATAGCATTTTATGTACCCTATGTGTTTTTCACTCCAAGGTTATAAATAATTTGTCCCACTTTTTTTCTTGAAATTTTTCGGTTCCATTTTTCACATTATAATTTATGATCCAGTTTGGATCCAGCTTATTTTCTGAATGGGCACCTGTTTGTCTCAACACTATTTGTTGAATAGTCCAACTTTCCCCCAGTGGTTGAAATGTCACCTTTATCAAATGTTAAGCCACTAATCAATGTGTAATATAGGGATCAATCCCTTTTTAAAGTTGATATAGGCCATATTTTGGCGCCATCCTGAAAAAACTATAGAATTAAGAGTATTTAGATGGAGATTGGTACCCATTTACTTAGGTAGGACATTGAAAAACTTAAAAAATTTTTTGATGTCAAGAGACCTTATGATTGATTAGTTATTTAAGATGGGGTGGAAATCAGTGATTAGAAGTATATGTTACTATTTAGAGAAAAATCTCGTATAGATTTCAATTTAGGAGCCATAAATAAATTCTAATTATAAAATTTAAAGCATGGGGGAAAAGTAAATTTTATTAGACTTCTGGAATTGGGGGAGGACTCTTTAAAATTAGAAAGAATAAAAGAAATTATCAAGGAAAAGTGCTGTAGTTTGAATACATAATAATTAATCTTATGCATATTTACAAAAAGGCAAACTGGAAAAATATTTTAGTTATCATGGTACACATAAGGATAACATATTTATTTACTTGCTGAAGAGTGACTGTATTCTAAGATAAAGGCCCTAATAAATAATTCACTGAAAAGGAAATCAGCTGATGAACAAATATGAGAGAAAGTTTGGCCTAACTAGTAATAAAAGAAATAAAAGCAAATTAAAATAATGACCTACCATTAAATTTTTAAATATGCTATTAGATATCCAAAAGAAAGCATAAGTATTACATGTAAGAAAGGATACATGTAATGTATATATGTAAGGTATGAAACATAATTTAATGAGCATCATCAACCCACTACCCAGCTTACTATCTAGAACTAGAATTGGCAAACTTTTTCTGTAATGGACTAAATAGTAAATATTTTAGACTTTGTGGGCCTTACAGCTACTCAGCTCTGCTGTTGTAGCAACAAAGCAGCCGTAGACAATTGTATTAATGAATGTACATGGTTGTATTCCAATAAAACTTTCTTTACAAATATAGTTAGCAGGTCGTATTTGGCCCAAGGGCTGTAGCTTTCCAGAACTAGAGAACATTACAAGTACTATTTTCTATACCTGTATGCTTCTTCCCATCTCCCTGCCTCTCTACAGAAATAACCACTATTGTAAATTTTGCTTTTTCTGTCCTTGAATTAAAAAAAAGTTATTACTTGTGTTTGGTTCACTTAACAGTCTATTGCTAAGTTTCTGTAATTTTGAACTTTATAAAAACATATGTGGCCGACTTGAATTTTTACTGAGCATTTTATTTTTAAGTTTATCTGTATTATTGCATGTAGTTGTAATTCATTCAGTTTCATTGTAGTATAATAGTGCCTTCTGTGAATACAACCGTTTATTCTCAATGGTTTTCTCCAGTTTTTTGCTATTATGAACAATGCTGCTATGAACATTCTTGTATGTGTGGATATATGGGAATTTCCCAAGGGTATGTGCTTAAAAGCGGGATTGATGGATATTGGAATATGTAATATAGCTTCACCTTTACTAGATAATGCCAAATTGTTTTCCAAAATTCTGTTCCAGTTTATAGTCCCTTCATCAGTGTATATAAAAATTCCCATTGATCCATATCCTTGTCAACACTTGGTATTATCAGACATCTTAGTTTTGCTAAGTTAGTGATATAAAATATCTCATTGTGATCTTAAAATTGCATTTCCCTGATTACTAATGGGATTGAATATCTTTTCATGTATTTATTTCCATTCATGTTTCCTTTCCTTTGAAATTCCTGTTGTCCAGTTTTAATTGGGTTGTCTTTCTCTGCACTGTAAAGATCCTGTATGTCTACTTTAAGATATGAGCCTTGGGCTTCCCTGGTGGCACAGTGGTTAAGAATCCACCTGCCAGTGCAGGGGACACGGGTTCGAGCCCTGGTCAGGGAAGATCCCACATGCCACGGAGCAACTAAGCCCGTGCGCCACAACTACTGAGCCTGTGAGCCACAACTACTAAAGCCCGCGCCCAGAACCTGTGCTCTGCAACAAGAGAAGCCACTGCAATGAGAAGCCCACATACTGCAACGAAGAGTAACCCCCACTCTCTGAAACTAGAGAAAGCCCGTGCCCAGCAATGAAGACCCAGTGCAGCCTAAAATAAATAAATAAGTACATTTATTTTAAAAATTAAAAAAAGATATGAGCCTTGTTGGTTATGCATTGCAGGTATCTTCTCCCATCCTGTGTCTTGCCTTTTCTTTTTTTAGTAGTAGTGTCTTAGTTTTAATGTGGTCGAATTCATTCACCTTTGATTTTATATAGTGCTTTTTAAGTCTTGTTTTAGAAAATACTTTCCTTTCTCTACACACACACACATGCATACAAACACTCTTAAATTTTGTCTTTCATATTTGTGTTTAGTCGACTGGGAATCAATTTTTGTGTATGTGAGGTGGAGATCCGTTTTCTATTTTTGTACATAGATGCCAATACTTCTGATATCACTGATTGAATACTCTGTTTTCCCGTTATTTGCAATTTCTGTTATGTTTAAAAAAATCCTTTTATAAATGCATGGGTCAGATTCTAGGTTCTTAATTCTGTCCCACTGGTCATTTTGTCTAGCCCTGTGCCATTACTACATTATCATAATTAGTTATTTTATAATAAGAGTTGATATCTGGTATAACGATTCCCTCCCTTTTTTACCTGTAGTCATCTTCAGTAGTGTCTTAATTACTCTTTAGTCTTTGCTCTTCTGTGTAAGTTTTGGAATCAGTTTATCAGGTTTATTGATGTCCCTGTTTGGTTTTTGATTGGAATTGCATTGGATCTATAAATTGATCTGACGGCGATTGGCATGTGTTTATGACAATGGGAAGGTATTCTTATCCTGAACAGAGTAATCTCTCTCCATTTATTTAGGTTTTAAGGTTCACTTTATGAAGAATATAAAAACTTACTTGATTAAGGTCTTATACATGTTTTGTTAGATTTATTTTAGAAGTTTCCTTAGAAGTTAGAAATCTTAAAAATTATTTTTCCTAATCATGCTGGTATGTTGAAATGCATTTGATTTTTCTATATGATAAATTCAGCAATCTTGCTAAACTCTCATTTCTAGTAGTATATTTGTAAATATTACGTATTATCTACGTAATTCATGGAGAATGGAGTTTTTGCTTTTTTCCACATCAGATTTTATATTTTTTATTTTTTTGCGGTACGCGGGCCTCTCACTGTTGTGGCCTCTCCCGTTGCCTTAGCAGACCTTCCTTCTGGAAACATTTTCCTTCTTTCAGAAGGTCTTTGCCGTGTGACAATTTTACTGTTACGTGTGTTTTTCTTTCTATTTAACTTGCTTGTTATATGCTGTGGTTTCTGAAGCTGTGGATTCATGTACTTCATTAGTTCTAGAGAGTTCTCAGCCATCACCCCTTCTCTTATTGCCTCTGATTCACTCCCCTTCATCTCCCAGGACTCCTGTTAGACATATATTAAATAATCTTATTCTGTCTTCCATATCTTAATTTTCTTCTTTATTTCCCATCGTCATCTCTCTGTGCTGCTCCTTGGTACATTATTCAGATCTCTTTTCCTCCAGAGGAGATCTGTGTTTGCTCCTTTGGGGAGCTAAGGGCTTACCCGCCTGGGACCATTCCAGCTCCATTTCATGATCCAACTTAATTTAGGAGTTATTTTTGCCCAGAGTTTGTCACCACGTTGCAGTGAATGGCCTCAAATAAGCCACAGCTTCACATGTACTTAGCTCAGTGCTCTGGTTTCAGCTCACTGCCCACCTGCTCAGCCCCTTGCAGCTCTCTTTTACTTCCAAGTCTACACTGTAATGGAATATATTGTGTGCAGGATCTTGTTAGGAAGAAGGTTCCTTCAGATTCTCTAGTCTTTAGTACTGTCAGAAGCAGAAGCTGCAAGATAGGGACTTCCCTGGTGGCGCAGTGGTTAAGAATCCGCCTGCCAATGCAGGGGACATGGGTTCAAGCCCTGGTCTGGGAAGATCCCACATGCTGCAGAGCAATTAAGCCCGTGCGCCACAACTACTGAGCCGCATGCCACAACTACTGAAGCCCATGTGCCTAGAGACCATGCTCCACAACAAGAGAAGCCACCGCAATGTGCACCGCAACGAAGAATAGCCCCTGCTTGCCTCAACTAGAGAAAGCCCAGGCAGCAATGAAGACCCAGTGCAGACAAAACATAAATAAATACAAAACAAAACAAAACTGCAAGATACTGTTTTTCACCAATCAAGTCAGTAAAAGTTGTAAAAACAATAAAAATCTCAGTGTGTTCAGAGTAGTAAACAAGTCTTCTCCTACATTGGTGACAGGGGTATAAATGGGTACAATCTTCTACAGAAGCAGTTTAGCAATATATAAGAGCCTTAAAAAGGAAGGAGGATATTTTAAATGTTAATTGTGATTGTCTGATGATGGGCTTTATATATGGTTTTTTTTAAGGAGTTTTGAATGTTTTCCAGGAGTCTACATTGTTGTCACATACCTAGTAATTTCTCTTAGTTGACCCTATCATCTAAGGAGGTAAAAGTAACCTGAAGTTTTTTCTATGGAGATTTTTATGGCGATATTTGTAGTTGGAAAAATTTATAAACCACTTTTGTTTTATTCACTATGCTATCCCCAACTCTTACAGCAATGCCTGCCACAAAAGGGTGCCCCCAAACTGTTGAATGAATAAATAAGAATGTTTCAGTTTTGTAAACTTGGGTTATGGGCTGTTGAAAGAGTTCCCATCTTGATGTGGGTTCCCATCTACTTTGTTTTCAGTTGATAGTCTGAATTAGTTGGGAACCTAGGAAGAAGTTAGATCATATAAATCAGATTCCTTGCATTTTCATAGTTGGGCCAGCAAGTTCTCACTTTGAGGAAAGAGCTCTATTTAATGGCTCTCCTGAACCCTCTGTGAGAACTTGGTAGAAGCTGAAAAGAAGCTATCACCTTTCCTGAGATAGTAGCCTTTTCCCTTTGGGGTGGCCCAGAGGGCTTCTCTGAGGAGATAGTAGAAAATAAATATCATGGGGTCCAGGTGCTTTTATTTCCTTTAACATTAGAAAATGAACAAAAATAAAGCACGCCGGGCTTCCCTGGGGGCACAGTGGTTGAGTCTGCCTGCCTATGCAGGGGACAGGGGTTCGTGCCCTGGTCGGGGAAGATCCCACATGCCCCGGAGCGGCTGGGCCCGTGAGCCATGGCCGCTGAGCCTGCGCATCCGGGGCATGTGCTCCACAACGGAAGAGGCCACAACAATGAGAGGCCCGCGTAAAACAAACAACAAAATAAAGCACGTGGATGAATAGTGAAATCTAATGGATTTAAGGGGGAGAGTGAGGGTACAGCAAAGGCCTGGCTTGGGAGAACCTGAGGGGTTGATACTTGATTTTCTGGAAGACCTGTTAATGAAATTCTTTAAAAAGTGAAATTTCTTGAAAGTCTAAGGGAGTAGACTGAATCTCCCAGAATGGAAAGCAGGGTAGGGATGTTCTGCATATTCTGTTCTGGACTAGAGAGGACTTAATACTGCAGAAGGGAAGGAGACAATACAGGTACATGAGAACAGAAACCCGCAAGCAATCTGGTCATTGTCAGAAAGTGTCAGACTCACAGTCTGGGACCCCCGCCCTCGCCCTTTAGCTGGCAAACGTTAGAGCAACTATTCTCCCCTTGGTTGAATAAATCTGTTGGGCTTATTGTTTCCTTTTTCTTGGTCCTGTGAACAGATATTGCCAGTGAATTCAAAGAGCAGTTACAGACACTGATACCATATGTATTAAACCCAGCTAACTTAATGGAAAAGGAGATCAACGGCTCGAAAGTCACCTGTCGGGGGCTATTGGAATATTTTAAGGTAAATGTGGGTTTTAATTATTAAAATGTTTGACCTTTGGTTAAACTGATCTAGGTTATAAACTAACTTGGTTTCAATATTTTAAAGCCTGGGGGAAAATTTCAAGGGGGAGATGGTGAGAGGCGTTTTGAGAGACTCCAGTGTCCTCCCAGGAGTGGGCCACTGGGTGGCAGTATCGGTCTAAGAACCAAATGGATGTTGTTTGCACTCTCTTAGAGGAGTAATTACTGTGGCTAAAGGAAGATTGTTCCTCAAGGAAGATGGTGTGGACAGGAGGTGGTTAGGAAGTTGCTGTGAGTAGGAGGAGACGGCACCTAGATGTGACATGACTACCTCAAGGCGGATGGTCCCTCTGCCCACAGGTAGTGGTGAGGCCAGTGTGCATGGGGAGCCTGGTGGGAGTCCTAGACTTGTGCTGCTTTGAGAATATTTTCAGTTAACTAAAAAATGCTAACATGCACTCAAAGGTGTGCTGTGTTTTTGCTAATTCCTGGGTGTTGATCTAGGTCTTTAGGAAAATGCAATTGTATGGTCACTGTTTGTAAAAATCAAAGTCCAGTTAAATATGACAGAATGGCATTTTTCATAATTGTTTTTATGTTTATATTCTAAGGCATATATTAAAATTTACCAAGGAGAAGATCTGCCTCACCCCAAATCCATGCTTCAGGTAAGCAGTTCTTTGGCATCCTAAATGATATCCTTTGATTACTTGAATTGACCCGTATACAATAAGCAGAGTCCTTTAAGAAGAGAATGCTGTTGGTCCCCCCCTTTTCATTATGCTGAGGTCCATTCATGTTTAGCACATTTTCCAGCAGTGTGACTCCCTTCCGGTTTTCTTGTCTGTATTCATGCTGATGAAGTTAGAACAGAACGGCTTCTGCTGGGCCTGGTCTTCCCCCAAAACATACTGTGGAAAACAGGTTAAACATACCCAGTTCTGTTAGACAAATCATTTTCCTGTTACCTGTTGTCTCTTTTCATAGAACATGTTCAACGTATCTAAATATTTCCTGTTAACTAATCAGGTTTTTAATTTGCAAATAGTTTTATTTCCAACATTTTGATGTTTCCAAGATGTCATCTTGTTAAAACATATAATTTCTGACTTTCATGTGCTGAAGATAAGGCCATTTATTGCCAAATCTTTATTTATTTATTTATTTATTTACTTTTGGCTGCATTGGGTCTTCATTGCTGTGTGCGGGGCTTTCTCTAGTTGCGGTGAGCAGGGGCTACTCTTCGTTGCGGTGCACGGGCTCCTCTTTGCGCTGGCTTCTCTTGTGCAGCACGGGCTCTAGGCGCATGGGCTTCAGTAGTTGTGGTGCATGGGCTTAGTAGTTGTGGCTCATGGGCTGTAGAGTGCAGGCTCAGTAGTTGTGGCACATGGGCTTAGTTGCTCTGTGGCATGTGGGATCTTCCCACACCAGGGATCAAACCCGTGTCCCCTGCATTGGCAGGTGGATTCTTAACCACTGCGCCACCAGGGAAGCCCCAAATGTTTATTTCTTTAGTAGGATAACATTTTCACAAAGGGAGCTAGAGATCGGGATTGATGTTGTAAAGATAAATTTTTCCTCTTCTTTTCTGAGTTACATCTATTTTTTAACACATAAAATCGAAGCAAAGGAAATACTTTCAGAGGTTTAATTTTATGCTAAAGTATGAGAACATTTTTTGTTCTCTCTCTTATTTATGAGAACATTTTTTGGCAGAAAATTTGGCAGAAAAGGTATATTTTAATTCATAAATTGGGCTATATGGAAAGCTGAAAAACAGAAGAATAATAAAGAGGGGGAATGGGGAATAGGGTGAGAGAAAATTTTTACTTGGTTATTTGTGGGAGAACATTAAAAGAGAAAGGATTTATGGTTTGTGCTTTCATTTCTTAAAAGGCCACTGCTGAAGCCAACAATTTAGCAGCTGCAGCCTCTGCCAAGGACATTTACTATAACAACATGGAAGAGGTAGGTGTGCTGGGCAGTTGTCTTATTCTGAAATACCTATAACTGGGCATGTTGCTGACTTCAGAAGTCCAAACTTGATCCCATTTAGTGTATCTTATGATGATGAGGCAACATTCAGGTCTTCTTGCTTATTGAGGCCTTTTAATTATGGCCCTTTCTAATAAGCAAGGCTTTCTTACAGTGTCACAGCTCTCACTAATCAATATCACCCTGGTTACTAAGTGTGCTTTTCTGAGGAATTGAAACCAGACCTCTATTGGTCTTGGTCATCATTTTAAAGTTAATTTCTAATATCTTAAAATATTCTAAGCTTTTCAGTGTTTTCACTTGTTTTATTTGGCATTTGTTTTTGAAGGGTTCTTCATCCTTCACATTGTGTCTTTATTCTTTTTAGGTTTCTGGGGGAGACAAACCTTATTTGTCTCCAGACATTCTAGAGGAGAAGCACTGTGAATTCAAAGAACTTGCTCTGGACCATTTTAAGAAGACAAAAAAGATGGGTGGGAAGGATTTTAGCCTTCGTTACCAGCAGGAGCTGGAGGAGGAGATCAAGGAACTGTATGAGAACTTCTGCAAGCACAATGGTAGCAAGAATGTCTTCAGCACCTTCCGAACCCCTGCAGTGCTCTTCGCAGGCATTGTGGCTTTGTACATAGCTTCAGGCCTCACTGGCGTTATTGGTCTTGAGGTGGTGGCCCAGCTGTTCAACTGTATGGTTGGCCTGCTGTTAATAGCGCTTCTCACCTGGGGGTACATCAGGTACTCTGGTCAGTACCGTGAGCTGGGCGGTGCTATCGACTCTGGTGCAGCATATGTATTGGAGCAGGTAAGTGGTGCCAGCTGAGCGGCTGACGCTTGATAATGGACAGTACTTGTGCTTATTGTAAAGTATCTCCGTTTGGAAGAGTTCAGTAGTGAAGGAAGGCATGAGAAACTTCCCCTGGCCATTTTTTTTTTTCTAACAGGCCTTACGTTTTATTATCCTTCTTTAGGATATTAATGTTTATTTGTAATATTTTGTTTCCACGCTTAAAAACTGCTCTTTAGTGCAAAAAAATTTCCAAGTTACATATGTTGTGTCCTTCATGGGAAACTTTTAACTGCGTGTTCATCAGACTAATTCCTGTGTGAGTCTCTCCCCCATCCAAGGTTAGTTTGCTTCACTGAAAGTCACAAGCTTTGAAAAATATGAACTTAACAAACTGTTCTATTTTGAGACCTACTAATGGATGGCGTGTCTTTAACTTAAATCATTCAGTAAGCCAGTGGCTTTTGACATTGACATGATCTCTAGGTTTATAGATCCTTGAGACTCAGCTTTCTCTTTCTGAGTAGCAGGAACATATCAGTTAAGTTAGAAGCCTGTGGTAAAGCCAGGAGAGCTGCCCACCCCTTACCTTCCATTCCAGTAAGGTAGCAGAGGCTCAGCTGATGGACTCTCTGGGGAGTTAGCAGCTGCCACAGGGCTCCCCGACCCCTGCATTTTCATTCCCTTATTTTCTATAACATAGTAACAATGTAGACAGAGATTTTCGAAAGTTTGTCTCCAATGGCTTACTCTTTTGATGCTGTGCTGTATTTTATTAACTGACATGTTGAATAAATGGACTTTTGCAGGCCACTTCTCACATTGGTAATTCCACTCAGGCTGCTGTGAGGGATGCAGTTGTTGGGAGACCATCCTTGGATAAAAAAGCTCAGTAGCATCTTAACAAGAGGATCCAACAAGACCCCAGCCAGCCCCTTCTGATTTCTGGGCTTCTACCATGGCCCACAGGTCCAGCTCCCAAGGAACGCAGACCTGGGACCATCTGGAAAGAGCTGAAACACGGCACTAATAAATGAATAGACCTTTCCTGTGGTTTCAGATTCTTAAACACACTTCCATTTCTCTTGGAAGCATTTCTTTTCCTTGCTGGTATAGATCCAAGCCTATGTCTGTCTTCTTATTACTCTCTGCTTTGTGCACTTTATGGGGAAAAAGCTAAAAGAAAAAATGGAAATGCGGTTTTGTCCTTTATGTGCCATTTAGTGCCTTTTAAGGTTGAATCCATGCTTTTGAGGACATAATAGGGAAGGGATTGAGGATAACCACATGAAAGATGCTGTTTTGGTGAATTATCAGTTCTTTCGTACCTTACTCTTTTGAAAAGGATTTTTTTTTAAAGTTTACAAAACTTGCAAAAGCTTCAGAACTAAAGACTGACTAAAAATGATGCCATTACACTTTTAAAGTCTTATAATATTAGAGAATTGTTTTTGCCACATAGTATGGAAAAATTATATTGTATTTAACTCTACCATACACTGAAATTTAAGGTCTGTTTCCTGACAGGCTGGCAGTTTTGTTAGAACATACTCTTTTTTTTTTTTTTTTTTGCCTTCGTTCATTCCTATAGCTTCTTTCTAGAAAAGAGACAAATACGGCTTGAGAAACCAGAGCGGCTTGTAATAAAAGGAATGAGCTTTCATACTTTAAGAAAAAAGCTTGAGTTTAAATGAACCATGTGACCTCTGATAAGTCATTTGAACTTGTGCCTTGGTCAGATTCACTGATTGTAGGTTTATATACATATATGTATTATACATAACTCACACACAATTGTCATTTGAGAGTTTTTGTTTTTTAGAGTTCTGTATGAGAACAGAACTTTATCAAGGATTAGAGGAAAGACATTTACCAAACATAACTGCCTTTAACTGGCATCCTATTTCATGTGGTTTAGCAGTAAATCAGGTCTTTATCCACAATGTTTATTTGCATTCTCCTATTCACTGTCTAATATTTTTAATAATGGAGCTAAAACTGTCAGTTTTATTGAATCATCCTTTAACTTTATACATGACTAGTCTGGTAGCTTTAAAATAGCTTTGGCTTAGTAAGGACCAAAGTCCCACCCAAATATGGACATATAATATCTAGAAGTATCTAAGAATTCTTCATTTACCTTGATCATGTGATAAAAAACTTTATCAGTTGCCTTTTCCTTTGGTTTTGTAATGGTGAATTGTTGTGGATTTTAAAACTTCATAAAACTTGCCTGCAGGTATTTATATAAACATTCAGGTATGTGAGCCTTAATTCTTAAGATAATTTAACTTTTGCTGTGGGAGGGAGGGAGGTAGGGAGGTTTAGGCAAATTCTGAGGGTAAATTCTTTTTTTTTTTTTTTTTTTTGGATAAAAATAAAAAATATATGATAATGTATGATTTAATGAAATCTTAGAATTTAGTTACTGTTTAAATCCACCATTTCTGTTTTGATCTTAAAGGAATAACTTTGTTTAATTACCCTGGGGAAACCCTTATTTTTTTGTCTTTATCAGTTAACTTATTCTGCCTCTGGAAATTGTTTATAAAATTTTCTCAGTGAGGATTTTTATGAGTTTCCTTTGGCCTCTTTTTTTTTTTTTTTTTTAACAGAAAATTGATGATTTTATATCAGCTTTTCCAATAAAAGGTACATTCTCATTGCTGGCTATAAATAGTCTTGGGGAGGTTTATAACCAGGTTGAAAAGAATGTCTTTTACCCCTTACCTTCCCTCGCCGTTAGTTTGTGGGTCAGGGACATTACTTAGGACTAAGTTTTTGCTTGGTGTTTGTTGCTCTGCCACTCCCGCCTTTCCATGCAAGCATTTTTAATTTGCACATTCCTAACAGTATATGGGGCACATTCCTATTAACATATAAAATGTTTTCATAATTTTCTATGAAAATACTTCATTTTAGGAGAGGTTAAATATTGTTAAGTTTTTTGTTTTCCTAATACTTCCAGTTCGCTTCTAAGTAAAAATAATAGAATCAAAATTTTGATTGTTTCACTGAGGTGTGTAGACAAAATGAGGGAAAACTATCATGTATGGTGATAAAACATCCTTAGAGCCATAACCTTATTTTAGCAGTATACCAAGAGATCTGTTTTCCCACAGAGGTTTATATAGTAACAGCTACTTCATACTTGGTAGAGTTGCCTGTGAGTATTGTTTTTGTTTTACCTGGTTTTTCTTTTTTTTCTCTTTCATGAAGTAAAATGCTTTATGCGAACAAACAGACAAACTGCCTTGTACTGGCAGTGCGTTTCTTTAACAGGTCATACCCAGCGTTCCACCTGGCTTATGAAAATGGTGTCTTGGATAGGGTGAGTTTGGATGAGTATGTATGTATGTATGTATGAGTTACAGAGAAATTAAGTAGTTGATTTAAGTCCAGGCAAAAGCGATTAAAAAACAGTTTTATTTTTCCCTAGAGTATTTTTTTTAAATAATGTAAACTTACATGGACATCTGCATAGAACTATTGAAATGTAATTTAGGATTATTTAGGATGGCTGCCATCTAAGGTCGCAAACATGGGCTGCATCATTCTGGCTTACCTTTAGATCCAACAAAATTTTAGTCAAGAATAAGGGCATGATGAAGACGAGCTTCAGTTCCTAAAACACAAACTATTTGTGTAGGTGGTGTTTTAAAATGACATTCAAAAGCCCATTTGTAAGAGACCATTTTGCATTTGAATCGTTTTCCTTCTGTTAAGTCCTATTGTAGCTATGTTTTGGATAGTGGTTCTCCTCTACCTTGAAGTGCATAAAACTTACCCCTGGGAGGCATATTTAAAGAAATTCAAATTCCCATCTTTATACCCAGGGATTGCCTCAGTGTGTCTGGGTCTGGGTTGTGGCCCTGGAATCACCACTTTTAAAAACCGCATCACAGGTGGTTCAGAGACCACAGCGAGAGAGACTGCTCGGAGGGTTGGGAAAGTGCAATTCAATATTGTCTGGAGGCAAGTGGATGGCTTTTGCCTGAGGTTCAGAATAGGTGGTCTACTGCCAGATACAATCACTGAGAGTTTACAGTGTTCAGAGTAATAAGGATGCCATTAGTCTAGAGGATTATCTAAGCTCTGTGAAAATGTTTTTCTAAATTAGGAAGTCCTAGTGCCTTCTCTGAGAGATGAATGTACAAGTATCCTATTTACTACCGGGTGTAATTAGGATTTAAAAAAAAAAAAAACTATTTTGAAAGTTGTGTTTCTTTAAAAAAAACAAAATTCAGCACTGTGACTTTGAACCTCTAAATCTTTTATGCACAGAAAACCTTAAGCCTAAGTAAAAATGAACAAAAAGGAAGGAGAAGATCATAACTGTGAAAATTAGCCACAAAATAGCCCTTACCAGGGACTTTCAAGATAGATGTAAGGGCAGAAAGATTTTAGAAGAAATTTTTCTTCCTGGGAAAGGCATTTCAGGTGCCAGAACTAAGATTTAAATGTAGTGTTTCATGACCAAGGGAAGGCGGCATTTGATTCCCAAAGTTTCCAATTTCAATGAATAAATGCTATCATGGACTTAAGCCTTAAAGGAGTTAATATTAATTTTGAGCATATATAGAATTTCCTCTCTGACTTCTTTTTCTTCAACAACAACAACAAAAAAGATGTTCAAAGCACTTTCTTTCTCCTAGACCCTTTTTGAATGGCTTTAAAATTTAATATACTTTTTAAAAAGTGCAATGGATTAGATTATGCTATTAGTATATTAAAAGCTTGTTTCTGTTTCTTAGTTTTAAGGTCATTTAATGCAATAAAGATCACAGCACCATGTTACTTGTGTTTCTTCTTTCTCTGTTCTTTAACATGGGAGGATCTGTGAAGTACATTTGGGCTTGGCAAAGCAAATAGGATCTCTAAGGGGATGAAAACTTGGGTCAAAGGCGCAGTGGTCATGCGGTTTGAGTTGAGTCAGCTTTCTCTGTCCTGCAAAACAATACTGAACTAGTATCTTACTAGCATAATGCTGGAGCAAGCTGTGCTGTTGGAGGTATTGGTAAAATGGAGCTAACTGGTTAATGGTTCCTTGTTGGGAGTGGGGTGAGGTAAAGAAAGCTCTACTGAAAGCTTTCCCTTTCACTGACGACCTTGGAGGCAGTGGGGAAGTTGGTTTGAACTTCTCAAATATTGACTAATCACTTTACATACCCAATTTAGCCCTACAATAAAAAGATTTATTTCCTAGTTTGAAACACACTGGGTGGGGTCAGTAGCCTCCATCCCTCCATCCATCCATCCATCCATCCCTGATCGTACCATGCTGGGTGTTGCACTGAGTTCGTCGCTGTTTAGTAGGGAAGGGGCAAACTCACAAGTAGATGAGATACAAAGAGTATGGGGAGTGATGATTCCTCCATCAGCGTAGGCTCGGGGGAAGGAAGGACCAGGGTGGGAAAAGTGGTCATGTGGGGTGGGGGGAGAGACGTCAAGCAAACTGTGGCTTGTCTTTGGTGCATTGGCATCGTTGCCTTTGATGACCATAAACAGTTTGCCAAAGATAAGTCCAACTCTAACTAGCTTAATAACTAAAAAAATAGAATTGTAACTAGGAAAAAGTTTCTTATAATTGGCTGTCTAGAAGTTAAGCTAGCATGAGGCCCTGGAAGAACTCAAATGTCAACAGGACTATTATCTCCTGTATGCAGTGGCTACATTATTTGCTCTTGCAGATAGATCTCCATGCTGCCGGGGAGGGCAGGAACACATGGCTCCAGGCTTATATCATCTTTTAAGTCCCCAGAGGAAAGAGGCTTTTTGACCCACTGCCTATTCAAAAATGTGTATTTATGTATATATATATATACACATACATCCCTCCATCCTAGAGGAAGATTCTGACTGGTCTCTGGCTTGGGTCATATGCTCCTTCCAGGGCCACTGCCTAACCTGAGGGCTGGGGCATGATAACCAGCCATATGTAGGTCACATGTGTCCCTACTCAGGGTGATGGGGGTACTGTGATTGGCGGCTCCACCAGAACTACATGGAGTCACCAGATGAGAGACTGCTGGACAAAAACGAATGTCCACTGCAGTTTTCAGTTCCCCAGACTGGCCATTTAACAAGCTAGTGGAATGAGAGCCTGCCACATCTCGGGAATGTGCTTTTAAGGGGAAATAGATGTGGTGATGCGCATTTATGCAGTGGAAGCTCTTCAGGGCCTCTCGAGGGGTTTATTCTCACCTCTTCAGTAGGGTTTGAGGGGTTGCAGAGATAGGCAATTCACAAGGAAGTTATACTTCGCTTTCCTTTCACAAAAGCCTGATTTTTCCAGCCAGGACCAACTGTCAAAATTGGTATATTCACAAAGCCTGCCCAGAGTGGCCTGGATACATGTGAAAAGCCTGCATTCGCTTGGCCGATGGAGCACCTTTCCCCTGAGGGGTGCTCCAGGTTTGAGTTGCTGTTAAGCGTCAGAGCCCTCATGTTATCATGAAATGCTCCTGCTATGGATTCTGCTCCCTTAGATGCGGTTTGCTGCCCACTCTTCCTACCCCCTCCCTTTCCTCTTGGCCTGGGCTTGATACTCGTACCCGCCCCCCACCTGCTCAGAATCCCCACAGGGTCTCTTAGGCCTGCTCGGCATTTAGCCTTGTGCAGTTTCCTCCCACGTGCTCAGTTACTTCTTCCTCAGAGGCAGCACGACAATGGATCTCATGGAGGAGGAGAACCATCAGAAGGCAGAGAATGGAGAGATTGCAAATAATTAAAAATTAATATTTTCCACCTGTCACAAGAAGAATAACGGGGCTCCACAGCTGGTTGCAGAAAAGACTGGAGGCTTCGTAGGCAGATAGCAGTTTGATCCTGGCTGTTTTGATCTTGGCTCTCCACCCAAATCGTTGTTTTGGACTTGGAATGGGGCTTAAGGGCAGACTATCTTGCTGGGGATGGTGGTGGCATCACATGGTATCTTCTCTTGGGGGTTTTCTTACAGAGCTCCACTTTTGAGAGCTGTGTGAAAGGTCAAAATCACTTCCTTGACATCCCCGCCCCTCAGTGTTGTTTTTATTTTGTTTTCCCTGGCAGAGCAACAGGAAAAAAAAGGGAGGGAGGGAGGAAGGAAGGAAGGAAGAATAAGAAAGTAAAGGAAGTGACATCTGGGCAATACTGAAAGCAGAGAGTAAGAAGAGGCAGAATCAGTGTGGTTTCCTCAAAGCCGAACCTTTCCATCCTGGGTTTGACTGCCTTACAGGTAGTCTCTTGCTCCATACACATAACAACTTGTTGAGTGAGTAGTAATACACATGAAGCTCTGGTGTTTATTTACAGCGCCTCTTGCCGGGAAGCTGGTGAGTAACGTGATGTTGATGAGCACGTTCCTTCTTGCTGTTAACAACAGCCAACGGTCCCGAGTAAGAACTTGCCCCGTGCCAGACATCGGGCTCCCACTTTATAAGCCTCATTTCATCTGCTGCTTTCCCTTTGGGGAATGTATTTTTTTATATTATCTTATATATTGTACAATATCATCACCACTCCACTGGCAGATGAACAAACAGGCTGAGAGAGGGAAGGGTGCCCTGGACCCCGTAGGTAGCCAGGGACAGGATTTGGCCCACGCGTCCTGATTCCAAGCTCAGTGCTGGTGGGACGGAGCAGGAAAATAGAGATGAAGAGGAGCTGCTTCTACCCTTTAGGGGTCACAGACCACTGCACAGGAAGGGCCTGTCTTTGGTCACTCGTTCACTCATTGATCCATTGATCCCTTCATTCATTCATGGAATACCTACTGTGTACCAGGTGGGTGACAGGTTTGGGGGCTATCTAATGGCTTAAGACCCAATAGTTAAAAGTACTTTCTCTCTGGTATGCCCTTGCCTTTAAATGGCTTTAAAGCTTAATATACAGTAGTCCCCCCTTTTCCTAGGGGCATACGTTCCAAGGCCCCCAGCAGATGTCTGAAACCGTAGGAAGTACGCAACCGTTAAGATAGTCCCCGCTTATCCACAGTGTTGTCTCCTTGTTTGTTACTCAGCGGACTGCAGAAAAAGAAACCGCGGGTAACGGGGGCCTATTGTAGTTTTAAACTACAGTATAAGCCCACTGGAGTGGAGGAAATGAGCAGATTGATGACACTCCAGTGTGATGTGTATGTATACAAGATCTTAAGTTGAGCGGGCCGCAGCGCGTGCGTAGCCGAGGTGAGGAGGCGGTGGCCCTGCGCTGGGTTCTGGAGGCGCCTCCGTGCAGGGGAGGGTGGGCTGAGAGGCTTCGGGGTGAGCGGGGAGCGTCCTGGTATGTCTGGTATGTCTGCCCCAGAGGCTGGAGCAGGCTGTTACTGTCGCCGGGGCAGGGAGCTCTGCGAGGCTCTAATTAGTCTCACGGGGAGGGGCCAGTTGACCTCACGCTGGTCTGGACTCTGCGGCCATTTAGCCGGTTCCCTTTTCAGTGGAGGCCGCGCTGCATTCCAAGTCCTCGAGGTGGGGGGAGCGGTACTTCCCGGAACTGGAGGAAGGGTGAGACGCTTGCGGGGGGCTCTCAGGTGTTACAGGCTGTGTGGGGGATGGAGAGCTTGGGTGAGGCGGGAGTAAACAAGTTAGGGAGCCGCTGAGGGCAGCGGCCGGGGACGGAGGGCCCGGCGCGAGGGCGGCCCCGCTGACTCTCTGGGGGCGCAGCGCGCCCTGGTAGGTGACACGACTCGCGCTCCCCGCCGCTGCGCCGCCCGGCTCTCCGGTATCAGGTGTACCTCCCTGGCCCCTGCAAGGGATTCATCCGTTCACGGCCAAGTGCAGGGGCAGGGAGGGGGCCGGCGAGGAATTCGCAGGGAGTGAGCCCGTTGTTCTCGGAGGGGTTAGAGACCAACCGGGCACGGTCTCCCCCGCCAGAAGCCACAGTCCCCTGGGGTCTTGGGGACTCTGCTTCCTGCTACTGACAATGAATCCCTGCTCCCCCGCTGCCTCAGGCGTTTACTCAGCTGATAAAGCCAACTCCAGCGTGAAATTGAGGGCCTCCATTACCGAAGGAGATGCGCGCGCCCGTGGTAAGTTGAGTGCGGGGCGAGTGGGCTGGGAGTGGGGGCCGTGTTTCGGTGGGTCTGAGTCATCACCTACGAGAGAGAGGGTCCTTGAGGATGTGGCCTCCAGATGTGGATGCCCCACTGGCCGGTGGGCATCAGGTGTGAGATGCGCGTCGGTGGGTATCCGTTGGAGTTGTCTCAATGTGAGTACCTGCGTGGGCGGGTGGGGAGGCCGCCCTGCCTGAAACAGGCCCCCAGAAGCGGGGAGGCAGCAAGGAGAGATTTGCCCCGCCAAGGTCCTGTGCTGCCTTCCCGAGTCAG
>NW_020173674.1:8417958-8420554 GCF_003031525.2 Neophocaena asiaeorientalis asiaeorientalis
GCACCTCATGACCAGCCCTGCCAGCAAGTTCCCAACTCTCACTTTTCCTATGGTTCAGAAATCATAAAGGCGCTTAGCAAATGCTTCCTTTCAGCCTAGCTGGACCTGCTCCAGAGAGGTTCTGAGCCCGGCTTTTGAGGTAGACTCCCCCCGGGACTGTGTTCCTGCTGAGCACCTAGCTGTGGCACTTTGACCAAGTTTCAAATCAACTGTCTTCCCCAGAGTGAGGATTATACGACTTAATACTTACGAAGTGCCCAGAACATTATGTGCTCAACTGTAATTCATTGTTATTATGATTTAATCCATGTAAAGGGCTTAGCACACTGCCTGGTATTAGGGTGTACCTGGAATATCTGACGTCCGGAGTGGTCATTTGAAAACATCCTCTCCTTTATCTAGCAACATTATTTTCAGTAATAATCATGAAATGAATAGTAATAATGGCCAGAAAAGAAACACAGTCAAGTTTCTTCTGTTGAGCTTTGTATATGAAACCATGCCAGTGAAAATATAAAAAGTGAAAAATAAAGTAGGTGTTATAGAGAAAAATAGAAGCAATGGGTTAATAGCTTTTAATTGCATTAGTGTATTTTTGAAGAAAACGTATTCTTACATATAGGTTGGTCACAGTAGTGAATAATAATGCCATTACAGTTTCTGTTTTGGAACTTTAGTTTCTGAAAAGTTGTCCTTGACTTTGACAAAATTGATCTTCTTTGTATATTCATGTTCAACACTCAGTAGAGCTAGATTTGTCCATTTATCTTTATTCACAGTTGAAGAACACTTAAAATTTATTTATTAAAAATTTTTTTTATTGAAGTATAGTTGATTCACAATGTTGCATTAGTTTCTGCTATACAGCAAAGTGAATCAATTATACATATACAGATATCCACTGTTTAGATTCTTTCCCACATAGGTCATTACAGAGTAGTGAGTAGAGTTCCCTGTGCTACACAGTAGGTCCTTATTAGTTATCTATTTCATATATATAGGAGTGTGTATATGTCGAGAAGACACTTTTTATTAATTTTAATTTCAAAACTTCTCTCATATGAAACAACAGATATACAAATTGGAAAAACCTTAAACATTAGGATAAGTTTGTCAGAAATTCATAAAAATCCCATTTCATAATAAATTGGAGAAATTGCAACGCTGCCTATGTCTTAAAAAAATTAATTCTAGTGGCTTCTATGTTTTATTTATTTTTGCTGATCTCTAGCTATCTCTCTCTCTCTTTTTTTTTTGGCCACACCACATGGCTTATGGGATCTTAGTTCCCAGACCAGGGATTGGACTGGGTCCTCGGCAGTGTGAGTGTGGAGTCCCAATCCCTGGACCACCAGGGATTCCTGATTTTTTTAAAAATTTATTTTATTGGAGTATAGTTGACTACAATGTTGTGTTAGTTTCTACTGTACAGCAAAGTGATTCAATTATTCATATATATACATTCTTTTTCATATTCTTTTCCATTATAGTTGATCACAGGATATTGAATATAGTTCCCTGTGCTATACAGTAGGACATTTGTTGTTTATCCATTCTAGTGGCTTTAATTGTTTTTATTTTGATTTTTTTATTATGATTTTTTAAAACATTTATTATTTATTTGGGTATGCCGGGTCTTAGTTGCCACATGCGGGATCTAGTTCCCTGACCAGGGGTCTAACCCGGGCCCCCTGCATTGGGAGCGTGGAGTCTTAACCCTGGACCAGCAGGGAAGTCCTCATTCTAGTGGCTTTAAAATATATCCACATTTAAAACATTTTCACTGAAACATATTCACCAGAAAATTCATTGTAAGTTTTTATCTTATTTGGCAAAATTCTCCCCAGTTTTTCTTCCTTGGCAAAAATCAGAGGAAATGGCTGAATGATGGTAAACTTTGACATTTATTTAATCCATTGCTTTAGAATGAGAGTCTAGTTCTTGGTGAAGCTGATCCAGACTTTCAAGCACTTCTCTTTGAAACACTTTTCTTCTGGCACTGGGAGAGCAGACTCTTGTCTTCTGTTTAAACACAGGAAAATGTAGGATCACAGGGGTTGGTGGCCCAAACTGTGCTGAAAGTGAACTTGAACCATTCTGAGCCATTCAGAACTTACTGTTGGAACAGACACATGTAGCTGAGTCTGTGTATGTTGGGGGTTGACTGTATAGCTGGGTGTTCTCTGATTAAACTTCCATGTAGAAGACTGAAAGAATAAGAAATGAAAGTGTGCTAATTTAAAGCTCGCATATATATTATTATTTTTAAAATAAATTTACTTATTTATTTATGGCTGCGTTGGGTATTTGTTGCTGCGCGTGGCTTTCTCTAATTGCGTTGAGTGGGGGCTACTCTTTGCTGCGGTGCGCGGGCTTCTCATTGCGGTGGCTTCTCTTGTTACAGAGCACGGGCTCTAGGTGTGCGGACTTCAGTAGTTGTGGCTCGGAGGCTCTAAGAGCGCAGTCTCAGTAGTTGTGGCACACGGGCTTAGTTGCTCTGCGGTATGTGGGATCTTCCTGGACCAGGGCTCGAACCCGTGTCCCCTTCATCGGCAGGCGGGGTCTTTTCCACCCCACCACCAGGGGAGGCCCCATA
>NW_020173674.1:8420580-8492719 GCF_003031525.2 Neophocaena asiaeorientalis asiaeorientalis
TGAGTTAAAAATTAGACCAATATCACTGATATTGTTTAAAAGTGTTGGCACATGGTGATAATAAACAGCAGACTGATTTTTGGTGTGTCTTATCATGGTTTTAAAATTCTCTATGGACAGCCCTCCCCTATTTGTCTGCACCCAGAGGATTCGGCTCTCGCTCTCCCACTCTGGGTGTGCCACTGCCTGGCTCTTAGGGCTTGACAAATGTTGGTTGTTGTTAAAGCAGCTGCCTGGACCTCCCTGGGACCGAGAGGCTGTGTGTCTACCATATGGGCCCACGTTTCTCCAAGCCCTTTAGTCCAGCCCTGAGTCCTCCTGGTCAGGGCCAGCGCTGACCATTTCCCTCCCTCTGTGTTCTAAATTTACTTAGAATTCGTGGGCCAGGAGCTTTGCCTTCCCTTCTCCACCCACCCTGCCCTTAAACCTGTGGCTTGTTGAGCAGCGGCTGCTGGGGACGTGAAGCTCCAAAGAGCATCTGAGGCTCCAGATATGCAGAAATCGATGGGCCTGCTCTGGTCTCTGACTCTAGACTCGCTTATTGACTTCTTTATGACCCTCTAGGTTTGCCTGATGATCTGACAGATCTCTGTGGGGCTAGTTAAGGTGCAAAAGGGAGGGGACGGGGCCAGAGGCTGGGAGGGGCTTGAGGAGGAAGCAACGTGTCCCTCTTGCCCACAGACCTCTGCTGAGAATGTTGTATGTGCCTGGCTGGTTGCTCAGTCCAGCTGGAGAGCTGGGCAGGGAAACTGATCATTCCTTCCCAGGGGCTCAGCCCAACAATTATAGTCATCGGATAAACGGGGCTGCGGCCGATAAACACTCTCAGCCCTGGAGTCTGGGGGAGGCACTGAGGAGGTGGAGACGTGAGGGATGAGTAGGAATTTGCCAGTGAACAGTCAGGGGCATTTCCGGACTAGAGCACAGTGATGTGGAGGCAAAGCTCACCATGGGGATGCTGAGCAGATGTCAGTAGCTTCGTGTGAATTACTGGGTGCGGTGAAAAGAACTGGGCCTTTGGATTCAGGAAGACCTTCAGGATTCAGTGTAATCCTGGCATTGCTTCTCAGGGAGTTCTCTTGGGCCAGTTACTTCCTACATCTGAGCTGTTTTCTGGTCAGTGAAATGGGCTGTTGTAAGGATTCCAGGTAACCTGTGAAAACCCCGAGGAGTGCGTGGTGACAGCGGTGGTGGTTCCCACATGAGTTCAGGGGGAGTCCTGGTTCCCGTGGGGTGAGGTTCAACATGTAGAACAGGTCTGAGGCTTGGAGGTCAAGAGCCTGGGAGGGCCAATGAGTTTTGCCTCCTTTTTCCAGGATACACATGACCTTTGGGTTGCTGTGGCTGGACCTGGTACCCACTGGAGCTGCCACTGTCCCTCTCCCGGCGGCTGGCAAGGGAAGAGGTGATGTGTCAGCCTAACCCCTCCTCTACCTTCTCACTGGGCCCGAGGCTGGGGAGTCTGCCCCCCACCTCGAGTTCCCCGGACCCACCCAGCCTGGGGCACAGGGTCTCAACCCTCTAATAAACGTTAAGGGGTTTTGCAGCTTTTCACCCCCATTATCTCACTTATTCCTCACACAGACTCTGCTGGATGGATCTTAATGGCACTGTTTTACCAGAGAAGCTCAGAGAGGTTAAATGATTCTTGAAGGTCACACAGCAATAGAGCAGAGGGGCCTCACTTGCAGGTGGCCTGGGCCCTGCTTCTGACAACGCAGCCTCAGATAGACAGGATTGATGGTGGGCTCCTCAGGGGTTTCTTTTCTTTTTAAAGCCTTGGCATCAAAACTCCCAACTCTGTGCTGGAAAAGTCCCTTTTCAGCACCCTCCCTGGACTTCTGGTTTTTGAATTACATGCTTGTAGATGTTTTCCCCAGAGTATCAGAAATGAAGTGGGTGAGTTGAGGGATTTCCACATTCACCAGAGCATGTGATTTGGGAACAAGGAAAACTTGCTCTCAGGCTGGGTCTCACATCCTCCATAGTGTCTCCAGCTACTCCCGGAGCTGCCTCTGACCTTCCCAAATCCAAAATAATAAAAGCACCCCCAAGAACAGTGGCAGCAAAAACTGCCGTTTACCTGTGTGCCAGGTAGTATTTGCTGAGTGCTTTATAGGTACTAATTTATTTGATCCTCAGGACAACCTCATGAACCAGGTGCTGTAATTATCCTCATTTTATAGCTGAGGAAACTGAGGCTGGGAGAAGTTGGGTAACGTGCCCAAGGCTATGCGGCTAGTAAGTAGCAGAGCCAGAATTTGAACCCAGGCTGTCTGGCTTCAGAGCCCACGGCTGTAATCAGGATGCAGTTTCTGAAAAGCAAGCACACCCTAATTTAAAGGCAGAGCAGCAATGCTCATTAGCCTACTTCCTGTATTTTTCGTATGCCTGAAATATTTCATCAAAATAAAAAAATTGCAAACTTCTGATGAGGAGGCTAAATGGAGCTGAGTGGAGGCGGATTGGAATGCTTCCTTAGCGGCCTTGAATGAAAGAAAAACATTCTAGGGACTTCCCTCGTGGTCCAGTGGGTAGGACTCCACGCTCCCAGTGCAGGGGTTGGGGTTTGATCCCTGGTCAGGGAGCTAGATCCCACATGCATGCCACAACTAAGAGTCCACATGCTGAAACTAAGGAGTCTGCATTGCCACAACGAAGATCCCACGTGCCGCAACTAAGTCCCGGCGCAGCCAAAATAAATACATAAATAAATATTTAAAAAAATAAATAAGTAAAATTAACTAAACATATAGGTACCCCATTCAAAGTAAAATTAACAAAAAATAAAGAAAAACATTCTTTTTGTTTTGTTTCAACCCTTGTGTTGAAAATTCTTCTGGAAGTGCCCTTACTTTTCCATCTGGTCCTGTCCAGTGCCCACAGCTGAGGGTCTCACACTGGATCGGAGTTGCAGGAGTGAATGTGGATTAACATGCAGGGGCAGATGGTGAAATCTGCCAGAAGGCTGGCAGATTTTCCTTGTGGTGGGGATCAGGCTGTGGTTCAAGTTCCTGCTTTGCTACTTTCGGGCTGACCTAAGTGACCTCATTCCCTTAGTGTCAGTTTCCCCACCTGCAAAGTGAGGTATGACTGCCCCTCTCTGCCTAACCCGTCTCTCCTGTGGTTCTCTGGGCTGCACAATAGAATCACCTGGAAGCTTACAAAACTGCCAGGCCTGGGTTCCACCCCAGGGATCCTGCTTCTGACCCAACTGCAAGATCACCCTGAGGCGCCCGCACCGCTGTGCTTTTGCTCCTGTCTGTCCCGTCTCCATATTTCTCCTTTCCGGCCGCTTCCTCCCCACTGCCTCCTCTGATTGCAGGAGAGTGTGAGGGTTAAGAGTGAAGGATTTCAAAGCACCGAGCTGATCTCCCTGTGCTATGCGGCTGCTTCCCAGCTATTTTACATTTGGTAGTGTGTGTATGTCCATGCCACTCTCTCACTTCGTCCCAGCTTACCCTTCCCCCTCCCCGTGTCCTAAAGTCCATTCTCTACGTCTGGGTCTTTATTCCTGTCCTGCCCTTAGGTTCTGCAGAAACTTTTTTTTTTTTTTAGATTCCATATATATGGAAAAACAAAGAGTGAAGGATTTGGGGGAATTCCCTGGTGGTCCAGTGGTTAAGACTCCGAGCTTCCACTGCAGGGGGCACGGGTTGGATCCGAGGTCGGGGAACTTACATCCCACATGCCACAAGGTGTGGCCAAACAAAACAAAAAACAAAAGTGCAGGATTTGGGTTTGAAGTCTGTGTCTACCACGTACATGCTCCCTGTCATCTTTCAAGACTTCAGCAAAATCTCAGCTGCTCCCTTTTCTAGGAGGAGGTCCTTTCCTAGTCTCTCTTATACCCATTTCAGCCGGCTTTTGCCTCCAGCTCCCAATAGGACCTGTTCTCCTAAAGATCGACAGTGACCCTCACCCCAGACCCCTCTTCTGACCTCCAGACTCATGCATGCAGCTGCCTCCCTGCCTCTCCAGGTGGCTACCTGGTGGCTATTTCAACCCAGTGTGCCCTCCGTGTCTGCAGCCTGCCCATTCAGCCTCCCCGAAACCTTGAAGTCACGTTTCACGCCTCTTTCCTTCACACCTTATCTCATTGCAACAGCAAATCCTGTTGGCTCTGCCTTCAAAGAAATCCAGAATGCATTACTTCTCATCCCCTGCTCCCTGCATCTTGTCTGAGCCATCAACCTCTCTCCATCCTCCATCCTCCCCTCTTCCACTCCCCACTCCACTCCAGCCACGCTGGCCTCCGGGCTGTTCCTCTAACATACTACTACCTGGGGCCTTTGCTCAGGCTGTCCCCTCGGCCTGGGTCTTCTCAACATCTGCAGGGCCCACTCTCTGCCTTCTCTGACCCCCTTTTGCTATTGCAATCCCCTCCCCCTTCCCATCCCACTCCAGCCCCTTAACCCTGCCCTACCTTTTCTTTCTTTCTTTTTGTTTTTATTTGGTATCTCTTCTACTATTCTGGATGATTTACTCATTTACTAAGACTTCAAAGAAATTTTAAAAAATTTCTGTCTCTCTCCTTGATGCTGAACAAAATACCTGATACCTGACTCCGTGAAGTCAGGTATCTCGGCCTTTGTTCACAGGCGTGGCCCAGGTGCCCGGCTCTGTGAACATCTGTAGAACGAATGAGCAAATGAAAGAGTTCCTTGACCCTCTCAGGCAGAGGTGTGTATCCCCAATGTGAAGGGATTCTCAAGGAGTGTCGTTGACCAGTTACACCGTTTCCCTGGGGCGGGGGAGGGCGTTTGTTAAGGGCAGGGTGATTCTGCATGCATGCCAGCAACCTCCCCTCCTGTAATTTGTACGGAGTAGGTGGACGTATTTGTGATACAGCCATTTCAGTAGCCTAACAGTAGATGTAGGTGGTGGGGTATACAGATGTTTACTGAAAAATGCTTTCGATTTTGAACATTTGGAAATTCAAACTAATGTCTGAAAAATTTTCATAACAGTGTTGCGAAGCATGTTATAAACTTTTCTGCTTGTTGCAGAAAAGCTGGAAAATGCAGAAAAATAGAAGGAAGCAACATAAGCACAGTAACCACGCTTAGCCCCGGCCCCTGGCGGGAATCTCTGTTAGGATGTTGGTATGCATCTTTCTAGTTATTTGTTGTGTGTATTTATTTTGTTACATAATAGTAATTGTACGGATCACCCCAGATTGAACACACTGACGTTTGTCAAGCCTTACGTCGTTTTCTGATTCTAAAACAAATATATATGTATTTACACATTTGGAAAACTAGAACAGAATTAAAAAGAAAATGAATACCCCAAGTTTCACCACCTAGTAATAAACACTGTTTATGTTTTCGTGTATTTCCACAGTTTTCAAAAAAACGTGCGTTGGTTATCTTTTTTTTTTTTTTTTTTTTTTTTTTTTTTTTACCAGGGAAGCCCTGGTTATCTTTTTTGAACAAAGTTTAAAAAAAATACCATTTCGTGTAAAGCTTTGTAAATTTTTACTTAAAAAAACTTGAGTTATCGTTGATTGTAAAGCTTTTTTACTTACCATTATATTATAGACATTTCTTGTCCTTAAGTATTCTTTTAAGATACAACTTTTAAAACATAACTGTATATTAGTATATAATTATGGCAATATTTAATCTCTTTTTGTAGGATATTTAGGTATCTAATTTTTTGCCATTAGATGTGACTTTGTGACATCTTTTATAGGCATTTCAGATTATTTCCTTAAGATCTGGTCTATAAATAGAAATTGGGCCAAAGTATATGAATATTTTTAAGGTTAGTGATACAGATTGCCAAATTGACCTTCAGAAAAGTTGTATTTATTTAGACTCCTAACAGCAGTGACTGAGGGTGCCTGCTTACCTGCATCTTTTCCTATATTTAGTATTAGTATTTTAATCTTCCCCCAAACCAGTTTTTAATTTAATTGGATTACTAGTGAGATAGAACGTGTTTTCTTGTATTAGTGGTAATATGTATTTCTCTTTTTAAAATTATTTATTATACCCTTTCTCCACTTTATTCTATTTTGGTGTTTACTTTTTTTTTTTTTTTTTTTTTTATCTCAACCACTGCGCCACCAGGGAAGCCTGGTGTTTACATTTTCTATTGATTCATAAAAACTCTTTATGTATTAAAGCTGTCATTTTCTTCCAGTTGGTCATGGTAGTTTGTCTGTGGTGTGTTTTCAATGCACAGAATGTTCTGGTCTGGCTCTTTTGGTTATAAGTAACCAGCAGCCCACTTAAGCTAGCTCAAGTGAAAAAAGTTTATTCTAAGGACACATGTGGAGCGATAAGGGGATTCTCTTGAAAATCTAAGTATAGGAGCTGTGTTAAGGCTGGGCCTCCCAGGGGCTGGGAGGCAGTCCAGGATCACGGTGCTTCCAGGCGCTCAGCAGCTGGAGTTGGTGCATCTCTCCTCTGGTGCTCCGCCACTGGTGTGACTCAGCTAGCCGTTCCTGATATGCCTGCTTCCTTCTCTCCCACTGTCAACAGGGGTCTTCTACTTGGTCAGAGTGGGTGTGAGAACTCCAACCCTTGGTTTGGCCTGTGGTTCACTGGGGTCTCCCTTGCCTCCTCTTTGTCATGACTTTTCAATTTTAGCCCCTCTGCCAAAAGCTATTTTGTTTTTCATTACTTGGTTCAGATTTTTGAGAGAGAGAGAGAGAGAAAATTTGGTTGGCCCAGGTCCACTTATGGAGGATCATAGGTTGGTGACCTGCTTGGGAACCGTGCCTTTTCCTAGTCCAGCTGATGGAGGCTAGGATGAAGTGGTCACGTGGTATAAAATATGGCTGCCTGGGCAGTCGGGATTGTGGGTGGTCATTTTCTCTTAAAAGGGAGTATGAATGTAACAGGCAATGATAGAAACTTTTAGTAAGAACTGTAACATTTTTCAATTGTAAAAACTCTCAATCTTTTACTTTATGCCTCATTCTTTGGACTTTATCTTTAGAATTTCTTCCTCTATTCTAAGATCTGAAACATATCCATCTATATAATTTAAAATTTTATTTTATGCTTTTATGTGTTACATTTAAGTGTTAATGATTTTTAAGCATCATTAACATGGTAATATTCAATATTTCAAGAGGTTTTGCTGACAGATAACATCCACCTTTTTCAATTAAAAAACTGCAAGTTCATCAATAAGAAGGATGTTTTCCCATCTAAAGCTCTTTTAATAAAAGTTTTTATTATAAAAATAAAAGTTTTTATTATAAAAAGTTTTATTATTAAAAAAGTTTTTATTATAAAAATACAATATTTTATATTATAAAAATAATAAAAGTTTTTATTATAAGAAAATAATAAAATAATATAGCAAAATATAAAAGTCTCTGAATCCCAACCCCCACTGTATATCATACACAACAGTTTGGTGTATTTTCCTCAGCTCATACATAGTGTATAATACATTTTGCATGTGAATGTATAACAATGTTTTTTAAACAAGAATGGGATAATGTTTTCCAACTTACTTGTTTTGATTATTTCTATGTCTGCTTACGTAAATCCAACTTGTTCTCTCTATTGGCTGTTTGTACATATAAATATAACATAATTAATTTAGTTGGTCCTTATTAATGGTTGTTTAGGTGGTTTTTCCAGTGTGAATTGCAGAGGCCAGATATTGTTCTCCATTTGCTTGCTAAGGAAAATGGCTGTTACACAGCTCTTTGTAAACTGTGCTTTTGTGGAGAGAATAAAGACTTTTTGTTCTGAAATCCTGTGGGTGCAGAGTCTCAGCTTTGCCACTGTCATTGGCTGTGTTGTGTGGGAGAGCCATGGTTACTGTGCTCTGGAGAGTTTCTGGCTTCCTGCTGGCTCTCCTTGTTCCTGGGGGAAGAACCACCTGACAACAGGGTACAGCTAGGTTTCTGGGACTGGGGATGAAGCTGAGTGAGAGAGGGATCACTGTTGATCCAAACTGAAGGGCCAGAGAGTGAATATTTTACTATCTCTGGTCTCTGTTGCAACTACTCTACTGCTGTAGAGAGAAAGCAGCCTCGGCCACAAGGTAAATGATGGGGGTGGCTTTGTGCCAATAAAACTTTATAGATACTGAAGTTTGAATTTCATATAATTTCATGTGTCACAAAATATTCTTCTTCTTTCGACTTTTCCCCCAACCACTGAAAAATGTAAAGATCATTCTTTGCCTCATACAAAAATAAGCAGAGGCACAAATTTGGCCCAAGGACTTTGTTCTCATATTTCTAATTTTATAACATGCTTTCTTGAGTTCTTAATTTTGATTCAGCTCAGTTGGCTGTGTGTATCATTAAGCAGTTGTTTCTCCAATTAGAGTTTAGTGAAAGGGTGTGAATTATTTATATCCCTGTTCATGGCACCCTGTCCTCACTGGTCCCTGCAAGACCCCTTTTCTTCTGTTTTTTTTTTTTTATTAAGTTCCCTTTTACCATCATTCCTCTCCCTCTTCATCTTCCCAATGGCTAGGTAGCATCCTAATATATTTAGTATGTATTCTTTAGATTCTTTTGTTGTTGTTTTTAGAAATTGTTTTTTTGGGTATGGTTCTGGTAAGACATGTATTATTGGTTTGTGTGTGGGTATCTTTAATACGTATAAGTGGTATTTTGCAGAGCTCAATCTCATTTTTTCACTCAGCACTGTATCTGAAAGATTATCCACATGGTCATGTGAACATCGAGTCCTTGCTTCTAACTAGTGCACAGGGCTCTGTGGGCGAGTCCAGCACCTTTAACTTCATTTTTAAAAAGAAGTTTCCTTGAGTGATGTCATGTTTTAAGCTAGCGCATATTTGGAAATATGTGCCTGTTGCCATTACAAGAGACAGGCAATATGACTGAGTATTAAAAAAAAATCACAGCTTTTTTGCTTTCAAATTGTGGATATCCATTTTTTTAAAGTTAAAATTTTTTATTTATTAAAACAATTAGTGTTTAAAAAAGTTATGGTCTAATTTACCCTTTTAGTGTTCAGTTCGATGAGTTCTGATAAACATGGACAACTGAGTAGCCATTCACCACCATCAAATAGAGAACAGTACAGAAAATTTAATTGCTCTGAAATTTCCTCATTCCCCTTTCTTGTCAACCCCTCTCCTGACTCCTAGCCCCTGACAATCACTGATTACCTTTCTGTCCTATGGTGATGCCTATTCTGGAATGACATGTAATGGAATCACACAGTACATTGATTATTGGTATGGCTTCTTTCACTTAGCATCAGTATTTAATGTTATAAAGTCTGAGTTTCTTTGTAGATATTTTTGTCACTGTGTGTGTGTGTGTGTGTGTGTGTGTGTGTGTGTGTGTATGTGTGTGTGTATATATATTTATTTATTTTTGCAAGCATGTTTCTCTGTATATCAATATCTTTCATTGATATCTGTCTGGAACACAGTGAGCCCCTGAGCTCCTTGGGTCTGTGTACCTACTGGCTGCTTATTACTTGATGTCATATTCCTGATGTCCCAACTGTCTCCTTTTCTAATCAGTAGCCTCCCTGAGGGCTGGGTCTCAGCCTTGCTTTTGTGTCCTGGCTTATTCATGGAAATGTCCAGTTAAATCGCCCTTTGGGGGTCCTTGAAGACCCCATAACTCTCACCAAACAATTAATATATACTTTTTCTTTTATTCTGGAAAACAAATGGGATTCATCAATTGTGACCATTGTCCAGTGTTCTGAAAGCTTCCCAGTAAGGTCTGGGCGCCTTCTTCTGGGAAGATAAATTATAATCACTGCAATAAGACAATATAATTTATCTGTAAAATTCCTGTGAAAAGATTTTTTTCCTACCATGTGGGATGTTTGTTTGCAGTTTTATTGTTTCTATAAGTAGAAATGAACTGTCATTGACCCTGCTTCCTAGCCATTATAGAGTTGTGATTGGCTCTTCCACTGCCCATCATTTTTATCCCAGGGGAGGCCATACAAGGGGGAGTCCATGCTCCCCCCTTATCTTTGATGGAATCTCTCAGGCCCACAGAGTTTGGCGGTGGGACGTGGGCAAACTCCTATGGGTCTGTCCCCTAAGAGCAAGCAGGTGAGCGGGAAAGGACAGAGGGCTGGAACGACCACCGATGGGCTCTGTCTCCAGGTGTTCTAAAGAGATTTAAGGTTGGTTTGGACCACGGAAGCTCATCAGCCCTGATCCTGGCCCAGGTCGGAGTGTCCCCACCCGCAGTACTTAGCCCGGTGTCTGGCATTGGGACCTCGATAGGTTGAATGAAAGTGTTCTTGAACCTCCCCAGGTTTTCTCAGGCTCTGGGCTGCTGTGCTCCCCTAACAGGGCGGGGCTCTGAGGAGCATTTCAGCATCTTTCCCACCTTCCCCTGCACACACACGCACACACCCTCACTCCCACGCACTCTCACTGTGATATAATGAGAAATGGATATTTAGTCTTGGTCTCGGGTTCCTGCCACAGAGCTCCTAAAATCCAAGTAATTTCCTGAGCAGTAGAGGTGAGAGGAATGTCCTTCGTCATTCATAATAAGCCCCTTTCAACTGACCAGGTGATCAGAGGGCTGGAGGTTGCATTAATCACCAGTGGTCAATGATTTAATCCATTGTGCCTACATAACGAAGCCTCCATAAAACCCCTAACCCAGGCTGTTGGTGAAAGCATGGGGGTGCTGGTCCCCAGAGGGGTAATGGAAGCTCCGTGCCCCTCCCACCACAGCTTGCCCTCTGCATCTCTGGCTCTTCCTGTGTTGTATATTTTCTAGTAACTGGTAATCTAGCAAGTCAGCTATTTTCTTGAGTTCTATGAGCTGTTCCAGCAAAGTACTGAACCCAAGGAGGGGGCTGTGGGAACCCCCAATTTACAGCCAGTTGTTCACAGCACAGCTGACAACCTGCAACTTGCAGTTGGCGTCTAAAGTGTGTGTGGGGCCTCAGTCTTCTGGGACTAAGCCTGTGGGTCTGTGCTAACTCCGGGCCGTTAGTGTCAGAACTGAGGTAAACTGTGGGTGCCCAGTCAGTGTGCACCGAGGATTGAATCGCTTAGTGTGGAAAACCCACACATCCAGTGTCAGAAGTACTGGTGTGAGCGCAGTGCTTGTCTCACACACACACACACACACACACACACACACCCCAACACGCACACACACTGACACACACACACATACACCCTCTTATCCTTGGGATGAGCAGCCAGGGGCACATTACTGCCAGAGGTTGACACCAGTTCTCTGCCAGGCCCTGGGCCAGGTCGCGGAGTGTCTGTGTGACACCCCCCAATTTGACCCCCCTGGAAGAGTCTCCAGATGCATGGCTCTAATCACATAACCTGTGGTGTTGCCTGTGGTCAAGTCACTGGGCCTGGGAATCAGGCAGCCTAGTGTTGAGTCCTGGCCACGCCACTCGGGCTGTGTGGCTTTGAGAACATTCCTTTGCATCTCTGAGCCTTGATTTCCTCATTCATAACATGGGGGTCACAGCAGTGCCCACCTCATAGGAGGGTTGTGTGAATTTATTGAGCTACGCCTGTAAAACACTTAGCAGAGCGCTTGGCTCTGAGTAAGAGTTCAATAAATAATACTCCTGGAAAGAGGAACAATAAGGCAGAAACCCCGGCTAATGAAGAAACCCTTTAGGCGTGCACTTGGCAGGTTGTAATGACAGGTGGGCAGGCCCGTAGTCCCTGCAGGTGTGGGACACAGGCTTGTGAAGTCAGACTGGCATTGGATTGGCCGGGCAGGGCTCAGGAGGACACCCTGGAGAGCTGTTAGCTGGAGGCCGCGGAGCTGCACCCTCCTAGCTGAGCCCTGCCCCTGGTTCCAAGCTCTCGTGTCACCTGAAACAGCACTCTTCTTGGTTTTGCAGCCAGAGCCCCAGCCTGGAGACCTGATCGAGATTTTCCGCCCTTTCTACAGACACTGGGCCGTCTACGTTGGCGATGGATATGTGATCCACCTGGCCCCACCAAGTAAGGGTGCCCAGCGCTCCACTGTGCTGGGGCTGGGAGCAGAGGGAGATGGGGGAGCTGTGGTTCACAGGGGACCCCAATATTCTTCTATCGCCCCCAACTGACGGTTGGTTCCTGGTTGCTAAAGGAAGACAGCTCGGTGTCGGGCAGTGGTTTTCAGACTCTGCACCTTGGAACACCAGGGCCATGCAGAGAGACTGAGGTGGGCTTCCAAGGGGGCAGTTCTGCTTTTCATGTATTTTGTGTATTATGACTTCATATAAAACACATTGGATCCTGAAGTGCAAATCTCCTGGGAAGAGCACAGGTGTTTGGGCAGCAGACTTGTCTGTGAATCCATTTTCACTCTCCGGCCTTGGTTTCCTCATTTGTAAACTGACGTTAAGAATCCTTAATGCGCAGGATTATTGGGAGAATTCCCCACCCGGTTTGTCAAACTTTTTACTTAAACTGAGGTCTAACCGAAATACAGTAAAGGGCACAATACTGTCAGGTGTATAGTCAGTGAATTAAAAAAAATGTATCCATCCATGTGACAATGACCGGATCAAGACCTAGAACATTTCCACTCCCCGAAAAGACCCCCTCATGCCTCTTCAGTATGCTCTCTCCCTCCCTAGAGGCAACCATTCTTCTAGGTTCTCCTGCTGTAGGTTAGCTGTGCTTGTTGTAGAACTTCAGAGCAGAGGAATCACACAGCTTGTGCTCTTTTGTGTCCGGCTCTTTCCCTGGGCCTGTGAGGTCATCTGTGTTGTTCTTACTTTTCCATTGCTGCGTGTCCTCGGTTATATGGACATCGCCCAGTTTGTTATGTATTCTTCCGCTGATGGGCATCGGATGCTTCCATTAGTGGGCTGCTCTGTGTGCAGCTGCTGTGGACATTCTTGGATGTGTCTTTTGCTGACCAAGAATGGTAGCAAAATGAATGACCTCACCCTGTATTTATAGAGAAATCTAGAAGTAACCAGGGTAGATGTCACCATCCCCACCCCTGATCAACCAAACCACCAACATCTAGAACCACATAATCTGCGTTTTCTTGTGTTACGGTGCAAATGTGCCCCTGCCCTTATTTTATTTTATTTTATTTTATTTTTTTCACATCATTATTGGAGTATAATTGCTTTACAGTGGTGTGTTAGTTTCTGCTTTATAACAAAGTGAATCAGTTATACATATACATATGTTCCCATATCTCTTCCCTCTTGCGGGTCTGTGTCTTTATTCCTGTCTTACCCCTAGGTTCTTCATGAAATTTTTTTTTCTTAAATTCCATATATATGTGTTAGCATATGGTATTTGTCTTTCTCTTTCTGACTTACTTCATTCGGTATGACAGACTCTAGGTCCATCCACCTCATTACACATAGCTCAATTTCATTTCTTTTTATGGCTGAGTAATATTCCATTGTATATATGTGCCCCTGCCCTTATTTTAAAGGCCAGCCTTTAGGTGTGGGCCCCGGACCCCCTTCTCTTACTTTCACAAGCACTGTACCCTCAAATTAGTAATAATTCTGGGGCTTCCCTGGTGGCGCAGTGGCTGAGAGTCCGCCTGCCGATGCAGGGGACGCGGGTTCGTGCCCCGGTCCGGGAAGATCCCACATGCCGCGGAGCGGCTGGGCCCGTGAGCCATGGCCGCTGAGCCTGCGCATCCGGAGCCTGTGCTCCGCAACGGGAGAGGCCACAGCAGTGAGAGGCCCGCGTACCAAAAAAAAAGAAAAAAAAAAAAAAATAATAATTCTGTATTATTCCTATTGGCCTAGAAACCACTGGAATATCTCCCACTGATAAAACAAACAAACACCCCTTCGACCTCTCTAGCTGACTTCCCATGGAGCAGCTCTCTTGTCTGCCACGGCCCCTGCTGGTTCCTCACTTCCCATCCTCTCTTCTGTTCCCTCCACCAGGGAGTATTTACTCCCCTCCTGGAGCAGCTCTTATCAAGGCTACGTCAATACAATCAATATCCTGGTCAAGGCTTACTTGGCTTCTCTGCAGTGGCCTCTCTCTGCTCTTCACCTGGCGCTGCCTTCCTTTCCCACTGGGCCCTTCCTTCTTTTTTTTTTTTTTTTTTTTCACCATTGCGGAGCCCAGGCTCCGGACGCACAGGCTCAGCGTCCATGGCTCACGGGCCCAGCCGCCCCGCGGCATGTGGGATCTTCCCGGAATGGGGCACGAACCTGCGTCCCCTGCATCGGCAGGCGGACTCTCAACCACTGCGCCACCAGGGAAGCCCGGGGCCCTTCCTTCTTGGCCTCCTGTGTCTAGGGGGCTCCTCCTCTCCCATACCTCTAATCCTTACTTCTCCCTCATCCGGTCCACTGGCTTCTAACACCTTCTATTTGTCGATGTCTCCCTTAACTTGATTTTAACCCTGCTTAGCTTCAGATGTGTGTAACCTCTTGACGACTTGGCATCTTCAGTTGGGTATCTAATTGGCATGTTGAACTTGACACACCCCAAATGGAGGGCTCCAGCGGACAATACCATCCGGTTGCTTAGACCAAAAGTCTAGGCATCATCCTTGATCCTTTTCACCCCACGTCTAATCCATGAGGAAATCCTGTTGGCTTTATCTCCAAAACAGACCCCCAACCTGATCACTTCTCAGCATGTCCACTGCTGTGCCCTGGGGTAAGCTACCATCCTCTCTCACCTGATGCTACTGCAGCTTCTGGTTGGTCTCTCTGCCTCTTGTCCACTTACGGTCAGTCCTTCCTTCACTGGGCAGCCAGTGTGATCATTCCAAAGTATCAATCTGATTATGTCACTCGCCTTCTTTTAATTTCGACTGGCTTTTCCATCACACGTAGAATAAGTTTCAGATCTGTGCTGTGGCTTGTGAGCCTGGCGTGGTCTGGCCTCTGCCTGCCTCTCTGACCTTCTTGAAGCTTCCTCTTCTCTCCTCCTGGGTCTCTAGACTTCAGCCACATTGGCCTCCTTGCAGCCTCAGGCACGCCGCGTGCCTTTCTTCCCGAGGTCCTTGCCTTTGCTCTTCCTTCTGCTTGTGATGCTCTTTCCTGGCTCTCAGCACAGCTGCCTCCTCTTCATCGTTCAAGTCTCAATTCAAATGCCTGTTTCTGGGCGTGGCCCCCCCGCACCCCGAGTGAGAGCAGCCTCCCCTGGTCATCCTCTCCTATGTGACTTCGCTTAATCTTCTCCATAGCATTTTCAGTACCTGAAAGTGTTATTTTTTCTGTTTGTTCCTTGTCAGTGTCCTTTCACTAGAGTGTAAACTCGTTGAGGGCAGGTGCGCTGTCTAGTTCGTGTCTGTGTTCAGCACCTCGGACCAGCACCAGTATTGCTTGACTGCACTGAGTGGGTGTAACTGCTGGACAGGAAGCAGGGGATGGCACGACAGGGGATCTGGGTGGGTAGGTGTGACACCCTTCATTGGGTGAGTGGTGCTCCTCAAAGGGAAATATGCTTCTATCTGCATCTTCTCACTCGAGCTTCACAGGAACCCCGTGGAATAGGTGAGGCAAGGAGGACTGACCTCCTGCTACTGAGAAAACGGTGGAAATTAGCGTTGGAAGGAAGCTTAGAGAACAACCCAGTACTAATGAGGCACTCACCCTGTGCTAGGCACTGGTGGAGGCACCTTACCTAGTCAGTTTCTTTAATCCTTGCAGCTCCCCGTCCAGTACTGTAGGCACAGGTAGAACTTACTGACCCTATTCTACAAGGAATTGGGGACTTAGAGAAATTAAGCCACTTGTCCAAGGTCACATAGCAGGAAAGTCGTGGAGGTGGGACTCAAACCCTGGCTGTCTGACTCTCTATTCCCTGCCCTTCCACATGCTGCTATACTGTCAAGTCTGAGGTTTCCCAAAATTTAGTCACTGATTGCTTGCCATATCCTTGTGCCCTCTCTCCAATAATTTAATTGGTATTTTCTTTAGTAGACTAACTTTAAAAAGTAAAATAATTCTTTTAAAAGAAACTTTAAATTCCTATATGGATGTGTGTTTGTGAATCCACCTTAGCTGGTATTTGTGGATTCCCAGTGTTGGCTCAGCAAAGCTAAGTGACATGTCAAGACCATTCAGTGATGGAGCCAGAATCAGATCCCAGAGCTTCTGACTGTCAGCCTGTGCACTCACTCACCAGGGTGACACCCAGGGTGTGAAGTGTAAGGAAGCCCTCACTCTTAGGTGTTGACTCTGAACTTGCATCCCTGAGAGTTGGTACCTCCTGAAATTCTGTGCTCCAGGCACCTTGCTTGCCTCGCCCCAGTCCCAGCCCTGCCACCCACGCGCCTAGGGGCTGAAGGTGGATGGGTCTCAGGAGCTCCCCTGATCCAATCACCACACCGAGCCTTTCCGTAAATTTGGGGCCCAAACACAGCACCATCTTTCATTTACTTCACTGAATCCTCAAGCACCTTGTGCCCTGTTAGTAGCAAGTCTGAATTCTTCTGATTTTCTAAAATCTCAGGATTATACTCAGGGCAGAGGGGTTTAGTCCTCTTTGGAAAGCCTAGCAGAGCAGGACCTGGACTCTGATCAGACCCTCTTGCCGTTGCTTGTTGTTGTCACATGGTGTTACGGGGGAAGATGGGTCCTGCCCAGTGTAACAGATGCTTCCCCTGCTGAGAAGAGCCTTGGGGGTTCCCGATCGCGGCAGGGCCACAGAGGCTCCTTGAGGGACAGTGAGCCTCCTCTGTGATGTTCCCTGGGGTCCACCTCTGTCGTGCAAGCACACCTCTTCAGCCATCATACCAAAAGCTTGCCCCTCCCCACACGGTGTAGGCTGGCTGCCTCAGGATGTATGCCCAATCTCTGTGCTGGCATCAGCTTTCCCTCCCAACTATCCTGGTCCTTCTACTGAGCCCAAACCCCTTGCTTCAAGGCAGTTTCATTTCTGGAAATTTGTTGCCTCTTCCAGCCCCTCCCCATGGACCTCCCTGGTGTCACACCTCTGGGAGCAGCTGTGGGGTTTTGGTCCCTTTGCTCCAAGAAGGATAGGATCTACTTCTGCAAATCCATCTACCTTTTCTGCAGTAATCAGCTTTGTATGTGTCAAGGAAGTGTAGCATTTTTAGGATCACAAAAAGTTCACACTCTATTCCTCCAAGGAGGTGGGTGTGCTCAGGGCCCATATTTGCACAATCAAGAGGGTGTACGAGGCCAGCTTCTCTAGGTTAAAAATAATCACAACAAATCATGGAACTTCACTCCTCCTCATTTCAGATATGGAAACCAAGGCCTAGAGGCCATGAGCACCTTATTCACAGCCACACAGCTGTGGCCCTTTCACATCTGCTCGTCCCCTTGTGGATGTGGCGGATGCCAGGCTTGGGGCTGCTCTGAGCCCCTGTGGGCCGGCTCAGGACCGATCCCGCTGTTTCTCATCCTGAATCCATAGGTGAAATCGCAGGAGCTGGTATGGCCAGTGTCATGTCTGCGCTGACCGACAAGGCCATAGTGAAGAAGGATCGGCTGTGCGACGTGGCCGGGCGAGACCGGTACCAGGTCAACAATAAGCACGATGACAAGTACTCGCCGTTGCCTCCCAGCAAGATTGTCCAGCAGGCAGAGGAGCTGGTGGGCCAGGAAGTTCTCTACAAGCTGACCAGCGAGAACTGCGAGCACTTTGTCAACGAGCTGCGCTACGGGATCCCCCGCAGTGACCAGGTGCGTCCTCAGTGTGTCCCCATCCCCGGGAACCAGACCATTTCCTCCGCTGACCTGGGCATCAGGGTGGGCTGGGCTGGGCTGGAGACAGGGGCACAAACAAGACAGAACAGCAGAGGCAGAAGCCTGCCCTCAAGGATGTCACAATTGGGGTGGGGAGGAGGGTGGGGAGATGGGCACCGCGGACCAGTGTGGTCGGGGGACGATGGCCGAGGGTGTGAGAACAGCCGTCACTGTCAGCCCGGTGCCCGGCCCTCCCTGGCCCTGAGATGGACCCTTCCCACAACCTCAGAGGCAGGTTTTACCATCCCGCTTTACAGATGTGGAAACTGAGGCTCACAGCACTTGTTGATGGCCATTCATTTCATCAAACAAATCTGTGTTGTCTCTTTTCCTGAGAGTTGTCTCCAGCTGTGCTGATAAGTAGCAGAGGTGGGAGCCGACGCCCAGGTCTGCCGTAACTTATAAAAAGCCCTGTGCTTAGCCCTGCCTTAAGCCAAGGGGCAGTCCAGGAGGCTCCAGGTGATGCAGGTGTGTTTTATTTACTTAGTTGATTTTGGCCATGGCCACTCTCTTCTTTGAATTGCTTTTTCACCTGGGTGACTAACTTCCTTCCCATTTTCTCTCACTTTCTCCTCTCCTTTTCTGGCCCTTCCCTGCGGCCCCCTCATTTGTGTGTGTGTGTGAGAACGTTGTTTGGAAAAGTTCTTGGATGCCTGTTGATGCAAAAGAGTATGTTTTTTTTTTTCTCTTTCAGTAAAGGATGAGTTTAAGATCCATCAGGTTGTTGATTTTCAGTACTTTTAAATTTTTTGAGATCTGGTGTCTTCTTCCTTGGTCATTGTGGTGGTCAAGGGCATGGCCTGGCAGACAGATCGATTCATGTTCTCTAAACCCTGGTGAAGTACAAGTGATAATACTGATCTAGGAGGGTTACTGTGTGAATTAAATAAGAGCATCCTTATGCTAGCAGAGTGGCAACTCAGAAAGTACACTTAATACATTGTAATAGTAGAAGTAGTCGTAATCGTCCTCATCTTCATTCTTTTTCTTGGTTCACCCACTGTCTTGTCCACTGGCCTGTCTGGGCCACAGTGACTTGCTGGGGAGGCATCCACCAACACCCCCTGCAAGGATCATGCTCAGCCTTCCTCATACCGCTGATAATCAGCTGTGTTTATTTATTACACTGACCTGCACGTTGGTGAATTCATCCTATGCTCTGTGACGGTACAGTGTGTCTTCCAATGGGTATTCTCTTATTTTTTTTCTTCAATCACTCATGTTATTATTATTCAATAAATATGTATGTAAATATATAAAAATGTATATATGTATATGTGATACATATATTTACATATACATATATGTACATACATACAATAAATATAAGTATGTGTGTGTGTATATATATATATATATGAATGTGAAAGATGATTAATACAAAAATTGACTAGTAGCAAGTACACACCTAGCTAGGGAAGGATAGGGCAATACTGCCAGTGTTTGGTGAAGAGTCCCAGAATCTCTGGGTCACAGTCTAGTCTCAATTTCCCTGACAGTTTATAAGAGGCTCCTTCTGGGAAAGTCAGTGGGCGGGTCCATGAGAGGAACCTCATGACTCAGATTACAAATGTGAGGCAACCAGAAGGAATCTGGGGGATGATGGCACTCAGCATATCTATCTAGGGGGGATAATGGCCTTCAAAACATTTGTTTTGAGTCACATTTGATGCATACTGTCATCCTGGTATCTCTCTTTACTAGCATCCTTTAGAGATGCCCTTCAGTTCTCTCCTGTATTAATGCTTTTATCCTCTGCAACTCACATCTTTCTCTTTCTTGGGTTACTCTCTTGTTTTGGTGGAATACCACCTCTAATAGATTCTGAGAAAGGATGCATTTTAAAAAGATTGTTTATGCCTGAAAACGTCTTCATTTTATCCTCGGATTTGATTGATAGTTTGGCTGGGTATGGAATTCTAGGCTGAAAAGAATTTTTTAAAAAATGTGATGGTATTGCTCCATTGTCATCTAGTTTATGCTATTGTTTACGAGAAGTCTGAATCGGTTCTGATTTTCGATCCTTTGTATGTGACCAATTTTATCTTTCTGGAAGCTTATAGAATCTTCTCTTTATCTTCAGTGTTCTGAGATTTCACTATGATAAACCTTGTGTGGATCTGTTTTCATGAATTGTGCTGGGCACTTGATGACACTTTTCAATGTGGAAACCCTGTCCCTTCAATTCTGGGAAATTTTCCATTTTCTCTTCTCTCATTCGGGAACACTGATTATTCAGAGGTTGTACCCCTAGACTGCTCCTCTGATTTTCTTTTCTTCTCTCCCCTGTTTTCCAATTATTTATCTTTTTCAATGAGAAAACTAACACTTATTGGTAGATCTGGGTACAGTAGAAGTTTTTTAAAAAGTAGCAGTGATGATATCAGCATAAAAAAGAGAAACATATGCTAAATAAATCTGATTTCACGGGTGATCCTGCATAACAATTGAGGTGTTGATTACACCTGGCTTCTACTTCAGGTAAATGTCCGCCCTCCTGTGCAGTAATAAACTCAAGATAGAGATTACTGTACAAATTTGGGAAGTATAAGATACCAAATTCAGGGTGCTATTTTAGGAAGATTTGGTAGATTTATAAAATATCTCCAAATCATCTCATTTTTAGTTATCCTTTAGTGATTATTAATAGACTAAAGAAGAGAGTCACAATTTAATATAAGTAGAGCATTTCTTCACAAAATTGTTACATAATTTAGTAAAATACATATTTTGAGCATTTAAATACAATTCCAAACCTTGAGATACTGAAAGAACCAAGAAATATTTTTTATCATTTGCTCTTTCTACAAGCACCTTCTTGAAAAATGAAACAATACAAATTGGACACATCCCATTCTCTTCCTGAGGCTTTAGCCCAATGCGCTAGCCAGCCACCTGAAAGAGGCAAAACCGTGACAACACAACAATGATAAAACAGCATCAACAATTCTACTGGACCCCCTCACAGAACATGAAACCAGAACATACTACAAAACAAAAAGAGGTGCCATTTATACTGTTTCCAAAGATTTCCTCTTTCATTTCTTGGCCTAGATGAGGGTTTCTCAGCCTCAGCACTGTTGACATTTTGGGTCATTAGCAATGAAGATAAGTCTTCATTGTTAGGACTTGCCCTGTGTATTGCAGGATATTTAGTAGCATCCATGGCCTCTACCAACTAGATGCCAGTAGCACCCTCCACCCCCAGGTGTAAGAACCAAAATGTCTGTAGATATTGCCAAATTTCCCCCAGAGGGCAAGCCTGTACCCCCTTGGGAAGTACTGGCCGAGGTGAGTAATGGTCATAATACACGGTGTGGCCAAATTAAAATGTAGCTTCTGCACTTCTCCCATCTCACTAGAGAGGGTGGATTTAGTGGATGCTGGACAACGTCCGGCAGCGCTTTTGCTTTGTAAGAGCCATCAAAGCAGCTGCTCTCTTTTTCGCTTAACTCATGATAATTTTCTGTGTGAAAAGGATCTTATTAGTCATTATGTTTATTTGCGTTCAGCTCTTTGAGGCAGACTAGATTTTCCTTCAACGGACTATATGTAACTCATCTAAGTTTCCATTTAGAAAGGGAAACAATGGATTTAAACCAAAATGTTGTTTGTGCTTTCCATGCCTAAGAGTATTCTAATTAAGACAGTCCTATTTTCCACCTACCTACTTAAAAATACTCAGGCTTCAAAAAATGTATACTTAGTAAGCTTTTGTACTGAATAGTACTCTAGCAAAAAGCAACTAGGAGCTACACTCATGCTGAAGTCTACCTGTGTCAGATAAAATTTTTTTTTTTTTTGCGATACGCGGGCCTCTCACTGTTGTGGCCTCTCCCGTCGCGGAGCACAGTCTCCGGACGCGTAGGCTCAGCGGCCATGGCTCATGGGCTCAGCCGCTCCGTGGCATGTGGGATCTTCCCGGACCGGGGCACGAACCCACGTCCCCTGCATTGGCAGGCGGACTCTCAACCACTGCGCCCCCAGGGAAGCCCAGATAAAATTTTAAGATAAATAGAAATTGAAGATGTGGCCAATGGTATTGTGTAATTACATAAACCTGGATAAATTACAGGGTATTATATAACAACTACTATAAATATTAAAGCCAACTTTCTGTACACATATCTTATAACCATTGTTATTTTATAACCTCTCATAGTCTGAATTCAATTGCTTTCTGAATAATATTACTCTTCTTATAGCCACTTAGAACATTGCTGAAAGTGAAGGAAAGCACATTAGAATTGCCTTTTTCCCAGAAACAATTCCGGGGCTTAACTCATAGTAGATGTGTAGCATAAGCAGCTAATTGTCCGCAGTCTGATAGGATTACTGTTTGCCCACTTTCGAGAAAAGATAATGAGGGGCAACTTTTCTCTTTCATAATATTCTGATCGAAGACCTCTGGTGCACACCGTGTAGCCCATTTTCACGATCAGAACTGTTGTAATTTCAGCACAGTGGCTGGGCTGGACCCAGCAGCCTTACAACAAGAAAACCATCGATGGCATGTGCAGGTAGCTCTGTCTCTCCTGGGAAGGTCATTCTTTCCGTAAACTCTGCACTCTCAGGGCTAACTAAATACTACTTTCTTGTATTTAATGACACAATTTGACTCTGTACAAAGCATGAGCGCAAACAATGAGGCTATTGTTGTTTTCCTTGACAAAGTACCTTTTGTATGAACCGGCTCCATCAGCGTTTCTCCTCACACTGTGAGGTTCTGTAAAGAACTGGGGGCTTATTGTTCCTACTCCATTATCTGCAAACCATTTCTCCCACCTTGACACATAGCTTAGCAAGGAAAACACTGGATCCAAGTGGTTTTATGCAGGCTCCCTAGCAAGAACCCGGCAGGACCACGGTTGCCACAAAGCCAAGCCTAATTACCTTTAATTTAACAGGAAGGTCTAAAGACTGAGCGGCAGTCAAACCTTAGGTCAGTAGCTTCATGCAAACTTTTGTTGACATGTGTTCTGGGTACCTTGTGATGTTAGTTACACTGGTGTATTTCCTGGCATTTCACACAGCTATGCTGGACACGTTTATGGCTCGGATAAGCCTGGGCAGTGGCAACATATATTCTTTTTAAGCATTGACGTTTTTCAAAGTCTTCTCTATGGTGGGCATGTGGGAATTTTTCGGCCACAACATACACAACCTAGGCAAGCTCTGTGCTCAGGGTACCAAGGGCAGAGTTGGCGGTGTCATGTAAGGATGTGGGTTTGGGGTACCAAGTCCACATTTTCATCCTTTTTATTACTGGGAGTTTTAGTACACTGTCTCATTGGACTTCTTGGCGTAAAATCATTATAATCTTTTCCTTTGCAGTTCTTGGTGCTGCTTAAATGCTTGGCTTGGTTTTAGGGTGAGATTTCTTGATCCATGTTCATGATACCGTTAGTGGGAAAAAGTACAGTTTTCATGATTTCGGGCATTGTGCCTTCACTGCATTTAGTGTTCTTTGGGTCCTAGTGGAATTATGCCTAAAACAAATGCCTTATTTTACTTTTAGTTGGATTTTGGAAAGAGTGAAATTTGATACATGTTCAATTTTTACCCTGAAACTTACTCTTACTTTTGCAATGTTTTTTTTTTCTAGTACAAACAATACAAGTCAGATATCTTAATAATTTAAAGTATAACATTACTACTCTTCATAGTTGAGTCATTTAAGAACATGCAAAGAGCACCTCTGCACCTGGCAGGACCGGGTGCTGGGAATACAGCGAAGATGACGGCAAGTGAGGGTTTTGCTCTGCCGGAGGTCACGGTTTATTGAGGATTCAATAGCAATGACTCTTCAACTTCACACTTACTTCGAGAGCTCCCTGTTGGCCAGCCAGGATTTCAACCATCTGGCTTCATCTCCCTGTCCTTTTCACAGCCACCCTCTGGGGATGTGTGCTTTAAGTACTCACAGGGTGAAGTGAGTTTCCCGCTTCAGACCTGTGTATGTCATTGGCCAGCTGGCCCCACCCACCACTCCTTCCCCATCCTGCCCTCTTCTCCCCATTTCCCTGCCAATGTTAGTTGACTTCTGAGTTTGTCAAGAAGACCAAGGGGCATGGGAGGCTCCCGGAGCTGGATGTTCTTGTTGAACGTACAGCGTGTACTCAGATTCCTGACACAGAATCTGATCCACCCTCCTCTCTCTTCCAGGTCAGAGAGGCCATGATGGTAGCTGGCATCGCAGGAGTGGGCCTGGCAGCCATAGGCCTCATTGGAATCATGTTCTCAAGAAACAAGAAACAAAAGCAATGACTTGAAGGGACTCTCTTGTCGGCAGTGAATTTATACATTAAGGGGGCCTTCTTTGCTAGAGGGTTTGAGGTTTGGTTTGTGGATTTATTCTGTTTTACAATAAGGCTTATTTTCACAGAATAAAATAAAGCCCAATGAAGGAGGATTTTATTGGGGGAAGTGCAGCAAGAACTGCCTGGCGTGGTCTGTTGAGGGTGCAGCTACGCTCTGTTCCTGATGATGCCATGTTGTTCTCTGCCTCTTTGGTGATTTTCTCTCACTTTCTATTTGTGGGCTGCATTCTTCACGTGCAGGAAACAAAGTCCAACTCCGGTTATCTCAAGTAATGGGGGCTTCTAGTGGTGAGGATACAGGTGGGCAGCAAGGGAGACAGACAAACCTGACTGATATTCAAGAACAGGAACCACTGCACACCCAGGACCTTTGGCCTGGAGCTAGACCCAGTCTGGCTTCCAGGACTTAGTAGCTGGAGTCTATGTCCGTGGGGTTCAAACCTCAGCCATAAGGAAAGACTATATGCTCTTGCCAGTCTTGTTAAAATCTCCTTTATCTCCCTCTGATCTCCACAGCTTTTCTCAGCCTTATCACTTCCACCCCGCAGCACTCCTACGTCCTCTCCACTTGGGCTGTCACGACACCCCTCCCCCCCACCGCCAAGTCTCTGATCCCACACCCGCTCCTGCGGCTTCTCTCCCCACATCTGCTCAGTTTCATCCCTCCCTGTGGCCTGCGAGGTGCTCCCAACGCAAGCTCCTGAGAGAGAATCTGATTGGCTCAGCTCACCACACTTAGCCTACAGATTGATTGGCTGCCATTGGGTCAGGTGGCCCCACTAGGCCAATCAGCTCTGCCCAGTGGGGCCAGGTCTCGTGGTACAAAGTTGCCTCAGGGCTTTCGGGGTGGGGGTGTGGCTCATCCCATGCCTGATGTAGGTGCAGCTGAGCCCTCGCGGGAGGGTCTGGGGGCGAAGGGACGATCCTTCATGGTTGGTCCCTTGAGGTCTCCTGGTGTTGCTCGCTGGGCTTGGCAGGTGTTCAAAGTGACCATTTTCCTGAAAGGGGCTTTTGTGGGTTCCTCAGAAGTACCCTGTTGGGGCCGACTGTCCTTCCCTCCACAGGGCACGTCTTCTCCTCTGTCTGCTTGCGAATGTTTCCTTCGTCAGCCCTGGTTGTCTGGGGACCATCAGTCTTTTGGAATCCTGGACAGGACTTACAAATGGCTCCTGGCCAGCTCCCTCCTGCTTGGCCCACATCTGGTCCAGTATTAGCTTGTGCCCATTCATGTCCCAGCGTTGATGTAAGAGTAGTGTCTCCCAGTGTAGTTTTCTTCCTTTTTGTTTCAGTTCTGTTGATGTCCCATGTCGTGCCAGTTCTTAAGCTCCCCAAACCCAAGGGACACAGGTCCAAATTAAAGGGTGGGTTTCTTTTTTTTTTTTTGCGGTACGCGGGCCTCTCACTGTTGTGGCCTCTCCCGTTGCGGAGCACAGGCTCCGGACGCGCAGGCTCAGCGACCATGGCTCACGGGCCCAGCCGCTCCGCGGCGTGTGGGATCTTCCCGGACCGGGGCACGAACCCGCGTCCCCTGCATCGGCAGGCGGACTCTCAACCACTGCGCCCCCAGGGAAGCCCAAAGGTGGGTTTCTTGAAGCCCACTCTGTCGCATGGCATAAGGTGATGCAGAGGCGTGGAGCATAAACCTCCAAACTAATTGTCGAGTAAAAAGGAATGAAGTAGAATAAACACAAGAAAGCAAAACTAAGACACCCAGTTCAATTACAAAATAAACATTACATACAGAAAGTGGGGTGTGTAGAAATGACCAGAGAAGACGGAAGAACTAATTCCAAATATATTGGTAATGACCATAAGTATATATGGACTAAATTTGCCAAGTATAAGACAAATATTATGCTGGATTAGACAGCTAATCCAGGGAGTACTGTCTACAGCAGATGCAACTGAAATATAAGGACACAAAGACTGAAGTTGAAAAGGTGGACGTTGTGCGTGATAACTCATCTGATGTCTTTAAAACATTGTTATCGAGGAGAAGAATTGGCGGTGTGTATAAACTGTCCTAGACTGAAAGACATGTTGGAGGCAAAACAGCTAAGTGTGAAAAACGACTATAAACGCAATTTGGGGTAATAGGGAACATTTGAATATGGACTGGGTGTTTAAGAATATTAAGAAATTATGAATTTTATTAAGTGTGAAAATGGTATGAGACTTATGGAAAACACATGACCTTATTAAAAAATCGATGCAGATACAGCGAATATGACAAAACACTAAGTTTTTAATCTATGTATTGGGTATATGGGTAACCGCTGTGGTAGTCTTTCTAGTACTTTTTGTATATTAAAATTTTTACCTAGTAAGCATCTGAAAAGTATCTGAAATTTGAACTTGAAAATTTAAATAAACTGAAACTTTTGAAATTATTTCAAAAGTTTATTATTATTTTGAATTAATTCAAAATAAATTATATAATAATTTTTTTAAATTAAAAGAAGATATGCTAGGCAAATACTAACTAAAAACTGGTTAATTAGTTAATACTAATTAACTAAAAGCTGGTACATCTATAATCATATCAGACACTATAGGCTTTAAACCAAAAATGATTACTGGACAGAAAAAAGATAAAAGGTGTGGCATAATAAGAAACGCATTTGGTCTTTATCCTTGGTTCTTGGCCAGAGCTCCTAAAACCCTTGGAATTTCCTAAGTGATAGGCATGTCTTTTCCTGTTCCTAAGGAGCCCCTTTTGATCAACCTGAGTTTGTCCTAATGAGGAGACTTAGGGTGGGGACACTAAGATAGCCTTAAGATGGGGCTGGTCATCAGAAAGACCAAGTGATTAGAGGGCTGGAACTTTCAGGCTACTGATCTCTAAGAAGGGGAGGTGAGGGGTGGGCAAGCTGAAGATTAAGCTCTATAAAAACTCTTGATCAAGGAGACTTGATGAGCTTCCTGCTGGTGAACATATGGAGGTATCAGGAGAGCGGCTGCCGGAAGAGGGCATGGAAGGTCCTTGCCCACACAACTTGCCCTATGCATCTCTTCCATTTGGTTGTTCCTGAGTTCTGTACATTATAATAAACCGGTAAACATAATTAAAGTGCCTCTTCCTGAGTTCTGTGAGCTGTTCTAGCAAATTATTGAACCTTAGGAAGGGTTGTGGGAACCGCTGATTTTTAGCCCATTGACAGAAGTACAGGTGACCTGGGTCTTGCGAATGGTGAAAGGTGTCTAAAGGTGAAGGAGGGCAGGCTTAGGGGACTGAGCACTTGAGCTCTGAGGCCTGTGCCAGCTCCCAGGGGCTAGTGTCAAAACAACTGAATTGTTGAACACCCAGTTGGTATCTGGGAAATCAGAGAATTAGTTGCTGGTGTTGACAAAGGCTCCAAAAAAGTTTCTGAAAAAAATTTCAATTCAGTAGGAAGGCATAATACTTCTGAAATTGTTTGCACCTAATAAAAGTCCTAAAATAGATACTGAAAATTTTGGCCTAGTGCAAGGAGAAAATGACAAATTCCCCATGATAGTGGGAGATCTAAATAACACCTCTCTCTGGAACTGATAAATCGAGAAGACACAAAAGATACAGCAATTTTGAAAAACCAACGAGCTGATTTAATGAACACATGTAGTACAATTGTTGAATATAGATTTTTTTTTTTTTTTCTTTTTTGTGGTACGCGGGCCTCTCACTGTTGTGGCCTCTCCCGTTGCGGAGCACAGGCTCCAGACGTGCAGGCTCAGCAACCATGGCTCATGGGCCCGGCCGTTCTGCGGCACGTGGGATCTTCCCGGACCGGGGCCCAAACCCGTGTCCCCTGCATCAGCAGGCAGACTCTCAACCACTGCGCCACCAGGGAAGCCCGAATATAGATTCTTTTTGACCACACACAAAGGAACGCTCATGAAAACTGACCACGTCCTTGGCCTTGATGCAAGTCGCAACAAATTTCAAGGGGCTGGTAACATAGAGATCATCTTTTCTAACCATAATGAAATTAAGTTAGAAATCAATAAGAAAGTGATAGCTAGAAAAACTCTATCCTTTTAGAAATTTTAGAACACATTGTTAGATCAATTATGAGTCAGAGAAGAAAACATGATGGAAACTAGAAAATATTTAGAACTGGATGATAACAAAAATACTAGAGATCAGTACTTGGGTCATTCTGGTCAAGGGATACCTAGAAAGAAAAGTGTAGCATGAGTTCTTACATTAAGAAAGAAAAAGGTACAAATTAATGAGTTAATCATCCAATTGAAGAAGATAGATAGAAGTCATACAGCTGGCCAATAGGGACATGAAAAGATGCTCAACAGGAATAATCAGGGAAATGCAAATCAAACCTATAATGAGACACCAGCTCATGGCTATTATCAAGAAGACAAGAAATGACCAGTGTTGGTGAGGATGTGAAGAAAAGACAAGCCCTGTCGACTGTTGCTGGGAATGTAAAGTGGTACAGCCACTATGGAAAACAGCATGAAGTTTCCTCAAAAAATTAAAAATAGGATTACCATATGATCCAGCAATCCCCCTTCTGGATGTTTATCCAAAGAAAAGGAAAACATAACTTGAAAAGATATGTGCAACCCCATGTTTGTCACAGCATTATTTACAACAGCCAAGATATGGAAACAAGCCAAGTGTCCATCAATGGGTAAATGGATAAGGAAATTGTGGTATACATGTAGAATGGAATATTATTGAGTCATAAGAAAGAATGAAATCTTGCCATTTGCGACTACATGAATGGACCTTAAAGGCATTAGGCTAAGCGAAATAAGTCAGACAGAGAAATACAAATACTGTATGATCTTACTTATATATGGAATCTTTCAAAAAAAAATCATGCTTATAGATACGGAGAACAGATTGGTGGTTGCCAGAGCTGGGGGCTGGGGGTGGGTGAAATGGGTGGAGGGAGTCAAAAAGTACAAGCTTCCAGTTATAAGATAAATAAGTCATGGGGATGTAATGTACCACATGGTGACTATAGTTAATAATACCATATTGCATATTTGCAAGTTTCTAGGAGAATAGATCTTAAAAGTGCTCATCACAAGAAAAAAATGTTTTGTAACTATGTATGATGACAGATGTTAACTAGACTTGTTGTGGTGATCGTTTTGCAATATATGCAAATATCAAATCATTATGTTGTGCTTCTGAAACTACGATAATGTTGTATGTCAATTATACCAAAAAAAAAAAAAAAAAGAGAGAGAGAGAAAGAGAAAAGAAAAAAGAATAGGAAGAAAGTAAAAAGATATGAACCAAAAGAAATGAATCAAAATAAGCATATAAAAGAGAATACACAAGTTAATGTTTTAGGAATAAAAAGGGGGATATAACTACAGATACTAAGGAGATCAAAAAACAAGAAATCAATAAATTGGAAAATTTGGATGGAATTAATACATTCTAAGGAAAGCATGTTATCAAAATTGAACCACGAATAAGTAAAAAAGTCTAAGTAGTCCTATTACCATTAAAGGAATTAAATCAGTACTTAAAATTTGTCCCACAAAGAAATGGCATTCCTGGATGGTTTTACAGAGGAGTTTTCCCAAATATTCAAGCAATACATGAATGAGATCTCTCTGGAGAAAATATCGAAGGACTTTGCATGGCTAGGAAACCGCAATATCATAAATATGTCAGTTTCTTTCCAAATTCATCTCTAGATTCAGTGCAATTCCAAACCAAATTCCAACAGGGTCTTTCCTGAAGTTTGCAACCAGATTCTAAAATAGACCTGGAAAAAGTAAAGAGGCAAGGTTAGCTTTTTCATTACTAAGAAGAAACACCAGGCAGGGAGACTTGCACTATGAAATACCGATTTATTATAAATTATTATTGTGACCAAAATAGTGCGTTTTGGGGCTTCCCTGGTGGCGCAGTTGTTGAGAGTCCGCCTGCCGATGCAGGGGACGTGGGTTCATGCCCTGGTCCGGGAAGATCCCACATGCCGCGGAGCGGCTGGGCCTGTGAGCCATGGCCGCTGAGCCTGCGCGTCCGGACCCTGTGCTCCGCAACGGGAGAGGCCACAACAGTGAGAGGCCCGCGTACCGCAAAAAAAAAAAAAAAAGTGCGTTTTTGGTGCAGGGATAGTTAGGCTGACTAATGGAATGGAGTAGAACCTCTAAAACAGACCCCACAAATATACGAAACCTTAATTTACAACAAAGGTGACACTGCAGATCAGTGGGGAAGGATGAACTATTTAGGGTTGGCAAACAGTTTTTGTGAAGAGCCAGGGAGTAAATATTGGTAGGCCTCAAAGCGATGCAACTATTCAACTCTGCTGTTGTAGCAGGAAAGCCGCCATAGTCAATTCACGTCTACGTACTGTAATACGTGGGTGTGTATCTAATAAAACTGTATTTGTAAAAGAATAAAAACATAACTTTATCTATGGACACTGAGATTTAAATTTCATGTACTTTTCATGGGTCATGAAATATTAACTTCTGGTTTTTTTCAACCATCTAAAAATGCAAAACCCAGTCTTAGCTACTGGGCTGTATGAAAACAGGGAAAGGGCTGGATCTGACCTGTGGGCCATAGTTTGCTGATCCTCAACCAATAAACGGTACTCAAAAAACGGCGTAATCATATGGACTTTGTGCTGTACAGAAAAAGTCAGTTTGGGGAGGATTTCAGACTTAAATGTGAAAGGAAATATATAAGTTGCAGCTCTCCAGACAAACAGAACCAATAGGATATAGATAGATAGATGCAAGAGGAGATTTATTAAAGGAAATGGTACACATGGTTATGGAGGCTGAGAAATCCCACCATCTGCTATCTGCAAACACAGAACAGAAAGCTCGTGATGTAATTCAGTCCAAGTCCGAAGGCCGGAGAACCAAGGGAGCCAATGGTCTAAGTCCCAGTGAAGGCCTGACCACACGGAGGGTAGGGCGCTGGCGTAAGTCCTGGAGTTTAAAGGTCAGAGAACCAGGAACTCTGATATCTGAGAGCAGGAAACGATGGACCTCTCAGCTCAAGGAGAGAGATTGTCCTTCCTCCACCTTCTTTGTTCTATTCAGTCCTTCAGCGGATGGGATGATGCTCTGTCAACCTAAATAAAACTAGGAGGCCATGTTCCGGCAGAAAGCAGTTATTTGGGATCCAAGAACTGCAATGCAGGGCACACAGGTTTGGATAGCGACCTAAACAGTGTCCTACCAGGGAGTTAAAGTCAAGGGTTTTTAAAGGCAAAGAAGGAAGGTTCGCATTGCAAAGAATTTTAATTGGAGCTGGGTGCAGAAGCTAGTCCTGGCTGAACAGGGTTGCTAAGGCTATCGCTAGAGCGAGGTAACAACCCGTTGCTATGACAAGTTGCAAGTGTTTTTGCAGAGTCCTTGGAATATCTGTGGTTTCACCCAGTTCAAAAGTTCAGGTTCTGGGCTTCCCTGGTGGCGCAGTGGTTGAGAGTCCGCTTGCCGATGCAGGGGACACCGGTTCGTGCCCCGGTCCGGGAAGATCCCACATGCCGCGGAGCAACGAAGCCCGTGCGCCACAACTACTGAGTCTGCTCTCTAGAGCCCACGGGCAACAGCTACTGAGCCCGTGTGCCACAACTACTGAAGCCCACGTGCCTAGAGCCCGTGCTCTGCAACAAGAGAGGCCACCGCAATAAGCCCGCGCACCGCAATGAAGAGCAGCCCCTGTTCACCGCAACTAGAGAAAGCCTGCAGGCAGCATTGAAACGGAGCCAAAAATAAATAAATAAATCTATTAAAAATAAATAAATAAGGAAAAGACAACCCAACAGAAAGGTGGACAAATGTATTAACAGGCTTTCCACAGAGGAGAGAATACAAATGTCTAATAAACACATGACAAAATGGGGCACTTCCTAAGTACTTGTAGAAATGTGAATTAAAAGATCCTAGTCTACAGCTACCATGCTGAAAACTATTTAAATATTGAGCAGTTATATCTCTGGTATTCTGCTGGTAGGAAGCTAATTTTCCATTCTTTTTCTAATAAAGCTGAAGGTCATACCCTACAACCCAGTAACTCTGGTCTGTGCTCCTTTAGTGAGTGAAAACTTCTATTTAGTGGGTCACAGTCAATATTTTAAAAATCATTCAGTGAAACACAATGATAGAGAATAGGATTTGTCAGAGTGAATTTCATCTTGTTTCTTGGCAAATTTTTTGGTAAGACTTTTACTTGTATACATCAATATCCTGATGCATTTTGAAGCGTATTTCTCACCGTGAGTCTTGGTCAAAAAGATCTGAAAGCCTCTGCTTAGAGGAGAGCCGCCCGGTGCTCCAGGAGGCTTTGCATGAGGACGCTCGGGGCAGTTTTGACACCCTCAGTGTCCGTTGACCCGAGACAGGATGATTAGCTGTGCTACATTCTACAAAGGGAATGCTGTGAACGTGAATGAACAATGGCTACAATCCGTCAGCATGGAACCTAATCGTGAGCAAAAACAATCAAGTTGTAGAATGTATGATGTTTGATTCTGTTTTTACCAAATTAAAAAAATGTTGTTAAGGGATACCTTTTTATTCGTAAAAACTTTTAAAAAGCAAGACATTAATAGGCACAAAATTCAGGAGAGTGGCTACAACAGTACTAGGAGGGAGAGAAATTGGGTTAATTTTTTTATAACAGCTTTATTAAAATAGAATTCACATACCATCCACTTCGCCCATTTAAAGTCTATAATTTGGTGGGTTTTGGTATATTCACAGAGCTGTGAAACCATCACCACAATCAATTTTAGAACACTTTCACCACTTCAAAAAGAAGCTCCATACCCTTTAGCTATCACCTCCGAGCACTGCCTGTGCCTCTAGTCTTAAACAATCATAAATCTACTTTTTGTCTCTATATATTTGTCCATTCTGGGCATTACATATAAATAGAATCTTAAAATAGGTAGCATTTGTGACCTGTTTCTTTCACAAGCATGCTTTTAAATTTCCTCCCTGTTGTAGCATGAATTATGACTTCCTTCTTTATGGCCAAGTAATGTTCCATTGTATGGATATACCCATTTAAAAAATATATTTATTTATTTATTTGGCTGCACTGGGTCTTAGTTGCGGCATGTGGGATCTCCGTTGCCACGTGCGAGATCTTTTTAGTTGCAGCCTGCAGGCTCTTAATTGTGGCATGCAGGATCTAGTTCCCTGACCAGGGATCGAACCTGGGCCCCCTGCATTGGGAGCATGGAGTCTTAACCACTGGACCACCAGGGAAGTCCCTACCCATGTTTTTTATCCATTCATCAGTATGCGTCCACCTTTTGGCAATTATGAATAATGCTGCTGTGAACATTTGTGTACAGACTTTTTTTGTGTCATGGGGCTTATTAAGATATTGGTGATTTTCTATTTCTTCAACTGGGTGTTGGTGCATGGATATTTTATTGTTATTTCTTATGTCTTACACTTATGACTGTTCTTTTATATATAGATATAAGATTTAAGAAAACTCATTAAAAAGTATATGTAGGGCTTCCCTGGTGGCGCAGTGGTTGAGAGTATGCCTGCCGATGCAGGATGATAAGGTTTCCTCTAGGTAGGGGACCTGGGTGGCTAGGGGATGGGGGTGGGGAGTATAGAGGCTTATCTTTCATTTTATATTCTTTTATAATTTTTTTTTTTTTTTGCGGTACGCAGGCCTCTCACTGCTGTGGCCTCTCCCGTTGCGGAGCACAGGCTCCGGACGCGCAGGCTCAGCGGCCATGTCTCACGGGCCCAGCCGCTCCGCGGCACGTGGGATCTTCCCAGACCGGGGCACGAACCTGTGTCCCCTGCATCGGCAGGCGGACTCTCAACCACTGCGCCACCAGGGAAGCCCAAACTTACATAAGCTTTTATTTTGAAAGTAGCTCTGTTGGTGGTGATTCTGGGGGGTTTCCTTGTTGGTCTGCAGCTCTGGCACAGAGGGGCACGGGCACAAGCTGAGGCCTGCGGGGCCGGGTGGGGTGAGGAGTGCTCCTCTGGGCCGTCCTGAGGGGGCAGGAGTGGTGGGCTTGGGAGGGCAGCCTCTGCCCAGTGCCCAGGCCCACCTCCTCCGTCCCACTGTCCTCGTCGGTGCGACCAGGGAAATGGTTCACAGTGGTGGGCCCAGGTGGGGGCCGCCAGAGACGTCCTTGTCCTGTCTCATCTCCAAACATCGCCAGCCCTTTGCTTTTCCCTGCATCCCTTCAGCCTCCTTCCACCCACATGCTCCTTCTTCCTTGTGGCTCAAAACCAGCCACACTTCCTGAGTGCTCGCTGCAGCCTGCAGCACGAGAAAGGCTTTTCTCGAATCTGTGCAACGCCCCTGTGAAGCAGGAATAATTACCCCCAAGTGTGCACTGAGGGCACTGACGCTCCGGTAGAGGGACCTTCCCAAGAGGTGCAGCGGGGATCTGAACTTAGGGGAGTCTGACTCCAAAGCCCTACCTTAAAAACAATCAATTTCTTTGATTCCACAAGAAATATGTGAATACATTTTCCTTGTTAACAACAGGAACAACCCAACCCAACCCAACCCAACCCAACCCAGATTGAAACTGCTGGCATTAAGGCTAAAGTCTCTTTCCATGCTCCATCCTCCTTTATACAGCCTGGTGTGTGTCCTTCCAGATAACTTTTCTGCTCATTTGCATACATAGGTACGGCTCCCTTTTCAGTGCTGTTTTGTGACTTTGCATTTTCTTGTAGTTCTTCATTTGGTTCCCTGAGTATAGGTCATTTAGGAAATGCTTTTCCTTTGTTTACCAGTTTTTCAAATGACATGGTGAGTCTTTTACACCCTCCAAAGCTGACAGATTTTTTAAAAATACCATGATGAGCACACAAATTTCAATTACTGGATTTTTCCATCTATGTGTAGTTATCCCTTTTGATGTTCAAATTGTCCCATCTTGGGCCAAGTTGAGTCTTGACTTCTGTAGTCAAAGGCTTTGCTCTCAACCGTGTCTCCTCTGTGCCCCCCCACGGCAGCTCAGCCCCCTGCTTGGGTGCAGTTGGCTCAGCTGAGTCACGGGGAGGTGGGGTGCTGGCTGGCCTCAGAGTGCTCCCGAAATAGAACTCCTGCGTCAAGGGCGTATCTCGCATTCTGAGTGTGACCAGGGCCACCTACCTCCTGCTCTTGTAAACTCCAGGAGGGCACTGCCCCACTGCCAACTCTAACCGCACTGTGATCCCCAGCCCGGATCTTGGCCCGGAGCCCAGACTTGAGCTGCCACAGGACTGCCTGGGATGTTCTGGGATCGTTAAGGGCATAATGTTGGAAATGTTCAGACCTAGGTTTCAGTCTTGCTCCTCTACTCACTAGGTAAGGATCTTTGGCAAGTTGCCTTACCTCCCTGGGACTCAGTCTGCTCATCTATCAAGTGGGGCGGTGACAGTTCCTACTCCAAGGAGTGATGGATAAAGTGGGTCAAGTGTTGAGCACTGCGTCTGGCACGTTGAGCTGTGCCATTCGGAGCTCCATCCCTCACGAGAGACACACGGGCCTGGGTACGAGGCGGGTGGCCCTTTAGGAGACATTTTAGACCTCCTGGGAGTCAGAGATTCACTCGCTGACACACACATGCTCTGTGCATACAATGCACTCACACCCAGCTTGTGTACATCACTCTGACCCACACCCATGCCGCACGCCCACCCACACCGCCTCCTGGACCCCCCTCCTTCTCTTCTTTGTCCTCTGAAGAGCTCCTTTCCAGCCCAGCTGTCTCAGGAAAGAGAGGGGCTTCTCCCCGGTGCGAGGAGAGCTCCCTGCCCCCTGTTTCCTACCAGTGATGAACACAGGGAGCCTGCAGGTTGGACTGGGGCTCCTTGAGGGTCAGGTTCTAGAATGTTCCCTGCGAGGGCTCATCTCTGCCTGTCTCTGGTTTTCCTGTCTCAGGCCAAGCCGAGACTGAGACTTGGAGACCGATTGGAGATTTCTGCTTTTGGTTGTGAGCCCTGGGCCTTCTCTTTGGGATGTGGCTGTGTGGTCCATCTGGCTCCCTCAGGTGAGGACAGGTGCTGTGTTCAAGCACCAGGGCTGAGGTGGAGAGTGGGAACGGCTGTACGATCGTGTGTGTGCTCTCACTTCAGTGCCTGGCGCAACGGGCACTTAACCGCCACTTCCTGAATGCATCGTGCTCTCCCCTGCAGGGTGTACCAACGGCTAGTCCTCGTTAGCAGTGAGTTCGTGGAGAGACCGTTGACCTTCATTCCATCAGAGAGTGGGGTTCAGTTCCAGGCAACCCGCTGTACCTGGGAAGCACCCCTTCATGGGTCCAATCTCCTACGTATTAGCTGCTCTGGAGGGACAAACAAGAGTGAGGAACAGCTATCTCCTTCAAGTAGCACAGCGTAAGGGAAGGCGCATGGGCCTCCCAACTAGACAGAACCAGTTTGGAATCCTGGGTCTTCTGCTCACTGACGGTGCCACTTGCACAGGTGACTCCCCCTCGCTAGTTCAGCTGCACCCTCTGCAGAGCAGGTCAGAATCCCTTCCTCCCGGGCCGTGGAAGGATGGATTGAAGGAGGGCCCGGGGAGGCGCTGGTGCAGCGCTGGGCCAGGTGCTGGACCAGCCCCCTTTCCTTCGGGAACCCACTCAATAGCAGGGAGCTGGATACCTGCATTTAACGGCACGTTATGTAACCATTAAAACAGCCCCCGCTCCTGCTTCCTCACCACTTGGGTTAGCCATCTACCCCCAAGGTCTTATTGCACATGCCCTCTAGAGGCTACTCTTCCTGCATCCACTCACTTCCATCTCTCAAGCTGCCTTCGGCTCCCAGTGCAAGTTCACGAGAGAGAATCTGATTGGTTCAGCTCGTGGCATCCTATCTCCGCCTACGTATTGGCTGTCCTTGGGTCAGGTGATCCCACTAGGCCAATCAGCTCTGCGGGAGGCAGCATGGTCACATAGTTCAAACCTGACAGGAGAGGCAGTTTCACTCGGAGGGATTTGTGGGTGAGACAAGCGTGATTGGTTCAGGGCACCCAGGGGAGGGGGCAGGGCCAGCACCAAGCTTTGGCCCCTGGAAAGCTGCTGAGATCCTGGGTCTTGTCCCAGAGGACATTCATTGACTGGCATTAGAGACTGGAACTCACATCTCTCATAAGATCTGATTCTCCAGTCTACCACTACTATTTGGAAAATAAAATCTTTGAATCCAAACTTTTCATTTATTTTTTTCATGTCTCAGATGCCTGTTTCTTTAGAAGCCATCAGGAGTAGGGAGAGAGAAGAGGGTTCTGTCCCCTCCACCTCCACCCCTCACCAGGCCAGATGTCCTGTCTGCACTGAGGGCCCACAGGATGAAGAGGAAGAGCTCCAGCATCTGTGAGGGGCCCAGGGTGGGTGCAGAACCAGCTCTCTGAGCAAATCCAGCTGAGCCATCAGCTCAGGCACAGCTCTTGGGCTTCTGTTTGGTCAATAGCGGAAACCACTGGAACGTTCACATGAGCTCATGTTAGATACTCTCCCAAGCCTCCCCCTCAGGTTATGATGAAAGCAAATCTCAGACCAAATTCCGTCACACACCTAGGCATTTACTAAACATGTGTTCACCAAAGAAGCACTGAGCCATCCGTCCAGCCTGTTCTGAAGGCAGAATGAAGACACAGCCCTCGTCCTTTCAGGGGCTGTGACCACACGCTGTATGACAGGCTCACTCAAGGCAGGGTTCGGGTGCCCAGATAGCATCAGGCAACCAGAATCCAATCCAGAGCCTGGCATAGGCACGCTGGGGATCAAGCTCCAGGTGGCACCCCTAGAGAAACAGTTTCCTCTCTCACCCTCTGCACCTGCCAGGGTGGAGAGTGACTCTAACATATTTTAGCCAGCGTACATCTCCTGAATGGCACTCGTTTCACCAATGAGAGATCTTGTCTAGCCCCTGTTATCCTGATTATTAAGTCCTTAATTTTTCCAAGGGAAAACCAGTTCCAGCATTCAGTTTGCTAATTTGAAAAACATCTCTTGATTAGAGTTAAAGATAGGTAAGAGCAGCCACCTCTTTCAGACGTGGTGCCAGCCTACTGCCCCAGGGTGTGGTTTCCTGCTTAGAGAGCTTGCGGAACCTGGGGAATTCTTGGGAGACCCTACCTTCTGTCCCTTTTGTTTTTCGAGCAGCAGGAGAATGTGGATAGGACCGAGCATGACTCTCTTCTGGAAAATCTCAAAGAAAGAGGCTGGCTAGAGTTGCCCAGAGAGCAAAGCCAAGAGGAAGGGTGTGGAGAGAGAGTCTGGTGGTGGCAACATCTGCCCTGAGGCTGGGCACAGAGCCCTCCGTCCCCCAAGCCTTCCCAAAGCTCCCAGGAAAGCTGACCCCCTTGGCCTTCGTTTGCAAGTCCCCCACGTCCCACTTCAGCATCCCTGTCCTGACCTCCTACTGCTTCCCCCATTCCCACTCTGACCAGTTCTTCCAAAGAGCCCATCCACCGCGGCCACCCCCGGCACCAGCCAACAACCCAGGATCCCACCTACACACGCCCTCTCACACAAACACACTCACACCAAGACTTACCCATCCCAAGCTCCATTTCTTCCATGCCCTCCCAGAGAGCTGAAAGCCATGGCAGGACTAATTTTTACTAAAATGCTTTAAAAGAGATTGAATGCCAATGTTGTTTGGAACAGCACCTCGAATGGGACAAAATGCTGAAAACTGAATTCAGTATGGCAAATTCAGGCCCCAGGGTTGGGGGCCTTCCCCCAAAACCTGCAGGGAAACTGATGGCAGTGTCTGGTGATGACCTTGGCAGCTCTCCACGTGACCTGGCTGTGAGGACGATGGTCCTTTCCCTGCAGCAGGCGAGACTGCCATGGATCTCCAGATGGCCTCAGCACTCCTGTCACCCTGGCAAGTGACTCCCCCAAGTACCTGTCCTCCAAGCCCAGGGAGCATAGGGTCTCACCCTGGAGGATGGCTCTGTGGTACATCCAGTCAGCTGGCAGCCCTGAGAGTTCCCATAATCCTCCTATGTCCCTGTTGACTCAGATCTCAACAACCTTCGGAATGATCTGATGATTCTCCGACTTAGAGAACAAACTTATGGTTACCAGGGGGGAAGGGTCGGGGGGAGGGATAGATTGGGAGTTTGGGATTGACATCTACACGCTGCTATATTTAAAATCAAATGCCTTTCCATGGGAAAAAAAAAAAAAAAAAAGAACACTCTGGTGGACGCACACAGAGGGAAATACCCAGACATCCACGAGGCAGGAGGGGCAGCATCGAGGACTTCCCTGTGACCTGCCAGCTGTCCCACAGTCCCCAGAGTGGGGACGGACATGCTGTCTTACAAAAGTGACAGAATGACGTCAGAAGGGCAACCCTAGTCATACCGTGCAGGCCCCAAGGTTCCTATTTCTCCAGCACCAATCACCATGTTCTTAAACTTTTCTTGACGTAAAAATCAGGCTGTGGAAATATATGCACGCTCTTGAAAGCAAGTTATAGTCCTAAAAACAAGTTTTGCTGAGACCAAGGATTGCCCAGAGATAGCTCAGCCGTTTTATGAATTTATTATGAAAAAGTAAAGCATGCTTCTTATTACTTATATGTACACATATACTTTTCACATTTTAGCGGAATCCAGTTCATAGAAGTCAGTCCAGAGGGCAGCGCCCTGGAACCAGTCCAGCATATTTTTAAGCTTCACAGCAACACACATCTGGTGGATGGTAACCTGTATAACGATGGCTTCAATTTTTAAAATTTTCATATCAAAATTTTTCTCACAGTTGCAGAGAATCGTTGTGTTTTTAATGTATCGGTTAGTAAATTTATTAATAAGGGAAACAACTGTTTATTGAGCACCTATAGTAGGCCAGACATTGTGACTGATGCTGCGGTCTGATGGCAACAAGCTTAGACAGTCCCAGCTCTTGGGACCCCTGTAGCTGTAGCGGGGAGTGGGATATTAGTAAAATAACCGCATGGATCAATGTTCAATTGTAACTGTGAGAATCCCCACGAAGGGCAGATACATGGACACTTGAGACTCTTCATGGGAATGTGACCTGGTCGTGCAGACCAAGCACACGCTGTCCATGACTCTGGAGCCATAGGTCCTGGACCGGAAATGAGGTCTGGGGAGGGGAGCCTTAGACTGTAAGAAACGAGCTCTCCTTCGTCTGGTTATTGGGCCTGGGCTCTGCATAGAGCAGCAGGGCCCGCTGAGCCAAAGGGAGCCCTGAAACAAGGTAGGCACGGACCTTTCTGGAACCCCCAAATGGAGGCTGACATTTCAGCCTGGGGATCTGAGCAGGGCCCCACTTGATAAGCAGCAATTGTAAGTGACTCTCCTTGTTCTTCAACCTTCTTATAGCCCTGAGCTTCCAGAGGAGTCTTGGGAATTGTTCCAGCCTAGTCTCCACTGCACTGGGGGATCAAGGGACCCACCAGCTTTTGCAGGCTTGGGAAGGTAGAGCCCAGCGGAGGGTGATGTCCCTAATCCTCAAGCCAGAGTGGTAGTGGCTGTGGTGACACCATGGAGGACGGCCAGATAGAGTGGCCATTCAGGAGGGTCCCTGGTGGCAGAGGCCACTGGGGAAGCAGGAGCACATGGGGATCGGGCCCTTCTGAGGCCACACCCAGCACATGCCGGGAATTAGCAGAGGAATAGTCCGAGTCAGCTAATTTTAAAAAACCAAAAAAAACCCCAAAACAACTTTATTTTGTAAGAGCAGTTTAGATTCACAGCAAAACTGAGAAGGTACAGAGATTTCTGTTCATCCCCTGTCCACGCCCACAGCATGCAGAGCCTCCCCCGTTATCAGCATGCCAGGCCAGAATGGTACATTTGGTTACTGTAAGGCCAACTGGCCCGAGGCAGCAGAACGCAATCAGACTCACAGGTTGCATCAGACCGAAACTTTCCGGACCACCCAGTTCCAGGAACTGACCTGGAGACTCTCCGGACCACCCAGTTCCAGGAACTGACCTGGGGACTTTCCACCCGGCCCAGCCTTCCCGCCTTTCGAGGGGCGGGACTAACGGTCCCAAGACTGATGCAACCGGCACCAGATATTGCCACGATACCGGAAAAGACCACCAAATAAGGAATACCCTGCGCCCTCCCGGATTCACCACACCCCTTTCCCTTCTTCCCCTATAAATTCTGCCCAAACCCTCGCCCGGGCGCGACTTTTCTGGCCCCTTTCTCTCGGACCAGTGAACCTCGCCCGGGAGCGCTCCCTAATAAAGCTGACTTGAAGCTTTCCTCTGTTCCGCGGTGCCGTTTGTTAAGATCCGACCTTACAGTTACAACTGATGAATCTATATAGACACATCATAAACACCCGGAGTCCATAGTTCACCTTATGGGTCACTCTTGGTGTTGTACGTTCTACGGATTTGGACACGTGTGATGACATGTACCTGCCGTTATAGTATCACGCAGAGTAGTTTCACTGACCTAACAATCGAGGTGGCTAATTTTCAGCATTCAACCCAGGGGCAGCTGAGCCATGGCCAATCTGGGCATAGAAAGATAGTGTCATTCCATCTGGTAGTCCCAGAGGAGTGAGGACTAGATCTCAGGCAGGATCCTACGTGCTCGTCCCTCCCTCCCCACATCTCCAGCATCCAGTGAGGGGCCTGGCTTGGAACAGGAGCAAAGCAATTGTGCAGGCGGGAGGGCTGGAGGCTGAAGGGGCCATGTAAGGACTCATCCCTAGATGTCCGCAGATGTCTAAGACCATGGCCAGGGCACTGACAACAGCAGCCAGTGGAAAGGCAAGACTTCAGCTGTGTCTCTGCTTTGAAAGGAAATGGAGCAGGACGTAGGCACAGAGCAGCACAGAGCAAGGCTAGATGCTGCCCGCTTCCCCCTTCCTGTGAAATCCGAGACACCTCTCCCCGGAACTGGTTGATTTTCAGTAATGGCAGGAATCGAGCGTGTTCCTTCCCAGCTGCACACCGCAAAAGGAGCCTGCCGCCCACTGAAACTTCTCTCATTCAGAAACATTGGGCTACTTGGGAGGGGAGATTTCAGAGTCAGAATACTGAAATGCAAATGTGCTTTCCAGGGCAGGACAAATGCCTTGGGGGATGGAGGAGGCACCAAACTCCAGCCAGTGGCTGAGGCAGAATTGGTGGGATGCGCTCACTCCCCAAGTCCCAGGGTACCCCCCTCAACCCCCCGACACGTCGCCCACAGCACCCGCCGCTCCTCCCCGCGGAGGTCCCTGCCCCTCACTGAGCTGGATGCAGAGAGGAGGCTCTCTCTGCCCAAAGACCTCACGGTCCTACAGGAAAAGGGACTTTCAAACACCAAATGTATTTTCGCATGAAAGCCTTCTCAAGACAGGCTCTGGCAGCCAGACTGAGGCCTTAATATGAGCGGAGCTGCCCTCTCACCACAGAGTCAGTGATGGGAACTTTCAGGGCACTTACCGAAGCCATCTGGAAGCCAGGGCTGTGTCTGGGGTTCAGCTGTTCCTGAACCCAGTTTTATGTTAAAGTTAAGAATTTTGCTTTCACTTTCCTTCTGACACTGTTAAAAAGCTTTAAACACGAAACTTTTCTTTTAAGGGAGACTAAAGATTTGCTTTAATTGGAAAGGTCAATAGTTACCTACATCAAAACACGGAATCACCGAGGCTTCAAAGCCACCTAAAAGCAGTCAGAGTAGGAGGGAGACCTTATGATGTGCTCCTGCTTGAGAAAACCAAGGTCTCTTTCAACAAAAACCTGGACAACTATTCCTGCTCCAGGAAGGGGGGCCTTTAGAGGCACAGAGGTGCCAACCCCGAGTGCACTTACCTAGGCCATCATAAAAACTCCAGGAAATATTAGGTCAGAAGCCATGGGGGAGGCCAAATGGGGTGCTGCGCTCCACAGGGCAAGGCTTCAGGAGGTGGGGGCCTTGGAGCACGTGGATCCAGGAGTTCATTGCCCCTGGAGGACACATTGGGCTGCAAGAAGCAGAACTTAACTAAAGGGGGTTTTGACAGCCTGGATAGTCGGTGTCTCCGTAACAAAAAGACAGAGGCAGGTGACTCAGATTCAGTTCAGCAGCTCACCAAGGCCACCAAGGACCCAATCATTTTACAGATCTGAGGAAAAATATAAATTCAAAGTTTGCAAAGTTCAACAAGTCCCAAGCAGGACAAAAACAAAGAAAATCACACGAAGTCAACAGCACAACCAAATTGTTGAAAAGCAAAACGTTAAAGAGAAAAGCCTTAGAATCAGCTAGAGAAAAAGACACATTAAAAACAGTAGAACAGGGCTTCCCTGGTGGCGCAGTGATTGAGAGTCCGCCTGCCGATGCAGGGGACACGGGTTCGTGCCCCGGTCCGGGAGGATCCCACATGTCGCTGAGCGGCTGGGCCCGTGAGCCTTGGCCGCTGAGCCTGCGCGTCCGGAGCCCGTGCTCCGCAACGGGAGAGGCCACAACGGTGAGAGGCCCGCGTACTGCAAAAAACAAAACAAAACACAGTAGAACAGTTTATCACCAGAAACAGAATAGGCCAGAAGACAATTAAGCATTTGTAGAGTGATGAAAAATAAAATGAGAAATCAGAGTACATATCCAGCTAAAATATTTTTCAAGAGCAAAAGTGAAAGAAAAATGTATTCTGATAAATAACACGTAGGAGACTTCATTGCCAGCACTCTTGCACTATAAGAGATATATTTCCTCTTTCACCTCAATCAGTTTTCACCTCATGCATTTGAAGCTCTGTTGTTTGGTACATTCATATTTGCGATTGGTAAATATTCTTGGTGGATTGACCCCTGTATTATTATAAAATGTTCCTCTCTGTCCCTGGTCATTTTCTTTGCTCTGAAGTCTACTTTTTCTGATATTATTATGGTCTCCCTGCTCTCTTCTGAGTAATGTTTGTGTGTGTATATTTTTCTCTCTGTTTACGTTTGACCTACGCATATCATTATATCAATACTTGAAGTGAGTTTCTTGTAGACAACATGCTTTTTTTAAAATCCATTCTATCGATCTCTCTTTTTTTTTTTTTTTTTTTTTTTTGCGGTACGCGGGCCTCTCACTGCTGTGGCCTCTCCCGTTGCGGAGCGCAGGCTCAGCGGCCATGGCTCACGGGCGCAGCCGCTCCGCGGCATGTGGGATCTTCCCGGACCGGGGCACGAACCCGCGTCCGCTGCATCGGCAGGCGGACTCTCAACCACTGCGCCCCCAGGGAAGCCCTCGATCTCTCTTTCAATTGATTTATTAAGCCATCTGTATTTTATGTAATGGTTGATATGTTAGGGGCATGGGTCTGCCATTACACTGTTTTGAACACTTTCTCTGTTCCTTCTGTATTTGTTCTTCTGCCTCACTTTTCTTGCCTTTGTATGTCTTACCTGAACATGTTTAGAATTCTATGATCTATAGTGTTTTTGTAGATTTCTTGGGTGGTTGCTCTAGGTATTATATTATCGTTATAATCGATGAACCCACATTGGCAGATCATTATCACCTGACATCTATAGTTTACGTTCACATTCACTCTTCCAAGGGACATTTTTATGCAGTTTTGGGGGCCTCTTTCTCTGCAGCTCCCTGTTCTCTGGTCCCCTGCTCCTTGAATCCCAGTGGTCTTAGAAAATCCCTGAACTCTGATCTGCTTCCTGCACTTAATGAGACTGTGAGTCTACGTCTGACGCTGTTTAGCTGCACCAAGGTTTGGGAAATACCCTCAGGCATAAGTCTGGGCGCATGTGAGCCCTGCCTCCATCACGTCCCTTCTATACAGGATCTTTGTTGCTGTCCAGTGGCTACAAACCCTTTTGAAAATAGTTCAGAGATTCACAGGAAGTTGCAAAGATAATACAGAAAGTCCTGTTATCTTTAGCCAGTTTCCCCCAATAGTTACATCGAACAAAACTATAGTACAATGACAGAACCAGGAAATTGGCATCGGCATAAGTGTGTGTACAGTTTTATGTGATTTTATCACAGGTGTAGATTCATGTAACCACCATAACCACCAGAAGACAGACGGTTCCGTGACAACAAAGCTCTCCCTCAAGCCACCTCTTTATAATCACAGCTCTTCCTCTCCCTCCTACCATGGCTAACCCCTGGAAAATGCCTATCTGTCCTTTATAATTTTGTCTTTCTTGAGAATGCTGTATAAATCACACCTGTGAAGTTTTGAGATTGGCTTTTTTCACTCTACATATTTCCCTCGATATCCATCCAGGTTGTTGCCTGCATCAACAGTGTGTTCCTTTTTCACTGTTGAGTAATATTCCTTGATGTGGATGTATCACTGTTTGTGTAACAGTTCTCTTGTTGTAGGATAACTTTGGTTGTATTTAGTTTTGGGCTATTCCAAATAAAGCTGCCACGAACAATCGTGTCCAGGTATTTATGTGAACATAAATTTAATTTCCTGCTTCCATGTGTGATGGGCCAACTGCATACTGTGGTCCCCTTCTCAGGCTTTGGAGTTTTGATCAAAGTTTGGTCAGTGAGTCATAGACTGAGCAGTGCAGATGAAACCAAGAGTGAGGGGCTGGAATCCATCCAGAAGGCCGGGCAGGAGAGCACACTCGGCCTGGGCTCCATGATGTCTACGCTATGTCCTCTTGACTGATAAGGGAAAATCCCTAGTGGATTGGCCCCCTCATTTCCCTCTGCTGGTCTTGGGAAGAGCGGGCGCCAGCTGCTAGTTTGAAAACTTGTATAAGGATTCTGTTATTACATAAGAGCCTCTTTTCCCTGGGGGACCATGAGGTCTTTGCAGAGTGGATATCTCTTTTCTGTGACCACAGACTACATGTCTGGCACATGGGGAGGGGGAGGCACTGTGAGTGATACAGGCGGGGATCTGGTCCTTGTTCTAGAAGCTGCGTCTGTCTGGGTCTTGGGGCCCAGCTTGTTCACGCCCAGTTCACAGAGGAGCCTCGATACTGAGTCTGTGGGGAAAACCTTGGGTCTCTGGGAGGTGAACTAATCCCTGTCTTGCCTCCCTCTGCTGCTGGTGAGGGTTTAGACCCTTCTCAGCCCCCAAACAGCACCTCTGTCCCCCGTTTCCTTTCACAGTCTTTTCCTCCCAGCTCAAGACCATTCTAGTTTAAGCTGTGCAATGTCCAGCAGCGTTGATTTTCTGTGTGATTGAAGTTCTAGGCGGGGTTGGATTCAGCTCAGGGGTGTGCAGCTGAAAAAGATAAGTTGCGTTCATACATTTATTCCAGGAAACGGAACAATTCCAGGAAGGCATGTATCATAATCTTAAAAAAAGGAGCTTGTCTGGCCTAGTTCCAGGAGGGAACTTCCCCACCCCTCGTGACCATTCCCTGTTTCTTCATCCAGATGGGGGCCAAGTGTAGACTTCAGCTCAGCATTGCTATTGACAGTGCCCTGGCCATGGTCTTAGACATCTGGGGACATTTAGGGATGGAGTGAATAGTCCCTACATGTCCTCCAGATGGAGACCATCTCTGGCCCTGCCCTGGCTGACAAGGTGCCTTGGGATGAGACAGCAGAGGAGCTGCGTAGGAGTCCTGGCCCCGCGGAGCCTCCAGCCCTCCTGCTTGCACAACTGCTTTGCTTCTCTCCCAAGCCAAGCCCCTCAGTCGATGCTGGAGACGCAGAGAGGGAGGGACGAGCACACAGAATCCTGCCTGAATGGAGCTGCAAGTCCAGAGGGGTGCAGACAGGAACAGGGAATCACAGCACGACACAACCATGGGGGAGACGGGGAGGTCCTGGGCGCCTGGGGACCCAGAGGATGGCAGCTGACCAGGCTGGGGCCTGCAGGGCAGCTTCTCAGATGTGGGGTGTCTGAAGGGGAAGAAGAGGAAGGGGGGTGTGGAGCAGGGTGTGAGGTCAGAGAGAACTGGATGCACACAGGAGCAGAGGCAACGACAAGCAGTGGGTCAGGGAAAGGGCAAGTCATCCAGTCAGCCTGGGTGGAGCAGGAAGGGTGAGGAGAGGTGCGGAGGGCAGGTCAGGAAGTGCTGTGAGCTGCCCAAAGGACCTTCCCTGTGCTCTGACGTCAGAGGAAAGTCATGGGCAGACGTGCCCTTAGGAGGCAGGTCACAGAGAGTCTTGGGGACACTGGATGTGGAGTGATGGGAGCGGGGGGGCACAGTCAGGGGGCTGACGGGGTCACAGAGGCAGGGACGGGGCTGCCCTGGACCAAGTCAGTGGATGGGAGATGGACGAGGCAGTGAATTCAGGAGAAACTTCCAGGGTTGGCATTGACTGGACTTCGTGATTGGATGCAGGTGGCAGGAGTTGGGGTGAAGGAGGGGCAGAGGGAAAGGATGTGCTAGGGAGATGGAAGGCTTAGGATGGTCCTCTTTTGGGACTGGGAAACCTGGAGGAGGGGTTGAAGGGGGGATGTCATTCCCCAGATCAGGAATGTAGAGGGAATAGAAAAAGTATTAGTTCTTGCAGCTGGGGTGCCCTGGGGTGGAACATGGACGGTGAGGAATGGGGTGAGGAAGGGAAGAAAGTCAGGACCATGGGGTGCCTAGTGAGAGATGTGGGCAGAGGAAAGACCCAGCTCGAACTCTTCACACAAGTGACCTTGAGCAGGTCATCGCCCTTGAGCGCCACATGGCAGGTGTCCACCCCACTGCAGACACAGCTGTTTGATCCCACAAGGTCCTGGTCCCTGGCTGAATTGCCTGTTGGGTCACATTAAGATCCCTTCAACTTGCATCTTCAGGACGTCAGCTCTGAGAGAAGGGCACCCTGAGGCCAGGAGGGGATCTAAGTGGGGGCTCAATGTGACCCTGAACACCACGAGCGGGGGGTGCCGGGCTTGAGGGTCAGTGTGCAGGAAGGGCAGGGACTCGAGACTGACTGCTCAGTGCTGTCCTGGGTGGGCCTGGCTCTTGGACATGTTGGAAAGATGCTGTACATACCGTGTCATGAGTACACATGTGCAGAAACACATCCACACAGCCCTGTGCATGTGGAGGCACATCTGAATGAACATGTACTCAGCCAGCACAGTCCCTGGACCCTCCCTCCTTTCCCATGTCTCGGTGTGTGTGTGGGGGGGTGAGGGTGCCGGCCGAGACAACTGCTTGCACCTTCCGAGTTTCCCACCAGTTGATGAAGCTGAAGCATCCCCCCTTACCCCCAAAGAAGCCACTCTCTGGGCGGTGGGGCTCAGGTTCATGTACCTCTGGCTGTTCTAGGGCAGGCAGGCCAGACACTACACCTGGAGACCTGGTTGAGATTTTTCAAAGCGGCTACGAGATGAGAACGTGATCCATCTGGCTCCCGCAAACAGGGAAGGATTTTCTGTCTAAATATCATCCCTTGAGTTTGGAAGCACGAACGTGTGCACACTGAATTGTGTTCTTTTCCACCTTGAGTTCTTTGGACATATTGTAAAAGACTCCGAAACTTTATTCTCTATAGGATGGAATTTGTTGTACATCGATTGAGCTGCACTTTTTGGTAACTCCTCTCACATGTCCCCAGAGGAGCTTGTTTGCAAAAGATCCACACAGCGTCAGTCTGGCTCCAAGGAGAGGGCAGGGCCTTCGGAGCTTGCAAGTCCTGCTTCCAAATCCTGGCTCCACCGTATCTCAGCAGAGTCCTTGGGTGCTAATCATCTCCCTGAGGCTCAAGAGACAACTTCTTAAGGGGAGATGATAATACTTGTAACCCTTTGGGATAGGGGAGGGATGAAACGAGACAGCAAGCTCTAGAGCGCAGGCTCAGCAGTTTGCTCCGTGGCATGTGTGATCTTCCTGGACCAGGGCTCGAACCTGTGTCTCCTGCATTAGTGGGTGGATTCTTAAACACTGCGCTACCAGGGAAGTCCCAAGAGAGTAGATCTTATAAGTTCTTATCACAAGAAACAAATTGTAACTATGTATGGGGGTGGGTGTTAACTAGACTTATTGTGGGGATCATTTCACAATATATACATATATTGAATCATTATGTTGTACACCTGAAACTAATATCATGTTATATGTCAATTATATCTTAATACAATTTTTAAAAATTTAAGTATGTATATTATAATTCCTAGAGGTAGCACTAAAATAGTTATGCAAAGAGATATAGTAAGAAAAGACAATAGGTTAATTGAAATTGGATGCTAAAACTGTTCAAATATTCCCAAAAAAAGGCAGGAAAGGGAAAAACAGAGGACTAAAAAACAGTGGGAACAAATAGAAAAAAACCAATAAAATGGTACACCTAAAACCAAACCTATCAATGACTACTTTAAATGTAAATGGTCTAAACACACCAATTAAAAGAAAGATATTGTCAGAATGGATTAAAAAAACCAACCAACCAACAAACAAAAACTAAAACCATGACCCAACTATGTGCTATATACACAAAACTCAGTTCAAGTATAACGATACAGATAGGTTAAAAGTAAAACGGTGCTCTGTGATGATCTAGATGGCTGGGATGGTGGATGGGGTGGGAGGGAGGTCCAAGAGGGAGGGGATATACATATACATATAGCTGATCCACAAACAGCAGAAACTAACACAACATTGTAAAGCAATTATACTCCAGTTAAAAACAAAAGAAGTAAAAGGATGCCAAAAAGATACAACATACACACACTAATCAAAGAAAGCTGGAGTGACTATACTGATATCAGACAAAGTGGACTTCAGAGTAAAGGGATAACTAGGGACTTTGCAAAATGACAAAAGAGTCAATTCATTAAGAAGAAGACATATGTGTTGGGGATCCCCAAGACCACCCCAGGTTCACTGATTCACTAGAAGGACTCATAGGACTTATCATATAGTCATACTTCCAGCTAAGATTTATTACAGTAATGGATACAAAGTGAAATCAGCCAAGGGAAAAGGCACATGGGGTGATGTCCAGAAGAAAACCAAAGGCAAACTTCCGAAGTTCTCTCCAGTGCATTCACACGGGATGTGCGTAACTCTTCCACTGATGAGTTGTGACATATGCAGTGTTGTCTACCAGGGAAGTTCTCTGAGTCTAGAAATTCAGGCTTTTATAAAGGGCAAGTAATATAGGCACCCTCTGCCTAGCATGCACCAAAATTCTAGATTCCCAGAAGGAAACTGGGTATTCAGCATAAACTATATTTTTATATAAACAGTTTAGGCGCAGTGAGCCACTCTTAATAGTTAGGAATGTTTTATGTCAGTATAGGGAATTGTCTACCAGTTAAATTCCCAGATACTAGCCAAGAGCCAACCTTGCAAGCAGGCTCTTCTAAGAACCGCTGTTTCAGGACTAGCATGGTAATTTTTTTTCTGCACGACGTATTTTTTTTATTCTACATGATTAATATACAAAATATCTCCACTTCCCTGGAGAAACAGTATCATGTCTAAAACACACTTTGATATGCACCGAACAATAGAGCTTCAAAATAAAGGAAGCAAAACCAGACAGAACTGAAAGGAGAAATAGATAAATATGCAATGGTAGCTGAAGACTTTCACATTCCTCTCTGAAAACCTGATAGGACCTGTAGACCAGAAAACCAGCAATAATAGAGAAGAACTGAAAAACACCATCAACAAATTGAATCTAATTGACATTTACTGAACACTCAACTCAACATCAGAGTACACATTCTTTTCAAGGGTCCACAGAACATTCACTAAAGCTTATATTCTGGATCATAAGAAAATATTAAAAATTTTTAAATAATTGAAATTATACAAAGTGTGAGTTAAACTACAGCTCAATAATGGAAAGATATCAGAATGACCTACAACACTTGGAATTCAATGACATACTTCTAAATAATCCATTGGCCAAAGAGGAAGTCTCAATGGACATTAGCAAATATTTAAAAATGAACAAAATGTAAACCCAAAATATCAAAATTTGTGTGTTATAGCTAAAGTGCCGAGAAGAAATTTATTGTATTAAATGCTTATACTAGAAAAGAAGAAAAGTTTAAAATCAGTATTCTGAGCTTCCAACTGAAGAAATTAGAAAAAAAAAGAGCAAAATAAACCAAAGCAAGCAGAAAGAAGGAAATAATAAAGATAAGAGTGGAAATCTATAAAATTGGAAACCGAAAACAGAAGAGGAAATCAATAGGGCCAAAGCTGTTTTTCTGAAAAGGTCAATTAAAGAAAGGGAAAAAGATTCAAATTACCAATATCAGAAGTGAAAAAAGGGCTTTCACTAAAGATCCCCCAGACATTAAACTAAGAAAATTATATTATGCACTCTACCTACATATATACATTTGATGACTAAGATTAAATGGACCAATTTCTTGAAAAACACAAACTACTAAAACCAACCCAAGATGAAATGGGTACATAGCCGATTTCTATGTCCTATTACAGGAATTGAATTTTTAATTAAAAATCTTCCAAATGGAAATATCCAGGTCTAGATAGCTTCCCTGGCAAATTCTATGAAAGATTAAAGAAATATCCCCAATTTTTACAAACTCTTCCAGAAAATAGAGGAGGGGACAGCATTACCCTGATACCAAAGACAGACAATGATAGTGCAGGAAAGTAATATTAGAGATCATTATCCTTCATAAACCAGATGTTAAAATCCTCAAAAATATTTTAGCAAATCAAATCCAGCTACAGGCATACCTCAGAGATATTGTGGGTTTGGTTCCACATCACCACAATAAAGCGAATATCACAATAAAGAGAGTCACAGGAACTTCTTGGCATTCCAGTGCACGTGAAAGTTATGTTTGCACGGTACTGTAGTCTATTAAGCATACAATAGCATTCTATCTAAAAAACAACATACATGCCTTAGTTAAAAAATTATGCTGTTGGGAAAAATGGCACTGGTAGACTTGCATGACACAGGGTTGCCATAAACCTCGAATTTGTTAAAAAATGCAGTATCTGTGAAGCACGGTAAAATGAGGTATGTCTATATTTTCAAAATGAATAATATACCACGGCAAAGTAGAGTTTATCACAGAAATGCAAGTCTGGTTGAATATCTGATTATCCACTATGTAATACACCATATTTATAGCCTAAAGAATAAAAAACAAATGTTCATATCATTTGATGCAGAAAAAACCTTTGGCAAAATTCAACATCCATTCATAATAATTTGTGATAAATTCGTAATAATAGTAATAATAATAAAAACTCTCAGTAAACTAAAATAGAAGGGTATGTCCTTAACTTGATAAGGGGCATCTACAAAAAATCTATAGTTAATATTATAAGGCTTCCTCCCTAATATTGGGAACAAGGCACAGAAGTCTACTCTCATTCGTCCTACTCAACATTGCACTAGAATTCTTAGCCAGCATAATAAGACAGGAAAAATAAAGCCTTATAGATTGGAAAGGAAGAAGTAAAATTGCCCCTTTTCACAGACAACATGTAAAAGATTTATGTAAAAGATTCTGTGTAATAGACAAAAACACTTCTATATATAGAAAACCAATCATATTTCTATATAATTACAATAAACGATTGCAAATGGAAGCTAAAAACTACCACTTACAATAACCCTAAAAAGATGAAATACTTAGCTATAAATCTAAAAACACATGTATAGGATTTGTATACTAAAAACTAGAAGATGCTGATGAAATAAATCAAAGACCTAAGTAAATGGTAAGACCTGTTGTGCTAGTGGATTGAAAGATTCAACATAATAAAGAGGTCAATTTTTCCCAAGTTGCTTTATAAATTTTAATGCAATTCCCTTCAAAATCCCTGCAGGATATCTTGTAGGTATGGACAAGCTGCTTCTAAAATTTATAAGAAAAGGCAAAGGATCAAGAAGAGCCAAAATAATTTTGAAGAAGAATAAAGTTGGAGGAATTACATTACCCATTATCAAGATTTACTACAAAGATGCAGTAGTCAAGACAGTGTGGTATTGGCCAAGAGACAGACACATAGATTAATGGAACAGAATAGAGTCCAAAAATAAGCTTGCCCAAATATGGCCAATTGATTTTTGACGAAGTTGCAAAAGCACTTCAACAGAGGATAGATAGTCTTTTCAAAAATGTTACTGGAATAATTGGACATCCAAATGCAAAAACCAAACCAAACCAAACCAAAAGAAACCTCATAAAACTTCAACCTAAACTGCACAACGTAATTAATAATTAATTTAAAATGGATCATAGATCTATATGTGAACTATGAAGTATAAAACTTTTAGAAGAAAACAAAGGAGAAAATCTTCATTAGGCAAAAACTTCTTAGATATGACACCAAAAATACGATTCCAGAAAAAATTGATGAATTGGACTTTATCAAAATTAAAAACTTTTGCTCTGTGAAAGAAACTGTTTAGAGAATGAAAAGATAAGCTAAGACTGGGAGAAATTACTTACAAACCACATATTTAACAAAGGACATTTATCCAGCCTATATAAAGAAACTCTTAAAAGTCAGTGATAAGAAAACAAACAACTCAATTAAAAATGGAGAAAAGATCCGAACAGGCACTGCACCAGAGAGAATACACAGGTGGAAAATTAGCACATAAAAAGATGCTCAACATCTTTAGCCACTAGGCAAATACAAATTAAAGCCACAATGAGATACCTCTACACACCGATGAAGATGGCTAACATAAAAAATACTGACAATTATGAGCATTGATGAGCATACAGAACGACTGGAAATCTCATAGATTGCTGGTGGGAAAGCAAAATTCCCAAAACTACTCTGAAACAACTCTGGAAAATTGTGACAGTTTCTTATAAAGTTAAACATGCATTTACCATATGATCCCTCAATCTCACTAGTAGGTATTAACCCAAGAGAAATGAAAAGTTACATTCATACAAAGACTTGTATACAAATGATTTTAGCTGCTCTATTCATTAATTGTCAAAAACTGAAAACCACCCAAATGTTCTTCAGTGGGTCAATTGTGGTACAATGGGATACTGCCGAGTAACAAACAGGAATGAGTCACTGATACAATACATACAGCCACTTAGATTGATCTCCAAAGGGTAATGCTGATTGAAAGAAATCAGTTTCAAAAGGTCACATCCTACCTGATTCCGTTTATATGACATTCTCAAAAACACAAAATATAGTCATGGAGAGCAGATCAGGGAGTTGCTGGGGGTTAAGGGAGCGGGTGGAGGAGGTACAAGTACACAGAAGTAACACCAGGGAATTGTTTGGAACGATGGAGCTGTTATATATCTTGATTGTGGTAGTGGCCACACAGATCTACATATATGTTAAAACTCAGAATTTTACCCACCCCCCCAAAGTCAATTTTATTGTGTTAACTAAAAAAATAAGATAAAAAGTAAGGATAACCACTAGAAATATAAAATGGAATTTACAACTTCCAAATCAGCATAAGAAAAAAAAGGGGGAGGGTGATAAAGAAGACTTTATCAATCCAATAGCAAGTCCAAAAGCTGAAAATATGATGAAAAATAGCAATGGTAAATAGCAATGGTAAAATAGCAATGGTAAATGGTGATAAAGAAGACTTTATCAATCCAATAGCAAGTCCAAAAGCTGAAAATATGATGAAAAATAGCAATGGTAAATAGCAATGGTAAAATAGCAATGGTAAATGGTGATAAAGAAGACTTTATCAATCCAATAGCAAGTCCAAAAGCTGAAAATATGATGAAAAATAGCAATGGTAAATAGAAAACACAAAATAAGACGGTAAAATATAAATAAAACCAATATTCCGGGAACCACAGGAGCAGAACTATGGCCAGGCACGTGGTCATCCCGTGGAGGACACTTCCAGCCTCCCTTGCAGATAACGTGGCTGCGTGACTGAGTACTTGCCAATGAGATGTGAGTGATAGCGTGTGCTAATCCCAGGTCTGGGCTTATGACATCAGATGGGCCTTGTCCGTATTCTCTATTTGCCTTCTCAGCGGTTGAAACCTAGATACGGTGGCTACTGAGCTTCTGCCATGCAGGTGATGCTGATGCCCTGGCGGGGGGGGGTGGTATGATGACTAGGATGACCCAGAAGGTCCATAATGAGCAAAGTTGCCCCACTGACCCGGACAATTTTTCTGTTTAGATGAGAAGGAAATAAACATCTAAATTTTTAAAGCCGCTGCATTTTGGAGTGCCTTCATTAGGCTACAAAGCCTGCCTCCTTGTCTAGGCCCTGAAGGAAGGCATAGCCAAATCAGGCTCCTGGTGGAGGGAACTGCAGAGTTTCTGGAGCCTTCACACTCTTGTACCCCCTTTCTGCTGTGGGGTCCAAAGCACCTGCAGACTCAGGCTCCTGGTTCCAGAAGCGAGCCAGGCCTGACACCGTGTTGGCAGGTGGAGATTTTAATGAGGGTAGGAGAGTGGGGCCATCTGGTGGGGCCCCGGCTATAGGCTGCCCCTCTTCTTCTCTGGCTGGGCTCTCTGGATCCCTCCTCAGTAGTGGACGCAGTAGAGCTGGACGCTGCCACTGATTCGCAGCTCCCGCAGCCGCTCCAGGGCCTGCTGGCCCAGGCTGGTGGCCCCCACGCCCTGCCCACTGAGGGCCAGCTTCAGCTCTCCCTCTTGGCATAGGAGCAGAACCTGGGAAAGGAGGGCATGGGGCTCTGCAGGCTTCCAGACCTTCCCTTGCCTGCCTGATGCCCCACCTGGCAAGGACACAAAGACTGGACCCATGGGGCACCCAGTGATGGAAAAGACCAGGACTAGGGGCCCAGCTCATCATCAGCCCTTCCACAAGGATCTGCCCAGGCCTTGGCCTCAGTTTCACCATCTGTAAAAGGGGTCGTTGCTCTCCCTGGACGAGTGGTCTCAACCTCAGCGGCACACTGGAGTCGTTAGGGGGGCTTCTTGATAATGCTGAGGCCAGGGCCCCCCCTGATTAATTAAAGAGTGGTTTCTGGGCATGGGATCCCCAGCCCAGATCTCCTCTCCCCCAGCGGGCACTGGCTTCCCTGCCCTCCCGACACACCCCCAGTCTCCCGGATGGGAATGCAGCCCTGCACTCCACCCAAGAGGGACCAGGCACATTGGCTCCGACCCACCTCGAAGAATCGCTGCGGGTAGAAGAGGAAGGGGGCCAAGATCAGTTTCTTCCGGCCCCAGCGGGAGACCCAGGCCAGAGTTCTGTCGGCGAAGGAAGCCCTGAGCGTCACAGGAACGTGGGCGGCCTCGTCCAGCAGACTGAGCGTGAAACTGCGGAAAGGGGCCGGAGAAGGGGCTGAAGGCTTGCTAAGTGCCAGGGGCGGTGCTAAGCCTTAATGTCGGTGGCCCAGGGCTGACTTAACCTGTAGAAATGTTCTGGCTGGTCCACGGTATTCTTCAACTTTAAAGTAATACCATTTTCAAAAATTGAGAAAGTTTACATAAAAGATAGCTTTCATCTTCTCTTTTAAATAATTAGAAGATATGGCATCAGAAGATCTATGGAAATATTCTTTCCACTTCACCACATTCCCAACCTGGTGCCTCACTATTTATGTGACCTGCCTGGCCTCTGAGGACATGTGAATCATGGCCCTTGAGAGAGAGAGCAGTAAAATCACTCCCTGTGTCACTAATAATAACCATGTGAATTGAGCTAAGATAAGTACCTGGTCTCCTTGTCTCCAGGCTTGGGGAGGAGCGGGGTTCTTTCCTTCACTGGGAACTTTTTCATTTTCCCTGTAGAGTGGGATTATCTTTCTCCTTTTTTTCTGATGGGGGAACTCAGCCCTCCAGGCTGAGAGAGGTGTAGTGACTTGCCCAAGACCACAGTTTTTAAGAGGCAAAACCAGGAATCCAATCCAGTCATGCCTGGCTTTGGAGGCTCATGCTATCCAGGGCTGTGCTGCACACCTGCCCATAATTCACAGGCCTGATCAAGAGCATGTAGCACAAGGGTTAGTGAGGTCAGTGACTTCAAAAACAAAAACAAAACAGAAGCGGGTAGGGCAGGGAGAACATAGGGCACTAGCCTTACTTCCCTGGCCCTCCGCCAAAAGAATTCTGATATCACCACATTTGTGGACCACTTGCTATGTTCCTGGCACAAGTCTCCGTATTTACACCATCCCTGAAGCTGGCACTATTTTTATCCCTTTTTACAGACAAGGAAACTAAGGCACAGAAAGGAAAAGTAACTGCTGTGAAGTTGCACATGTTCTTTTTTTTTTTTTTTTTTTTTTTGTGGTACGCAGGCCTCTCACTGTTGTGGCCTCCCCCGTTGCGGAGCACAGGCTCTGGACGCGCAGGCTCAGCGGCCATGGCTCACGGGCCCAGCCGCTCTGCGGCATGTGGGATCTTCCCGGACCGGGGCACGAACCCGCGTCCCCTGCATCAGCAGGCGGACTCTCAACCACTGTGCCACCAGGAAAGCCCTGCACAGGTTTTAAGTGTCCTCAGCAGAAGTCAAACCCAGGAAATCTGTCCCAAAAAAGTCATGAAATCCAATGCAATTCCAGAAGGAAGGAAGGGAGGAGGGAAGGAAGGATGGAGGGGAAGAAGGAAAGGGAAGAAGGAAAAGGAAAGAAACAAAGAAAGGGAACGAGAAAGACACTTGTCTAAGTGGCGTGGAATCCGCAGGTTTGGGAAATGAGGCATGAGCACCCCCTATGGGAGAAGTCAGGAAGCATCCACTTGGTTACTGCGTCCCTCCAAGTCCCCACCTCCCAGCACCAGGCCTCTTCTCTGGGGTCGCCTGGCTGTGTTTCCTAAACCAGGGCACTGTGGGAGATCACATCCTCTCTCTGGGTCTCAGCCTGTGCCTTTAGAGGGCCTCTCCTGAGGCTCCAGCTGGGACCTGCGGTGAGAGGCTGGTTGTCCTGACCACATGCACAGACAGGGAAGATACTCCCGGAGTGGGAGTTGCTGGTGCCACAAAGGCACCAGAGCCCTGGACCCGATCCCAGATCAGACTTGCACAAGCCCTGCGACCTTGGGCAACTTACTTCTGCTCTCTGCTCCTCTGTTTCCTGATCTGGAGGATGGGGATTGAGCAGTGGTGCTGGGGGTTAAAGCGGTGATGTTTATCAGGCTTGTGCCTGGCACAGAGATGCCCCTCCTTCCCCTCCTTCTGCATACTTACTCCTTTGGCTCCGGCAAGACCAGCGCCCTCACTATGATGACCTGTCCGGGCCAGAGACCCTGGGGAAGGGCACGCGAGCAGGGCACCTCCTGAGGGAACACGGGAGATGACCGAGAGGGGGACTCACAGAGGGGCTCGGGGAGGGATACTGCCCCTAGGAGCTGCTTCATGGGCTGCCCTCAGAGGCCAGGGAGCCCCGGGGCTGGTTAATCTCTGCCTCTAGGCCTGCATCCAGGAGACACTTCTGCTCAGTTATTAGACACCTACTGCAGGCCTGTCTCCAGTACTCGGCTCTCTCTGGCCTCTCCCCGACCCGCCCAGCCCCCGTGCTGGGAGCCCCTAATGCTGTGCTCCAAACTGTAATGGCTCATTCCTTGGTCTGCCCCCCTACCAGCCTGTGGGCAGCTGGGGGCGTGGCTGGGACTGATTTGTCCCTCCATCCTAGAGCCTGGCTCTGGGCCCAGCACAGGAGAGTATCAGATAATTGCGTACAGAATAAATGGAGAAAAGCTCAAATGCAGCTGGAGTGTCAGCCTGAAGTCGACTGGCCCACCCATAGCCTGCAGTTTCCTATAAAGAAGGGGAGACCCTGATGCTGAGGCCATATGCCTCCAGCATATGGGAGATGAGTGGGAGGGGGTGTCCTCCCACTCCTGATGGAGCAGGTGAGGGACTGTCCCTCTGCCAGGCCGAGGAGGGGGAGGTCACTCACCAGGCTGGGGCTCTTCAGCAGGAAAGGCTGTCAAGGAAAGAAAGAGGGGACATGGAGGCCACATGGTGTTTGCTCATTGAAAGGGAACCTTGATATTATTCTTTAAAAATGGGGATATTTGGGGTTTGCCCCTCTCAGAGATAATGCGGGGAAATGACTGGAACCCCAGTGGGGCCCTCTTGAATTCAGATGGACACCAGCTCTGGAATAATGCAGGAAGCGCGTCATCTCCCCTCCCGCCCTGCTGGCCAACCCGCTACCTCACAGGGATGCTGAGAACTGAAAGCTCCAATTGAGACGGATCTTCTGATAGGAAGACTGGGGCCCTGCCCGTTCCGGGAAGCCAGCCTACCCCAGCCATCCTCCCGAGCTGGTCCTGGTGCCGGGAGAGGCAAATCCAGGCTCCCAGGGACTGAGGTGGGGCCAGCCGTCTCCATGGCAACCGCACAGTGAGGGAGGGGGCAGCTGGGCCTTGTGCAAAAGGAGCAGCAGCCCAGCGAGGGGCGGGTCCCGCTGGGGGAGGAGGGAGAGCCAGTGGCTCAGCCGGCGTGGCTGGGACCGCGAGGGCCAACCCTGCTCGCAGGAGACTCACGTGTCCAACCGGATACTCGCTACCGCCCTCCGCAAATGGCTGTTAGGAGAGAGAAAAAGCAACAGGCCAGATTCGGGACCACTGCAAGCCCCAGAGCTTGACTGATTTCGCTCCCACCTGCCCTCCAGTGCCTGGGAGGGGGCAGAGGCCAGCTTTGGCCTTGATAGCTCCTCCTCTCCCCGAGGCCTTGTCGGGGCTTCTCAAACCCGGCATTTTGAACATGCTGATTCCTGGGCCCCACCTCTGACTTACTGAATCAGAATCTCTGATGGCGGGTCTCAGAAGTCTGCATTTTTTTTTTTTTTTTTTTTTTTTTTTTTTGGGTACCATGGCTCACAGGCCCAGCCGCTCCGCGGCATGTGGGATCTTCCCGGACCGGGGCACGAACCCGCGTCCCCTGCATCGGCAGGCGGACTCTCAACCACTGTGCCACCAGGGAAGCCCAGAAATCTGCATTTTTTTATCAGCTCCTCAGCTGGGAATGAAACCCCACGGGTCCAAGACTCCAAGTCATTTGCCTTGTGGCCACTGCTCCTCATTGACCAGACCCCATGCCCAGGCTAGGATTCTGCCCGAGGCTCTTGGACCCACCTTCTGTGGTCACCTCACCCCTCCTCATGTCCAACACCTGGATGGATGCCCTCCACCTTGGCTATAATTGGTGTGACAGGGCTTGTCTGGGGCGGGAGGGGATCCTGGGCCTGTCCAGGCATCAGGGGAAGTCAGAGGCTGCTGCCACCCAGGACTTGGCCCCAAGGGAACTTACGCTGATGTTCAGGAATCCAACGGCCGTCACCAGGATATCTCCATATATGCCCAAGGTGTCTACACGAGACAGCGGGAGTTGGTAGCGGTAATGGAGAAAGTGTTGTCCGTTTACACTCACCTAGAGAGACAGACAGACCAGGCCGGCTCAGCAGCAGCTGATGGCCCTGAGTTCATACTCACGTGCCAGGCATCATGAACATCCTTTCTGGAATTTTCCTCATTTAACTTCACACCAACTCTACGAGGCAGGCATGTTTTACAGACCAGGTGCCCGAGGCTTGGGGAGCTTAAGGAGCCTCCCCAAGGTTGGGGAGCTGGCAACTTCAACGCCCCTCCGGGCCCCTGACACCCCATGCTGGCCCCATTTCGCCTCTCAGCTGACCCACCAGCAGCTGGAGCAGCAGCCCCCGAGCCCTCCCCACCATCCACAGGTGAGGAGCCTCCGGAGTCTGTGTGACCCCTGTCCCACAGGTGCCCCCCTCCACTGCTGGCTCCCACCAGCTCCCTCTCCCCTAGAGAAGTCTGAAGATCTTCCTGGCAGGAGTTCACATCAGCGGTGGAAGCCTTGAGGCTTCACTCTCCCTGTCCCTTCCCCCTCTTCCGTGAGACGGGGAGAATGAAAGTGCCCTCCTCGTGGATTGCTGTGAGGATGCAGTGAGCTAATATTTAAGGGATTAGAACAGCGCCTGGCATACTGCAGGCGTTCTCTAGACGCTCCCTGTGACGGCGGCAGTGGTACCCTCTGCAGGGCCGGCACCATAGGGCCCGCTGAATGCTGCCATCTGTATCGGGCCAAGTGGGCCCAGGGCAGCTTGGGACCGGGCTTGGCAGCTCCTTGGTTCCCTGGGTACTGGACTCTGTGCGCCATCCCCCCAAATACCGCTTGACACAGTGACATGGGGAACTTGGCTGAAGGAAAGAGAAGCAGAGGGACACAAGTTCTAGACCCCCTAATTTCCCCTTCCGTTCACCTTCATCTCCTCATTTCCAAAGAGAAAGAGGATGAGGAAGCTCGCTCCTTTCTGCAGGGCCAGATGGGGCCACCGGGCCTCGGCTTGCCAGCGCCCACCGCGCAGGGTGTTGCAGATGACGTGCGGCTTGGTGGTGTGGAAGCGAGGGTTGAAGTGGATGGCGATATCTGGCCGGGGGTGCAGGCTGCAGCCGCACTGGAAGTCCACCTGGAACCTAGGGGAGATGAGGCCCCCAAAGGGCACCTCCGGTCAGAGACTCCCGGAGACCCTGAAGGTAGAGAGGGAGCCCTGCCGAGCACTTCCCTTACCTGCGTGCATTTAGGGGGACCGCTCCCTGGAGCACGACCATCTTGCCTGCTCGCAGGCCACCAAAAATTGTCGTGACATAAGGAACCACCTGAACAAGGGGAGAAACCCATCCATACAGGGTTGAAGAAAGGGCCTAGGGACCCCTGGGTCGGGGGGTGCGGTGGGGAGGAAAGAGGAACAAGAAGACTCAGCGCTCCCACCCCAAACAGAAAATGTCCTAATGGGGAAAAATTAGTTTTCTCTGAAGTGTTCTCTTCCATCTTCTCCCCTTTCCTGGACCATCACACATCAAAGCCACACTGCACGGGCAAACCAGATTCAGCCCCACTGCCCCCTTGGAGCACCAGTCCAGCCCCTTACCCCAGCTCCTAGGGCACAGCAGTGCCCCCAGTGAGGCTTACTGTTCCCTGGTTGCCACCCTGGCCTCCAGAAGCCTGGTGTCGAGGCTTCCCAGGGACTGTTTATTGGCCAGAACCTGGGAAGTGGGAGGCAGAAGGGTGGACAAATTGGGATCTGAGCGCAGACCCTGATATGGACACCTGGAGAGATACCTGATAATGACCCAAGCCTACCTTCCCAGCTCACCTTTCCCCTGGCATTCCTAAAATATAGCATACACTTTTACCACTCCTGACCCTTTCTGGGGTGTTTCCTCTGCTCTCCTTCTACCCTGTGAAATCTGACTTGACTTTCCAGGCTCTGACACCGTCTCCAAGCATCATCCATTTTGGTGCCTGAATTATCCCTTCCCTCACCGTGCTCTCCACTGGCATGGCGAGTTTGGCCCTTGGCCGGCTGGCTTAGAGGGAGCCGTGTGGCTGGCTGTTCATGCTGGAGGGCACAAGCCCTTCAAAGCCGAAGCCCTGTCTTTCGCTTCTACAGGCTCAGTGCCTGGCCTGGCACAGCGTGGGCTCTGAGCAGGTATATGCAGAATAAATGTGACCATGCAGCAGGTACTCAATGGCGGTGTCTCCTGGGCCTCGTGCGGTGTCCTCCAACTCCTAGCAGCCTTCAGAAGCCTGAACTGCCCAGAAAGAGCTGAGATCCAACAGTGTTGCCCTCCAGGTGGGATTTCGCAGCTTGCAAAGCAAGCAGCCACTGTAACCTGGACGGCTGCTTCATCCCATCACTCAGGCACCTGGGGAGGTGTGGGAGACCCCGGGCTGTCAGAGCACCCACAGCTTAGCCAGGCTCAGCATGTCAGTCCCTCCTGCTTCCCAGGCTCTGCGCCTGGCCTGTAATTAACTGAGCCAAAGCAGTTCTCCTGGGAGGCGAGGACCAAGTAAAGGGAAAGTGATAATTAGTGCTCATTGGTGGGAGGGTGGAGTCTGCTGGGAGTTCAGCCTTCTGTAAAGTACTGTCAGGCTTCAGGAAATCTGCAGGGCACTGGGCTGAAGGAGGAATCGAGGAAACCCCAACACCATCTCTCACTTGGAGGTTCCGACCTGACTCCCAGGCTGGAGATGAGCCTGCCCTTCCTAGTGATCAATGTTCCCCCAGTGATACTACGCACTCCCCGAGACCCTCCTAGCCACCCATCGTAAGGTAGGGGACACCACTCTGTCTCCAGGCCCTACTACTTTTAAAACGCAAGGACCCTGTGAACCCAGCAGTCATTGACACGCGAGTGGGAGTGAGCTGTCAGCCACTTTGCTAAGCTCAGGGTGGCCTTCCAGAGCCCATGGGCAGGGGCCAGGGAAACAGGACCTATGACTGAGGGCCTCTCCAGCCCCCAACCTGGGATACTGGGCCCAGCTGGAAGGGGGAGCCCTGAGACCCAGGAGGTTCCGGACCTGAGCGGCTGCTCACCGGGTGGAAGACTGGCGGCTGCAGGATGAAAGTGTCAGGAAGCGGGTCCAGTTTTTCTCCAGGCGACATGGTGGAGGGGGGGCCTCCAACTCGGGCTGCAGATCCTGATTCCAGGAGCCCTGCCCCCACTGGACTGACTCACCTTTCCCAGCCAGGTCCTAAATGCCTGGGGCAGCTCTCCCAGCTGTCAGTCTCACCTGCATCTGGCAGGGTCCTTCCTAATGGTGCTTGGAGCAGGGCTGGGAGGGCAGCTGTCCAGCGCCCCACACCAGCTCCAGCCCCACCGGCTGGACTGGGTGTCAGAAGAGATCCGTGTTGAAGGGCGCGAAGCTTGTACTAACTAACCCTCAGGGTCTGAAGCACAGAGCCCGTTGCAGAGGGAAGCCAGAGGCTGGCTCCTTTGGGGCCAGCGGGGTTTGTGATTTCCCGGGCTGCAGCCTGAGCCCTCCAGGGGTCAGAGGCAGGGGTGATGGTACACGGGGGCAGGTCCCAGGAGAAGCCCCGCCCCCAGCTTCCTGGACACCAAATGAGTGGCTTCCCCTCCCCTCCCCACGAAGGTTTCCAAATCTCTCTCTCTCGTTTCCCCACCCCTTTCCCCACTCTTCTCCCTTTGGCAAATTTTACAGTCCTTTGGGGCTCCATTTCAGCACTGGGTGGAAATGCCAGGGCCCAGACGGGGTCACAAGAAAGTGGGATGGGGAGAGGTGAGAAAAGGCAGGGAGAGAGAAGACCCTCTTAGGCTCAGAAAAGGGAGTGGTGGGCAGTGGGGAGCACACAGCTGCACCGAAGGAGACCTGAGTTCTTGCTCAGCTTCTGCTCTAATGTGCTGTGTGCCCTGGAACAAGTCACTTACCCTCTCTGGGGCTCCCTTTGATTATCTGTATATAGAAAGGGTGATCACAGTAGCGTGTCTCCTGTCTCGAAGGGAGGTCTGTATCTGGGGGTGGGTCTAGATTTCTGTCTTTTTGTTTTTTTCAAGCTCCCCTATGATCCTCTGGACTGGAATCATTCTGGTTCTGGTTCAAATTCCAATAAGCCTTTCCCTTTAAAAAGCAGCACAACCTCTCAACTTTATCCTGAGTTGGGAGGCCCCAGGATCTGACCACAGCGTCAGACGTGGCAGCAGGGAATTGCTGGCAGGGCCAGGCTGGGCAAAGGCTCAAGGGCACGGGGTGGTGAGGGAAAAGTAAGCAGCCGCTCTGATGGTGGGGCGAGTACTTGGGCAGTGCTGCGGAAAGACGTGTGTTAGCCATGCTACTGAAGCGCTGCCTGGAAGCTTGTTAGAAATGCAAGGGCCCCACCCCAGAACTACTGGGGATCAGAGCCCAGGAATCAGCATTTTAACGTACTCTCCCGGTGATTCTGATGCATGTTAATGTTTGAGAAGCACTGACTTAGGTCCTAACCGGCAGGACTTGGGATACAGAGCCAAGGTGTTTGTTCAGATCCTGCTGGGTAGGTGGAGCTGCGTGGCTGAAGGTTTTTCGTGCGGGAAATTTGATTGGAGGTGCATTGAGGAAGGAGGAGAAATGAAAGGTGGAGAAACCATTTGAGCAGGGACAAGGCTGGCCTTGCCGCTGGGAGTCAGATCTGGGTCCTGGGTCCTGGTCCCAGCCTGGTAGCACCCCTACTCCCATCCCAGCCTCAGCGCCTCTTCTGTGAATTGAGGAACCAGGGCCACCATAGCGGAATACCGGGGACTGGGTGGCTGAAACAACAGGAGTTTATTTTCTCACAGTTCTGGAGGCTAGAAGCCCAGATCAGGATGTCAGCAGGGTTGTTTTCTTCTGGGGCCTCTCTCCTTGGCTTGCCGATTTTGTGTCCTAATTTCTTCTTGTAGGGAGACTGGTCATATTGGACTAGGGTCCACCTACTTGACCTCATTTTACCTTAATCATCTTTTTAAAGGCCTTATCTCCAAATACAGTCACATCCTATGTACTGGGGGTTAAGACTCAACGTATGACTTGGGGGTGGGGAACGCAGTTCAGCCCATAACAGAAGGGTAGTTATAACTGTTCTCTTTTTGAAACTCCAAGGTATTGCAGCAGTCGGGAGAGGGGGATGCTGAGGCCCTGCAGTGGGAAGGCAGCAGAAGGAAGGGGGATGGTGCATTTCATTTCTCTTTTCAGGTGACCCCAGCTTTTGACAACTGGGAGGGACCTGGTTGGCTTAAAGCACATGTCCGGAACTTGTTGAATCTGATCTAAGAGGCTCCAGAATAAGAGAGGGTCTTAGTGTCTGTTGTTCTGTCTTGGGGTGGACACAGAGGGGTAAATTCCTCTTCCTGAGCCAGAGTGAGGGGGGGACTTGTGGGAGAGCTCCAGGAAAGGGCTGATGGTGACCCTGACACTGGCAGGTGGGTTTCCCCTGCCCCAGACGGGCACCCTCCCACCCCATCCTCCCAATTCCCTCCACCCTGTGCTTTTTCCTCAGAGCACTTAATATAACTTGTCATTATATACTGAAGAATTGTTTGGAACTTCCCTGGTGGTCCAGTGGTCAAGACTCCGTGTTCCCAATGCAGGGGGCCCGGGTTTGATCCCTGGTCAGGGAACTAGATCCCGCATACCACAACTAAAAAACAAAACAAAACATCCCACATGCTGCAACGAAGACCTGGCGCAGCCAAATAAATAAATAAATATTTAAAAAAAGAATTGTTTAATGTTTGTCTCCCATTCCCCCTACTCCCCACCTATAAGTTCCATGAGGGAGATTTATTCTTATACTCTCAGTACCAAGCAAATGCCTGACACAGAGGAAGTGCTCAAAATCTATTTAAAGGCTGAATGACTATAAGAGGTGATGGTTTATGGCTCCTGTCCTGTCTCTGCCTCCTTCTCTGTCTCTCCCCCGGCAGGTGTGGAATTGTGGCCCAAGCACAAAATTGTCCATATACTCTTCTAGCTGGCCACAGATTGTCATTGAGGCAATTTTATTGATATCTGTCAATTACCAGTTAATAGCCTGGGAAACATAATCCATTTTCAGGGATCTCAAGGTGCTCCACTCTCCCCCTTTCTATGATCCAGCAGCCTCTTTCACAATCCCTGCTCCTGAATGGGTATAACTCTCTGGGCCTAGGGAGGGACTAATGCATAGATTAACCTACTTTGGTCTACATCTCCACCCCTTTCTTCTATCTGATTCCTTCTATCTGGAAACTCTCATGGATCCTCTTTCTCTAGGGACCAGTTTTACATCATCCTGGAACAGAGGGTAGGAGAATTAGGAGAAATACTAGGCAAGAAGAATTGACAGAACCCGACAGCTGCCTGGATAAGGGAGACAAGGAGAAAGGGCCCCCAAAAGTGACTCCAACATCTTGAATCAAATGATTGGGAAGGGCTTCCCTGATGGCGCAGTGGTTGAGAGTCCGCCTGCCGATGCAGGGGACACGGGTTCGTGCCCCCGTCCGGGAATGTCCCGCATGCCGCAGAGCGGCTGGGCCCGTGAGCCATGGCCGCTGAGCCTGTGCGTGCGGAGCCTGCGCTCCGCAACGGGAGAGGCCACAACAGTGAGAGGCCCGCGTACGGCAAAAAAAAAAAAAAAGATTGGGAAGATTCTGGAAAAACAGGGAAGATTTACATATAATCTGGGGCGGTGGCAAGCTGGCTAATTTCAGCCAAGACCATTTTGGAGGAGGTGGGCGCACAGGAATCAGTCTGGATGGAGCCCGGACACCAGGGATGTCCAGTCAGTGTTTTTGAAGGAATGGATGCTATTGCCTAAAAGCATGTTCATATACTCTTGAGAAAACAGTTTCAATTTCTTTTGGTGCTATTCTGCCCTGTAAGTGAATTTTAGTGGCTGCAACAATTTTTCATAACTGGGTGCTGTGGCCGTTAAAGGGATCAACAATCAATCTTGCTCTCAGGGAGCTTCCAGTCTAATTGGAGAGAGAAGACATACACTTGGAGGGGAGAACCAACAGGACAAAGCCAGCTTCTTTTTATTTACCTTTTCCCCACAAAGAAAGAGAACCATTTGATTAGAAATATAAAATCGGGCAAAGAACAAGCATCACCCATAACCTCAGTAAGCTAACACGACGCTTCTTGTTACTTTGATGTATATCCTACTGAACTTCTTCCCTCTCCCGCGGATCATATATTTATTACGGAATCTCAACTCAAAACCTGAAGTAGCTTGATTTTTTTCCAACCACTGCTTTTGCGCATATATGTTGACGCTCTCTTCTCTGATGGGTCGAAGACCCCATAGTATCCCAGGCAGTTCCTATCAGTTTTGGTTACTGAAACTCAACCCTGTTTAGCGCTGATCATCAATGGTTGTTGACATCACACAAAGAAAGAGAAGCAGACATATTTACTGCCTGATGGTAGAACACATCGTCACTAATGAAATCCTCTTGAAGAGAAAGCCATCTGATCTAAATCTGATTGAGCCTCTAGACTTCACCACCAGCGTACAGGGATACAGGGCACAAACGATCATCTTGAACAACAGCAGCAAAATTCAGACCCTGGGAGGCTTTACAGGACCAATGACCCAGTTTCTTCAATTAAAAGATTAAAAGGGAAAAAAAAAAGGTGCAGGAGAAACCCATAAGACCAGAGGTTGGCAAACTTTTTCTGTAAAGGGCCAGAGAGAAAATATTTTAGGCTTTGAAGGCCATGAAGTCTCAGATGCCACAGCAACTATGCGACCCTGACCTTGTAGTGGGAAAGTTGCATAGACAATATGTAAACGATGGGCATGCCTATGTTCAAATAAAACTTTATGGATGATGAAAGTTGAATTTCATATAATTTTCACATGACACAAATATTCTTTTATTTTCGAAACCATTTAACAATGTATAAAACCAATCTTAGCACTTAGGCCACACAAAAACGGGCAGTGGGTGGTAGTTCGTGGGTAGCTTGCTGACTCCTGCTTTAGTTAAAAGAAAGTATGAGGCACATCAACCAGTTCTAACCTTTGGGTTTTTTGTGGGTTTTTTTAATTGATTTATTATTGGCTGTGTTGGGTCTTCATTGCTGCATATGGGCTTTCTCTAGTTGCAGAGAGCGGGTGCTACTCTTCGTTGCGATGCGCAGGCCTCTCAGAGCGCAGTCTCAGTAGTTGTGGCACACGGGCCCAGCTGCTCCGCGGCACGTGGTATCCTCCGGAACCAGGGCTCAAACCCGCGCCCCCTGCATTGGCAGGCGGGCTCCCAACCACTGCGCCACCAGGGAAGTCCCTAACTTATGGTTTTATTTGGATTTTGGTTCAAAAAAAAAGAGTTAAACAACATACAAACAGTCAGGGAGATGTGAACATTGATTGCCTATTTGAGGACATGGAACTGCTAGAATGTTTTAAAATGTGCTAATGATATTGTGTTCATCTTTATTTGTTATCCTTTAGAAATATGTAGTGAAATATTTACAGATGAAAGAATAAGGCATCTGCCATGTGCTCCAAAATAATCTGGGTGTAGAGGAAGTGGGTGGGGGATATAGACGAACCAAGACTGGCCACGTCCTGATGACTGGAGAAGCTGGGTGAAAGGTAAATGGGGACCCATTATTCTGTTTCCTCTATTTTTATTTGTGTGTGAACATTTTCGTAATAAAAAGTGAAAAACCCAAACCAAACCAAAACCAACATCAACCGAACGAAAAACCCCAAATCCAAAACCACAGCTTAATCAGTGCACAGCTTATTTTATTTTTTTTTTTTTTGCAGTACGCGGGCCTCTCACTGTTGTGGCCTCTTCCGTTGCGGAGCACAGGACGCGCAGGCTCAGTGGCCATGGCTCACGGGCCCAGCCGCTCCGCGGCATGTGGGATCTTCCCAGACCGGGGCACGAACCCATGTCCCCTGCATCGGCAGGCGGACTCTCAAGCACTGCGCCACCAGGGAAGCCCAGTGCACAGCTTTTGATCTCCTATACTATTCAGCTCGGGAGAGATGTATGGCTTAATGGCCTGGAAGTGCGGGAGCACAGTCTGCTCCTGGGGGCACCGTCCTACTACAGTACCCTGAATGGCAGGGGTGGTGGGAGCTACTGCAGTGGGGGCAAGGGCGAGGAACAAGGTTGACAGGTCCCAGGCAAGCTATGGGGCTGTCATGGACTTGCTCTAGCTCTGGGCAGTTCTAGTCTTAGGGGTGGGAGCCTTGGTAGAAACGGTGTGTACTGTTTCTATCAAGTAGTAGAAAGTGTTCCAGCGCTCTCTGCCATGGAGGAGCCCCTCAGAGAGGTACCTGGAGCTCCCTCTGGGCCCTTCCAGAAGTAGGAGCCCATCCCCCCCCAGCCCTCCTGCCCAGCCTGGCTGCCTGAACAGCCCTGTGGCGCTCACTGCTCCACCTCAGCTCCTTCACACGGTGCCAGCAATCTCATGAGAGCCAGGAGTTAATCACCCACAGATGTTCACTACAGGAACTTCAAAGGGCTATATTTTAGGAAGAAGAAAGATGACCTCAGAGGGACCCACCGGGCAAATCTAAGCAAATGTCTGTATAATATAATAATGGTAATAATAATAATAATGTGAATTTGGGGTTAAAAAAAGGACAGAACTAAAATAGCATGGAAGGGGCAGATTGGAGTGAGAGCATTCCAAGGCCCTCACATTGTTTCAGAGGGGTGTTTAGGATATTACTTTTAGACTTTGAACATGAATGTTAAAATTTCAAGGGCAATAAATAAAAGAATAGAGTGTAAACTTCCAAATGAATAGAGAGAAAAATGTAATACACACCTAAGATCAGATCTGTATGAAGAATATTATAAAACTCCATTGAAATACATTAAAGAAGTCCTAACAAATAGAGAGACATAATACGTAATAGATCGAAGACTCAATTTTGTAAAGATGTTAAAATTGCCAAATTGATTTATGGATTCAGTGTAATGTCAGTCAAGATGCCAACAGAGTATTTTGAGCACCTTGACAAGCTAATTCTGAAATATTTATGGAAGGGAAAAAGCTCAAGAAGAGTCAAGAAACTCCTGAGGAAGAATAAGGAGGGGGAATCTGAAGATATCCGTATATTAAGATTTATCATAAAGGTATAGTAATAAAGATTGTATGATAGTAGCACAAAGACAGACACATTTGCCAGTGGGGTGGAATAGAGCCAGCAACGTTCTGCTCGTCCATGAAAACCTGACACGTGACGGAGGTGGTCTTGCTAATCACGGAGGGGGGGAAGGAGAAGCTATCAGTGAGTGATGCTGACATAAATGATTATTCATATAGGGAAAAATCAGATTGGATCTCTGCCTCACACATACACAAAAATCAACTCCAGGTTGATTAAACGAAAAAGACAACATTTTAAAACTTTTACAAGAAAATACGGGAGAATATTCTTCTGACTGCAGGGCAAGGAAGGACTTCATGAAAAGACACAGAGAGCTGACCACAAAAGAAAGAATTGGTAAATTCTATTTCTTTAAAGTCCATAATTTCTCTTCATCGAAAGACTTCATAAAGAGAGTGAAGAGACAAGCCAGGAACTGGAAGAAAATACGTGTAAACAAATACAACCGACTAAAGATGAGTATTGAGGATATATAAACAGCTCCTACAAATCAGAAAGCAACTCCAAAGAAAAATGGGCAAAAGACATGAACAGGCACTTTTTAGAAGAGGAAGTCTAAATGACTAGTAAATACATGTAAAGGTCTCAATCTTAATAGCGATCAGTTAAATGCAAATTAAAACTTCAGTGAAGTACTATTTTACATCCACTCACCTGGAAAAATTAAGTAAGATAGTACTAAGTGTTGGTGAAGATGTAAATCAGCAAGAATTCTTACACATTGCTGGTGGAAGTGAAATTGGTACCAACTGGGAAAACGTTTTAGTGTTCTATTCTAAAGTGGAACATTTTCATACCTTCTTAGCTGTTAAATCCTATAGACTCTCTTGCATGCATACACCAGGATACAATTTGGGTTCTTTTCAATAGTTTTCTAAATCCAAATTAGAAAACAAAACAGAACAAAACCAAGTGGTTTTATCACCATATCAACAAAATGTGGTCTATTCACATAATGGAATATTTTCCAGCACGGGAAACAAATTACAGATCTGTACAGCAATGTGTATGTATTATAGAGACAACTTTTTTTTTTTTTTTTTGCGGTACGCGGCCCTCTCACTGTTGTGGCCTCTCCCGTCGCGGAGCACAGGCTCCGGACGCGCAGGCTCAGCGGCCATGGCTCACGGGCCCAGCCGCTCCGCGGCATGTGGGATCTTCCCGGACCAGGGTACGAACCCGCGTCGCCTGCATCGGCAGGCGGACTCTCAACCACTGCGCCACCAGGGAAGGCCTAGAAACAACTTTAAAAGAAGCAGATTGCAGAAGACAATACAGCGTGATACGATTTTTTTTTCTGTGTGTGATACGATTATTACAAGCTTCAAATAAGCAAAATGAAACAACGTGTTAGGACTACAAATAAGAGATTTTTTTTTTTTTTTAATTTATTTATTTATTTTTGGCTACGTTGGGTCTTTGCTGCTGTGCGCGGGCTTTCTCTAGTTGTGGCGAGCAGGGGCTACTCTTCATTGCGGTGCATGGGCTTCTCAATGCGGCAGCTTCTCTTGTTGTGGAGCACGGGCTCTAGGCACGCGGGCTTCAGTAGTTGTGGCACGTGGGCTCAGTAGTTGTGGCTCACGGGCTCTAGAGCACAGGCTCAGTAGTTGTGGCACACGGGCTTAGTTGCTCCGTGGCATGTGGGATCTTCCCAGACCAGGGCTCGAACCCATATCCTCTACATTGGTAGGCGGATTCTTAACCACTGCGCCACCAGGGAAGCCCCAAATAAGAAATTTAAAAAAAGTTTTAAAAAGCAAGAGCATGATAGACTGGAGAGAGGTGACCTCTGGGGGATGGGGGTGGAGGTGAGGGTAGGGCTGGGAGATGGGATAAGGGAAGAACACACAGGTAGGAGGAGCCTCTGTGCTAGGTGTGTTGCGGTTCTTAGTAGGATGGTGTTTTCATGGGTGGTAATTTTATCGTCATGTTTCATAACTACATGTATTCCATGGATTCTTTTGTATATATATTACATATTATGTATATAATTTTAATAAAAACATATAAAAGATTATCGATCGCTCGATCTGGTCTGAATCGCCCAAGATTTTAACTCCTGAGCGTACCTCCCCAAACCCTCCTAACTTGGCCTCAACCCCTATCTCCA
>NW_020173674.1:8492878-8564392 GCF_003031525.2 Neophocaena asiaeorientalis asiaeorientalis
TCGCCCCCAGCGAGGCCCGGGGACCGGCAGGGCGGCAGCAGCGGGATGGGCCTGAGCCCCGCCGCCGAGCGTGAGTGCGGGCGCCCCCTCCCTAGGTTCCCCCGGCCCCGCCTCAGGCCGCCTCGGAAACCGCGAGTGTACGGACGAATGACACCCAGCCTCCTCCTGGACTTTCGCCTGGGCCCCAGTCGGGTCGCCGCGGGAGGGGGGGCTCCGCCTCACCAAGCCCCCACGCCCGGGCCTGGAACCTTCCGGGGTCGTTCTCCAGGCCCCAGCAGGCCGTTGGACCCCCAGAAAGGTCACCATGGTTTCTTTCAACTCTCCTTCTCGTAGATATTTGTTCATTGTGCGAAATGCTTGTTAACCGAAATGAGTGAATATTTTGGAGTGATCGTTGGTTATTAATGTAATCGAAGCGAACCAGGCGTCCAGTGACTCTCTCGAGTATTTACCTTCCTGTTGTATTTAGGGTGGAAATGGGACAGACGGGGTAGCTGCCGGGCAGGTAGAGTTATAACAGCTGCTCTGGCTCCGCAGAAGCTTCTGCCATTGGGTTTGGCCCCGAGGATTCTGCCATCTGGGATAGAGGCATCCTCTTCCCGAGTCTGTACCCAGGAATTCCAAAGCCTCTCTTTCCCGGAGGAGCTGAGCCCTCTCCAGGACGGTCTCACAATCCCCTTTATCCCAAAGTTTATTGAGGGCTAACCAGGTGCCAGGCTTGGTTCTAGACTGGAGCTCCCACCTCTGCATAGCTGTCAAGGTGCTCGCTCCAGTCCTCCTTTCATGGGTTTCACGCCCTATAGAAGGCAGTTGTGGTTTAAATATTCAATAACATTTTTTTTCCCCTTGAATTAGAAGAATCTGTGGGATCTCAAGAGTTGGTCCAGCTCTTGCCCAAGCAGCCACAGCAGGGCACGTTAGAACAGGGCAGGAGCAGCATCCGTCCGGCAGGGGTAAGATTCTTCGTATGTAAGGACTGGGTCTTTGGGTGGCTACAAGCCTTTTGAAGAACCGACTTTGATGACAGTTTTGTAAAACAAATCCTGAGCTGGTTTTGTGAACCAGCCTACCACTAAGGAAGGCTGGTGTGCTCCTGGTAATAACAGCCAGAGGGCAGTCCTGGGACCTGCTGGAGGGAGGCTACCTTGTAGCAGTTTCTAGCGCAAGGCCATTCTACAGACTCCTGAGAACTGAATTGCTTTCCAAGAGTGCTTACAATCTTTTGCCAGCTGGGCTCAGTAACTAATGAATGATGCAACCTTCTTGCCAATTTCTGCAATTCGCTTTCATTAAAAACATGATAGTTGATTCTATTTAAAATTCTGAGAGCTGAAAGTTTGGAGAAGAGCAATATGGAAAATGAGGGGTTCCCCCACTCCCCCACTCCCATATACTGTGCTTTTGGAGAAGAGTTAAAATTTGGGGAAGGTAAAGAAAATGCCATTTGGGGGTTGGTAATGTATTAGATGTGTACATATGCTTTCTCATTTAACCCTCTTGACAACTCTGCGAGAAAAATATTAGCATCTCTATTTTATAGACAATCAAACTGAGGTTCAGACAGACTAGTTTACTAGCTCAAGGTTGAACAGCACATATCAGAGCCAGGATTCAAACCCAGGTCTTTTTGGCCCCCATATATTTCACTCTACTTTTCTACCCCAAAAGCATACTCCTACCTTTAGTTTCAGTCCTCTCCTGTAACATTTTGTTTCTAGGAACAAAATATACTGATTTCTTTCACATTACTTGCAGTTACAGTGTTGTCAACAAGATTTCTCAGAAACATGGAGCTAATTATTGGAAGAAACAGCTCAGGAGTTCCAGGGGCTTGCCTCTGGCCAGGAGGACTGGGAGGGGAAGGGAAAGAGCAGAGGCCTGTTGCATTTCCGTATAAGTCATTATGTACAGTTACCATTTTTAAAAAAGCTATGTCCAAGTATCACTTTGATAAATACTAAAAAAAAAAAGATTATCAGAGGAGGGGGGGAAAGCCCCTGAAAGCAACTCATTGCTATCATTAGCATTTTAAACAATTGTCTGAAAAGCAAAAAACAGCAAATGGCATCACAGAAACAAGCTGGGGGGGGGGGAATGTTTCCTATAATCTGAAAACTAAAAGATATCTTAAAATCGTAAATCTGAAGTAATACAGAATTTCCAATAATTGTGAAAAAGTGTTTTGTTTATTAACTGTATAATCACAAAATTCATTTAGGGAGAAGCCCTTGGAGTCCACACCCAACCAGAAGAGAGCAGAGTGGAATTCAGCTCCGGAGCCTGGGAGTGCGGGAAGGTTAATAAAGCAGGCAGCAGAGGTGGGTATCTCAGGAATTCTCAGACCAGGCATATCTTTAACTTCCTGACGACTTCTTCCCCACATAATATTGTATTTTACTTTATTTATACTGTAGCAGGTTGAATTGTACACTGATTTGGGATGTTGCTTATGCCTTTAAAATTTTTTAAAAACAGCTTTACGGAGCTGATTATTGAGCTTTATTGAGGTATAACTGACATACGATAAACTTCATATATTCAGAATATGCAATATACATTTGGATATGTTTTGACATATGTATTCACCCATGAAACCATCACCATAATCCACATAACGAACATCTCCATCACTCCCAAAGCTTTCTTTGTTCCCTTCTGTAAACCCCTCCCTCTTCCCACACCCATCCCCAGGCAACAACTGATGCACTTTCTGTCATTATGCGTTAGTTTGCGTTTTCTAGAGACTTATATAAATGGAATCATATTGTATGTGCTCTTTTTTGTCTGCCTCCTTTCACGTAATTATTTCAAATTATATCCATGTTGCAGGTTATCAGTAGTTTACTCCTTGTTATTACTGAGCAGGATTTCATTGTATGGATAGACCACTATTTATCCATTCACCCCTTGATGGGCATTTGGGTTGTTTCCAGTTCTGGCTGTTACAAATAAAGCTGCTATGAACATTTGTTTACAGATCTTTGTATAGACATATGTTTTCTCTTGGGTGAATATGTAGGAATATAGTGGCTAAATCATTTGGTAGATGTTTGTTTAACTTACTGTTTTCCAAAGTGGTTGTGCCCTTTTACATTCCCACCAGCAGTACCGGAGAGTTCCAGTTCCTCCTCGTCCTCATCAGCATTTGGTTTGGTCAATCTCTTTAACTTTAGCTCTCCTAATATGTATGTCGGTATCTCATTGCCGTTGTACTTTGCATTCCCTTAATGACTAATGATGTTGAAAATCTTTGCCTGTGTTTATTTGCTTTCCTTATATTTATATATAATCTTTGGTGAAATATCCAAATCTTTTGCCTATTTTTTCTCTTGGTTTATCTGTTTGAGAGTTCTTCAGAAATTCTGTATACAAGTACAGATGAAGTTCATCATCACTTGCAATATTCTCTCTCAGTCTGTGGTTTGTGTTTTTGTTTTCTTAACAGTATCTTTTGAAGAACAAAAAATTTTAACTCTGTTGAGGTCCAGTTTAGAAGTTTTTCTTTTATGAATTGTGCCTTTGGTGTTGTAGCTGAGAAATCTTTGCCTAAACCAAGGTCACAAAGGTTTTCTCCTCTTTGCTTCCAGCTATTTTAAAGTTTTAGTTTTTACATTTAGTTTTTACACATTACGTTTACATCTTTGATACATTTTGAGTTGATTTTTGTATATGGCAGGAGGTATAGATCAACGTTTATTTTTTTTCCTCGTGGCTATCAAGCTATTCCAGCACCATTTCTAGAAATGACTATCCTTTTCCCACTGAGTTGCCTTTGCACCTTGTAAAAACCAGTTATCCACATACTAGTGGGTCCCTTTCTGGGCTGTTTTATTCCATTGATCCCATTTGCCTACTGTAAGGCCAATACCACACTATGTTGATTACTGTAGCTTTGTAATAACTCTTGAAGTCAAGAATGTTAGCCCTCCGATTTTGTTGTTCTTCTTCAAAGTAGTTTTGGCTATCCTAGGTTCTATAAAATGCCTGCTGAGATTTTCCCTGGAATCACATCATATTTTAAGAGAATTGGTGTCTTCACAATATTGTCTCATGACTCATGAACAAGGTGTTCTATTTACTTAGGTCTTCTTTAATTTCTCTCAGCAGTGTTTTGTAAATTTCAGCTTCAGATCCTGCACATCTTTTTGAAAGTATTTCATAGTTTTTGATGCTATTGAAATGGTATTTCAGAAAATTTTAAATTTCAATTTTGAACATTTAAAGTGAAAAAAATGTCAATTTCTGATTGTTTATTGCTAGTAATTGGAAATATAATTGACTTTTTCCAGGGTACTTAGATAAGGATACTTATCTTGTATCCTTCAACCTTATTTACTGACTTATTTACTTGAGTAACTTTTTTTGGGTCGATTCCATTAGACTTTTTACATATCATGTCACCTATAAAGACAGTTTCACTTTTTCCTTTCCTAGCTGGATGCCTTTATTTTTGTCTTAAATTGTACTGATACTAGCCAGAATCTTCAGTACAATGCTTAATGGAAGTGGTGGGAGCAGACATCTTTATCTAATTCCTTAACTTAGAGGGAAAGCATTCAGTCTTTACCATTTAGTATGATGTAAGCTGTAGGTTTTTCATAGATGCCTTTTATTAGGTTAAGAAAGTTCCTTTCTTTTACCAGTTTGTTGAGAGTTTCTTTGGGAAAAAAAATCAGGAATAGACATTGAATTTTAACGAATGCTTTTTCTGTACCTATTGAGATGATCATATAATTTTTCTTTTTTAGTTTGAATTATATTGGCTGGTGTTCAGATGTTATAACAACCTAGAAATCCTGGGGGGGAAAACACATGTGACCATGATGTATTATTCTTTTTGTATAGTGTTTTATGCAATTTACAAAATTTTGCTTTGAATTTTTGCATTTATGTTCATAAAGGGTATTAATTTGTTAAATTTTATTTTCTTGTAGTTGTCTGTTTTGGTATTACGGTAATGCAAGCCTCATAGAATGAGTTCGGAAGTATTCCTACTCCACAGAATTCTTGTGAAGAATTGGTATTATTTTTTCCTTTAATGTTGGTTAGAATTTACCAGTGAAGCTGTCTGGGCCTGGTATTTTCTTTGTTTGAAGGATTTTTAACTACAAAATCAATTTCCTTCATATATTTTGGGATAGTCACATTATCTGTTTCTTCTTGAGTGAGCTTTGTCAAATACATTGGCATAAAGTTGTTCATAATTTTCCCTTGTTATCCATTTAGTATCTGTAGGACATGTAATGATGTCACCTCTCTCATTCCTGATATTGGTAATTTGCGTTTTCTCTTTTTTTCCCTGATCAATTCGATTAGTTTTAACAATTTTATGGATTTTCTCGGAGAACCAACTTTTGATTTCATTGATTTTCTTCTGTTGTTTTTCTGTTTTCTCTATCTCTGATCCTGTTCTGATTTTTATTATTTCCTTTTTTCTATTTACTTTGGTTTTAATTTGCACTTCTTTTTCTGTCTTCAGGTGGAAGTAGAGGACACTGATTTCAGACTTTTCTTCTTATCTATTATAGGCATTTATTACTATAAACTTCCCCTTAAGCACTGCTTTGTGGTGTCCCACAAATTTTGGCATGTTGTATTTTCATCTTTGTTCAATTCAAAGTAATCCCCCCCTTTTTATCTCCTGTGGGTTATGACAAATGTTATTTAGTTTCCAAATGCTTGGAGATTTTCCAAGATATCTTTTGGTTATTAAGTTATTCTGTTGTGGTCAGAGAATGTATTTTGTATGACTTGAATCCATTTCAATTTAACTAGACTTGTTTTACAGCCCCAGATATGGTCCTTCTTGGTAAATATTGTTAGTTTTTGGGAAGAACGTGTATTCTGCTATTGTTGGATGGGGTAGTCTATAAATATCTATTAGGTCAAGTTGGTTCATAGTGTTATTCAGGTCTTCTGTTTATATTTTTCTATTAATTACATAGAGGAGTACTGAAATTTTTGGCTATAATTGTAGATTTGTTTATTTCTCTTTGTAGTTTTATCAGTTTGTTTTTAATGAATCATAAGGTCGTATCATTAGATATGTAAACATTTAGTATTGTTATTCATTATTGATGAATTGATTCCTTTATTATTACAAATAATACCTTCTTTATTCCTAGAAAGATTCATTGCTTTGAAGTCTACTTTGTCTGATATTAATATAGTCACTCCAGCTCTTTCAATTAGTGTTAGCGTGGTATGTCATTTTCTTCCTTCTCCTTTTAACCTATTTATGCATTTATATTTAAAATGTGTTTCTTGTAGGTAGCATAGTTGGGTTTTATTTTTTTATCCAATCAACAATCTCTACCTTTTCATTAGGACGTTTAGACTATGTACTTTAATGTGACTATTAATAGGCTGAGATTTAAGTCTGCCATCCCTATTTGTCCTATCTGTATTTGTCCTATCTGTTATTTCCTATTTGTCCTATCTGTTTTTTTGTTTCCTTTCTCCTTTTTTCCCCCGACTTCTTTTTGATTGTTTTTTGTGATTCAGTTTTATTTCATTTGTGGTTTATTGACTATAATTCCTTGTGTTTTGTAATTTTAATTCTTGTTTTAGTTTTTATATTCTACATTTTTAACTTATTATGGTCTACCTTTGTGTGATACTGTACCACTTTATTTATAGTATAAGAAGCTTACAGTAGCTCCATTTCTCCATATCTGGCCTCACTGCATTATTAACATCCATTTTGCTTCTACATATGTTATAAATCCCAACATACATTGTTGTTATTGTATTTTTGCTTAAGCTGTCAGTTACCTTTTAAAAAATGACAACCTTATTGAGATATAATTCACATACCTAAAATTTATCCTTTTAAAGTGTACCGTGTGGTGGTTTTTAGTATATTTACAGAGTTGTGTAACCATCATAATGGTCTAATTTTAGAATGCTTTCATCACCCTAAAAAGAAACTCCACATCATTAGCAGTCTCCTCATTTTCCCTTGTCCCTAGTCCCTGGAAACCGCTAACCTGATTTTTGTCTCTAAGTATTTGCCTCTTCTGGACGTTGCATGTGAATGGAATCATACAATCTGTGATCTCTTGTATCTGGCTCCTTTCACTTAGCATAATGTTTATAAGGTTCATCCATGTTGTAGCCCGTGTCAGTATTTCATTCATTTTTATTGGCCAGTAGTGTTCCATTGTATGGATATACTATCAGTACATTTTGTTTAGCCATTCATCAGTTGATGGACGTTTGGGTTGCGTCCACCTTTGGTTATTAGGAATAATGCCACTATGAACATTCATGTACAAGGGTGGACCTGTGTCCGCACTTTCAGTTCTCTCGGATATATACAGTTATCTTCTAAAAGAATTTAAATTATAAGAAAACATGAGTAGATTGATCCGAAGTTTTGAAGGTGTCTTCTAGCAGTGATTGTAGTGTCATGTGATCCGAGGTACTCAGGGTCTGCTAGAGAGCTTGGCCATCACAGTTACTGCTGGATTTACTATGACTCGCTACGTTGTACTTGTTCAAGTGGTGGTGAGACTCTTAATCTCTTTAGTAAAATAATAATCCTTACAGTCAAAGGTTTTTATTTCTCATTCTATGATAGGAGAGGAAGGCGCCAATTGAGTTGGTCTCAATTCCTATGGTTTAGGAATATAGAGGCGTCAAGATTCCAACATTATTACCAGGCCGGTGAGTTATCAAGCCCAACCACCAATAGGAATTTCAGTTCCTCCTTGAACTACAACAGTTTCTAGAATGTCTCAAGACCACTTTGTTCAGATGATATTCTAAGGACTGATTTATATTAACAGAGAACAGAACAAGCTGGTGACGGTTAATGAATATTCAGGAAGCCTCCATATTGCACAGTCTCTCAAACCTGATACTCTTGTGTTCTCAATTTGATACTTTGTCAAGCCAGATTCTTTAGCAAGCTTGATGCCGTGGAAAGATACAGCTATCTCTGCAGCTGCAGGGTGGCCATCACTTTAAACACTTAATTTTATTTATTTATTTTTAACGTCTTTATTGGAGTATAATTGCTTTACAATGGTGTGTTAGTTCCTGCTTTATAACAAAGTGAATTAGCTATACATATACATATATCCCCATATCTCCTCCCTCTTGCATCTCCCTCCCACCCTCCGTATCCCACCCCTCTAGGTGGTCACAAAGCGAAGACTCCTTTTAAATGGAAATTTATAAGGACTTGCATTTTTTTTTTTTTGGCGGTACGCGGGCCTCTCACTGCTGTGGCCTCTCCCGCCGCGGAGCACAGGCTCCGGACGTGCAGGCTCAGCGGCCATGGCTCACAGGCCCAGCCGCTCGGCGGCATGCGGGATCCTCCCGGACTGGGGCACGAACCCGCGTCCCCTGCGTCGGCAGGCTCACTGCGCCACCAGGGAAGCCCCAGGATTTGCATTTTTTAAGGTTAGGCTCTGGAGTTTCTTTAGTATAAGTGCTGCCGAAGTGAGCACTCTGGAGTTTCTTTTGATAACGTTATAAGCAAAAGCAGGTCTGTAGAACTCAGTATTAATGGCAAAAATGTAATACAAGATGAATAGGATTTTACTTAATAATAGCGAAATAAGGAGTGTATAGCATTGCTTCTCTACAGTGTTTTACTCAGCAGAGATCTGGGAGGCTAGTCTTGTCCTTGGCCTCAAGGTGCTTGTGGACTATTTGGGTAATAGGAGGAAGAGAGGAATTTATCTTATAAAATGACAAGCAACGTCATTACCAGCTCCCCATATGAAACTTTGTGTAACATTAATACATGGTTTCATTCACTTGCCCCTGTTTCAGAGAGTCAGGACAAAAACCTGCTGGGATGTGTCACTTCAAGCTGTTCTGTTTTTATCTTAACCTGATTGAGGTCTACGTGTAGGTCTTTGACGGACATGCTTACTTTTCACCTTCACTAACCTCATGCCATTTTGAGGCTCTATCATTTGACTCCTATTTGTGCTGATTTCATCAAGACATGTACATACCCTTTAAAATACATGGAACGACTTACTGCTTTGTGTAACAGGGGTGAATTAATGCCAAGATAGGACAGATGAAATAAATGCATCTTGAGGTCCTAGCACATGAGGAGCGCCAGCTCTTTTACTCAAATGAGGCCTCAGAGATTGCTCACCATGGACACGCGTCCACCCCCCACCCTGCCCACATTCTCTCCTTTTTGCTTTCTATTGTCTGGATCTGTATATCATCTCCAGATTCACCTTGTATCTCTCTCCTCCCCCTGATCACTCTGTACCAACCATCCCCGCCTCTTTTCTGTACATTTCATGAACCCAAGTCCTCCCTTTCTCAGAGCCTTTGCACTCACTGGGTTGCCAAAACTGCTCTTTCCTGGTTTTGCAAATCCAGCTCACATATGTTATGGACTCAGTGTATGTGGGTCCCTCCCTCCCCCCACCACATTCATATGTTGGAGTCCTAATCTTCAGCATGACTCTATTTGGAGTAAGAAGTAATTAAGGTTAAATGGAATCATAAGGGTGGGGCCCTAACATGATAGGATTAGTGCCCTTATAAGAAGGGACACCAGAGAGCTAGCTCTCTCTCTCCACACACAAAGAAGTAGTCACTTGGGAGTTCCCTGGTGGTCTAGTGGTTAGGATTAGGAGCTTTCTTTGTTGTGGCCAGGGCTCAGTCCCTGGTTGGGGAACTGAGATCTCCCATGTGTCGTCACGTGAGCTTGCAGTGAGGTGGCAGCTGCCTACAAGCCAAGAGAAGAGGCCTCAGAGCAAAACCTACCTTGCTGGCACCTTGGTCTTTGGACTCGCCAGCCTCCAGAACTGTGAGAAGATAAATTTCCCTTGTTTAAGTCACCCAGCATGTGGTATTTTGTTATGGCAGCCCAAGCAGACCAGTGCGTGTCTTCTGGTCAGAAAGGCCCTCCCTGACCTCTCTATGGGAAGGCCAGCTCTTCCTCGGGGGCTCTTGATCTCAGCCCCTCCCACTTTTTCAGGCCCCTTTGCTGCTGATTAATCTCCTCTCTCTGCTGCCTTCAACATCTCCCTCCCGCTGGAGCCGTGCTACCAGCACTCGTGTGCTGTCGTCTTTCCTGTCTTGAAAATGCCCTCCCTGGACCCCTGTTTCTGTCCATTTCCCACCTGGTACCCCTCCTCCCTTTCACAACCAGTATCCTGAAGGACTCGTCTGCCCTCACGGTCTCCTGTCTATAACTGGTGTCGGAAAGACCTCCACCTCCACCACGATGGGGTCCTTTTCTTCTTCTACAGTCTCATCCGACCTTCTCTCCCTTCATATTCAGCCACACTAAACCCTCCTGCCCAAGAGTCTTTGTCCTGCCCCTGCCTGGAATGACCCTCCAGATGGTCACATAATTTTCTTCCTCGTGCCTTTACCTTCTCAGCCTAAATCTTACCTCTTCATAGAGGTCTCTCCTGCCCTTGGGGCCCAGAGTGTATCCACGGTCACCCTCTGCCACACCACTCCCCTTTCAGTTGGATTATAGAAAACCAGCTTTGCTAGTATAAGTCAAGAAGAGATTTTTTTAAATTGCAAGGTTACTAGGGTAACTTAGAGTCAGGGAGGACTCACCGTAGGAACCTGGGCAGATCTGGGCTCTTTAGAGACTGGTACCAGGATCTGGGCCCCTGTCGCTGCCAGGCGATCCTGTCTGTCTGGCCACCTCTCCCCTTGGTTTCTTTCAGATCGATGGCCTCAATTTTTCTCTACATCAACAGCTTCTTCCATGCAGTTTAGAGAAGGGAGGCCCTGCTTAGCAACCCCAGAGGAAATAGACAACATCTCTTCCCTTGCTTTAAACACAAAAAAATCCTGAAAACAGACAAACAAACCCCAATTAACCAACCAAGCAAACAAACCCCCCCCGCCCCGAGCTCATAGATACAGAGAACAGATTGGTGGTCACCAGAGGCAGGGGGTGGGAGGTGGGCAAAATGGGTGAAGGGGGTCAAATGGTACAAATGTTCAGTTATAAAACCGAACAGGCTGTGATGTACAGCATGGCGGCTATAATTAATGATGCTGTATTGCATATTTGGAAGTTGCTAAGAGACTAAATCTTAACAGTTCTCTTCACGAGGAAAAACAAATTCTGTAACTATGTGTGGTGATGGGTGCTAACTAGACTTATTGTGGCGGTGACCATTCTGCAGTATATACAAATATCAAATTGTTATGTTGGATACCTGAAACTAGTATAGTGCTGCATGCCAGCTATACCTCAATAATAATTAAGAAAGAATCCCAAGGGAAAGGCTCGGATTGGCCTGAGTTGAAAGGGTGCAATGATTGGCATCCCCACTAGGATCACAGGGCTGGGGAGGAAGGGAGAAGTTACCCAAAGAGAAATGAGACAGCTGCTATCAGAAGAATCCAGACCATCTACCATGGCTACACTTTAGTACATATGGTACTAAAGTAGTCTTAGCATTCCATCATATCACCCCATTTACTGCCTTGATAGCATGTATCACATTATATAGTCATTTTGCTTATTGACTGTCTGTCTCCTTCCAAAAGAGGGCAGAGCTTTTGTCAGCCTTATTCACTGCTGTATTCCCAGTGCTTAAACCAGTAGGTGCTTGATAAATATTTGTTGATTGAATACATAAAGGGAGAATTTCTGGGGGGAATAAAACCATCGTATTCACTGCAAGGGATTAGAAAAATGTTCACCATGGCAGAGTAATTAGGAGTGAGGCGCTCCGTTGGGGCATACAATAATCTTTCGACATTTGTAAAATGTTCTTTTGTAAAGACCAACATCTTTGCTCTCTCGGAAGTTCTACTGAGAATGTGTCGAACACCTAGTAAGTGGCAGAGTTGGGATTTGAACCAGGTCTCCTAACAACAAACCCTGTCTTCTTTCTATGACTTTGTAGCTGCCTACCATTCTTTTTTTTTTTTAAAGAAATATGCACATTTTATTTCAATAAATACATACACACAAAACCCCTACAAATGAACATTTATATGTATTTATATGCTAATCTGTTGACTTGGAGTAAAACTTTTTCTTTGAGTATGAATCTTGCTTAAGTACAAAAAGTATCTTCTATGATTTCTATTTTCCATTTCTTTTAGATGGTACATAAACTTGAAGATGCTTGTAAAGCAATCTGAGTGCAGATATCTTTTAAGTATTTACAATTTTTCCAAATCTTTTACGATTATCTTCCCTATACCTTTTTTTTCTTTCTTTCTTTCTTTTCTTACTAGTCATCCATTTTATACACATCAGTGTATACATGTCAAAACCAATCTTTGTTTGGTTTGTTTTTGTAGGTCCTTTTCTTCTCTTGTGTTTCCCACTTAGAGAAGTTCCTTTAGCATTTGTTGTAGAGCTGATTTGGTGCTGCTGAATTCTCTTAGCTTTTGCTTGTCTGTAAAGCTTTTGATTTCTCCATCGAATTTGAATGAGATCCTTGCTGGGTAGAGTAATCTTGGTTGTAGGTTCTTCCCTTTCATCACTTTAAGTATATCATGTCACTCAATTCTCTGCCTACCATTCTAACTCAAATTCTCTCCTTGGCGTCATGTCCGTGTCTGAGGCTTCAGGTTTTATTTCTGAGGTATCATCTGGGTTAGGATCAGAGCTGAAAGTGAAATTCCTAATACCTGTATCATGATGATTTTCTTCTGCTCCCAGCTTCCCACATCTGCTCCAGTGCCTGGTCAGGGACTGACCCAAGAATCAGTGTGTTTCAGAAACAGCTAGGGACTTTACATTTTTACTCCCAGGAGTTCAAAAGAAAGCTCTGTCTTTGTGGTTTTGTTCCTGCCTCCCTGCCGCATGCTGCAGGCAGGAACGAGCCCTCCACCCACTTCCCTGCACCACCCCTGTCATAATTATAAGACTTTCAGAAACTGTTACCATCCAGCGGCCTTATGAAAGACCGGTTTTTCCAACCAGGTGCCTATTTCTGGGAGAAGGGCCGGAGCTGGGTTGCCAGCTTGTGCAAAGGAAATAAATAGCAGATGGATGGAGGATTTCAAAGTCATATCTTATTCCAAAGAGAGAAAAAGGGGCAGGGAAACCTTAATCTGGATTTGAAGATTGGAGCATCAGCTGGGAGTGGAGTTCGCCCTGGAGGATATAGACAGGTTCCCTAAGGTTCATGAAATGCTGGGGACAGGCTAAAGTTAAGGAAAAAGGAAGGATGGGACCTTGGAAAAGCTCCCAATATGGCTACAACCTTGGCTGCCATTAGAGTCACCTGGGGAGCTCTTAAAATTCTGGTTCCCAGGCCATACTCCACATCAATCTTAATTTTTAAAAGCTCTGCAGGTGATTTCCATGTGTAGCCAAGGTTGAGACTCAAAGCTCAATACCATCAATTTATAGTGGGAGAAACTTCAGCAAGAGAGCAGGTAACGCTAGGTGACTATTAAGTCTGTTGTGAATCCCATTCAAGTTTCCACCTGACTACCCCTATCCAGTGGCAATATTGCAGGTGGAGAGTATTAAGGAACAAAAGAAAACTTAAAATTCTAAAATCCACTCCCCTGAACCCCAGAATTTTTTGTTTCCTGTACCACAAAGCTTGTTCAGCATCCTTGATGACCAGCACGTGGATTTCTTTTGATTTTTTTTTTTTGGCTTAGACTAGCATCACAATGAATTGTGCGGTCTTCCTACTGGCAGATAATTCGAGGAAAAAACAAGGATAGTGATTCTGCTTTCCAGATGAGAAGGCTAGTTTGGGGCGCCCTCTAGTGGGAGCTCAGTTGCCACCGTATTTTCTCTTTAAGGCAGAAGGAGTTGGTTTGGTCCAGGACCCCAGTTCTGGTCCTAGCTCTGCCACTGACTTGCCTAGGACCTTGGACGAAGCACTTCATCTTTCTTGGCCTGCTTTTTGCCCATAAAAATTCTAAAATCCACTCCCTTTCTTGGCCTCAGTTCCTTCCATGTAATATCACTGAGTAGATGGTCTGCTTTTTACCCATAAAAATTCATTCCATCAAGTGGGCAGGACATCTGGAGTGGCTAACAGAGCATCTCAGAAAAATCTCCCCAAACAGCAAAAATAAAGCTGGACAGAACCATCAAAGACAACCATTTAAAGACTCTGGAATTTGACCAAAAGCAGACAACAAATTGATAAGTGTTGAATCAAGAAAGCCTACTGAATCTTGGAATCTCAGAACAGTGGAGATCTGTAGTGTCTTAGTACGTCCCCCACCTCCCCCAGCTCTGTGGTGGGGAAGTTGTTACCTGGGTGGGTGGGACCTGCCAGGAGGACTGGCAGTGGCAGCAGAGGGCAACTTTATTTGGAGCAGAGTGTGGAAAATTCCATGCCCAGAGATGTTGTGGAAAACAATAGTTATCTCAGTGACAAACATCATGGAAGGCCTAGCCTGAGGTTGCAATACTGGTTGGGACAAATGGTGGACTAACAGACCAGCCAGAACTTTATAATACGGAAACCCAGGTAATGAGACAGCTAAAGAGGGTCTAGAAAAGCTGCTGTTCTCTAAGGAGTGCACAAGGCTGCACACACATTTGGGAGAGAATAGAGGGGCCTGCGTGAGTCTCTGGCTCCTGGGGGAACATGAGGCCTTGTGAATGCAGAAAGTAACAGCTGGGACAGACGTTAAAACTTTAGAACCTGAATGAATTCTCCAAACCACGCCGAGCTCCGTAGGAAAAGAGTGATGCCTTATTGGCCCAAGATGTGGCTTAACCTCTGACCAGTCACTGGCTGACCATTATTTTTATGCCAGGCTTAAAAATAAGAGCAAGAAAAAACAAACAAAACTGAAGCATATACACCATTGGTTGCTCTGAGGGAAACAGACACCACAGAATCAATCCAGGCAAACCTCTAAGCAAACAAACAACGGCAACCACCAGCCCTGGGGGGGAATCAGAATCCAAACGGCTGAAAGCCAAACACAAAGAGAAAATCTTGAAAGCAACAAGAGAAAGAAAGACTCATCATGTACAAGGGAACCACAATAAAATTGATAGCTGGCTTTTCATCAGAAACGACGGAGGCCAGAAAGCAGTGGAATGGCATTTGAAAAGTTCCAAAAGAAAAAATGTCAACCAAAAATCCTATATCCAGTAAACTGTCTTTCAAAAATGAAGGTAGGGGCCTCCCTGGTGGCGCAGTGGTTGAGAGTCCGCCTGCCGATGTAGGGGACGCGGGTTCGTGCCCCGGTCCGGGAGGATCCCACATGCCGCAGAGCATCTGGGCCCGTGAGCCATGGCCGCTGAGCCTGAGCGTCTGGAGCCTGTGCTCCACAACGGAGGGACCACAACAGTGAGAGGCCCGCGTACCACAAAAAAAAAGAAGGTAGAATAAAGGTAGTCTCAGATAAGTGAAGACTGCCTTAAAGGGAATAGCAAAGAAAATTCTTCAGGCTGAAAGGAAGTCACACCAGATAGTAACTAATCCACATGAAAGAATACAAAGCATGGGAGATTCCTGGTGGCCCAGTGGTTAAGACTCTGCTCTGTCACTGCTTAGGGCCCAGGTTCAATCCCTGGTCAGGCAACTAAGCTCCTACAAGCCATGCGGTGTGGTAAAAAGGAAAAGAAAAAAAGCACCCATAAAGGTAATTACATTGGTTATTATTATCAAAGAGTATAAATATGTATTTTAGCTTTTATCCTAATTAAAAGGACAATCGAATTAAACAGTAATTATAAAATTTTATTTTTGGCCTTTTAACATGCCAAGATGTAATAAATATGACAATAATAGCACAAGGGAGGGAGGCTGAAATGGACAGGGAGAAATCAAATCAACAGGGAGAAGTGTGACTCAATTAAACAGTCCGGAAAAGGCAGAGATCATCTGACTTGATAACACAAGATCCAGTTATATGCCTCCTACAAGAGGCATAGTTTAGATTCAAGGTCATAAATAGGTTGGAAGTAAAAGGATGTAAAAAGATGCAAGCAGAACCACAGCTGGAGTGGTTACACTAATATCAGAAAAAATAGACTTTAAGGGAAGAAGTATTACTAGGAAAAAAGAGAAACTGTTTGCAATGATAAAGCGTTAATTCATCATGAAGCTGTAACAGTTATAAACACACACATTTAACGACATAATCCCCAAATTCATGAAGCAAAAGCTGACAGAATTGAAGGGAGAAATAGACAATTCAGAAATAATAGTTGGGGGTTTTAAATACTACAGTGTCAATGCTGGATAGAACAATGTGACAGAAAATCAGTGAGCATATAGAAGATTTGAACGACGATATTAACTTGACCTAACTAACGTTTACAGAATAGTCCACCCAACGGTAGCAGAATACATATTCTTCATAAGCAGACATGAATGTTCCCCAGGAGATGCCATATTCTAGGCCATAAAGCAAGTCTCAGCAAATTTAAAGGGATTGAAATAATATAAAATATTTCTTTGTTCACATGACATTAAATTAGAAATTAATAACAGAATGAAATTTGGGAAATCTACAAGTATTTGGAAATTCAAAAACATACTTCTAAATAACCCATGGGTAAAAGAAAAAATAGAGAAATTGGAAGATATTTTGAGTTGAATGAAAATGAAAACAGAGCATATCAAGTTTTATGAGATGCAGTTAAAGCAGTGCTTAGAATAAAATCTAATATAGGCTGGTGCGGGTTTGATCCCTGGTCGGGGAGCTAGTATCCCACATGTGTCGTGGCCAAAAAACCAAAACATAATAAACAGAAGCAATATTGTAACAAATTCAATAAAGACTTTAAAAATGGTCCACATCGAAAAAATCTTTTGAAAAAAAAGGACGATTTCAAATCAATAATCCAAATTCCTACCTCAGTAAACTGGAAAAAGGAAAGCAAACTAAACCCAAAGCAAGCAGAAGGAGGGAAATAATAAGTATTGGAGCAGAAATCAATGAAATAGAAAATGGAAATAAATGGAGAAAATCAGTGAGGCCATATGTTGGTTCTCTGAGAAGATAAATAAAATCGACAAAACTTTGGCTACGTTCATTGACCAAGAAAAAGAAAACTCAAGTTACCAAAATCAAGAATGAAAGAGGTGGTTTACTACCAGTCTTACAGAAATTAAAAGGATAATAAAGGAATACTGTGAATAACTTTATGCTAACAGTTAGAAAACTTACATGAAATGAACAAACTCTCAGAAAGACACAGGTTACAAAGCTGGCTCAGGAATAACTAGAAAATCTGAGCAGACCTATAACATGTAAATTGAATTAGTAAATAAAAATCTTTTCACAAGGAAAAATTCAGGCCCAGAGGACTTCACCATACATTTGAAGAAGAAGAATTACCAATTACCAGTCCCTCACAAACTCTAAAAATAGAGGAGGGAATGCTTCCCAACTCATTCTGAGGTCAATGTTACCCTGATACTAAAGTCAGGCAAAGAAAAGAACTACAGACTAATATCCCTTATGAATGTAGACGTGAAAGTCCTCAACAAAATAGTAGCAAACTGAATTCAGCAACATATAAAAAGGATTATACATCATTACTAGGTGAGATTTATCCCAAGAATGGGAGTTTGGTGTAACTCCCCAGCCCAAAGCCAGAACCTGCAGGAGAACCTTTTCCTCTTGCAGTGTCTCTCTAGCGCCCTCTATTGAGAAAGCTCTCACGGTGCTGAGTTTCAAGGAGAAATGCTTACAGGAGCTCCTTTGCTTATCACAGGGCATGTATGCGTACGGAGCTGTGCATTTGGAGCTGGCACTGTCAGCCTCGGTGGCTTTAATAATGAGGGTGGTAGCAGGAGTGGGCGGGTCCCTCGGCCATTTGTGTGAAGAGAGCTTTTTGCAGCCTGGGTTTCTGTAAAGTGATGAAAGGCAGTGTCTTCAGGCTGAGCTGTAGCTGATCCCCAAACAAGGAGGTCTCTGGACTTCCTTGGGCATGTGAAGTCTACTTTATTTTATTTCATTTCATTTCATTCCATTCCATTCCATTCCATTCCACTTCCATCATAGGGTAAACCAAGACCCAGACCTGAGACCTGATTGAGATTTTCCGGGTTGGCTACGAGCACTGGGCTGTCTATGTGGAAGATGACTGTGTGGTCCACCTGCTCCCACAAGTCAGAGTGAATACTCTATTGAAATATTGATATTGAAGTTAGCAAAGTAAAGAGAAGGACAGCGAATTACTGTGTTCCTCAGCTGCTGCCTTACTTTAGCAACAGAACACCCAAAGCATGACTGGACCTTAATTTACTGTGTGATAGAGCTTGGTCTCTGTCCACCAAAAACCACTGAGTGTCCAGCCCTAAGACAGATAAAAGTATCAAGATCATTCCTAAGTTCCCTGACCACCTAGACCACTCTTTCTTTTAAAATAGAAGCGTAAGGACCGGAGCCTCCGTTTTGTAATGACAGCAGTTCAATACCCTTCCTCTATTTCTGAGGGTCCCCTGGGAGGGGTGTAGATGCTTATGTGTTCTGATTGTCACTTGCTTCCTATTGCCCCAAATGCTGCTGCATCCATCTGGCTTCCTGGTCACCTCTGGCACCTCCATCCTCACCTTGTCTCCCTGCTTTACCAACCCGTCCCAGGCTGCACCACCCCCAGCGTGGGCATCGTTCTCCTTTCATTGCAGCATTAACACAGGGCTGAGATTAAATGGGTGACTAATTAAATTTTGGTGGAGATTCGATGGGGGCAGAAGTGGTGATACTGGAAGATGACAGCACAGAATGTGAAACAGCTTAAAAGTGGACATCCAGAACCATTGGTCACATAGTGGCCTCAGGAGATGGGGGAGCTGGGAGAAGGGGAGGCGGGGGCTCCTCTGTGTAATCTTTGATGCTTTGGGGATTTTTGCCTCCTGTGCGAGTACTGCCCGTTCAAGATTAGATTACAGAAGGGCACTGGTACCAAATGCCTGTGGCCGCACCTTGTTCACAGCTCTCATCCTTGTCTCCTGTCCCCCTCGGTGGGCCCCGCCCCTCACCTGGCTGAGACCTTCCTGCAGAGCAGAGTCCCTCTCCCCTGGCTTTGCTTCCCCACCCCATCCACCCACACCCGTCCCCCTTCCTGTCTGGATGCCTACACGAAGGATGAAAAATTGCTCCACGTTGCATTCGTCTTCACCTCTCCTTTCCAGACTAAGTCCAGGAGCCTTCCTCTTGCGTAACCAAAGAGTTGTACAAGTTAACGGTTTTGTCACCACCGCCCCCCATCAGATCTTCCTTCAAACATGAATTCTGCCATCTTCGTTGCTGAGAGCCGAATTGCCTACTGCCAGCTTTTGCAAAACCAGCAGATAGTCGTCAAATACTTCAGAAAGGAACAAGGGACATTTCTTGCACTCAGACAACTTACAGAGGGGGAGGGTTCCCACGTTTGCCTATCCATATGGTTGTAGCAGAAAAACAGTCCTGATATTAAATTACCACCCACCTGGCCTTGGGCAGCTTCCAGACCTTCTCAGGAGCTCTCCCTCCTCTAAGGACTAAATATGGTAATACAGCAGTTTTCAGACGTTTCTGCTTTTCCAAGCTGTGGAAGCCTGTTTTCAAACAAACACTCAGTGAGAATCCTGACACTTGAGCAGAGGGAAAGGCAGAGCGCCTCTGGGTGGAAGCGGGCTGGAGCGGGTCTGCATGGTGGCAGAGGGAGGCCTATTCCTGGAACCGCATGACAGCCCCTTGTCCAGGAGCTGACTCTTACCTGTAAGGGTATTCGTCACGTGTTTGTGAAGATTGCTGGAGTCTGGTTAGGAAAGCAAGACTCCAGTCCTAGGACTTGGTCAGGTCTGTACACGGAGTGGAGTCTGGGCCTACACCATAAGGTACGCCTGGAGCTTGATGAGAAAGAGATTGCAGTGGTGGTCGAAAGTGGGGAGTGCGGAAAGCTGGCCCTTTGCAGTTCATTTAGTCCAACTTGCCATCCTCTGCTGTGCCTTTTAGAGACGGTGAAACCAGGACACCAAGAGGAGCCACTGATCCAGCGGCTGGACTGAGCTGGTGCTCTGCCCCACTGCCCCCTTGCAGCTTCCAACTTTGGCTTGTCTTTGGCCTCTAGGTGAGGCATTTGAGGCCAGCAGCATCACGTCCGTCTTCAGCAACTGGGCGGTGGTGAAATACAGTTGTCTGAAGGACGGTGCTGCATGGCTGCTCCTGGAAGGTCAACAACGAGCTGGATGGGACATACCTGCCCCTGCCCGTGGACAAGGTCATCCAGCAGATGAAAAAGATGACCAGCAAGATAGCGCAGTACAGCCTGATCGACGGGAACTGCAAGCGCTTTGTCAACGACCTGAGATACGGCGTGCCCAGGAGCCAGCAGGTGTGGCACCCCCTGCCCCCGCCCGGCTCTGACCCGGGGTCTTGGGGGCTTGTTGCTGCATCAGGGGTCCAACTGGTGATCGGTGTTTTCATTATTATTTGTTGGGCTTGTGGGGCCTTCCGTTGCTCCAGGACGGCTCAGGAGGTGTTTTCACCTCTACTGACCCATGGAGTAGTAGAGGGGGCACTGGGCTGCATAGTAAGACCACCAGGTGGAATCCCTCCTCAGCCACTTAAACTGGCATGGTCTCCTCGGCCAAATCATCTTATTTCTGAAACTGTTTTTTTCCTTTACAAAAAGGGGAAAAACTGCGGTAGATACTCAGAGCTAAAGTTGCAAACTAGCAGCCCGTGGGCCACATCTGGCCCACAGACGTGTTCTGCTTGGACGACTAGTATTTTTTTCTTTTCTTAATTTGAATGACTTGCAAACATTTGAGAATATAGAAATTTTATATAAAAAGATCTGGGGCTTCCCTGGTGGCACAGTGGTTGAGAGTCCACCTGCCGATGCAGGGGACATGGGTTCGTGCCCCGGTCTGGGAAGATCCCACATGCCGTGGAGCGGCTGGGCCCGTGAGCCATGGCCGCTGAGCCTGCGCGTCCGGAGCCTGTGCTCCGCAACGGGAGAGGCCACAACAGTGAGAGGCCCGCGTACCGAAAAAAAAAAAAGAAAAAATCTGGATTCCCAGCCTGTCTTGGATAACCTATTGATCAGGCCACTGGGCCCTCGTTCCAGCTTGCTAACACTCTACAGGGCCGAGTAGGAGCTCCCCCTTTAGAAGGGGTGTAGGGCATCAGCATGTCACCTACCAGCTTCACCCACATTCCCTGCCTGGCTTTTGTGCATTTGGGTCTGGCCTCCTTCCCCCCCACTCCCCCACATATAGGATGGTGATAAGTTAAATGTGGTACGCTACATATGAAAAAAAGCTTTGGAAGCCTAAATGCCTGTGACAATTTGAGCTGCTCTTGTTACTGTTTGGACCTTACTAAAACCCCATGAGACGAGAGGAGGAAGTGTGTACTGCTGCCTTTTTAATAGATTAGAAAGATCAAGGTTTAAAGGTGGAATATAATTTTCCCATTTTCTTTTCTATGTTACCTGTGTTCTCTTGACCTACGGGGCTCGAATCCCAGTGCTGGTCTGTCCCTCTCCCGTTTCTCAGTGAGGGTTAGCAGCCCCGCCCACTCACCCCCCTCCACTCTGCATCTTCCTCCTTCCTGCTCTGCCTCTTCTCCCAGCCATTCCATGCTTGTGAGACCTTGTACTAGTGCTCGGGCCTGGTGGGCTCTGGTATGAGGGATCTCCTGTCTCCTGAGCATCTGTGCATGGAAAGAAGACCCCAGGGCGCAAGGGGGTCATAGGAGGTCCTGCTAAGGAGCCTGGGCCTGGCGTGCATGAGACCCAAGCCCAGATCTAAGTGCGGATGCCGTTCACTGTGTCACTTTGTCCAAGTGAGCTCCCCTCCCTGGCTCTCAGGTTCCCTGTGTGTAGAATGAGGGACTCAGTGGCTGTGCTCCTCTGAGCCCCGTGCTAGTGGCAGACCGTGGGCTGAATGGCTCTCGGGGAGGAAGGGGACCAGGGGCCCTGGATGCCTCCTGGGGAAAGGGCTCGCTCCTGCCTCTGATGTGCACCTCAGGCCGTCCTGGCTTCTCCAGGTCTCTTGCAGCTCTAGGGTCTTTGGGAATCGAAGGTGGCTGCTTCTTAGGCAGGCCAGCTCCTGACGGGGTGTGGTGAGGTAGGGGTGGGGCAGGGTGCGAGCCTAGGAGCCTCACGGAGGGTCCTATGAACTGGTCAGCTTTGCAGGTAGAGCACATGCTGACGGAGGGAGCCAAGGCTGCAGGGGCGGTGCTTTCAGCCGTGGTGGACAGCCTAAGGCCCAAAGCAGCAATGGCCTGAAGCCTCTGAAGAAGAGGAAGAGCTACTGACGTCGGCAGAGAGAACGTGCCTCCTTCCCTCCCCTGCCTCGCTCTCCCCACCGCCCCATGTGAGAAAATTGTGAGTTTCTGGAAGAATCTAGAATGTACCCAATTACGCCTCCAGAAATACATCCAATATATGTGCTCATCAACCCCTGGACTCTCAGGGTGGGAGGAACCTAATATTTATTCTGCATCTATTAGGTGCCAGGCACTGTGCTAGGCATTTCACATACTTCATCTTACTCTCTTTGTAGGAAGGAGCCTTACTTACTTTTTAGGCTGAACCTAGTCTGTGGCGCTTGAAACATCCTGGAAATCTCTGCCGAGCGTTCCCAGGAATGAAGGATTCTTTTCAGAAGGTCGTTTTATTGCCCTTTCAGACCCACAGTGCGATTCAGGGGAGGAGGCCTTTTAGGAAACCTGTAACTCGCTGCTCAGGGCCACCTGTGCCTTCATCTAGGAACACCTTTCCCAAGAAATATTTTCTTTTAAAAATTATACATGGGGCTTCCCTGGTGGCGCGGTGGTTGAGAGTCCGCCTGCCGATGCAGGGGACGCGGGTTCGTGCCCTGGTCCGGGAAGATCCCACATGCCGCGGAGCGGCTGGGCCCGTGAGCCATGGCCGCTGAGCCTGTGCGTCCGGAACCTGTGCTCCGCGACGGGAGAGGCCACGGCGGTGAGAGGCCTGCATACCGCAAAAAAAAAAAAAAAAAAAATAAACATGCCTTTTTTTTTTTTTTTAATTGAAGTAACGTTGAGTTACAATGTTGTGTTAAATACTGCTGTACAGCAAAGTGACTCTTATACATACATACATACATTCTTTTTCATATTCTTTTCATTATGGTTTATCACAGGATATTGAATATAGTTCCCTTTGTTATACAGTAGGACCTTGTTGTTTATCCATAGCTTTATTCTTTATTGTCTAAAAAACCTTCCAACTTAAAGTTTAATCAACGAGAGCATTTGTTTTGCTTTTCTGCCTCATAAGCACCAGAAAATTAGAAATTTCTATCTTCACCGATTTCAGAGGAATACTTAAAATAATTTAATCAATGGACTTCAGTGTGAATGAGGGAGAGAAAGGAGTGGTTTTTGTGCTTTGAACAATGTGGACATGATGGAAGATCTAAGATGATGGCTGGAGATCGTTAGTGGCGGCTGAGAGCTGAAGCCACCCCAGAAAGCCAGAGAAGGGCTGTCGAAATGCCCTGGGGAAACATGAGGAACGTGAAGAGAGCAGGATGGAACCCCTGAGCATCTCACATAAGATCTGTTAGATCTTCTAGAGTCTTTCTCCTGTTTGGAGGAAACAGACCTGCAGGGAAACTCTTCAGTTTCCCCCTCTCTGTTCTGTTCTTAGCAATCCGAGCTTGACTGCCTCTCTCTGTGTCCTAGATGCTGGAGTCTGGGTGTGTCTCTTTGATTGTCTTCCCTCTGCTCGTCCCGAGCGGCCCCTCTCTCTGCTTTGCACAGCAGTTACAGGTGCTGGTAGGTGGAGCTCGCCCCCATTTCTGTGAATCACGACTAGGATAAAGCCATTGTCCCTAGTTCCCGTAATCACCTCCTCCCCACCCCACAAGATCACTGGAGTTCCCAATACCCCTCCCTCAGTCTCTTTATTCATGATATGGTCTAGGTTGGAATCTTCCTTTGGAGGAGGACCCAAGTGCCGGGAATTTATACTTTATAAATTTTAGCTTTGAATTAACTCAGTCATGGGTTAGTAAACCTTTTGATCTGAAGATCACTTTGAACTCATAGACCATATTAATCATTAATCAAGGGGACCAGGTGTTGTTTGATTAACAGACCAACAACTCCCCCATGCCAGGGCGTACGTAGTAACTTCGAAATACAGCACTCATCTGTCTTTTGCTTATTATGTTTGGGACAGAAAGACACTTCCCTGGGTCCTTTCTGGTTTGTACCCAGTGAGGCAGAGACCCTCAGGAGCATTTCAGGGCTTATGTTCACTCATTCATCCAACAGATATTTTGGAGTGTCTGCCATGTGCCAAGCCCTGGCTCCGCTCACCTCTGCCTGAACCCATGAGCGCTGGTCAGGGCTGGCAGTGAGCAGTTCTGAGATGGTTGGGGGGATACAAGACGCAGTGGAGCATGAGGTGGAGACTACCTGCTGGCCAGTGGTCTCCCCCTGCTTCCGAGCTGTCCATAAAGTCATGAGCTCTGGAATGCACACACCATATTTTGCAGATGAAGAGGGGAGCGTTTCCTGAAGTGTTACTAAAAAACCTGTAGCAGTTCCTGCATTCTAGGGTAAAAACAATTCTGCTTTGAGTGGGACCCCTTGGTGAGCCTGTTTAGTCTTGTAGATAGATATAAGGCGCATACCCACTGTTGGAGGGGAGATTCCAAGGGAAAGTCATCTGAATGCAGATGTTTCTGAGATGTTAAATACTGGTCTCTTGTTTGTGTTCTTAATTTTTTTAGTGTTTATTCCTTTTTGTTTTGGGGGCATGGGTGAGTGGGGACAGTGGTGGCATTGGTTCGCTTGGCATATCACAGGGAACAGAGAACAGAAACGTTCTGTGTTCCTTAATTAGGGAGGCCCAGTCTAAGTGACACATGGCCTGGCAGGTGCTACGTACAACCCAGTTGTTTTGCTTAAGGATGGAAAGATGGACTTCGGGAAACCCTGAATAACCTCTGCAGAAATTATTGTGATGACAGAGGGATCTGGTGTTGCTGGCCAGGAGTGGGAGATAACGAGGGGAAAATATACCAGTCAGACGTGCCAACTGACACGTGGGGAATGAAGCCCATCTCTGGGGCAGCAGGCCAGGGGCTGAGGAGAGAACCAGACAGAGGGGACCCCCTAGTGACACCGGGAGTAGGGATGAGCTGCTCCCCAGTTCCTAGTTTTATGTCTTTGTCTTACGCTTATAATCACCTTCTGTTAGCCGCAAGCCACCTGCTTGCTGTGTGTGGGGGGCATAAAGGAAGGGGCTAGTGTGCACGGCTTTTAGCACCCGAGAGGGCTGCAGCTACGGGGAGGAGAGGTTCAGGGATGCCCCAGAGGGAGTCCGTTGGGAGCAAGCAGACCAGAGTTTCCGTGTGGGAGTCCTCTGGAACCTTCTGGGACGGAACTGGATTTCCCGCAGTCAGGCGGGAGGGGAGCTTGTTCAAAGAAGTAAAGATTTTAAAGGGAGTCATGACTTTTGATTCTGCAGGACTGGGATTTTTGTGTCACACGTAGTCAAGCACAGCACAAGGGGAGGGGGTGTTGGATGCATGGCATGCTAATGCTAATAGACCATTCTGACCCTACACTGTTCCTACTGAAACTTCTTTTATCACTTTAGCCGAACAATACAAACTCTAAGAATGCTTTCTGAGCCACTCAAAGTTCTGTTCTCTTGAAGTGTCTGTTCCCAGTGCTGTTTTTTTTTTGCGGTACGCGGGCCTCTCACCGTTGTGGCCTCTCCCGTTGCGGAGCACAGGCTCCGGACGCGCAGGCTCAGCGACCATGGCTCACGGGCCCAGCCGCTCCGCGGCATGTGGGATCTTCCCGGACCGGGGCACGAACCCGCGTCCTCTGCATCAGCAGGCGGACTCTCAACCACTGCGCCGCCAGGGAAGCCTAGTTCCCAGTGCTTTTGAAGCCCACCAGCCCATCGTTAACTGGGCAGATGCTTTAACCAGAAGACAACTATTTATGGACCACACGATGTTTCTTGGTGCAAAGTGGTTCTTTTTTTGTTTTCTTCTTCTTTTTGTTTGATTATGGTGGGTATTAAAATATATTTGGTTTGCTAGGTTAAATATAAAAAGACGATTTTTTTCTGTGTACTTTCAGAAAGATTGCTTAAAGTTCAACTTCAAAGTTAAAGCATATTTGAGTTTGTAGCAACATGGGGGGGGTGCCTTGTAAATGAGTAATTTGGGGTTCTGCCAGTTCCGTTTCAAAAGAAGGGCGTTTGAAAAGAAACCAGTGGAGGCCACAGGTTCCTGGTGTTTCCGTCTTGATGCAGGATGGCTCCCCCAACCTTTGCTTGATCCTGCGAGTCGTGAGCGTGTTGGCAGGGAGAGTTCTGAGTTGGAAAGACAAGGGAGATCTGGCTGGCTTTAGTGGATTTCCCAGAGCCCTGGCTTCTGCACTTTGCTTGAGCATCAGAACCCTCCCTTTAGGCATAACATCATCGAGCTGCCTGATGAGTGAAGCGGGAAAAATGGAGCAGCTCTGGGCTGGGCTGGGCAGGGCCCAGAGCTTCACTTGGGCAGCCTGGGGGGCGTGTGCTAGACCCGAAGCCCTGGCGGACAGGCTCCGCCAACAGTTGAGGGCAATAAAGTAATAATGACAAGGACAGCAGTGACATTCGCGGACCGTTCACGCTGTCCCAGGTGCCGTTTCTTTCTTTTTTAAAAATTTATAGTGAATTTTATTTAAAAAATTTTTTAATGTAATTTTTATTTTATATTGGGGTATAGTTGATTTACAATGTTGTGTTCGTTTCAGATGTACAGCAAAGTGGTTCCGTTATACGTATACATATACCCATTATTTTTCAGATCCTTTTCCCATTTAGGTCATTACAGAGTATTGAGTAGAGTTCCTTGTGCTCTACAGTAGGTCCTTGTTGATTATCTATTTTATATATAGTAGCGTGTATATGCTAATCCCAGCCTCCTAATTTATCCCTGTGCTGTTTTAAATACTTTTGGACGACCTTCAGTCACCCTGTGGCTCTATGTGTTCATTATCTCCATTACAGACTTGGCCCCCGTGAACACGTAGCACCCACTCACCCAGCTTTACACAGTGCTCCAACTGGGTAAATGTTTATAGCAGTAGTGTCTCCACTTGGCAAAAGAAGGACTTTAAAATCAAGAGCTGCTTTATCATGAACCCAGAGATAAATACCAGAAGAGGGTATTTAAGGCCCGAAGATGCATAATTGAAAAGGGAAATGTGGGCAGGGAGAAAGGGCTAGTCATCCACGGGGCTCACAGCAGAGGCAGAACTAATTGCATATAATCCTAATACCAGACCTTGGCTTTGGGGTGAATAGTAATAGATATTCATGAGTAGGATAAGCTTTCGAGCTGACCTGTGATACCTTTGGGACAGAAACTCCCTGCAGGGTACAGACACTGAATTGTGATTACCCAAATGCAGTGTCTCTCACAGGGCTGAAGCAACAAAGTGTGTCCTCTTTACCGGGAGGTGGCGGGAAAAGACTCAATCCCGGGAGGAACTCGGGAGCCATGGATCATCAGAACCTCTTTGGTGGGAATCCACTTCCAGGATCGAGGCTGCACGGGGCCACCCACCAGTGGCTGCAGCAGAGCTTGCCCGGACGCTGAAACCCACCGGGAGGGCCGCATCTGGCGTCTCAGGGATCCCGGTCTGGCACATTGTAGCAGGAGCAGCCTTCACCGCCATCTCGGCTCAGGGCGATAAAACAGGAAGTTTCAATATTTCTCACTCACATGCAGACGCTGAGGGTTCTGTTCTTCCATTCCTCTGTGCCCCATGGGTGGCAGCCGTGGGGCTTCGCAGGGCAATAGGAGAACAGTGCTCTGAACTGGTGAAACTGCTTTTTGGGGGCTCACACCCAGGACCTCTACTCTGCAAGGCTGGGCTCCGGAAGGGTGAGGCGGGAGAGGCTCACTGAGCCTTGTCGGTTTAAGGGCACTACCCAGACCCCAAACACGAGGACGCGGCCAGACATATAATATTAAGAAAAGTGTGGAAAGAAGGATATTTGGCATGGTTGAGCTGTCATCCTCCAAATACAGGGAAATAACCTGTTAGAGACGTCTTGAAGTCTCACCCCTGGATATCCCCTGAGCCACAAGTAGACCCGCGTTAGGACTCTCTTAGTTTCAAGGGACAGAAACAACAAAAGTGCTTAAGTGAAGTGACGAATTTACTGGCTTAAGTGACTGTCAAATCCTGGCACAGAAAAGAGTACATCTGGACTTAGGCCTTCATAACATCAGCGTCAAAATACCCTGATGGGCCAGTTCTCCAGAACTGTGTGATTATTGTGGGTTAGGAAGTGAAGGAGTCAGGCGGGCAGAAACAGCCAATGACCGCAGTACACCTTACGATCTCAGATCTTTGCTCTTCCTCTCCCAGTAGGACCCCAAACATGATCTAGTGCACAGAAGCTGATCGTTCTGTCCAGACTCATGGCTGAGATTCCTTAGAGAAGCTTTCTATGTAGTGAGATACACGGGTAGCACTGGTTAACAGTTTCCCCCCCTTGGGTTATTCCATAGGAAATGTGTGTTTTCTCCTGCTCCTTGGACAATAACATATTCTCTTGTGTTTCTGGAAAATGATTCCCCTCCTGGGCAATGAAAACCACAGAATTAAAGCCTGCACACAAACTATGGTATATGCTCTTTAGGCTACTGGGCAGTTATACAGGCCAATTGAAGATCCATGCTGTAGGACTCTTACGTATCTGATGATTACTTTAGGGGGTACCCACAGAAGTGACTGATAACGTTCTCATGATGGATATTACCTATTGATAACAGGCCAGCAAATGGCAACAGAATTTTAAGATCCAGATTGAAGATCAGTGAGCTCTCTCATTTATAGTGCAAAATGTGGCTCCCTCCCGCCTATGCTGTGTGGACTGGTATTGATTCAATGACTTTGACGTAATCCCTATAGTCAAACTTTATCCGTTCAAGGAAGAACAGAACTGGGGCAAAGTCTAAAATTCATCAGTTCCTAAGGAGCCCCAGATACGTTATGCACTGATGAAGGTGTATTGGGGAACTTATGGCAACAAAGGAATCTCTTCGTATTTTTGGACACTGAGGAATAATTCACTGTGCTACCAGGAGGTACTCATGTTACACTGGGAAATTACTTTAACTGGATATGGAAATAACTTTCAGATTGGACAATGGACTGTTGTGATTTTGTGGGTGGGAACTTCAGGGCTGATACACGTCAAGTAGTGGTGATTGATACTGTATTGTGGGATGTATTGTGGGAATCAATATGTTCTATCTGTGTAGTATTCTGGTTATTGTAAGGGACGTTCCCAATGGGGAAATGTCGCAATTCGAAGCAGATTAGTAAGATAAGTGCACACCAGGAACCATCTATCTTCCCCAGCGTTGTCACGTAGTTCCTTTGTGATAGTAGAGGATAGCATTGTAGAGGGAAGCAGGTTACTACAGTAATCATGGAGATAACGGAGGAAGAAGAGCTTACTAAAAATATCACATTATTAAATAGCTTTGTGTGATCAATCAAAAAAGTCCAGTGAAGCTTGGTGCTCCACCGTGGACCCCTGAAATTTAGGGAGGCATTATCTCCCTTGCGACTGCAGTTGTGATATCATGAAGTCATGGAGTCGTCATGGAGTCCATTGTGCAGACCGAGGGCACGTGTTAAGCAGTGATGATGACATTGCTAATGCCTGTTAAGAGACAGTTTCTTATTGCCATTTGGGTTCTAGTGAGGTATGAGCCTTCCCGCTCTGCCTCCCTCAGAAAGGAGCTGCCGAGTATAAAATAGATACTTTAGCTGCAGGCTGGCGTCAGCTCTTCATCAGTGGGGTGTCCCACAACTCAGATTGTAGTCTTCTGATCCCTTTTTGTGACCTCCTTTGTGGGTTGTGGTACAAAGACGATGAAGAGCTTGTATCCTCGGCTACTTGTCACTTCACTGTCTATGTAGATAAATAAAAATGTTTGTTTTATCTGTATTCTCTGAATCAGTTAAGGCTCTGATCTTTTGATGGGATCTTGACAGACTAAGGATGAGCTCTTGGAGTTGTGGTTCGAAAAGGGAGCATGGAGGAAATATAACCAGCAAAAGAGATATTAGGAATAGCTAGAAAATCTATGTTAGATATTGTCTACTTCAGATATTCTTTTACTTATTATTGCTTGCTTCTCCTGATGTCTCTGTACATTTTACCCTCACCCATACAAATGGATCCATATAAATGGATTAATTTTCATTTCATCCAAATAAAATGCCTGGTTTTCCCTTAACTCTTTATTGTCCTTCCCTCAAAATTCAAACAATGTCAAATTCGGTCAATTCTATCCACTAAATCTATTTCCATCATCGTAATGAAATCAGAATGAAAATCGTAACATTTCCTGACCTAATACAATTTTAGCCCAAACTGAAGAAACAGTGTTCACGGTCTCTTGGTGTGCAGTAAAGACTTTAACTCAATGGCTTAGGATGTTCAAAACCTGCTCTATCTGAGGAAAGGACTGGCCTTTTTCTCTCTCCTGGGAGACAACCTATAAGTCTTTTGAATATTTGATTTGATAAGGGTTTATTTGTATATTTGGGACTTGGGCTATGACAGATAGTTTAGCTATGAATCTGATTTATGGTGAGTGAGTGCTTTTGTTAACCTGGGGCCATGGGTCATTTTATATCAGTCTGACCTCTTGGGGGACTAGAACTGAGTAGTTAAGGGCAGTCACTTGGGGTGGTCCAACTTACAAGACAGACACCCAATAAAAACCCTGGACACCTAGGCCTGGGTGAGTTTCTGTGGCTGGAATTTCTTCATACGTGTTGCTGGTAGAATTAAGTGGTGTTCGTAACTCCAAACAGGAAAGGCCAACAGGAAGCTCGTGCTTGATTCCTTCTGGGTTCCACCTAAGGCATTTTTCCTTTTCTGATTTAAATTTTTCTTTTCGCTGTAATAAACCATAAGCATACTATAAGGGCTTTTCAGAATTCTGTTACTCCTTCCAGTAAATCATGAAACTCAAGTGTGTTCTTGGGGACCCACAACACTCTTGGGATACTTCAGTGAAGGTAAATTAACAGATTAGTCTTTGTTTTGCGTCTGGTGTTTTGGGATTAAAAAAACCCTCTTAACCATTAATTTTCATGCAGGAGGTTTATTAGAACTACAATCTATAAGTTTGTGAGGAAGGCATGACTGGTTACAGCTAAATGTTGAACCGGTATTGTTGCAACAGAGTGCCCAGGCAACCTACGGGAGGAGGTAGAGATGGAAGAGCCCTTCAGAAATGTCTGGTCTCGAGTCACAGAATGAACCAAGTTAACGCCACAAGGATGAGTTATTGTGTATGAGCAGTCCCTCAGGAGTGTAACATTGAAGGGTGTACATCAGTTTGACCAAGGACCAGTCCAAGGAATAGATGTGTGCGTTAAGTCATACTCCTGTTGTAGCCCATCTATCTTGCCCATAGGGATGGTATGCTTTATCTGTCATTGCCATAGTTTATCTAAAATAGAACAATACATGCTATATCTAGGAAGTGAACACGTTGATAAATGACAAAAAGCAGCTCTTTAGTTGAGATATCCTTGTATAAGAGTTTTCAGCTCCTATGAACATGCTATACAGACAACGGCTTATGGTGACTAAGCCACTTAGTCTCTGTCTTGCGATCAACAGCAGCTCATGGACTCTGGAGAAAACAGATTCTGGGAAACAGGGATCAACTAATGTGTCTTTGAGTTTTCTGAAAAGAAAGATGATAGGATGGTAAAAAACAAAAACAAACAAACCCCAGCTTTACTCAGTTGCATGAGTGCAATTGCAGGTCTCTAGCTTTCACACATTTCCTTTTCTCAGGTTCACTACAAGACTGTATTCCACTCAGTGATGTCCTAATAACTTTGAGAATAATAAAGGGTAATCGCTTAGAGAGGGTACCAAGGGAAGCCTCTTTCAGCAGAGATTTCCATGCCACGTCATTACATAAATCACCTGCTGTCCTAAAAACAGCTGCACTTGCTTTATGTACTGTCCTTCTTTAGGAACCGTTGACTAGATTCCATGATACTATTTCTGAATAATTAATAGAATCAGATATTATATAACGATTGTCAAAAATTATATACAGCCTCATGGTTCGAAAGGGTATGGTTGACAAGGCCTCTGTAAGTGGGTAGTCTGTGTCTATGTCCAGGAAGAAGCTCTGATATTACAATTAGGAGGCAAGATTTGCCATATAGCATTTCCTCACTTGACTTTAAATGTCATTAGTTATCTGAATTCGGTTTTTCCTTTTCTAAAAATCCTTTTAAGAGATACTACAAAATGTAGAGTAAACAAAACATGTTCACTCATGATCCCGTTGCAGAACAATGACAGATTGGACGTTTTTGAAGAATGACCCTGCAACTCTGTGTCAGACTGAAAGGAAAATTCCCCAACCCTCTCACCACAATTTTCTATACTTGTGCTTACTATACTTCTCCACCAAAATATACCTCACTCTCCTCTCTGTATCACAGAGCATCTGCTGGGCCGCAGCTGCTGGTGTAATGTCAAAGACCCATGAGGACCTGTGGGACTTTATCTGCCATGAAACATCAGATTTTATGGACTGGCAGCTAAGCTAGCCTTCGGGGTGATGCACAATAGATGCTGTCTAGTCTTTCTCCTGATGGGATATCGAACAATGCATTAGGAAGAAGACCAGAGAAATCAATGACATTCATTATTGATACTTCCTTGGCATTCCCTTTCTCTCTTTCCCACTTTCTGCAAGTGGTAATTTCTGTGCTTCTTGATCTCTTGGAAGTCATTTGGCAGGGAAAAGGCAAAAGAAGACGTAAGACTGGGGCTTCCCTGGTGGTGCAGTGGTTAAGAATCCGCCTGCCAATGCAGGGGACACAGGTTCAAGCCCTGGTCTGGGAAGATCCCACATACCGTGGAACAACTAACCCCCTGAGCCACAACTACTGAAGCCCACGCACCTAGAGCCTGAGCTCCGCAACAGGAGAAGCCACCGCAATGAGAAGCGTGTGCACCAAACGAAGAGGAGCCCCCGCTCTCTGCAACTAGAGAAAGTCCTTGCACAGCAATGAAGACCCAACGCAGCCAAAACTAAAAAAATAAATTTATTTTAAAAAGAACTGAAATTAAAAAAAAAAGACTGTAAGACTGATTGACTTGATTGTGTTTCAAAAACTAAAGCCCATGGGGTAACTAGAAGGTATGTGTGGAAGAGCTAATAAGAGAAAGAAGTTGAGTGTCTAGGACGTCTGAGGATGGAGGAGTGCTTGTAGGTTCTGGGGGAGCAGGAACCCAGTCCTGAGCCCTGGCAACACTCTATGGAAACAGAAGACCCCTTCCATTGTGGCTGTAAAAGGAGCTGAGCTGTCAGATGAGAAGCCCCAGATTCCGACATTTCATTGTGGTGTGAATGGCAGAATTGCTGCACTTGAGTGTCTACTGGTCCGGTAGTAACCTCTTTGAACAGGTAACCGATAACCAGTGCAGCTCCTCCTTGTAACCGTATATACTCCTGGAATCTGGATAGCTCTGGTGTGGAAGTCTTGTGGAAATAATTTCCCAAAGTAACTGATTTGCAATTTTCTACCAGCCTGGAGGGAATGAGGACTTTAAAATAAATTTTCTTTGCCCATAGAAAATAAAAATGTGATGCCACGCCAGTACACAGAGACTAATATCTGCTACATCTGTTTTTATACATTTTTTTTTTCATTTCCTCTTTGTATCCAAGGTTCCTATCATACTGCTTGGTAACTATTACATGCTGAATAAATGGTTGCTGAATCAATGAAAGATTTTTAAAGCTCTTTATAATGACACCATTCTGTTTTGTGCAGTTGTGTGGTATATGTTATTTTATAACTCCACCATCAATTAACAAGTTTCCATTTACATTCTTCAGAAAAGTTGGTATTTTACTTAGCTTGTATGTCTTTAAATTTCAGTGGTTTTGTACAGTTTTTCATAAATTTATTAGTCATAGGATTTTTTTCTTTTGAAAATTATATGCTCTTGCCTTTTGACCATCTAATATTGAATTATGTATTCTTTTCATGAATATTTATTAGAATCCTACATATTAATATATAATAATTTTGAAAATTGTTAATTTGTCTTTTGCAGTTTATTTTTGATAGTATCTTATAATATTTTAGAATGCTGCGTTATCCTTTTAAAACTTAGAGTACAGAAACTTACAAAGAAGAAAGTAAAATCTCATAAAGGTACACCACTAAAAGTTAACAGCTTTTATCATTTTGGTGAATATTTTTTCTAGACTTCTCCCATAAGTTTTTCGAGTTTTGTCCAATAGAGGTTTTAAATGAGTATTTAGTCAAATCTACCTATATTTAAATCGTTGGCATTTGCTTTCCTTATCAGAACGTTTTCTTAATCCCAAGACTTTGTACCCACGTTTTCTATTGAATAACATGGCTTAATTGTTCCATTTGTCATTTTAACCATATGGAATATATATTTTTTTGGTTTAGAGAATGAAATCAAATTATTAGTCATTTATTTCTAAAGTTAGTTAATGATATTTATTACATAATCATTTTTTCTACCAGTGATTTATGATGCCCAAATTATCAAATTTTAAGTGTTCTACACACCACCGTCTCATTCTGGACTTCTTTTGATTTGTAAATGCATCTACATTTCATTTCAGCGTATGCTGCCCCGAATACTTGCACCACTTTCCCTCCATAAACTTCATTTTTCTGGATCTTGTCTATCATTAATTTGTAGATATATTTGGAACTTTTTCAAATTGTCCCCAAAGTAATCATTACATCAATTACTCTGTCATTAATTAGAGCAGAATCAGTGTTTTAAATACTATTCTTTCTTTCCAGAAACATGCTAGGGTTCTACAGTTATACACATATTTTATTATGATCCCTTTAAAAGTATTATGACTTTCCTCAGACTTCTTATTATGAGTAGTCATAGGCATTTTATATATAGTTATTTAGAACTGCAATTGTAAATGGGGTCCATTTTTCCTTTATATCTTTTTATTTATTTGTTTTCCAAATTTTGCCAATATCTGGGAATGATCCTAATTTTTCTTGTTTATCTCGCTCTTTGATTAGCAGTTAGTTCCTGGAATCCTTTAAAACTGTGTCACTTTCATGGAAGTATCTTCCTGCTTTGCTTTTCTTGAGCCTTTTCTCCTAGAACAAATACAATGAAAACAACAAACGAACAAAATTTTAAAAACATGGAAAAACATCTATGTCCTGCATTCTTTAGAGCAAGCTGATTCTTGGTCCACGAGCTTTGATAAAAACCATGACACCTGCCCTGAGAATTTGAGTAGATTTTGTGAAGAAAAAAGCCAAGCTCCCAGGGCAGAATCTGGAGAGGCAGCTTTGATAGTTTCAGCGCTCACCCTTGGACACCATGGTATTGGCTAACGGGGTCTTTGGAAGAGGCAAGGGAAGTATATTAAAGTATTTAAACCCTTTCAAATTCTTGATCACTTAAAAATACCAATAACTACCACCCTTTTCCTCTCTTTTCCTAACACTTTCATTCCCAGTGAAAACCAGGTGGTCTGAATCTTACAGGCAACACAGTAGGACTCCTTCCCCTGAGATATATTGTCACCTGTGGAAGGGGCTCTTGTCCTCTCCCTGATCTCCCTCAGATCTTCAGCGACCAGGGCAGGTCACAGACCTACAGACACCAGCAATCTCAGGGAGGTCACTGCCCTCACTGGGCTGAGGGCTGCCAGGATCTGAGGGATGAGAATCTGATGTCTGGATCTGTGCATGTTTGTGAAACGCTTTCAAGGGTATGTATGTCACACGAGGGCATTAATTTTGGCTTCTTCATCACTAAACCTACTGGTGCCTACCGGTGTTGGTCTGTGTGATCTAGGGAGGCTTGGGGGAGTCTGAGGTCACTGTGAGGAGGGATGAGGCTGTAGCTAAACCAAACGCACTGACCACCTGGAGTAGTCTAGGTGTAAGCCTTCTGGGGACAATGACCCTGCACGGTGCCTTGCCCTCCTAGCACGAGCCTACATCACACAGCAACCCTAAGGGAGAGCCAGCGGTTTACTCACTCCTTTTCCACATCCTGGATGGAGTCAGGCAGAGGCTTATTCCTGGTTTCAGGGAGGAGTGGAACAACAAGGCCAGCGAGGATGGAGCAGACTCCATAGATGAGCCAGGGTAGGTGGGGAGAATATACTGTTAGGATCATCAGGAGGGGAGCCAGGGCTGCCCCAATATTAGAAGCAATTCCCATGAATCCTGAGGCTGTTACCCTTGGAGTGCAAACAACAATACAAAAATAATCTGGTATAAATCTGTACAAGTAACTTGTGATTTATTATTTTGCTTTGATTATGGGAGACACCTCGGCAATATTTAGACACATGAAGGCTGATGACGTACCCTTACGTTTAAAATATGCTCTTGTTTGCTCACAAATCTTTCAAGTGCATTAAGATATGTTTTCATTATTGAAAAAATACTCTTACCAACAGCACCTACCCTTTAATGGTTCAGCAGATTATGGGAGATGATACATTAAAGGGCTTAACTCATGCCTGACAAAAGTGAGATTTTAACAAAAATTTTGGCTATAATTTTTGTTAATATTATTATAATCAATGCTTTTGATAATGAATCAGATTAGTTTTCTTTCCACTATAAGTCTTGATTAGCTGGGAAAGGTCTGTTTTGACCCTGATAGAGCTTCCATGAGATTGTGTACCTGACAATGGTGGGGACTAGTTCATTTCCATGGGCAAAAGAACACATGAGAGCCATAGAAGAAACTGCTATTCCCAAAGTTGACAAAGCCACACGCAAGGTCTGTATTTCTGGAGAAGAAGACAAGTGAGACTCAGGAAATCTGAGCTGAAGAAATCACCATCCACCAAATTATAAATGAAAAAGACACAGTTGGGGGACATCCCTGGTGGTCCAGTGGCTAAGATTCCACGATCCCAACGCAGGGGTCCTGGGTTCGACCCCTGGTCAGGGAACTAGATCCCACATGCCGCAACTGAAGATCCTGCACATGGCAATGAAGGTCCCGCGTGCTGCAACTAAGACGCGGTGCAGCCAAATAATTAAGTAAATAAATAAATATTTAAAAAGAAAAAGACAGTTGGAGACACTTGCATGTGTTAAATACCTGGTAGAGAAAGCACACAGGGGCAGAGAATGTGCACAGCCTAATAGCTGAGAAATATTACAACTTAAATAAGAAATTAAAAACCTGAGTTATTGCATCAACTCTTCCTCCATATCAGAGATTTCAGAAATTTGCCAAAGATGGAGAGGGGAACAAAAACCCAGCAAGAGTTTGCTTTCATTTACTCTGTCCAGTGTCTCCTCTGCCTTTCATGTATAACATAGGAGTATTATATGAGCAATTACTGATGGATGTAAGACTCGTCAATATCCTCCAGGAGTTCAAAACCTGGGTGTTTACACAATGTTGACATGGGGCTAGTAATGCAGTAGAGAGTAATAAGAGAATGGGGCTCGGACTTCCCTGGTGGCGCAGTGGTTGAGAGTCCGTCTGCTGATGCAGGGGACACGGGTTCGTGCCCCGGTCCGGGAGGATCCCACATGCCGCGGAACGGCTGGGCCCGTGAGCCATGGCCGCTGAGCCTGCGCTCCGCAACGGGAGAGGCCACAGCAGTGAGAGGCCCGCGTACCGCAAAACAAACAAACAAAAAATCATGAAAGCGTGACAACGTGGGAGTGAGCTCTGTTGTAAGGCAGCAAATTTGCGTTGATGCTGATATTCAAGATGGGATCCTGTAAAGTGCATCACTGCACTGGGAGCTAGCTGAAGCATGGTGACCACCTGGGTTCCCCTATGAATTACATATGGTCATTTAATTTAGTAAAATTGATTTTAAGAGAGGCTGTTAACAGCTTAATGCCTTTTTCCTACTCTCTGTACCTTCTATGCTCGAAGACAAAGGATTAAAAATACCTTAGAGTCAAGATGACACCCTGGGACCAGGGTTGCAGTTATGGCGACCTAATTCCAGACACAAGAGTGGATACATACAATCAGGGAGTAAATTTTCCCTGAAACTGTAGTAATAAGAAAGAGACCAGACAAAGGAAGTGACAGCTGTGTCCTCACATGAGATATATAATTATATATAGTGACATAACACTCATTTACAGTTACAAGTGTGACTGGCCAAAGAGAAAGTGATCAATTGCTCTCCCAGAGAAACTGTCAGCAATAAATGTCACCAATTACCAAACACATCTCTGATATGATGAAGACAACCACATGTCTGAACTGACTTTCACGGACCTTTGCCTCTTTCTCAGCCACTTAATGACAGAATCTATCCTAAATCCTCAGATTGGTTCTGGAAAATCCTTAGAACCCTAGTCTTCACTTCCTTCTGCCTTCAGATCCTGTCTTCAAATCTCTGAGGTAAGACATTTTCTTATTTCAACCTGTGCTCTCTTCTCACCTTGAGGCGCAAATGTGATGGCCAGAATGGAGACTCCAAGGAGAAACATGAAGAGCGTCTGGCTTACTTGACGGCCCAGGTGATTCAGTGCCAAAAATGCAACATAATTGGCTGGGAGGTTGACTGCACCAAAAAGAACCTGGAACAGGAAAACATTGCTCCCTATGTACTGGAGGTGGAGAATCAGGCCAAAAAAGGACATGAAGTTTGCAAATCTGTGGTGAACAAAAATGAAAGACACTTATCATAAGGTTTAGAGCCTTTGTCTTACAAATGATGATAATAAATATTAGCCACGCAGCCAATGGTTGGTTTTAAAGTATAAAAACATGGTCTATTTTATGGAATAATTCCTCGCAAGGTGATGATTTTAAAATTCTAAAATTGGAGCTCCTAATTATTGTTAAGTTTTGGGGGAGGGTTTGGAGTGTTTTTTGTGGAGGATGCATGATGGAGCCTTCTAGTGTTTTAGAGCTTTTTTCTATATCTTTATCTGGGTGGTGGTTGCATATTTACATATGGAAATATTCACTGAGATGTATATCTTTGTGCACTTTACCGCTTGTAATTTTACCTCCGTTAAAATGGAAACAAACAAGTGAAGAAAGTTAAAGCCAATGTCTGTACCGTGACTGAAGTTCTCAGTCTCAGTTTCCAGTGATGAGATTGGTAGGGTGATATGATAAACAAAACCCGCCGTTGTATAAATAGCTCTGGGTCAGTATTTTTCATAACCCTTTGACTACTCTAAACACAGCAATTATCATTATGGCTTCCTCTGTATTTTATCTCAAATCTGTTCCCACAACATGTTGTATCCTTTGATATGGGATAGATTCATGTCTCCACTATTTTAGCATCCCTCACGCATTCTGAGAAGCCCACCTCACAAAGGACAGGAGACAGATGCTCTTACGCAGGTTGGGTGTGCGGAACAAGTCAAACACAGAAGGTTTGGTCTGTGCGGCCTCCAGCTCTTCCTGCAGGATGGATCTCACGACCTTCAACAACAACAACAGCAGACCGTTCAGTTGTCACACAACGGGAGGCACTGTGAGGCCCTCAACAGATGACAAGATAGATGATGTCCCTTTCCGTCTGCTGGAAAATATAGCCACTGAGGATGTAATGACAGGAGTAACAGTGGTATGACTAGAGAATTACAGAGTTAAAGGGGACTGAAGGAAATGATGCAGCAACAAAAATATTCAAACACAAGATTCGAGAGGACTACAGGGCATCAGAAAGGGAGTGTACCTTAGATACTCAGATTAGAAAGGGAATCAAATGCAGAGTTGCTTGGATTATGTTCCAAAGCTCCATTTGTGCCAGATGGGCATGAAAGACCTGAGAACTAAGCTTGGTTATCAGCTGGCTGTCCTGTGCAGAGAAACTGCTTATCTCAGGAAAAAGAACATTTCCTGAGAATCTTTATTTTGGTTCTTTTCTCAGTCACTTTGGGGGAAATCCTGGCATGTTGTGCCTCCATGAATGAGATGTCTAGAATTAAAACTGAGGATGAAATTAGGAGAGATCTTGGTATAGAATGATTTAAACCCAGAGTTGGTTATAATCTGGAGTTACTTAATAGCCCTGCAACATGCTAGGTATATACCTTGAGGAAGGTAATTAAATATTTCTAAAACTCAATTTACTTGTCATTTAAAAGAAGAACAGGTAGAAGAATCAGAGTAGGAGGAGAAGAGGTGGAGAAAAATAATGGCATTTCCCTCACAAGGATTTCCTGGTCCATACATGAGGCTAAAAATATGCATAAGGAATTATATCCAGCATACCTCAGATACTTACTTATTAGTTATTCAAACAGTATAGTCTGAATTCTTATCCCACCTCTACAAATGAAAACGTACCATGAAGTCCATTGGAATAATTCCATGAGGAATTCAGAGAAATGAAAGGCCACCCTAACTGAGGACCTACACATGCAAGAATGTCCTTTCATTTAAAGAACAAGCCCAAATAGTGAAATATTGGACTTACACTTTTAGAAGAGAGGAGTCAGGATTGCATCTAACACCAGAATCCCATGACCCACAGGCCATTGTCATGGATGATAATGTAAGAATGTGCTCAAATAATACTTTAAACTTGGGCCAGATGAGGGATGCAATGCCTGCAAGACTAGCCTTAAATTACATCCAATATCAAAGTTAAAGTTTGGGATATGGTGTGGTTATTTTACACTGGCCGTTTGTTTTTGGTGAGCAAGCAGAGACGTGAATAGTGTTAGCAGATGTATTTGGGGGGCGATGCCAGATCACTTACAGGAGCTCAAGGACTTCCTCCTACCTGGTAAAATCCTTATTCAGGGGAAAAGAGGCCCGTATTCAAATGGGAGCCTGCTGTATCTTCACTTTTTAAAAGGTACTTTTCTCTCTGATCTTCACTTCATTTTCTTGCTTAAAAAGTGCTTTGTACCACTCATAACACTATCCTGGGGTAAAAAGCATGAAACAGCCCTCGTCTGAACCCTTGCCCAGTGGCGTTCTGGAATCAGTGTGTAAAAATTCACAAAAACCCTTTGTTAAATTTTTAGATAGTTTGTAAAGCAGTTGCCATCTTGTTGGTGGCATGAAACTCACTGTGGTGGTAATAGTCACACCACGGAAATTGATAATTGCCACAAATCTGAGATCCATGCTTCTTTTCCTCTTGTAATGTTGAGTGTTAAACATTTACCAGCACACCCTGGTTTGACCCCTCTGTAAGTCATTTGGACTGCTCTCAACTGCAAATTTAATCATCTCTCTGCCTGGTTTAAACCTGGATAGTTCTACCTTAACCTGTAAGACCCATTTCAGATATAACTACTTCCAAGATGCATTCATTGCCCACATATCTGCAGTTCAGATTATATATTCCTCCTTGACAGTCACATTCCACCCTTGCTTTAATTCAAAGAGACTTTATCAAGCCCATCTTACTTGTTGAGTGTGATCTTTATGAAGATAGAAACTGTAGACTTTTCCCCTCTGCGACTGTCACAGGATCTGTCATCAAGTAGTCCTGAAATAAATTTGGAAGGGAAAGAGGAAGACAAAAAGAAAGAGGGACGACAGGGAGGGTGGAAGAAACTGGCTGAGGGTGGAATGCATTTAGAAGCTGAAAGACTTGAAATTCAAGAACCAATATAGGTATAAAACATGGATCGGGAGAGCTTTGAGAAGATGTTTGTCAATGAGATCAGAAATGGAGAAAATGGACATTTATTTCTTCAAAATTACAATTTATTATATTTAGAAAGAAATGTCTCTTAATGTAGAATAGCTGGGAAAACTCTGAAGTTTTATGGATGTAAGAGAAACCTGCGGAGGATTCTGGGGAGAAATTTGTGTTGTTCTCTCATAGTTGCCATGTCACTTACCATCACACAAGTGTGCCATCATTGAGTTTGTGAGAATCGAGTTTCAATTGAATACTTTTTAATGGTTTGATTGGACAGTGCACCTTGGGATCCTTTAAGAAAGTGTATTTGTTATACAGCCTGAAGTGTATTTCAGGCTGGGCTACTGTGGAGCATGAGTTCTTGTGTTTCTACTGGGTCTGAAACAATTAGGACAATAGAAGACTGAAAAAGACTGTCACACAGGAATAGGAGGAGGAAATTGGACAGAGCAGAGGTAAGAGGAGAGTATCAGAATTTGGAATGTACAGAGTTTAGAGCAGGAAGGAAGGTAGATAAGACCACAATTGCATTGAAATACCAGAACCAGTAGAATGAAATGAGCAGGGGAGGAGGACAATTTATTAAAAGGTAAAGAAAGAAAAGATGGAAAAATGAATCTGCCAAAGGATGACTGAAATAAGAACTGACCAAAAAGAAGTTGCCTGAGAAACACTGGTGGCTTAGGGTAGGGGCACTTTCTTCATAATCTTCATGTTTCCAAGAAGAAAGACTTTGAAAGAGTAATACTACAGACCACTTTCACTTTATACCTACCCTCACTGCCTCTTGGAGGACTGAGGTATTTGACTGGTAAATTAGGAGAATGCAATGGATATGCTTCAGTGACCCAGAATGCCTTTAGAATGAAAATTCTTTCAGATTTGCTGCCTGGGTCACACCTTATATTTAGCAATGCAGGCTCTGCATCTGTGGAAAAACCTGGCACTTGTGAATAAGTTCAGTTGTGGGTTGAAGTGTTAGCAAACTTATTGTTGCTTGAAATTTAGACACTTCCTCTATTTCAGTTTTCACTGTAGTGAAAAACGTAAGTTTTTGTTGTCATCTTTCTGAGCACATTAGCTATCCCTCAGGTGGGTGTGATTTAGGCAGAGGAAAGGTTTATCATTTACTGGACTCCAAGACAGCCAAAACTGGATTAATCAATGGATTGTTATTGATATGAAGGGGAACAGCTTTAAGTAAGAAGGATTGTCTGGAGTGAATGTGTTTGGCAATCTGTCAGACGGAGGTTAAACATGACTAAGACCACAGATTTCTGAATAATCTTTACAAAATTTAAAAAATGAAATTAAGGCAATTTTAGGTACTCATTCATGCATAGAATCCAGTTCCTTAACCAAATTTCATTTGTTCCTCTTGTACAATGTTGTCTTTCTTCTTCTTGGCACTGAGGTGATTGTCATTTGCCATTTACCCTGATAATGCATTGTTCCTTTCTTTCTTCCAGCTCGTAACACTTATTTTTTGTTATTTACCTGGCAAATAACTTTCCTGTAAGATTTAAGCTTTAATTCTTTGGATTGGGCCAACCTGGCAGGCAAAATACTAGGTGTGGGCTTGGAACTAAAGATACTTCCAAGATGTTAGTTGGCCCAAAATAATTTCCTATAAGTCAGGTATATATTGATACAGTCTCAGAGTGCCATAGAGCTCCACCTAAATTTCAAAATTTCTTTAAAAAAAGGACTATGCTGGGGCTTCCCTGGTGGCGCAGTGGTTGAGAATCCACCTGCCAATGCAGGGGACACAGGTTCGAGCCCTGGTCTGGGAAGATCTCACATGCCGTGGAGCAACTAGGCCTGTGAGCCACAACTACTGAGCCTGCACCTCTGGAGCCTGTGCTCTGCAACAAGAGAGGCCGCGATAGTGAGAGGTCCATGCACCACGACGAAGAGTGGCCCCCGCTTGCCGCAACTAGAGAAAGCCCTCCCACAGAAATGAAGACCCAGCACAGCCAAAAATAAATAAATAAATAAATAAACATTTACAAAAAAAAGGACTATGCCAATGGCTCTTTATCATCTCAGGGCCTCTCAGGGCCACTGCATCTGTGTAATAACCCCAGGCACCACGCCACCCTTCTCAGGACCCCAACAACATGTCTGCCTGTGGATCCCATCACCAGACCTGCCTTTGGCCCATGACCAGCAGCAGGCCCATCCAGGCACCATGAAATGAAACTTGCCTACCAACAACAGCACCTGTGGAGTCTGGCATCTAGCCTGTCCACAGACAATGGCACCAGGCCTGGCCACAGACCCCAGAACAAGTTCTGCCTCTCCATGGACGCTAGCAGTGGGCCCTCCCACCTGCAGACCCTGGCTGAAGGCACAGCCATATGTGGACTGAGGCAGTAGGACCACTATTGAACCCTGCTAACTGGCCCACCTGTAGTCTCTGCCAAGTGGCCTGCCCAGAATTTCCAGGGACTGGTGAAGAGCTTCCCTGCCAAAGCCAGACTGTAAAGACTGGAAGAAATAACTGCTTCTTCATATGCACAAACACCAATACAAGGCTGCAAGGATCACAAAGAATCAGGAAAACATGACATCACCAAAAGAACAAAATAAAGCACTAGTAACCAGTTCTTAAGAAGTGCAGATCTACAGACTGCCTACAAATATTTGACAATAATCATAAAGAAGCTAGTGAGCTGCAAGAGAACCCAGAAAGACAACAAAATGAAACAAGGAAAACAACACATAAAGAATATAAGGAGTTCAATGAAGAGACAGAAACCATAAAAAAGAACCAAACAGAAATTCTGGTGCTGAAGCATATAATAAATGAACTAAAAAATTCAATTAAGAGCTTCAACAGCATATTTGATCAAACAAAATAAAGGACCTATGAACTCAAAGACAGGCCATTTGAAATTACATAGAGGAACAGAAAGAAAACAGAATGGAAAAGCGTGAAGACAGCCTAAGGAACTTATGGAACAATATAAAAAAATCAATATACACATTATAGGAATCACATAAGGAGAAGAGAGAGAGAAAGGACCAGAAAGCTCATTTAAAGAAATAATGGATGAAAACTTCCCTTCTCTGGGGAGAGTGGTGGATATTCAGATTCACGAAGCACAAAGGACTCCCAGTAGGTAGACCCTAAAGAGGTCTACATGGAAACATATTATAACTAAATACTCAAAAGTGAAATATAAAGAGAGAATTTTGAAAGCAGCAAGAGAAAAGCGACTTACCACACTCAACAAAACTATAAGACCATCAGTGGATTTCTCAGCAGAAATTCTGTAGGAAAGGAAAGAGTGGAATAATATATTCAAAGTACTGAGAGAAAAACCTGCCAACCAAGAATGGAGTACCCAGCAAAAATGTCCTCTAAAAATGAGGAAGATAAAAACTTTCCCAGAGAAAAACTGAGGGAATTTGTCACTAATAGACGTGCCTTACAGGAAGGGGTAAAGGAAGTTGAAATGAAAAAGATACTAAACAGCAACACGAAAGAATATGAAAGTAAAAATCTCTATGGTTAAAGTAAATATAAGACAAATACAGAATAATCTAATACCATAATGGTGGCATGTAAATTTCTTTAACACTAGTATAAAAGTTAAAAGACAAAACTGTTAAGAATAACTAGAACCACAAAAATTATTAATAGATACATGATTTGAGAGAAGTGAATTCTGGCATTAATAACATCAAACATGTGTTTAGGGAAAGTAAAAGTATAGTTTTTGCTCATAATAGAATTTAAGTTGTTATCAGCTTAAAATAGACTGTTATAACTATAAGAAGTTTTATGCAAGTCTCATGGAAACAACAAAGAGAAAACCTACAGTAGATATACAAAATAAAAACAGAAAAGAATCAAAGTATTGTATATCACTATAAAAAATCAAATCACAAGGGAAGATAGCAATAGAAGAGAGGAAAAAAGAACAATAAAACAGAGAGAAAACAATTTATCAATTGTAAATACTTACCTATCAATAATTACTTTAAATGTAAATGGATTAAGCTCATCCATCAAAAGATATAGGGTGGCTGAATGAATTTTTAAAAAAAAGATCCAATGTTATGCTATCTGTAAGACAGTCACTTTAGATTTAAAAACACAGTAGACACAAAGTGAACAGGTAAAAAAAGACATTCCATGCAAATGATAACCAAAAGAGAGCAGGGATAGTCAACTTGTATACATAAAATAGACTTTAATCAAATACTGTCACAAGAGACAAAGAAGGTAATTTATAATGATAAAAGGATCACTGCAACACAAAGATATGACATATAACCCACAAAGATTGAATCAAGAAGAAACAGAAAGCCTCAATAGGCCAATAACTAATAAAGAGTATGTGGCAGTAATTTTAAAAATTCCAGAAACAAAAGCCTAACACCATAGGGCTTTTCAGGTGAATTCTACCAAACATTTGAAGATTAATTAATTAGATATTAATTAATTAATGCCAATCCTCTCAAACTCTTCCAAAAAATAGAAGACAGGGACAGTTCTAAACTCATTTTGTCAGACCAATATGATCCTGATACCAAAGTGAGACAAAGATACCATAAGAAAAGAAAAGAAAAGAAAAGAAAAATGCAGGCCAATATTCCTGAAGAACATAGTTGAAAAAATCATCAAGATATTAGCAAACCAAATCCAACAGCATATTGAAAGGATCGTGCACCATTACCCAGTGGGCTTTATTCCTGGGATGCAAGGATGGTTCAATATAAGCAAATCAATGCGATACACCAGATTAACAGAACGAAGGCTAAAGATCATGTGATTACCTCAATAAATGCAGAAAACACATTTGACAAAATTCAATGCACTTCTATGGTAAAAATTCTCAACAAATTAGATATTGAAGGAACTTACATGAAAGGCCATGTATATAAAGCCCACAGCTAACATCGTACTCTATGGTGAAAAACTGAAAGCTTTTCCCTTAAGATCTGGAACAGGACAAGGATCACACTTATTATTAAAAAAAATAATAAAAGGCATTCAAATCAGAAAGGAAGAAGTAAAATTGTCTGTTTGAAGGCAACATGATCTAATTTGTAGAAAACCCTAATACATGTCCAAAAAATTGTTAGAACTAATAAATGAATTCAGTAAAGTTGCAGGATACAAAATTAACATATAAAATCAGTTATATTTCTATACACCAGCCACAAACTGTCTAAAAATAAAATTAAGAAAACAATCCTGTTTGCAGTAGCATCAAAATAATAAAGTATTTAGGGATAAACTTAACCAAGGAGGTGAAAGACTTGTATACTGAAAACTATAATCCCTGAAGAAAGAAATTAAGGCAGATACTAGAAAATTGAGAGACATCATGTTCATGGATTAAACAAATAAATTAATACTGTTAAGATGTCCATACAACACAAAGCAATATGCAGATTCAATAAATCCCTGTCAAAATCCCAATGGCATCCTCTACAGAAATAGAAAAAACAATCCTAAAATTCATATGGAAACACAGACGGTCCCCACAGTCAAAGCATTTTTGAACAGAAACAAAGCTGGAAGCATCACATATTCTGATTTCAAAATATATTACGAAGCCACAGTAACCAAGAGTGTGATACTGGCACAAAAACAGACATATAGACCAACGGAACAGAATAGAGAGCCCAGCAATAAACTCATGCATATACAGACAATTGATTTCTGACAGTTGTGCCAAGAATTCACAATGGGGACAGGATATTGTCAGTAAATGGTGCTAGGAAAACTGGATATCCACATGCAAAGGAATGAAACTGGAAACTTACACTATAGACAAAATCAACACAAATGGATTACAGAATAAAATGTAAGATCTAAACTGTAAAATTCCTAAAGAAAACATAGGAGAAAAATTCGTTGATATTGGTCTTAGCAATAATTTTTTGGATGTGACACCAAAAGCACAGGCCATGAGCAGAAATAGACAAATCGTACTAAATACATCAAACTGAAAAGCTTCTACACAGCTAGGAAATAACTGACGAAATGAAAAAGCACCTACAGAATGGGAGAAAATATTTGCAAGCCATATGTCTTATCGAGGGTTAATATCCAAAATACATAGGAAACTCGTACAACTCAATAGTAAAAAAGCCAAATAACTTAATTAAAAAATTGGCATACGAACTGAATACACATTTCTTCAAAGACAGCATACAAGTGGCCAAGAGGTACATGAAAAAGTGCTTAACACCACTAGTTGTTAGGGAAAGGCAAATCAAAATTACGAGTTATCACTTCACACCAGTTAGGATGGCAATTATAAAAAAAAGTAATTAGTGTTGGTGAAGATGTGGAGAAAAGGGTACCCTTGTACACTGCTGTTAGGAATGTGAAATGGTGTAGCCACTATGAAGACAGTATGGAGTTTCCTCAAAAATTTAAAAATAGAACTAGTATATTATCCTGTAATCCCTCTTCTGGGTATATATCCAAAGGAATTAAAATCAAGATCTTGAAGAGATATCTGCACCCACATGTCCACTGGATCATTATTCACAATAGCTAAGATATGGAAACAACCTATATGTCCATCCATGGATGAATAGAATATACATATATGTGTGTGTGTGTGTATACACATATATATGTAAAATGGCATATTATTCAGCAATAAAAAGAAGGAAATTCCACCCTTTCCCACAGCATAATGAACCTAGAGGTCATTATGCTAAGTAAAATAATCCACGTGCAAAAGAACAAATACTACATGATACCACTTATACGAGGAATCTGAAAGAGTCAAACTCGAAGAAGCAGAGAGTAGAACGGTGTTTGCCAGGTGCTGGGGGATGTGAGAAATGGGGAAATATTTGTCATAGAGTACAAAGTTTCAGTTGTGCAAGATAAATCAATCCTAGGGATCTACTTTACAGTCTAGTGTCCAGGGTTATAATACTGTACCGTATACTTAAAAGTTGCTGTGAGGGTAGATCTTATGTTGCGTGTTATCACAAAAAAATAATGAAGAAAGGGCAGAGAGAGTTTTAGGAGGTAATGGATATGTTTATTGCATAAACTGTGGTGATGATATTTAGATGTATACTCATCTGCAAATACATCAAGTTGTGTACATTAAATACGTACAGCTCTTTGTATGTTAATCATACCTCAGTAAAGTGTTTTTTAAAAAATCTATCACACGTGTAAGTGAACTTATTTGCAGAAATGTTTTATCGCTTCTCTTTGGCTGTCTAGCTCCTAGCACTCTCTTTTTCCTGTTAAATGAGGGCAGATGGTTTCTCCTTGTCTCTATTAGCATCCTTTTCATTCTCTTGTCGTTGCAAACAAAAAAGTTAACAGCAGAAATACCATATGATCTGGCGATATCAATTATGGTTATATAGCCAAGAGAATGTACACAGGATATTGAAGAGATATTTTCATACTCATATTCATTGCCACACGATTCACATATGGAAACAACCTAAATGCCCATTAACGGATGAATGGATAAAGAAAATGTAGTATATTCATACCATAGGATATTATTCAACCATAAAGATGGGGAAAGCCTGCCATATGCTATATCATAGATGAATCTAGAAAATTTTGCTAAGTGAAGTAAGTCAGTCACAAAAGGATAAATAGTTCTCATAGAAGGACAAATACTGCAGGATTCCACTTATATGAGGTATCTAAAATATTAAAATAATAGAACAGTAAGTAGAATGGTGGTCACCAGGGACTGGGGACAAGGGAATTGAGAAATTGTTGTTTAATGGGTACAGAGTTTTAGTCATGCAAGATGAAAAAGTCCTAGAGCTCATTGTACTCATAGTTAACAATACTGTATTGTACAGTTAAAATTTTTAGATTTCATTCTATGCATTTTGACCACAATAAAAGTTATTTTTAAATATATGTTAAAATTTCTCTTTTTAATATTAAAACTCTGTGAAAAATGGAATTCTGACTCATACAGCTGTTCATGACCAAGCACCATGCCTACTACATTATAATTTTTCAATAAATAATTTATACATTCATGACATGATGAATGGTCTACTTTATGACATACAGCAGTGTCTGCCTTCCATACCTGGGGAAGAAAATAAAAAAAGAAAGATCTCTCTGAAGCATTTCCACTCAGTCATGTTCTTGGAACTTGTAATAAGTAGAATGTAAACGCCGCGAAACAGGGATTTGGACTATTGTGGTCATTACCGTATTTCCTATATAGAACAGAATGCCCTTTCAGTAAATATACCATGAATGGAAGCATATATGATTGACGTGACAAATAAGCCTCCTTATGCGCTATTCTGCATGGTCACTAAGCTGCCCTTCAACTTGCCTTACTATCCTGAAAAAAAAAACAAACATTGAAGTGTTAATTGGAAAGAAATGGATTCGTTTCGGTTACTTTCTCTAACACAAAGTGAGAACAATAACGACCTTTACAATCAAATACTGTACCATTTTTCTAGCTTCCACATATATGCGTTATCTACCTCTGTTGAGTAAAGTACCTCCATCCAGTCCTTTCGACATCAGCATCCTAGTGTTCACTCAAGCCATGTCGACAGCTCTTGAAGACCAGGACAAAGAGGTAAGAAGATCCCAGACCACACCAGTGTTCCCACCCTTTATTCACTTTATGGACGCCGACTAGTGTATATGTCAGGTCATGTGTTTCCTATATTCCATAACCAACTCCCTCTCCTGTTCACCTCCATGGTTAGAGCGTCTCCAGCATTCTTCCTTCCATTCTTGTGAGCAGCTTTTCTAAGTTCCTTTAAGCCCTCCTCGGGTTTGTTGGTGATAATCAGCCACCGAGCAGACTCTGCCAGCCACCTGATCAAAGAAGAGGACAGAGGTGCCATCAACTTTCATTGCCCTGAAATGCCTCTCCCCTCCCATCTAATACCTATCTCTTGTTTTGTTATACCAGGAAATATAAACTTAGGTTCTTTTGTACCATAACTAGGAAGCTGTGAAGATGACCTCTACATGCAGTACACCTTCACTGACTGCCAGGAATATAGAGTTGGAGTCATAGTGCCCTCCCCCCATTATTCAGGGGGATATTATCAGTTTTAGCAAATAAAACACTGTGTTTGGGCTTCCCTGGTGGCGCAGCGGTTGGGAATCCGCCTGCCAATGCAGTGGACACAGGTTCGAGCCCTGGTCCGGGAGTATCCCACATGCCGTGGAGCAACTAAGCCCGTGCGCCACAGCTACTGAGCCTGTGTGCCACAACTACTGAAGCCCGTGCTCCTTGGAGCCCGTGCTCTGCAACAACAGGGGCCACCGTGATGAGAGGCCCGCGCACCGCAGCAAGGGGTAGCCCCCACTCGCCACAACTGGAGAGAGCCCGCGCGCAGCAACGAAGACCCAAGGCAGCCATAAATAAATAAATAAAACCCCAAACAACAAGAAAATCCACTGTGTTTAGTTAAATTTGAATTCAGATGGACAGTGAATATGGGTAATTCTTGAGTATGACTGTCCCATGCAATATTTTGGACATACACTAAAAAGTATTTGCTGTTTATTTGAAATTTTACTTTAATGAGATACTGTATTTTATCTGGTTAGTAAATGAAAATACAGAATTCTTAGGTAAGTAGAAATTTCATATAAACAATGAATAATTTTTAGTGTAACTATGCTCCATACAATATTTGGCGTACTATACAAAAAAGTTTGTTGTTTTATCTAAAATTCAAGTTTAACTGAATGCCCTTGGTATTATCTGGCAACCCTACCCGTTCTGCTTCTTTAATTGTACATAGGACACAGATTAGTAGAGCATGTGCTCAAGAGTTGACTAAGACCACCCAGAATTCTTGCATCCTAATTTCAGGTACCTTGCATCTAGGATCCTCTAAGACGAAGGATGTAAGAAAGCTTATACCTTGAGGAAAGAAAGAAGACAAATAATGGTACAGAAAACACCAGCTGAAGGGTGTGCCAGTCTCGAATGGCAAAAGCTAGTCCTCCTAGGGTGATCTGTCCCATGCAAGCAGCACAGATTGACATGGTCATTCCCATGACTTGGAATTGGGGCACTGTCCATTCTACAACTGAAAGAAAACACAAGCAGGATTTTGACTTCAAACAAAGTTAGAATTTCAAAGTCAAAGTTAAGGCTTGGAAAATGTCAAAGACCCGAAGTATTGACTTACTAAGCACAGAAATATTTGTCAGGATGCTCATGGTAGAAAACCCAGCCAAGAAGCGTAGGGAGCAGTAAATGAAGAAGGTGGGAGCAAAGGCTGCACAGGTGTCAGTAATGGCGAGCTGGAGCAAACACCATCTGAGCATTAACCTCCTCCCAAACCTGAGAAATGGAAACAGGTTAGATATAGTGATAGTAACAACCTGTTGTAGAAATGAACAAAAAGAAGACACACTTTGAAATTTAGGGGATGTTTTGTTATTTTTATTTTATTTAAAAAATTTTTCTGTTTTTCTTTTTTTCCCCAGTTTTATTGAGATATAATTGACATACAGCACTGGACAAGTTTAAGGCGTACAGCATAATGATTTGTCTTACATACATCATGAAATGATTATCACAGTGTTTAGTGAACATCCATCATCTCATATAGATACAAAATTAAAGAAATAGAAAAAAATTTTCCTTGTGATGAGAACTCTTAGGATTTATCGTACTAACAGCTTTCATATATAACACACAGCAGTGTTAATTATATTTATCATGTTGTATGTTACATCACTAGTACTTATTATCTTATAACTGGAAATTTCTACCTTTTGACTGCCTTCATCCAGTTGCCCCTCCCCTCATGCCCGACTCTGGTAACCACAAAACGGATCTCTTTTTCTATGAGTTTGTTTTTGGAGTATAATTGACCTACAACACTGTGTTAGTTCCTGTTACACAACATAGTAATTCCATATTTCTATACATTTCAAAATGATCACCACGATAAGTCGTCTGTCACCATACAAAGATATTACATTGTTATTGACTCTATTCCCCACACTGTACATTTCATACCCTTGACTCATTTATTTTGCACCTGGAAGTTTATACCTCTTAATCTCCCTCACCTGTTTCTTTCCCCACACACCTGTCCCCTCTGGTAACTACCTGTTTGTTTGTTCTCTGTATCTATAACTGCTTCTCTTTTGTTATGTTTGTTCACTGTTTTCTTTCTTAGATTCCACATTTAAGTGAAATCAGTATTTGTCTTTCTCTGTCTGAATCATTTCACTTAGCATAATACCCACTAGGTCCATCCATGTTGTTGAAAATGGCAAGATTTCATTCTTTCATATGTTTTATATGTTTCATATATATATAATATATCTTCTTTATCCATTAATCTATTGATGGGCACTTAGGTTGCTTCTATATCTTGGCTATTGTAAATAATGCTGCAGTGAACTTAGGGGTGCGTATATTTTTTTGAATTATTGCTTTTGTTTTCTTCAGATAAATACCTAGGAGTGGAATTTGTGGGTCATACGGTAGTTCTATTTTTAATTTTTGAGGACTCTCCATACTGTTTTCCATAGTGACTGCACCAATTTACATTCCCACCAACAGTACATAAGCGTTCCCTTGTCTCCACATCCTCACCAATTTATTGTCTTTTTGATAATAGCCATTCCGACAGATGTGAGGCGGTTTCTCATTGTGGTTTTGATTTGCATTTCTCTGAGGATTACTGATGCTGAGCATCTTTTCATGTGTCTGTTGCCCATCTGTATGTCTTCCTTGGAAAAATGTTTATTCAGATCCTCTACCCACTTTTTAATTAGGTTGTTTGCTTTTTTGATGTTGAGTTCTATGAATTCCAGTATATTTTGGATATTATCCCCTTATTGTATGTATCTTCTCCCATTAAGTAGTAGCCTTTCATTTTGTTGATAGATTCCTTCCCTGTGCAAAAGCTTTTTAGTTTGATGTAGTCCCATTTGTTTATTTTTACTTTTGCTTCCCTTGCCTGAGGAGACATACACCCCGCCCCTCAAAATTGCTAAGACCCATGTCAAAGAATGTGCTGCTTATGTTTTCTTCTAGAATTTTTATGGTTTCAGGCCTTACATATAAGTCTTCGATTCATTTTAAATTTATTTTGTGCTTGGTGTGAGAGAGTGGTCTAGTTTGATTCTTTTGTGTGTAGCTGTCCAGTTTTCTCAACACCATTTATTGAAGAGGCTGTCTTTTTCCATTGTATATTCTTGCCTCCTTTGATGAGACTAATTGCCCATATAAATGTGGGTTTATTTCTGGGTTTTCTCTTGTGTTCCATTGATCTATGTGTCTGTTTTTGAGCCAGTATCATACTGTTTTGATTACTGTAGCTTTGTAGTATAGTTTGAAACCAGAGAGCATGATACTCCAGCTTTGTTCTTTTATCTCAGGATTGTTTTGGCTGTTTGGGGTCTTTCATGTTTCCATACAAATTTTAGAATTATTTTTACTAGTTCTGTGAGAAATACCATTGGTATTTTGATAGGGAGTGCATTGAATTTGGAGATTGCCTTGGGCAGTATGGTCATTTTAACAATATTTATTCTTCCAATCCTTGAGGACAGGTTATCTTTCCATTTGTTTTGTTGTCTTCAGTTTCTTTTATCAGTGCCTTATAATTTTCCAAGTACAGGCCTTTTACTCCCTCAGTTGGACTTATCCTTAGGAATTTTATTCTTTTTGTTGCAATTGTAAATGGGATTGTTTTCTTAATTTTTCTTTCTGATAACTTCTTGGTTAGTGTATAGAAATGCAACAGATTTCTGTATACGGTAAGTTCCCTACATATGAACGAGTTCCATTCTGAGAGCACATTCGTAAGTCCAATTTGTTCGTAAGTCCAACAAAGTTAGCTTAGGTACCCAACTAACACAATCAGCTGTACAGTACAGTACTGTACTGTAATAAGTTTATAATACTTTTCAAGCAAATAATGCATAAAAAACAAACACAAAAATAAAGAAAACATTTTTAATCTTACAGTCCAGTACCTTGAAAAGTACAGTAGTACAGTACAACAGCTGGCATACAGGAGCTGGCATCAAGTGAACAGGCAAGAAGAGTTACTGACTGGAGGAGGGAGGGGAGGTGGGAGATAGTAGAGCTGAAAGATCGTCAGCAATAGGAGACTGAGAGCAAGCTGCAATTGCACTCATGGGTGTCATTGATGGCACAGCTTCTGGTTCCTTGCTAGATTCAATTCTCTCTACCCTCTTGAAAGCACAATCCAGTGATGTCTTGGTAGTAGATCTTTTTTTTTTTTTTTTTCTCATCATAGATGACACTGTAGCACTGGATTCCATTCTGAATGGCTGCTGCAAACTTCATGTACTGTTCTACATTTTGGTCCTCTGTCTCAAAAACTAACAGTGCCTCCTCAAAGAAAGAAAATCCTCTTGCCATTTCCTGCATCATGCATCTCTTTGGTTCTTCAGTTACTTTTTCTTCCTCTTCTCTCTCTTCGCCCTTACTCTGGGCACATTCGCATCTTTGAAAGTTTTCAACTTACTGTATTAATTTTATATCCTGTAACTTTTGCCAATTTCATTGATGAGTTCTAGTAGTTTTTTGGTAGCATCTTTAGGATTTTCTGTGTATAGTATCTTGGCATTTACAAACAGTGACAGTTTTACTTCTTTGTTTCCAATTTGGATTACTTTTTTTTTTTTTTTGCGGTACGCGGGCCTCTCACTGCTGCAGCCCCTCCTGTTGCGGAGCACAGGCTCTGGACGCTCAGGCTCAGCGGCCACGGCTCATGGGCCCAGCCGCTCCGCGGCATGTGGGATCCTCCCAGACCGGGGCACGAACCTGGGGCCCCTGCATCGGCAGGCGGACTCCCAACCACTGTGCCACCAGGGAAGCCCTGGATTACTTTTATTTCTTTTTTCAACTGGTTGTTGTGACTAGGACTTCCAAATCTATGTAAATAAAAGTGAATAAAATTGATGAGAGTGGGCATCCTTGTCTTCATCCTGATATTACTAGAAATACTTTCAATTTTTCACCATTGAGTATGATGCTACTTAGCTATGGGCTTGTCACATATGGCCTTTATTGTGTTGAGGTATGTTCCCTCTTTGTTGAGAGGTTTCTTTTTTATCATAAATGGATGTTGAATTTGTCAAGGTTTTTCTGCATCTATTGAGATGATCATATGATTTTTATTCTTCAGTTTGTTAATGTGGTGTATCACATTGATTGACTTACAGATATTGAACCATTCTTGCATCCCTGGGTTAAGTCCCACTTGATCATGGTTTATGATACTTTTAATGTATTATTGATTTCTGCTCTGATATTTATGATTTTTTTCTTTCTATTAACTTTGGGTTTTGTTTGCTCTTCTTTTTCTCATTCCTTTAGGTGTAAGTTTAGGTTGTTTATTTGAGATTTTTCTTGTTTTCTGAGGTAAGCTTGTATAAAACTCCCTCTTAGCACTGTTTTTGTTGTATCCCATAGATTTCAGATCGTTGTGTTTTCATTTTCATTTGTCTCTAGGTATTTTTAAATTTCTTCTTTGATTTATTTAGTGAACCATTGGTTATTTAGTAGCATTTGTTTAACCTCCACATTCTTGTGGTTTTTGCAGTTTTTTTCTTGTATTGGATTTCTAGTCTCACAGCATTGTGGTCAGAAAAGATGTTTGATATGATTTCAGTTTTCTTAAATTTACTGAGACTTGTTTTGTGCCCTATCATATGACTTATCCTGGGGAATGTTCCATGAGTACTTGAAAAGAATGTGTATTCTGCTGCTTTTTGATGGGATATTCTATATATATCTATTAACTCCATCTGATTTAATATGTCATTTAAAGCCCTTATTGATTTTCTGTCTGGAAGATGTCTCCGTTGGTGTAATTGAGGTGTTGAAGTCCCCTAGTATTATTGTGCCATGTTGATTTCTCCCTTTATGTCTGTAAATATTTCCTTTATGTATTTAGGTGCTCCTATGTTTTATATATATATATATACACACACACATACATATATATTTGTGTATGTATGTATATATATATATAATTTTTATATCTTCTTCCTGAATTGAGCCCTTGATCATTATGCAATGGCCCTCTTTGCCTCTTGTTACAGTCTTTGTTTTAAAGTCTCTTTTGTCTAATATAAGTATTGCTATTCTGGCTTTCTTTTGATTTCCATTTGTATGGAATAACTTTCTCCATTCCCTCATTTTCAGCCTGTGTGTGTCTCTAGATATGAAGTAAGTCTTTTGTAAGCAGCATATATAGGGGTCTGTTTTTAGGTGTGTGTATCCATTCAGCAACACTATGTCTTTCAATTGGAGCATTTAGTCTATTCACATTTTTAATACTTATTGTTAGGTATGTACTAATTGTCATTTTGTTAATTGTTTTTATAGTTCTTTTTCGTTCCTTTCTTCTCTTTTGTTCTCTTCCCTTGTGATTTGATTTTACCTGTGATAGATTTTACTATCTTTATTGTTATCTTTGGATTCATTTCTCTTTTTTGGGGAGGTGGGGAGTGCATCTATTATAGGTGTTTGGTTTCTGGTTACCATGAGGTATATATATATATCAGTCTCTCTATATGTGTGATTATTTTAAGCTGCTGATCTCTTAACTTAAATGCATTTTAACAACCCTGCATTATTACTCCCCTCCCCCAACAATTATGGTTTTTGATGTCATATTTTACATCTTTTTTTTTTTTTTTGCGATACACGGGCCTCTCACTGTTGTGGCCTCTCCCGTTGTGGAGCACAGGCTCCGGATATGCAGACTCAGCGGCCATGGCTCACGGGCCCAGCTGCTCTGCAGCATGTGGGATCTTCCCAGACCGGGGCACAAACCCGTGTCACCTGCATTGGCAGGTGGACTCTCAACCACTGCGCCACCAGGGAAGCCCTCTTTTTGTTTTTGGAATCCTTTAAATACTTATTGCACATAGAGATGATTTAACTAATTTTCTTTTAACCTTTATACCTGGTTCATTTACTACCTTTACTGTATATATGCCTTAACCAATGAGATTTTTCCTTTCACAATTTTCTTGTTTCTTATTTTTTGAGTTTTGTACTCTTTGTACTTCCTGGACCAGGCTGTCTGTTTTCTTTCCCAGGTTAGGAAGTTTTCAGCTATTATGTCTTCACATATGTCCTCTGCCCCTTTCTCTCTCTCTTCCTCTTTTGAGATCCTTATAATATGAATGTTAGCCCACTTGATGTTGCCTCAGAAGTCTCTTAAACTGTACTTATTTCTTTTTATTGTTTTTTCTTTTTCTTTTGTTCAGCTTTAGTGATTTCTACTACTCTGTCTTCCAGTTTGCTGATTTCTTCCTCTTTATCACTTACTCTACTGATTCCTTCTAGTGTATTTTTCATTTCAGTTATTGAATTCTTCATCTCTGTTTGGTTCTTCTTTATATTTTCTAACTCTTTGTTAAAAGCTTCTTACTTCTCATTCTGTTCATCCAATCTTCTCTCGATTTCTTTGATCACGATTATGATCATTACTTTGAATTCTTTATTGGGTAGATTGGTTATCTCCACTTCACTTAGTTCTTCTGGGGTCTATCTTGTTCCTTCATTTGGAATGTCGTTCCTCTGTTTCCTCATTTTGCCTAATTTGCTGGGGTTTTTTAAACATCTTTATTGGAGTATAATTGCTTTACAATTGTGTGTTAGTTTCTGCTGTATAACAAAGTGAATCAGCTATATGTATACATATATCCCCATATCTCCTCCCTCTTGCATCTCCCTCTCACCCTCCCTATCCCACCCCTCTAGGTGGTCACAAAGCACTGAGCTGATCTCCCTGTGCTATGCGGCTGCTTCCCACTAGCTGTCTATTTTACATTTGGTAGTGTATATATGTCCATGCCACTCTCTCACTTCATCCCAGCTTACCCTTCTCCCTCCCCATGTGCTGAAGTCCATTCTTTTTGTCTGCATCTTTACTCCTGTCCTGTCCCTAGGTTCTTCAGAACTTTTGTTTTTTTAGATTCCATATATATGTGCTAGCTCTATTTATAATTTGCTGTTTTTATTTCTATGTATTTGGTAGGTTGGTTATGTTTCCTGACCTGAAGAAGTGGCCTTTTGTAGGAGTTGTCCTATCCATGCCAGTGGTGCAACTCCCTTTGGTCACCAGAGCTATATGCTCTAGAGGTGCCCCCTATGTGGGCCGCATGGGTGCTTCTGTTGTCGTGGATGCCTACTGTGCGCAGCCTCATAGGAGTTGCTGGTCCCCAGTCCAGTTGGTTGCCAGGCCCTGCCTTGTGCAGAGGCTGCTGGCTGCTGGCTGGCTGGGCTCGGTTGTAAGGAGGCTGATGCAGAGCCCTGCATTGTCCCAGGGCTAGTTCTGACCCTCTGGTGGGTGTGTTCTGGGGTGGCTGCTTTTTTGACCAGTGTTCCAGATCTAGTGTTGACTTGCTCGTCGTTTGGGTCAGTTCCTGACATACCTGGCTGTGAGGTCTGGGTTATTCTAAAGCTGTTTCTGGCCTGTTGGTGAGTGGGGCTGGATCCTGGGGCAGCTGGCCGAGGGGTCCAAGGTGTCTTGGAGCTGGTGTTAGCCTGCTGGCGAGTGGGCTGGGTCCTGACATGGTGAGCAGTGGAGCTGCCATGGTCCTGGGGCTGGAGTTTGCCTGCTGGTGGGCAGGGCTGGGGCCCAATGGGTCCTGGAGTTGATGCCTGTCCACTGCCATGTGTGTGGCTGGCCCAGGGCTAGTGCTGGCCATCTGGTGGGTGAAGCTGGCCATCTGATGGGTTCCAGATTCTCTGGTTGCCGGGCCCTGGGTGTCCTGTGGCTAGTGATGGCACACTGGTGTGTGTTGCTGGGTCCTGGGTCCTCTGGTGGAAATGGATGTGTGCTGGGGTGGCTGTGGCCTCAGGGGATCTTAAGGCTGCTCTCTTGCTGGTGGGTGGTGCTGTGTCCCTACATGGCTAGTTGCTTGGCCTGAGGCATCTCAGTACTGGTGTTGACAAGCTGGTGAGCAGGGCCAGGTTCTGGGAGAGGGAGGATTCCAAAATGGCACTAGCCAGCAGCAGTGTCCACATTGTAGAATGAGCTCCCCAAATGGCTGATGCCAGTGTCTATGTCCCCAGGGTGAGTTCCAGTTACTACCTTCGTCTCTGGGAGGCTCCCCAAGATCAGCAAGTGGGTCTGACCCAGGCTCCTTTCAAATTTCTCTTTCTGCACTGCATCGCAGAGCATGTGAGATTTTGTGTGAACCCTTTAATAGTGGAGTCTCTATTTCCCACAACCCTCTGGCTCCCCTGAAATTAAGCTCTGCTTGCCTTCAGAGGCAAACCTTCTGGGGGCTCATCTTCCTGATGCAGGACCCCAAGGCTGGGGAGATCAATGTAAAGTTTGGGCTCCTGGCTTCTTGGGGAGAACCTCAGCAATTGTAATTATCTTCCCTGTTTGTGGGTCACCCACCTGGGGGTATAGGTATTGACTATACTGAATCTCTGTCCTTCCTCCCTGTCTTTTTGTGGTTGGTTCCTTCTTTATATCTTTAGTTGTAAAAGATTTTTTTCCTGCTAGATTCTGGTCTTTCTTATCAATAGTTGCTATGTAAATAGTTGTAATTTTGGTGTGCCTAAGGGAGGAAGTGAGCTCAGGGTCTTCCCACTCCAATTATCTTGGCCGCCTCCCCCAAAACAGCAGTCTTGACTTTCTCCTCTATATGTGCCTCATTCCCTATCCTCCTTCATCTCACTAAATGGTATCAGCATTCATCCATTTCCTCAGCCTGGACACATAGATATCTTCCTTGACCCTCTGCCACACCATCACCTCCTTAAAAATCTGAAAGCATCAGGAAGTTCTACTGCATTGTCCTCAAATTATGACCCAAATCCAGCTATCTGTTACCATTTCTGTGGACATCTTCCTAATTCAAATTCCCACCATCTTTCCTAAGGCCTATTTTGACAGACTTTTAAAATGTCTTCCCTAACATGATTTTGGCTCTCTCAGTTAATTATCAATGGAGATTCAAGAATTAGGTTTAAAATATTCTATTATAATACTCCTCTTAAAAGCCTCTGATGCATACATTTCTGGTTCCAGGAATAAAGGCCTTATACCCTACTATTTGCCCTCCATTCCCTCAGAAAAGAAATATCATGCAGGTACATACATGAAAAGGAGCTACTGGAACATAGGTGAGAGTGAACAAAAGCAGATAGACTGTAATGGGGAGTGTATACTCTCTCAGATAAGAGCAGAGGGAGAGCAATATAAAGAACATCCTGTTTCCATGGCTTTTAGCCTGGAATAAGGTACAGTCCTCACAGTAAAGTGAATGAGGTGCATGAAAAAAACCTGCCATCCTGCAATCTGGAGAATCAGGGCACAGATGGTGGGAAGCTGGGAACAATGGAAAAAGTGGGGGTTCCAGCAAGGGAAAGTGGTAAAGAGGGGATCCCACAATTGTGTCTACCACACATCCCCCAGATGGCCCCTGAAACATACACCTGCAGAATAAGTTCAACTAAGGACAAAGATCTAAACTGAGGTCAGAGCTGCTGCATAAGAAACAGTTTTTAGTTTAATTTCAGGCATGAAAATTACTTGCTAAAATGAAGGAATCAGTATTACTGATGAATAATAATGGAAAATAGAATCTTCACAACTTAATATTTATAATATTCAAGATGTAATTCAAAATATCTTGATATGTGAAGAACCAAGAAAATGGAACTCATTCCCAAGAGAATGGAAATCTTTCAAATCTTCTCCTGAGATGAGACAAATTTTGGAACTAACCAACAAGGATTTTAAATATCAAAGATCCATTTGATGTGACTGATGAACCTACAATTATACGTCATTTTCCCCCAATGTTCATAGTTTACATTAGGATACACTCTTGGTGTTGTACATTTTATGGGTTTTGACAAATGTATAATGACATGTGCCCACCGTTACAGTATCATAAAGAGTAGTTTCACTGCCCTAAAATACCTCTGTACACTGCTTATTCATTTATTTCCCCCCCTACCAACTACTTATCCTTTTACTCTTTCCATAGTTTTGACTTTTCCAGAATGTTATATAGTTGGAATCACACAATATGTAGCCTTTTCAGATTAGCTTTTTTCACTTTGTGATACATATCTAAGGTTCCTCCATGTCTTTTCATGACTTGATAGCTCATTTACTTTTAGCATTGAGTAAGATTCTATGGTTTGATGTAACACAATTTATTTATGCGTTCATCTACTAAAGGACATGTTGGTTACTTCCAAGTTTTGGCAATTATGAATAAAGCTGCTATGAACATCCACAGGTAGGTTTCTGTGTGGACATAACTTTTCAAGTCCTTTGAGAAAGTACCAAGGAACTTAATTGTTAGATTATTTGCCAAGAGTGTGCTTAATTTTGTAAGAAACTGACAAAATGTCTTCAAACGTGGCTGTAACATTTTGCATTCCCATCAGCAACGAATGAGAGAGAGTTCCTGTTGCTCCTCATCTTTGTCAGCATTTGGTGTTGTCAGTGTTTTGCTTTTTGCCATTCTAATAGGTGTGCATTAGTATATCATTGTTTTAGTTTGCATTTCCCTAATGACATATGTTGTGGAGCATCTTTTCATATGCTTATTTACCATCTGTATAATTTCTTTGGTGGGGCGCCTTTCAAGTTTTCTGACCATTTTTAAATTGGAGTGTTCATTTTCCTTTTGTTAAGCGTTCTTTGTATATTTTGGATAACGATCCTTTTTCAGGTGTCTTTTGCAAGTATTTTTTCCAAGTCTGTGGTTTGTCTTCTCATGCTCTTAAGTTTCTTTTTAATTTCAGTATAATATATAAAATATGATTTGCTATTTTAACCACTTTTGACTGTATAGATCACTCACTGGTATTAATTACATTTACAATGTTGTGCAACCATCGTCACTAGCTACTGCCAAAATTTTTCAAAATCCTCAACAGAAACTTTGTACCCATTAAGCAATAACTCTCCATTCCTCTTTCTCCCCATCTTCTGGTATCTATATCCTACATTATTCTCTATGAATTTTCCTATTCTACATATTTTATATAAGTGGAATCATAAATATTTGTCTTGTCTTTTCTTATTTTACTTTACATGTTTTCATGGTTTTAGTATGATTCAGAACTTTATTTCCTTTATGGCTGAACAATTTCCATTGTATGTACATATCACATTTTATCCATCTGTTGATGGATACTTGGGTTGTTTTCATTTTCTGGCTATTGTGAATAATGCTGCAATGACATTGTTGTATAAGCTATCCGTTTGAGTTCCTGTTTTCAATTCCTTCTGTTTTATACCTAGCGATGGAATGCTGGGTCATGTGGTTTCCCTAAATTTAGCTTTTTGAAGAACTCCCAAAGTATTTGTCATAGTGGTGGCACCATTTTACCTCCCCATCAGTAATGTACAAGGTTCTAATTTCTCTATATCTTTGTGAATGCATGTTATTTTCCTTTTTTTTTTTTTGAATTATAGCCATCCTAGTAGGTGTGAAGTGGCCTTTTATTGTGGTTTTTGACTTGCATTTTTAAATGACATCATGTTGAGCATCTTTTTATGTACTTATGCACTATTTGTATAACTTCATGAAATAAATGTATATTCAAGTCCTTTGCCCATTTAAAAATTGAGTATTTTGTCTTTTTGTTGTTGAGTTGGAGTTCTTTGTATAGTCTAGATATTAAACCCTTTTCCATTGGTCTATTTACCTATCTATTCTTTATATATGATTTACAGATATTTTCTCCCATCAGATAGGTTATCTTTTCACTTTCTTGATAATGTCCTTTGATGTGCAAAAGTTTTTAATTTTGATGAAGTCCTATCTATATATATTTTCTTTTGTTGCTCAGGCTTTTGGTATTATATCTAAGAATACATTGCCAAACCCAAAGTCATGTAGATTTACACCTGTTTTTTCCTGAGTTTTATAGTTTTAGATCTTATATTTAAGTTGCTAATCCATGTTGTGTTATTATTTATTATGGTTTTAGGTAATCAAAGATAAGGTGACCATAGGTGCGTTGGTTTATCTCTGGGCTTTCTATCCTGTTCCATTTATCTATATTTCTGTTTTTGTGCCAGTATCATACTGATATGATACTATACATAGAGAATCCTAAAGATGCTACCAGAAAACTACTAGAGCTAATCAATGAATTTGGTAAAGTTGCAGGATACAAAATTAATGCACAGAAATCTCTGGCATTCCTATACACTAATGATGAAAAATCTGAAACTGAAATTAAGAAAACACTCCCATTTACCATTGCAACAAAAAGAATAAAATATCTAGGAATAAACCTACCTAAGGAGACAGAAGACCTGTATGCAGAAAATTATAAGACACTGATGAAAGAAATTAAATATGATACAAATAAATGGAGAGACAGACCATGTTCTTGGACTGGAAAAATCAACATTATGAAAATGACTCTACTACCCAAAGCAATCTACAGATTCAGTGCAATCCCTATCAAACTACCACTGGCATTTTTCACAGAACTAGAATAAAAAATTTCACAATTTGTATGGAAACGCAAAAGACCCCGAATAGCCAAGGCAATCTTGAGAACGAAAAATGGAGCTGGAGGAATCACGCTCCCTGACTTCAGACTATACTACAAAGCTACAGTAATCATAAGTGTTGCTTAATGGTAGAATGATTTATGAGTTCATGAAAATGCATGAGTAAAGAGAGCTGTGATCCAGAGACACTCACCTGTCTGATAAATGGCCATATATGATGCTTCCCACCAGCATTCCAGCCATGAATAAGAATTTGGCCATTGATTTTAGCGACTGAGATTCACATACCAGGTCCCACTGGAAGAGAAGGAAACCAACAAAGGAGAGCTCCACAACTTATAACCCCTCAGTGGAAACCTGATTGAAACAGTTTAAATGATTTACACGTTTCTTTGTTTCAGCCCTTTTTTCCTCTCCAGCTTCCTTTTTTACTTTAGTTGACTTTTATCATTCAGGTATCAGCTTAAACCTGTTGGTTATATTTATGCCTTTTTAAATTCCATAATAAGTGATCCTCAAATATGGCCACAGAGTGCAATCATTTGAGGAGATTTAAAAATTTACTGATGCCAGAATTTCATTACAGATCTTCTCATATGGTTGCTCTGGGGTACAGCGCTTGGAGGTTTTGATCAATATCCCTGATATTTCTAATTTTCAAGCCAGGCTGAGCATTACTGGCCTTTTAAACACATCGCATAAATTACTTGCTTAACCTTTGATCTTTTAAATAATAAAAGCCATATAATAGCAAGGTCACATCTATTTTTGAGTTCATTAGACTCATGAAATATATAGGTGTCTGACATTCAGTAAAGAAGTAATTAATATTTGCTGAAAGAATGAAGAATGAGCACCTAATAGTGACTAAAAATTCTAGAAGCTTGTTCATTACTCTGTTACCCTTAAACACCCAGACCATGCACTCATAAGATGTAAATGGGGCCTCTTACCTCAGTCACGACAGTGGAGGAGAAGGAGCTTTGGTCATACACCCAGCCGTCCACACAGGGTTCTGTGTCCAGATCACTCATGTTGCGGAAGGTCCCGTTCAGGTGAAGGAGCTGCCACTGGGGGAGGAGGAAGCGACGACACTTCTCTGGCCTCAGGTTTGAGTCCAGTGGGATGGAGATTCTCAGGAGGGTGTCTTGGCTGAGGGTCCCAGTGCCATTAGCAGAGTCAGTGTCATTGTCAAGGATGTGAACCCAGCAGCGATGACCAGGAACAGCTGCAGTGAAGTTCTCCAATAGAATATGAGGGTACACTATGAGGCTGGAGATACAAAGGAAAACCATCTGAAGGATCTGGAATCTCCCCAGGCCTCCAACTTGATCCAGGAGGTCCTGAAAGGCCATTGAGCTGAGCAGTGATCCCCAAGGGGAGGCAAAATGACTATTTAGAGAAGTTCAAAGGGAGAAAAAGTTTCCTTTCACTATGTCACACACTAAGTGTGTATTGATCCTGATCTCAGTATTAGCTCAATGGGCCCTGTCTCACCTTCACAGCAAGGCCATGGAAGCTATTTCTCCAACTTGTTTGGGGATCAGGTCGGTAACTGTCTTCTTTAAAGTCACAGAGAAATATTTTGCTGAGATGCTTCCAGCAATTGACAAAACTGTTTAAAGGTCTACTTTGTGAAAATTCTTTTTATCAGCAGTGTCCCAAAGTGACACTGGACTTTGAGCTACACATCTGTAAATAAAATAAAATAAACCTGCTACATGGTTTGCAGTCCCTTTCAGAACATGTCATTTGTCAGACTCAAAAGTGAAACGTCTTTTGTTTTTCTGTGAAAAGTACTGAAAGTAAGTGCTTTGCTTTTTAGTACTGACTTTTGATTAAAAGAGTTAATGAAAATAGTCCTGAGTTAATTTAAAGCAAGTGAAATATGATACAATATTTTTCTTTTGGTAAATGACATTATTCTGCTGAAAGTCAAATCAAACCATGACTTCACATGGAAAATAAATTACTCAAAATGGGGTCAGGGTGGGTAGTGATGGAGGGCAGAGGGCTAAGTCAGTGCGTAGAGAAGTTTATTTTTTACAGGCTTATAGATTCATTTGGATAACATTTGTGAGGACCTGCTCTGTTCTAGGAATACAGCATTGTGTTAGACAAGGTCTTTAAGTGTAAGACTATGGTGAGTAAGGGAGAGGTATGTAAGTAACGACAATCTGATATTATAAAACATATATATGGCAAATGCTCAATGTGCTATGGAAGAACTGAAGAGCAATATAGGAAAAATGTCACCTTTGTTAGCACTAAATCTTCTGCGGCGAGCCTCTTCTGACCAGCAGAAAGACGAGTCACCACACGCTAGATTCTTCTCGTATCACACTTTATTGGAGTACAGCTTGGTTTCAGACAGATGGAGGGAAGACCCCGAGCCTTGTTCACACTGGCTTTTTATAATGCACTATAACCCGTGGCAACCTGTGGTTGGCTGGTTAACTCAACGAGATATGTGCTGTTCACAATTTATTGGTTGCAATTCTGATCCTTTATTAGCATATTGGCTCGTCGTGGCGCATGTGTGGCACATAGCCTTTGGGCTACTCCCTGATAAGCGTTATCTGCGACATGGCAGAACAACGGCTTCCCACAATCTTCCATTAAATTTTTTTGAAGCCTTATTGTGGTATAATTCATATAACACGTAATTCTTTTTAAAATATACACTTACGTGGATTTTATTTGTTCACAGTTGTGCGTCCATGACTACGCTCTCATTACAGAACATTTTCGTCACCACAAAAGAAACCTGTACCCATGAGGCGTCACACCCCATTCCCCACTTTACCCCTAACTCTTAGCAACCACTAATCTACATCTGTCTCTATGGATTTGCCTAATTTATGTATTTCATAGAAATCACGTTATAAAGTATGTGGGCCTTTGTATCTGGCTTCTTTCTGTTTTTTTTTTTCACTTAACATAATGTTTTCAAGTTTCATCTATGTTGTAACATATGCCATTCTTTCATTCCTTTTTATGACTAATTAATTCTATTTTTGGCAATTAATTTGACTTTATTATTTTTCTACATATATATTTAATTTTTACTTTATATTGGAGTATAGTGGATTAACAATATTGTGTTAGTTTCAGGTGTACAGTAAAGTGATTCAGTTATACATATACATGTATCTATCCTTTTTCAAATTCTTTTCCCATTTAGGTTATTACAGAATATTGGGCAAAGTTCCCTGTGCTATACAGTAGGTCCTTGTTGGTTATCTATTTTAAATATAGCAGTGGGTAAATGTCAATCCCAAATTCCCAATTTATCCCTCCCCCCACCTTTTCTGTGAAACTGTTTCTGTTTTGTAAATAAGTTCATTTGTATCATTTTTAAAAAGATTCTGCATATAAGAGATATATTTGTCTTTCTCTTTCTGACTTAGTATGATAATCTCCAGGTACATCCATGTTGCTGCAAATGGCATTATTTCATTCTTTCTTACAGCTGAGTAATATTCCACCGTATATATATATACTATATCTTCTTTTTTTTTTTTTTTCTTTGTGTTATGCGGGCCTCTCACCATTGTGGCCTCTCCCATTGCGGAGCACAGGCTCCGGACGCGCAGGCTCAGCGGCCATGGCTCACGGGCCTAGCCGCTCTGTGGCATGTGGGATCTTCCCGGACCGGGGCACGAACCCGTGTCCCCTGCATCAGCAGGCGTACTCTCAACCACTGCGCCACCAGGGAAACGCTGTACTACATCTTCTTTATCCATTCCTCTGTTGATGGACATTTAGGTTGCTTCCATGTCCTGGCTATTGTAAATCTCATTGTAGTTTGCATTTATCTAATAATTAGTGATGTTGTACATCTTTTCATGTGTTTTTGGCCATCTGTATGTCTTCTTTGGAGAAATGTCTATTTAGATCTTTTGCCAACTTTTTGATTGGGTTGTTTGCTTTTTTTTTTTTTTTTTTTTTTTTTTTATTCCATTCTGTGAGTTGTCTTTTCGGGTTTTTTTGTTTGTTTCTTTCTTTCTTTGTTTTTATGGTTTCCTTTGCTGTGCAAATGCTTTTCAGTTTAATTAGATCCCATTTGTTTATTTTTATTTTTGTTTTCATTACTCTAGGAGGTGAATCCAAAAAATATTGCTGTGATTTATGTCAAAGAGTGTTCTATGTTTTCTTCTAGGAGTTTTATTGTATCTGATCTTAGTTTATTTTTGTGTAAGGTGTTAGAGAACGTTCTAGTTTCATTTTTTTACATGGAGCTGTCCAGTTTTCCAAGCACCACTTATTGAAGAGACTATCTTTTCTTCATTGTATATTCTTGATTCCTTTGTCATAGATTAATTGACTATAGGTGCGTAGGTTTACTTCTGGGCTTTCTATCCTGTTCCCTTGATCTCTATTTCTGTTTTTGTGCCAATACCATACTGTTTTGATTATTGTACATTTGTAGTGTAGTCTGAAGTCTGGGAGCATGATTCGTCCAGCTCTATTTTTCTTTCTCAAGATTGCTTTGGCTATTGGTGGTCTTTCGTGTATCCATACAAATTTTAAGATTTTTTTGTTCTAGTTCTGTGAAAAATACTATTGGTAATTTGACAGGGATTGCATTGAGTCTGTAGATTGCCTTGGGTAGTATAGTCATTTTGACAATATTGATTCTTCCAGTACAAGAACTTTCATATATCTTTCCATCTGTTTATGTCATCTTCAATTTCTTTCATCAGTGACTTACAGTTTTTAAAGTACAGGTATTTTGCCTCCTTAATTAGGTTTATTTCTAGGTATTTTATTCTTTTTGATGCAATGGTAAATGGGATTGTTTCCTTCATTTCTCTTTCTGATCTTTCATTGTTAGTGTGTATGAATGCAAGAGATTTCTCTGTATTAATTTTGTATCCTGCAAATTTACTGAATTCATTGATGACCTCTAGTAGTTTTCTGGTAGCACCTTTAGGATGTTCTATGTATAGTTTCATGTCATCTGCAAACACTGACAGTTTTCATTCTTTCTTTCCAATGTGGATTCCTTTTATTTCTTTTTCTTCTCTGATTGCTGTGGCATTTGCCTTATATATTGACTTGCTCCTATGTTGGCTGCATATATATTTACAATTGTCATAACTTATTCTTGGACTGATGCCTTGATCATTATGTACTATCCTTCTTTGTCTCTTGTAACAGTCTTTTTTTTTTTTAACAACTTTATCGGAGTATAACTGGTTTACAATGGTGTGTTGGTTTCTGCTTTATAACAAAATCAGTTATACATATACATATGTCCCGATATCTCTTCCCTCTTGCATCTCCCTCCCTCCCACCCTCCCTATCCCGCCCCTCTAGGTGGTCACAAAGCACCGAGCTGATCTCCCTGTGCTATGCAGCTGCTTCCCACTAGCTACCTATTTTACATTTGGTAGTGTATATATGTCTGTGCCACTCTCTCACTTTGTTCCATCTTACCCTTCCCCTCCCTGTATTCTCAAGTCCATTCTCTAGTAGGTCTGTGTCTTTATTCCCGTCTTGCCCCTAGGTTCTTCTGACCTTTTTTTTCTTTTTCTTTTTCTTTTTCTACATTCCATATATATGTGTTAGCATACGGTATTTGTTTTTCTCTTTCTGACTTAGTGCACTCTGTATGACAGACTCTAGGTCCATCCACCTCACTACAAATAACTCAATTTCGTTTCTTTTTATGCCTGAGTAATATTCCATTGTATATATGTGCCACACCTTCTTTATCCATTCATCTGTTGATGGGCACTTAGGTTGCTTCCATGTCCTGGCTACTGTAAATAGAGTTGCAATGAACATTGTGGTAATTGACTCTTTTTGAATTATTGTTTTCTCAGGGTATATGCCCAGTAGGGGGTTGCTGGGTCGTATGGTATTTCTATTTTTAGTTTTTTAAGGAACCTCCATACTGTTCTCCATAGTGGCTGAACCAATTCACATTCCCACCAGCAGTGCAAGAGTGTCCCCTTTTCTCCACACCCTCTCCAGCATTTATTGTTTATAGATTTTTTGATGATGGCCATTTTCACCAGTGTGAGGTGATATGTCATTGTAGTTTTGATTTCCATTTCTCTAATGATTAACGATGTTGAGCATTCTTTCATCTGTTTCTGGGCCATCTGTATATCTCCTTTGGAGAAATGTGTATGTAGGTATTCTGCCCATTTTTGGATTGGGTTTCTGTTTTTTTGATATTGAACTGCATGAGCTGCTTGTAAATTCTGGGGATTAATCCTTTGTCAGTTGCTTCATTTGCAAATATTTTCTCCCATTCTGACGGTTGCCTTTTCATCTTGTTTATGTTTTCCTTTGCTGTCCAAAAGCTTTTAAGTATCATTCGGTCACGTTTGTTTTTTTTGTTTGTTTGTTTTTATTTCTATTTCTCTAAGAGGTGGGTCAAAAAGGATCTCGTGTGATTTATGTTATAGAGTGTGCTGCCTATGTTTTCCTCTAAGAGTTTCATAGTGTCTGGCCTTACATTTAGGTCTTTAATCCATTTTGAATTTATTTTTGTGTATGGTGTTAGGGAATGTTCTAATTTCATTCTTTTACATGTACCTGTCCAGTTTTCCCAGCACCATTTATTGAAGAGGCTGTCCTTTCTCCACTGTACATTCCTGCCTCCTTTATCAAAGATAAGGTGTCCATATGTGCGTGGGTTTATCTCTGGGCTTTCTATCCTGTTCCACTGATCTATCTTTCTGTTTTTGTGCCAGTACCATACTGTCTTGATTACTGTTGCTTTGTAATATAGTCTGAAGTCAGGGAGCCTTATTCCTCCAGCTCCTTTTTTCGTTCTCAAGATTGCTTTGGCTATTCGGGGTCTTTTGTGTTTCCATACAAATTGCGAAATTTTTTGTTCTAGTTCTGTGAAAAATGCCAGTGGTAGTTTGATAGGGATTGCATTGAATCTGTAGATTGCTTTGGGTAGTAGAGTCATTTTCACAATGTTGATTCTTCCAATCCAAGCACATGGTATATCTCTCCATCTGTTTGTATCATGTTTAATTTTTTTCATCAGCATCTTGTAGTTTTCTGCATACAGGTCTTTTGTCTCCTTAAGTTGGTTTATTCCTAGGTATTTTATTCTTTTTGTTGCAATGGTAAATGGGAGTGTTTCCTTAATTTCTTTTTCAGATTTTCCATAATTAGTGTATAGGAATGCAAGAGATTTCTGTGCATTAATTTTGTATCCTGCTACTTTACCAAATTCATTGATTAGCTCTAGTAGTTTTCTGGTAGCATCTTTAGGATTCTCTATGTATAGTATCATGTCATCTGCAAACAGTGACAGCTTTACTTCTTCTTTTCCGATTTGGATTCCTTTTATTTCCTTTTCTTCTCTGATTGCTGTGGCTAAAACTTCCAAAACTATGTTGAATAATAGTGGTGAGAGTGGGCAACCTTGTCTTGTTCCTGATCTTAGTGGAAATGCTTTCAGTTTTTCACCATTGAGGATGATGTTTGCTGTGGGCTT
>NW_020173674.1:8564416-8576180 GCF_003031525.2 Neophocaena asiaeorientalis asiaeorientalis
GTATATTGAAGAATCCTTGCATTCCTGGGATAAACCCCTCTTGATCATGGTGTATGATCCTTTTAATGTGCTGTTGGAGTCTGTTTGCTAGTATGTTGTTGAAGATTTTTGCATCTATGTTCATCAGTGATATTGGCCTGTAGTTTTCTTTCTTTGTGATATTCTTGTCTGGTTTTGGTATCAGAGTGATGGTGGTCTCATAGAATGAGTTTCGTAGTGTTCCTCCCTCTGCTATATTTTGGAAGGGTTTGAGAAGGATAGGTGTTAGCTCTTCTCTAAATGTTTGGTAGAATTCGCCTGTGAAACCATCTGGTCCTGGGCTTTTGTTTGTTGGAAGATATTTAATCACAATCTCAATTTCAGTGCTTGTGATTGGTCTGTTTATATTTTCTATTTCTTCCTGTTCAGTGTCGAATATTGTGCTTTTCTAAGAATTTGTCCATTTCTTCCAGGTTGTCCATTTTATTGGCAAATAGTTGCTTGCAGTAATCTCTCATGATCCTTTGTATTTCTGCGGTTTCAGTTGTTCCTTCTCCTTTTTCCTTTCTAATTCTGTTGATTTGAGTCTTCTTTTTTTTCTTGATGAGTCTGGTTTATCAATTTTGTTTATCTTCTCAAAGAACCAGCTTTTAGTTTTATTGATCTTTGCTATCGTTTCCTTCATTTCTTTTTCATTTATTTCTGATCTGATCTTTATGCTTTCTTTTCTTCTGCTAACTTTGGGGTTTATTTATTCTTCTTTCTCTAATTGCTTAGATGTAAGGTTAGGTTGTTTATCTGAGATGTTTCTGTTTCTTAAGGTAGGATTGTGTTGCTATAAACTTCCCGCTTAGAACTGCTTTTGCTGCATCCCATAGGTTTTGGCTCATAGTGTTTTATTGTCATTTGTTTCTAGGTATTTTTTGATTTCCTCTTTGATTTCTTCAGTGATCTCTTGGTTATTAAGTAGTGTATTGTTTAGCCTCCATGTGTTTGTATTTTTTACATATTTTTTCCCTGTAATTGATATCTAGTCTCATAGCGTTGTGGTCAGAAAAGATACTTGATATGATTTCAGTTTTCTTAAATTTACCATGCCTGATTTTGTGACCCAAGATATGATTTATCCTGGAGAATGTTCCATGTGCACTTGAGAAGAATGTGTATTCTGTTGTTTTTGGATGGAATGTCCTATAAATATGAATTAAGTCCATCTTGTTTAATATATCATTTAAAGCTTGTGTTTCTTTATTTATTTTCATTTTGGATGATCTGTCCATTGTTGAAAGTGGGGTGTTAAAGTCCCCTACTATCATGGTGTTACTGTCGATTTCCCCTTTTCTGGCTGTTAGTATTTGTCTTAGGTATTGAGGTGCTCCTATGTTGGGTGCATAAATATTTACAATTGTTATATCTTCTTCTTGGTTTGATCCCTTGATCATTATGTAGTGTCCTTTGTCACGTGTAGTAGTCTTTGTTTTCAAGTCTATTTTGTCTGATATGAGAATTGCTGCTCCAGCTTTCTTTTGAGTTCCATTTGCATGGAATATCTTTTTACCTCCCCTCACTTTCAGTCTGTATGTGTCCCTAGGTCTGAAGTGGGTCTCTTGTAGACAGCATATATACAGGTCTTGTTTTTGTATCCATTCAGCCAGTCTATGTCTTTTGGTTGGAGCATTTAATCCTTTTACATTTAAGGTAATTATCGATGTGTATGTTCTTATTACCATTTTCTTATTTGTTTTGGGTTTGTTATTGTAGGTCTTTTCTTTCTCTGTGTTTCCTGCCTAGAGAAGTTCCTTTAGCATTTTTTGTAAAGCTGGTTTGGTGGTGCTGAGTTCTTTTAGCTTTTGCTTGTCTCTAAAGGTTTTAATTTCTCTGTCAAATCTGAATGAGATCCTTGCTGGGTAGAGTAATCTTGGCTGTAGGTTTTTCTCCTTCATCACTTTAAATATGTCCTGCCACTCCTTTCTGGCCTGCAGAGTTTCTGCTGAAAGATCAGCTGTTAAGCTTATGGGGATTCCCTAGTGTGTTATTTGTTATTTTTCCTTGCTGCTTTTAATATTTTTTCTTGGTATTTAATTTTTGATAGTTTGATTAATATGTGTCTTGGCGTGTTTCTCCTTGGATTTATCCTGTATGGGACTCTCTGTGCTTCCTGAACTTGATTAACTATTTCCTTTCCCATGTTAGGGAAGTTTTCAACTATAATCTCTTCAAATATTTTCTGAGTCCGTTTCTTTTTCTCTTCTTCTTCTGGGACCCCTATAATTTGAATGTTGGTGCATTTAATGCTGCTGTAATCTTGACTGTTAATTCCTTCTACTAACTTTTGGCTTAGTTTGTTCTCTTTTCTACTTCTTTGAGGTATAAAGTTAGATTGTTTATTTAAGATCTTTTTTCTTTCTAACATAGACATTTGTTAATATAAAATTCACTTTTACTAGTATCTTGCCACATCTCAGAAATTATGGTGTGCTGTGATTTTGTTTTTGTTTGTCTCAGATATTTTTAAAACCCTCTTTCAATTTCCTCTTCAGTGGAATGTTTGTTCAAGAGTGTGTTGTTAATGTCTACGTATTTGTAATAAAAATATAAGTGCCCAATTAACTGGGTATAGAAGGAACATACCTGAACATAATAAAAATGATATACAACAGGTCTTCAGATAACATCACACATAGTAGTGACACTTTGAAATATTTCCCTCTATGTTCAGGGGAAAAAAGTGTGCCCACTCACACCTCTCCTATCAACATAATCCTGGAATTCCTACTCAGAGCTACCAGGAGAGAAAAAGAAGTAAAATGTATCCATACTGGAAAGGAGGAATTATATTCTCTGTGGTTGCAGATGATATGAACTTGTACATAGAAAATCCTGTAAACTCAACCAAAAAAATTTGTTAGAACTAATCTACAAATTCAGTAACTTTGTAGGATACGAAATCAACATATAGAGATCAAATGCATTTCTACATGCTAACAAAGAAATATCTGATTCCTCCAGCTCCGTTTTTCTTTCTCAAGATTGCTTTGGCTATTCAGGGTCTTTTGTGTTTCCATACAAATTGTGAAATTTTTGTTCTAGTTTTGTGAAAAATGCCAGTGCTAGTTTGATAGTGGTTGCATTGAATCTGTAGATTGCTTTGGGTAGTAGAGTCATTTTCACAATGTTGATTCTTCCAATCCAGGAACATGGTATATCTCTCCATCTAATAGAACTACCATGCCACCCAGCAATCCCACTACTGGGCATATACCTGAGATACAATTCAAAAAGAGTCATGTACCAAAACATTCATTGCAGCTCTATTTACAATAGCCAGGACATGGAAGCAACCAAGGTTTCCATCAACAGATGAATGGATAAAGAAGATGTGGCACATATATACAATGGAATATTGCTCAAAAGAAACGAGATTGAGTTATTTGTAGTGAGGTGGATGGACCTAGAGACTGTCATACAGAGTGAAGTAAGTCAGAACGAGAGAAAAAAATACCATATGTTAACACATATATATGGAATCTAAAAAAAAAACAATGGTCATGAAGAACCTAGGGACAAGATGGGAATAAAGATGCAGACCTACTAGAGAATGGACTTGAGGATATAGGGTGGGGAAAAGGTAAGCTGGGGCAAAGTGAAAGAGTGGCATGGACATATATTCACTACCAAACGTAAAATAGATAGCTAGTGGGAAGCAGCCGCATAGCACAGGGAGATCAGCTTGGTGCTTTGTGACCACCTAGAGGGGTGGGATAGGGAGGGTGGGAGGGAGGGAGATGAAAGAGGGAGGAGATATGGGGACATATGTATATGTATAACTGATTCACTTTGTTATAAAGCAGAAACTAACACACCATTGTAAAGCAATTATACCCCAATAAAGATGTTAAAAAAGAAAAAAAGAAGTTCTGAAAAAGCTGATAAAACAACAGTCCCCACAGAGCTACTAGAGAAACGACTTGAGGATACAGGGAGGGGGACGGGTAAGCTGGGACTAAGTGAGTGAGTGGCAAGGACATATATACACTACCAAACCTAAAATCGATAGCTAGTGGGAAGCAGCCGCATAGCACAGGGAGATCAGCTTGGTGCTTTGTGACCACCTAGAGGGGTGGGAGAGGGAGGGGGGGAGGGAGGGTTACGAAAGATGGAGGAGATATGGGGACATATGTATATGTATAACTGATTCACTTTGTTATAAAGCAGAAACTAACACACCATTGTAAAGCAGTTATACTCCAGTAAAGATGTTAAAAAAAAAAGAAAGAAAGAAACAGTCCCATTTACTATAGCATCAAAAACAATAAAATAATTAAGTATAATTTTATCCAAGGAGATGAAAGATCTGGACACTGAAAACAAGACTTTGATGAAAGAATGTAAGACATAAATAAATGGAAAGATGACCCAAGTTCATATTAGAAAAATTAGTATTTTTACAATGTCCGTAGTACGCAAAGCCATCTATAGATTCAGTGCAATCTCTTTCAAAATTCTAATGACATTTTTCACAGAAATAGAAAAACTATCCTAAAATTTATGTGAAATCACCAATGACCTAAATAGTCAAAGCAATCCTCACAAAGAAGATCCAAGCTAGAAGCATCACACTTTTGATTTCAAAATATACTACAAAGCTATAGTAATAAAACAGAATGGTACTGGCATTAAAATAGACCATAAACCAATAGAAAAGATTTATGATCCCAGAAATTAAGTCTTCAGATACCATATGTGGTAAAGAAGCCAATAACAGTGTCTTCAGTAATCGTATTGAGAAAACTGTATAATCACATAGAGAAGAATGAAGTTTGACCCCTATATACACAATTGAAAAAATTCACTCAAAATGGATTAGACTTACACAATACCCCGAAACAGTAAAATTCCTGGAAAAAAAGATAAGGACAAAGCCCCTTGACATTGGTCTTGAAAACAGTGTTTTGGATATATTAGACTTCTGAACTGGCATAAGGGTACATCTCGTTGTTTTCATTTGTAATTCTCTAATGATTAGAGATGTTATGCATCTTTTCATATACCTGTTCACTATTTCTATGTGATCTTTGGAGAAATACCTATTGATTTCCTTTGCCCATTTAAAAAGTCAGGTTATTTGTGGATTTTTGCCATTGGTTGTAGTAGTTCCCTGTAAATTTTGGATAGTAACTCTTTATCAGCTATATGACTTTCAAATATTTTCTCTCATTCTGTAGGTTTCCTTTTCACTTTGTTGATCATTTCCTTTGCTTTGCAAAGTTTTTTAGTTTGACATAATCCCACTTTGTTTTTCCTTTTCATGATGGTATTCAGAAGCTTTTTAGTTTAAAATCTTTAGCTTAGCTATAAGACTCCCTCTTCTTTCCTTAAGTTTCCACACTCATCACCTGTCATAACCCACTTCCACACACAGCCACACATATCTATCACCCTATGCCCATATAAAGAGATCAATCAGCATTTTACTGTGAATCATCGTAAAGGGTTCAGTTGGAAGACTGGCCAATATGAGCACTCTGACCCTGAAATCTTTTATGAATTACACTGAGGTGATACGTTCAGAGTCCACAATTTTCAGCTGTAGGATTAAATGATGTTAGGCTTACAGACAACAAGGGATACTTTAAGCCTTTCACCTCCCCTACAGGAGACTTGCATGTATGGCTGCCATGGTAGTCCTCTTACTTTCAAATGATTACTGCCAGGCACAGAATAACCCAAACCTCTCACACACAAGTTATAACACCAGGGGTCTACAGATTAATTACCTTACATGCTTGCAAGTATTACCTCTAACGAGGCTTTTTTTTTTTTTTTACAGAATCAAACATCCAGATTATAGCCACAACATGTCTTAATTCAACTTCAGCACCAAGTAACAAAGCACCAGGTTTTATAGAATGAATACTAATTGCAGTGGGGTAACCACAGCATGGTGACTGATGTAGGAAGCCACAGCATTTAGCTCACTGAATCTGTAAGGTGCTTAATATAGAAGCTATGGCAAAGGCCTGCATTCCTTTTACTTCCCATTGGCAACTCCTTCTCATCTCTATAAATGAAGTTTAGGGTAACTTGCCTCTAAATGCTGTTCTGAAATGTTCCCAGATCTCATAAAGAGGTCATTTCTGTGTCCAGTACAGAGAGCTCTGTGGCAACAAAATGGCATTTATCACAATGAGTCTAATTCTGCAATTCCATCTATAGCTCCCTGGGAACCAAGGCAACCCACAACAGTTTAAATTGTATACTGGGGGAGCTCAATAAAGACTTCTTTATGAAACAGTTAATCATAAACTGTGAAAACACCACAGAGGAAGGGCAGCAGTGAGCTAGAGACACTCATCCGTCTGAGAGATGGCCATATATGAGGCCCCACACCAGCATTCCAGCCCTGAATCGGGATTGAACCACTCGTTTCTGTGACTGATGATCACATACGAGGTCCCACCGGAAGAGAAGGAAACCAGCACAGAGGAGCTTCACAGCATCTTGTATCCCTTGATGTGCACTGACTCCAATAGCCCTCAGTGAACACACCCTATGGCTTCCTTTACTACATCTACTCATCTGAATCATTCATGTCTCAGCTTAAGCATATATTTTCTAGAATTCCTCAGCTAACTCTCCTAGGTTATCTTGGGGCCAATCTTTACATTCACTTAACACTGCATACCTCAGTAGACCTCAATATTTGCACACATTGAAAACACTGAAGTTTTTTTTTTGAAGATGTTGGGGGTAGGAGTTTATTAATTAATTTTTGCCGTGTTGCATCTTCGTTTCTGTGCGAGGGCTTTCTCTAGTTGTGGCAAGCGGGGGCCACTCTTCATCGCGGTGCACGGGCCTCTCACTATCGCAGCCTCTCTTGTTGCGGAGCACAGGCTCCAGAAGCGCAGGCTTAGTAGTTGTGGCTCACGGGCCTAGTTTCTCCGCGGCATGTGGGATCCTCCCAGACCAGGGCTCGAACCCGTGTCCCCTGCATTAGCAGGCAGATTCTCAACCACTGCACCACCAGGGAAGCCCCACTGAAGTTTTTTTTCAACACTGATTCCCAGATTTCACACCCAGAGTGAAATGCACTCCAATTTGTTTCTCAGACAAGTAGCCAGGACATGGAATTTTTTAAAAAACTAACAAATAGTTGCAATTTGCAACTAGGTTGAGAGCAAACGACCAAGAATAATTTTCCACAATTTATATCAAGTACTTATCCAACCATCAATCTTCACATTAAATTTAAAGCTTTGTGATAGTGAAATTCATGTCTAGTTTGTTGATTTCACTGTCATCAATTGTGCTATAAGTGCTTGGCAATTAAATAGATAAGCAATCACTTTTCCTAAAAGAATGAAAGAGAGGTGGCTACATTATCTACTCAGCAACTGAACGGTTGAACTGTGTTTATTTTATGCTATTGTAAACACCCATAACATGAACTCACGACAGGTAAATGGGGACTTTACCTCAGTCACGATGGTGGAGGAGAAGGAGCTTCGGTCATACACCCAGCCGCCCACGCAGGGCTCCGTGTCCAGGTCAGTCATGTTGGGGAAGGTCCCATTCAGGTGAAGGAGATGCCACTGGGGGAGGAGGAAATGATGACATTTCTCTGGTTTCAAGCTAGCATCTAACGGGATGGAGATTCTCAGGAGGACATCAGGGCTGAGGGTCCCAGTGTCATTATCAGAGACAGTGCCATTATCAAGGATGTGGACCCAGCAGCGATGACTAGGAATGGCTGCAGTGAAATTCTCCAATAGTAGATGACAAACTACTATCATGAGAGAAGGAAGAATTAAAACCAGCTGAAGGGGCTTCCCTGGTGGCACAGTGGTTGGGAGTCCGCCTGCCGATGCAGGGGACGCAGGTTCGTGCCCCGGTCCAGGAGGGTCCCACATGCCGCGGAGCGGCTGGGCCCGTGAGCCATGGCCACTGAGCCTGCGCGTCCAGAGCCTGTGCTCTGCAACGGGAGAGGCCACAACAGTGAGAGGCCAGCGTATCGCTAAAAAAAAAAAAAAAAAAACCAGCTGAAGGATCTGGAATTTCCCCAGGTCACCAAATTCATCCAGGAGTTCCTCAAAGGCCATTGTGTACAGGTGATCCTCACGAAGAGTCAGGATGACTTTAGCTACAACTTCAAAGGGAGAAAAACATTTCCTTTCACTAATTGACACTAAGTCTATGTGACCTCACACCAGTTTCTCATCAATGGTTCCTGTGACCTCACTACTGCAACAGAGCAGTGGAAGCAATGTCCCCAGTCCTTTTGGAATCAGGAGGTATTTCTTCTTTAGAAAAGTCACAGAGAAAATAATTTACCAAAGATACTTCTCTCTGATGACCATTAAATCTGTTTAAAGTTTTACTCTCTGAATGTGCTTGGGCTCAGTGATTTCTGTAAAGTCAAATTTGGACTTTGGCATGTACAATGGTCTCTAATCAAGCTAAAATAAGGCTGATACAGGGTCTTCAGTCACTTCCAGAAAATGGAATTTGAGACACACAGAAGTGAACTGCTTTATGATTTTCCTGTGGAAAGAACAGAAAACAAGTGTTTTTATTGTTTACACTGAATTTAGATTAAAATAATTAACAAAATACAATCATTTTTTTTTCAGTTTTAGGATCAGCTTTATTCTGCATTTTATCTTCACCAGGGAGAAGAAGGCAAAGAAGCTGGAGAACAGACCAGCCTGCACCACACAGTCACAGATCTCACATCTCTAAAGAGTAGACATTGTGGAAATTAAGGGCCTAAAGCAGGTCAGCAGTGAAGCACAAAGATCAACCACCAGGATCCCAAACATCTCATCTCGTCTTTCCTTATTGGCTGTTTGGAATCAGTCATTTATATTTCATTTAGTTTCCTTTTCTAAAGCACAACCAACATTCCAACAAATAATCGTTTTCTGTTCTTTTTGGGGATGCGAGACAAAATTACCCAGTTTTTGATTTTTTCAACATCACCAGCTTGTTCTCCACGACCATGGTGACGGTGATCCACACAGTCCACAGAATTCAGTTTATTTTGAGGTTCAAGTGAGAGGTTGACACTCTGAAAGATGGATGGAGGCATCCTTGGCTGTTACACACCCTGGGCTGGGTGAATTTTTGCCCCAAAGGAGCTGAACTAGGTTTCTGTGGTCTCCCCTGATAACCACATTATTCCTACAGCTGAGACCCTCTTTTTTTAACATCTTTATTGGAGTAGAATTTCTTTACAATGGTGTGTTAGTTTCTGCTGTATAACAAAGTGAATCAGCTATATGTATACATATGTCCCCATATCTCCTCCCTCTTGCATCTCCCGCCTACCTTCCCTATCCCACCCCTCTAAGTGGACACAAAGCACCGAGCTGATCTCCCTGTGCCATGTAGCTGCTTCCCACTAGCTGTCTATTTTACATTTGGTAGTGTATATGTGTCCATGCCACTCTCTCACTTTGTCCCAGCTTACCCATCCCCCTACCCGTGTCCTCAAGTCCATTCTCTATGTCTGTGTTTTTATTGCTGCCCTGCCCCTAGGTTCTTCAAAACCATTTGCGTTTTTTTTAGATTCTATACACGTGTTAGCATACGGTATTTGTTTTTCTCTTTCTGACTTACTTCACTCTGTATGACAGTCTCTAGGTCCATCCACCTCACTACAAATAACTGAATGTCATTACTTTTTATGGCTGAGTAATATTCCATTGTATATATGTGCCACATCTTCTTTATCATTTGTCGATGGACACTTAGGTTGCTTCCATGTCCTGGGAATTGTAAATAGTGCTGCATTGAACAGTGAGCTATATAATTCTTTTTTTTTTTTTACGGTATGCGGGCCTCTCACTGTTGTGGCCTCTCCCGTTGCGGAGCACAGGCTCCGGACGCGCAGGCTCAGCGGCCATGGCCCACGGGCCCAGCTGCTCCACGGCATGTGGGATCTTCCCGGACCGGGGCACGAACCCGTGCCCCTGCATCGGCAGGTGGACTCTCAACCACTGTGCCACCAGGGAAGCCCCTGTTTGTAGATTTTTTAATGATGGCCATTCTGACCAGAGTGATGTGATACCTCATTGTAGTTTTGATTTCCATTTCTCTAATGATTAGTGATTTTGAGCATGCTTTCATGTGTTTGTTGGCAATCTGTATATCTTCTTTGGAGAAATGTCTGTTTAGGTCTTCTGCCCATGTTTGGATTGGGTTGTTTGTTTTTTTGATATTGAGCTGCATGAGCTGCTTGTGAATTTTGAAGATTAATCCTTTGTCACTTGCTTCATTTACAAATATTTTCTCCCATTCTGAGGGTTGCTTTTTCATGTTGTTTATGTTTTCCTTTGCTATGCAAAAGCTTTTAAGTTTCTTTAGGGCCCATTTGTTAATTTATGTTGTTATTTCCATTTCTCTAGGAGGTGGGCCAAAGAGGATCATGCTGTGATTTACATCATAGAGTGTTCTGCCTATGTTTTCCTCTAAGAGTTTTATAGTGTCTGGCCTTATATTTAGGTCTTTAAACCATTTTGAGTTTATTTTTGTGTATGGTGTTAGGGAGTATTCTAATTTCACTCTTTTACATGTAGCTGTCCAGTTTTCCCAGCACCACTTATTGAAGAGGCTGTCTTTTCTCCATTGTATATTCTTGCATCCTTTATCGAAGATAAGGTGGCCATATATGCTTGAGTTTATCTTGGGGATTTCTATGCTGTTTCATTGATCTATATTTCTAGACAGTACCATACTGGCTTGATTACTGTAGCTTTGTAGCATAGTCTGAAGTCAGGGAGCCTGATTCCTCCATCTCCATTTTCCTTTCTCAACATTGCTTTGGCTATTCAGGGTCTTTTGTGTTTCCATACTAATTGAGAAATGTTTCGTTCTAGGACTGTGAAGAATGTCATTGGTAGTTTGATAGGGATTACACTGAATCTGTAGATTGCTTTGGGTAGTATAGTCATTTTTACAATGCTGATTCTTCCAATCCAAGAACATTGTGTATCTCTCCATCTCTTTGTATCATCTTTAATTTCTTTCATCAGCATCTTATAGTTTTCTGCATTCAGGTCTTTTGTCTCTTTTAGTTGGTTTATTCCTAGGTATTTTATTCTTTTTGTTGCAATGGTAAATGCAAGTGTTTCCTTAATTTCTCTTTCAGATTTTTCACCATTAGTGAAATCTGTAGATTGCTTTGGGTAGTATAGTCATTTTTACAATGCTGATTCTTCCAATCCAAGAACATTGTGTATCTCTCCATCTCTTTGTATCATCTTTAATTTCTTTCATCAGCATCTTATAGTTTTCTGCATTCAGGTCTTTTGTCTCTTTTAGTTGGTTTATTCCTAGGTATTTTATTCTTTTTGTTGCAATGGTAAATGCAAGTGTTTCCTTAATTTCTCTTTCAGATTTTTCACCATTAGTGTATATGAATGCAAGAGATTTCTGTGCATTAATTTTGTATCCTGCTACTTTACCAAACTCATTGATTAGCTCTAGTAGATTTCTAGTAGTACCTTTAGGATTCTCTGGTAGCATCTTTAGGAAACTCTATAGTTTCATATCATCTGCAAACAGTGAGAGTTTTACATCTTCATTCCCTAGTAGGATTCCTTTTATTTCTTTTTCTTCTCAGGTTTCTGTGGCTAAAACTTTCAAAACTATGTTGAATAATAGTGGTGAGAGTTTGCACCCTTGTCTTGTTCCTGATCTTAGTGGAAATGGTTTCAGTTTTTCACCATCAGGAATGATGTTGGGGCTTCCCTGGTGGTGCAGTGGTTGAGAGTCCGCCTGCCGA
>NW_020173674.1:8576790-8580985 GCF_003031525.2 Neophocaena asiaeorientalis asiaeorientalis
AAAAAAAAAAAAAATATATATATATATATGTTCACCTTATCTTTGACAGTGGTGGCAAGAATATACAATGGAGAAAAGACATCCTCTTCAGTAAGTGGTGCTGGGAAAATTGGACAGCTTCATGTAAAAGAATGAAATCAGAACACTTCCTAACACCATTCACAAAACTAAACTCAAAATGGACTAAAGACCTAAATGTAAGGCCAGATACTATAAAACTCTTAGAGGAAAACATAGGCAGAACACTCTATGACATGTATCACAGCAAGATTTTTTTAGCCTACCTTCTCGAGTAATGGAAATAAGATAAAAAATAAACAAATGGGACCTAATGAAACTAAAATCTTTTTTCACAGCAAATGAAACAATCAAAAATCAAAAAGACAACCTATAAAATGGGAGACTCTATTTGCAATTGATGCAGCTGACTCAGGGTTAATATCCAAAATATATAAACAGCTTGTAACACTGAAGAAACAAATAATCTAAACAAAAATGGGCAGAAGACCTGTACATACATTTTTCCAAAGGAGACAAATGGATGACTAACAGGCAAATGAAATGATGCTCAACATCACTAATGACTAGAGAAATGAAAATCAAAACCACAGTGGGGTATTAGCTCACAGCTGTCAGAATGGCTATCATCAAAAAGACCACAAAGAACGAATGTTGGTGAAGATATGGTGAAAAGGGAGCCCTTGTACACTGCTGATGGGAATGTAAATTGGTGTACCCACTATGGAAAACAGTGTGGAGATTCCTCAAAAGAAACTAGAAAAGAAACTACTATATGATCCAGCAATTCCACTCCTGGGTATACATCCCCCCAAAACCAAAACACTAATTAGAAAAGATACAGGCACACTAATGTTTGTAGCAGCATTATTTACAATAACCAAAACATGGAAGCAACTCAAATGCCCATCAGCAGATGACTGGATTAAGAAGATATATTCCATATGTATATATGGAACATTACTCAGCCAAGAAAAAGAATGAAATATTGCCATTTGTAGCAACATGGATGGCTCTAGAGAATATCATGCTTAGTGAAGTAACTTAGATAGAGAAAGACAAATACTATATGATATCAGTCACATGTAGAATCTAAAAAATAATACAAATGAATATATATACAAAACAGAAACAGTCTGACAGACATAGAAAACAAATTTATGGTTACCAAAAGGGAGAGGGAGTGGGAAGGGACAAATTAGGGGTATGGGTTTAACAGAAACAAACTACTATACATAAAATAGATAAGCAACAAGGATTTACTGTGTACAGGGAATTATACCTAATATCTTGTAATAACCTATAATGGAAAAAATCTTAAAAATCCCTGAAACACTATGCTATACACCTGAAAATGACACAACATTGCACATAAACTATATATCAAATTACAAAAGAAAAACCCCTAACAATCTGATTTAAAAATGGTCCGAGGAACTGAACAGACATTTCTTCAAAGAAGATATTCAAAAGGCCAACAGATGCATGACAAGGATTTCAACATCACTGGTCATCAGGGAAATGTAAATCAAATCTGCAATGAGATACTACCTCACACCTGTTAGAACAATTATTGTATAAAAGAGGGGAGATGTTAAGTGCTGGTGAAGATGTGGAGGAAAAGAACACATGTAGACAACTGATGGCAATGTGAATTGGAACAGCAACTAGAGAAAACGGTATGGAGGGTCCTCCAAATATTAAAAATATAAACACAATATGACCCAACAATCCTACTTCTGGGTACCTAACCAAAAGAATGAAATCTCTATCTTAAAGAGATATCTGCACTACCACGTTCTTTGCAGCATTATTTATAATACCCAAGACATGGAAACAACCTAAGTATCCACCACTAAGTGAATTAGAAAAATATAGGTATGTACCACCTATGAGATATAGATAGATGAAATGTAACAGATAGAGATATAATAGATAAATAGTATGGAGAATATTATTCAGCCATGTGAAAAATCAAGAAGTCCTGCCATTTACAACACAGTTGACTCCTTGAGGGCATTATGCTAAGTGAAATAAGTCATAAAGAGAAAGACAGGGCTTCCCTGGTGGTGCAGTGGTTGAGAGTCCGCCTGCCGATGCAGGGGACACGGGTTCGTGCCCCAGTCCGGGGAGATCCCACATACCGTGAAGTGGCTAGGCCTGTGAGCCGTGGCCGCTGAGCCTGCGCGTCCAGAGCCTGTGCTCCGCAACGGGAGAGGCCACAACAGTGAGAGGCCCGCGTACCGCCAAAAAAAAAAAGTAAAGAGAAAGACAAACACTGTATAACCTTCCATATATGTGGAATCTAAAAAGCCTGAACTCATAGAAACAGGGAAGTGATTACCAGCTTGGTTGCCAGGGGTAGCAGGATTGAGTGATGTGTTCAAAGGGCACAGACTTCCAGTTTACACTTAAGAAGTTCTGGGAATGTTATGTACAGCATGATGACTAGAGTCAGCAATATTTTACTGTAAATTTGAAAGTTCCTAAAATATTAGATTTTTAAAGCGCTCAACAAAAAAATATAACTATGTGAGGTGACGGATGTGTTAACATACCTTATTGTGGTAATTATTTCACAACATGTACCTATATCTAATCATTATGTTGTACATTTTAAATGTACACAATTTTATATAAATCTTATCTCAATAAGCAGAATTTTTTAATTTTAAAAAAGAAATAATTTGATTTATAATCTTTTGGAATTGGCTTTTTTCACTAAGCAAAATTATACAGATATCCATCCAAGTTGCTATGTTTATCTATAGTTTGTTTTCTTTTTATTGGTGAGTACACAAAATGTATATGCAAAAGTTAGTTTAACCAATCTTCTGGGGAAGGCCATCTGGATTGTTTCAAGTTTTTGTTTGCTTGTTTTTTATTGTAATATAATTGACATATAAGCTGTATAAGGTTAATGTACACAACATGTTGATTTGATACATTTGTATGTTGCAGTAGGATTACCAGCATAGTGTTAGCTAACACTTTATTCATGTCACAAAATTATTATTTATTTTTTGTGTTGAAAACAATTAAGATCTAACTTATCAAGTTTGACATTTATAAAATAGTATTTTCGACTATAATCGCTAGCTGTGCATTACATCTCCAGACTTTATTTATCTACTAGCTGCAAGTTTGTAACATTGAACGTTTCCCCATTTCCCCCGTCCCCTGATAACCACTATCCTAGTCTCTGTTCCATGAATTTTTTTTTCTTTTTTAGATCTGACATCTAAGTTACCTACAGAATCTGTCAATCTCTGTCTAACTTAATCTAACTGATCACAGTGTCCTCAAGGTCCATCCATGCTGTCACAAAGAGCAGCACTTCCATTTTTTCATGGCTGAATTATATTCCATTTTTTATACATATATCATATCTTTGTCCATTCATCTGTGGATGGACACTTAGGTTGCTTCCATATCTTGGCTATTGTAAATAATGATGCAATAAACATGAGAGTGCAGGTAACTTTTCATTATCTTGCTTTCATTCCCTTTAGATATATGACAAGAAGTAGGATTGCTGGATTTTATGGTGTTTTAAAAAAAAAATTTTGTGGATCCTTCATACTGTTTTCTGTAGTGGCTGTACCAATTTACATCAGCATCAACAGTGTACAAGTATTCCCTTTATTGAGCATAACTTATTATCTCTCGTTTTCGGATGATAGCTGCTGATGAAAATTAATCAATCTTCAATCAAAAGGGAGAAATAAAGAATTTTATTCGAGTCAAGCTGAGCATTATAACCCAGGAGAAAGCCTTCCAGAAAATTCTGAAGCCTATCCCGTTTGTTAGAAGTCAAAGGCACAGTCACATACATTTTTGAGACAAAGAATTTTGCATCAAAATGACACACTGACATTTTACACCAAGTTCACCAAAGATACATAGTCCAGTTCTGCACATACCAAGCAAGCAGCAGGTCACCATGACCTGTTAAATCAAGCATGCATTCCCTCCTTTCAGGAGGTCTGGTTAATGTATAATGCAGAAGCACATTGCCTACTAAGGAGAGCCCAATATGGGCAGAGAATATGCTATGCTTAAAATTTCTCGTCCTGCCTTAAAACATAAATTTTTTTCCATCATAGTCATTCTAAGAGGTTGAGATGATTCCCCGTTGTATTTTTTTTTTTTTTTTTTTTTTTTTGGGGAACACAGG
>NW_020173674.1:8581097-8589212 GCF_003031525.2 Neophocaena asiaeorientalis asiaeorientalis
TTTTTGCGGTACACGGGCCTCTCACCGTTGTGACCTCTCCCGTTGTGGAGCACAGGCTCCGGACGCGCAGGCTCAGCGGCCATGGCTCACGGGCCCAGCCGCTCCACAGCATGTGGGATCTTCCCGGACCAGGGCACAAACCCGTGTCCCCTGCATCGGCAGGCAGACTCTCAACCACTGCGCCACCAGGGAAGCCCCCCTGCCTTGTATTTTTGATTTGCATTTCCAAGATGATTAGTGAATTTGAACAAGTTTCCATATACCTGCTGCCAATTTGTATGTCTTCTTTGGGGAAATGTCTATTTAGGTTCTTTGCCTATTTTTAAAGTAGTATTTTGGGTTTTGCTGTCGAGTTGTAGGAGTTCCTTAAGTATTTTGGATATTAACCTCTTATCAGATAATGTGGTTTGGGAATATTTCCAAGTCTGTTGTAGGTAATACTACACAGCAATAAAAAGGAATAAAATATTGATCCAAACAAAAACATACATTAATTTCATGTACAATATACTGAGAAAAAGCCAAATACAAAAAATATTAACCTGTAATTCTAATTATAGGTTAATAATAAACCTAATACCTAGTGAAATATATATTGGAAGAGAAGTGAGGGCTACATGACAATTCTGACTGAGGAATGAGCACAAAAGAGCTTTCTGGATGATGGAATTAATCTGCCCCTTGAAAGGATTGTAGATGACACTAGTATATGAATTTATGCAAATACATTGAATTTTAACTTAGGATTTGTACATTTGACCATGTGTAAGTTTTATCTAATAAAGGAACCATAAACAACAACAAAATGATATGAATTGAAATGATTACTATAAACATTTAGAGGGTGATTACTAATAAAATGGTAAGAAGGAATATTACTTTGTACAGAACATGTGTAGCATCTTATTTACTAGTATGTTATATTTTCTAATTTGGGTGGTGGTTAAACAGTTGTCTTTATAATAATTCTTAAAATCTACTTATATTTTAATATACCCTTCTGTATGTAAATTTCAGTGCTCACAAGGTTAAAAGTGTATATGGAATAAAAATGTTCTGCTGATAGCTATGCTAATTTTGAAAAAGGACAAAGGTAAGTGACTTTCTCACCCAGGTTTTAAAGATACATAAAACAAGTGAGTTACTGAATTAAAGAAACACTGAGTTATAGGAACAGGAGGAGACAAGCTGACCAATAAAACAGAACAAGTGTTTCTGAAAACAAAGAATCTGTTATATGATACAGAAAGCATAACATATAGAGAGGCTAGAAGATTTGTTTTAAAAGATTGTGATGGAAATATATCCCATTCTGAACACAAATATACGTGGATATCACAGCATTTGCTAGAGTTGAACCCCAATAGAACTTAAGATAATAACCAGGTTGGTGTCCTTGCAAACTACATTTCCAGATGGCCTTGCCAATTGGACTATGGTTCAGGCAGTAGGAGGTGATGGTAAAAGATTGGAGAGCAAGAGGAGAAGAGAAGCAGTGACTTCACCAGTGATAATATCTCCTCTGTTTCTCCAGCAACCACCATCTGGTACATTTCTTCCAGGCTCCTCTGGGTGACCCTGGAACCTGAACCTCCTCTGGTAGCACCAACTCCTCTATGTGTTGTCTAGACTTGTGGTAGCAGCTTCTTGTTACTGATGACCTAAATTGTCTTGCCACCCCTTGTTGGAAAATTTGCAACTTATTTCCCCATATTAAATCCTTCTTTTTGAAATAAATGATATTTTATGGGTTATATGATTGGATCCCAATGCCTCGGGCTTTCTCATGTTCCTTTTATTCAATATTCCACAATCACTTAATATGTTCCCCAAACTCTTAATGTGCCAAGAATTCTTCAACGTGATACAACACAGAACAAAACATACCTCTTCTATTTGAATAATGAGGAAATAGACAATATTCAAATATATAGCTGGGAGTGCTAAGTGGTATGAAGAAGATGAAGCAGAACAAGGAAATATTAACATGTAAGGAGAATGCATAGGGAAATTCTCTCAAATGTGGCAGCAGTTGGCTAGAGAACTGAAAGAACTAAAAAATTTTTGAAGTAAGTATTTTGTGGGCAAAAGAAAGGCAGTGGGAGTATGCCCGGTATCCTTTGAGACATGAAGGAAACTGGTGTGTCTATAACAAAGTTAGATAATATAAGAGAGGGAAAGAGACAGAGGGGAACTAAATCTAACACGGACTTGAGTGTAACAGTGTCGACTTTCATCCTGGATGAGTTGGAAGCCACAAGAGATATTTGAGCAGAGATTTGACATCACAAGATTTACATGAAGATTTATTTGGAGAAACTGGGGAGGGGATGATAGTCCAGATGAGAAATGAGAGCGACTTAGACTTGGGAAGTTATAGTGCAGTTAGGGTCAGCCAGATTCTGGATGTCATTTGAAGGTGGAGCAAGTTTTAAAACCTGGGCTTTACAGGAGAGGCTATGATGGTGATGTAAATTTAGGAGCCATCAGTAAAGAGATGAAGAGAATGAGTATACACAGAGAAGAGACAATATTCAGGACCTGAGCCCTTCAGCACTCCAGTGTTGGAAGAGTCAGCACAGGAGAGTGAGAAAGAGAAGCCTGCAACGAGTTAGTAAAACAAGAACAGAGTAGGGTTTGGTGGCCAAAAAAAGTTTCTAGGAAGAGGAATTTACCAGCTACCACAAATAACCATTTGGATGTGAAAATATGGAAAACATTAGGATCTTAAGAAATTTGGTGGGGTTGAATATCTTATAGGAATGGGTAAAAATATAAATGGGAAAGAAAGAAATCAGAGAATAGGGCAGTAGCTGAAGGAGAAAGTGGGTTCATCAGAAGTTTATTTTGTTTACTATTTAAGTTGGAATACTTCACTCCCTGTTTGTACTTCAGGGTCCTGGTGATTAGAGGAAGCTTATCTCATGCCACAGAATTCTTCTGTCTATGTCCTATTTTCTTGTCTCCCCCAAATTTGGGACAGCTCTGATCCCAATGATATAGAAGAATATGTCTTTTGGTTGAGGGCAGCATCTTCCAGGGGCATCTTTCTTGGGAGGCCCCTTGAGAAGACCTCAGTTTTCAGTGCAGCCTTGCCTTACAGAAGTTTCTCATGTGGTCTAGGCACTGTATGTCTCCACTAAGCAAACATGGATATGAACCCTAATTTTGCCTCCTTGTAGTATGGAAGGGTTTCAATGAGATCAAAGGAATGAACTGAATTCTGGAACAAATCAATGCAAATGTCTTTTTGTGTGTGTGGTAATATACTTTGATAATTTCCTCTTTATCATTTTGTATCTACTGTTAGGTTTTCCTTTCTGGTTACCATATTCTTGCATAAAGCTTTTTACAGTTTGGACAGTCTGTTTTAAGCTGATAACAACTAACCTCGATTGCATACAAAAACTCTACAATTTTACTTGCCACAAAACACACATGGTATATGCTAATTGTGTCAGAATTTTCATTTCTTATCCTGTATTTATAAAAAAATATTTTATTTTTTAACATCTTTATTGGAGTATAATTGCTTTACAATGGTGTGTTAGTTTCTGCTCTATAACAAAATGAATCAGCTATACGTATACATATATCCCTATATCTCCTCCCTCTTGCGTCTCCCTCCCACCCTCCCTATCCCACCCCTCTAGGTGGACACAAAGCACTGAGCTGTTCTCCCTGTGCTACGCGGCTGCTTCCTAACTAGTATCTAATTTACATTTGGTAGTGTATATATGTCCATGCCACTCTTTCACTTCATCCCATCTTACCCTTCCCTCTTCCCGTGTCATCAAGTCCATTCTCTATGTCTGAGTCTTTATTCCTGTCCTGCCCATAGGTTCTTCAGAACCTTGGTTTTTTTTTTTTTAGATTCCATATATATCTGTTTGCATACGGTATTTCTTTTTCTATTTCTGACTTACTTCACTCTGTATGACAGTCTCTAGGTCCATCCGCCTCACTACAAATAACTCAATTTTTCTTTCTTTTTATGGCTGAGCACTATTCCATTGTATATATGTGCCACATCTTCTTTATCCATTCATCTGTCGATGGACACTTAGGTTGCTTCCATGTCCTGGCTACTGTAAATACACCTGCAATGAACATTGTGGTACATGACTCCTTTTTTTTTTTTTGCAGTATGCAGGCCTCTCACTGTTGTGGCCTCTCCCGTTGCGGAGCACAGGCTCTGGATGTGCAGGCTCAGCGGCCTTGGCTCACAGGCCCAGCCACTCCGCGGCATGTCGAATCTTCCCGGACCGGGGCACGAACCCGTGTCCCCTGCATCAGCAGGGGGACTTTCAACCACTGCACCACCAAGGAAGTCCACATGACTCTTTTTGAATTATGGTTTTTTCAGGGTATATGCCCAGTAGTGGGATTGATGGGTCATATGGTAGTTCTATTTTTAGTTTTTTAAGGAACTTCCATACTGTTCTCCATAGTGGGGGTATCAATTTACATTCCCACCAACAGTGCAAGAAGGTTCCCTTTTCTCCACACCTTCTCCAGCATTTATTGTTTGTAGATTTTTGATGACGGCCATTCTCACCAGTGTGAGGTGATACCTCATTGTAGTTTTTATTTGCATTTCTCTAATGATTGGTGATGTTAAGCGTCCTTTCATGTGTTTGTTGGCAATCTGTATATCTTCTTTGGAGAAACGTCTGTTTAGGTCTTCTGCCCATTTTTGGATTGGCTTGTTTGTTTTTTTGATATTGAGCTGCACGAGCCGCTTATGAATTTTGGAGATTAATCCTTTGTCGGTTTCTTTATTTGCAAATATTTTCTCCCATTCTGAGGGTTGTCTTTTGGTCTTGTTTATGGTTTCCTTTGCTGTGCAAAAGCTTTGAAGTTTCATTAGGTCCCATTTGTTTATTTTTGTATTTATTTCCATTTCTCTAGGAGGTGGGTCAAAAAGGATCTTGCTGTGATTTATGTCATAGAGTGTTCTGCCTATGTTTTCCTCCAAGAGTTTGATGCTGTCTGGCCTTACATTTAGGTCTTTAATCCATTTTGAGTTTATTTTTGTGTATGGTGTTAGGAAGTGGTCTAATTTCATTCTTTTACATGTACCTGTCCAGTTTACCCAGCACCACTTATTGAAGAGGTTGTCTCTTCTCCATTGTATATTCTTCCTTCCTTTATCAAAGATAAGGTGACCATTTGTGCATGGGTTTATCTCTCGACTTTCTATCCTGTTCCAAAGAACTATATTTCTGTTTTTGTGCCAATACCATAATGTCTTGATTACTGTAGCTTTGTAGTACAATCTGAAGACAGGGAGCCTGATTCCTGCCGCTCCATTTTTCTCTGTCAACATTGTTTTAGCTATTCGGGGTCTTTTGTGTTTCCATACAAATTGTGAAGTTTTTTATTCTAGTTCTGTGGAAAATGTCATTGGCAGTTTGATAAGGTTTGCACTGAATATGTAGATTGCTTTGGGTAGTAGAGTCATTTTCACAATGTTGATTTTCCAATCCAAGAACATGGTCTATCTCTCCATCTCTTTGTATCATCTTTAATTTCTTTCATCAGTGTCTTATAGTTTTCTGCATACAGGTCTTTATCTCCTTAGGTAGGTTTATTCCTAGGTATTTGATTCTTATTGTTGCAATGGTAAATGGGAGTGTTTCCTTAATTTCTCTTTCAGATTTTTCATCATTAGTGTATAGGAATGCCAGAGATTTCTGTGCATTCATTTTGTATCATGCTACTTTACCAAATTCATTGATTAGCTCTAGTAGTTTTCTGCTAGCATCTTTAGGATTCTCTATGTATAGTATCATGTCATCTGCAAACAGTGACAGCTTTTCTTCTTCTTTTCCAAATTGGATTCCTTTTATTTCCTTTTCCTTCTCTGTTTGCTGTGGCTGAAACTTCCAAAACTATGTTGAATAATATTGGTGAGAGTGAACAACCTTGTCTTGTTCCTGATCTTAGTGGAAATGGTTTCAGTTTTTCACCATTGAGAAACATGTTTCCTGTGGGTTTGTCATATATGTCCTTTATTATGTTTAGGTAAGTTCCCTCTATGCCTGCTTTCTGGAGGGTTTTTATCATAAATCGTTGTTGAATTATGTCAAAAGCTTTTTCTGCACCTATTGAGATGATCATATGGTTTTTCTCCTTCAATTTTTTAATATGGTGTATCACATTGATTGTTTTGCATATATTGAAGAATCCTTGCATTCCTGGGATAAATTCTACTTGATCATCTTTTATGATCCTTTTAATGTGCTGTTGGATTCTGTTTGCTAGTATTCTGTTGAGGATTTTTGCATCTACGTTCATCAGTGACATAGGTCTGTAGTTTTCTTTCTTTGTGACATCTTTGTCTGGTTTTGGTATCAGGGTGATGGTGGCCTCGTAGAATGAGTTTGAGAGTGTTCCTCCTTCTGGTATATTTTGGAAGAGTTGGAGAAGGATAGGTGTTAGCTCTTCTCTAAATGTTTGTTAGAATTCACCTGTGAAGCCATCTTCTGGACTTTTTTTGTTTGAAGATTTTTAATCACAGTCTCAATTTCAGTGCTTGTGATTGGTCTGTTTACATGTTCTATTTTTTCCTGGTTCAGTCTCAGAAGGTAGTGCTTTTCTAAGAATTTATCCATTTCTTCTAGGTTATCCACTTTATGGGCATATATTTGCTTGTAGTAATCTCTCATGATCCTTTGTATTTCTGCAGTGTCAGTAGTTACTTCTCCTTTTTCATTTCTATTGATTTGAGTCTTCTCCCTTTTTTTCTCGATGTGTCTGGCTAATGGCTTATCAATTTTGTAAGGTGTTAGCTCTTCTCTAAATGTTTGTTAGAATTCACCTGTGAAGCCATCTGCTTCTGGACTTTTTTTGTTTGAAGATTTTTAATCACAATCTCAATTTCAGTGCTTGTGATTGGTCTGTTTACATGTTCTATTTCTTCCTGGTTCAGTCTCAGAAGGTAGTGCTTTTCTAAGAATTTATCCATTTCTTCTAGGTTATCCACTTTATGGGCATATATTTGCTTGTAGTAATCTCTCATGATCCTTTGTATTTCTGCAGTGTCAGTAGTTACTTCTCCTTTTTCATTTCTATTGATTTGAGTCTTCTCCCTTTTTTTCTTGATGTGTCTGGCTAATGGCTTATCAATTTTGTTTCTCTTCTCAAAGAACCAGCATTCTTCTAGGTTATCCACTTTATGGGCATATATTTGCTTGTAGTAATCTCTCATGATCCTTTGTATTTCTGCAGTGTCAGTAGTTACTTCTCCTTTTTCATTTCTATTGATTTGAGTCTTCTCCCTTTTTTTCTCGATGTGTCTGGCTAATGGCTTATCAATTTTGTTTATCTTCTCAAAGAACCAGCTATTAGTATTATTGATCTTTGCTATCATTTCCTTCATTTCTTTTTCATTTATTTCTGATCTGATCTTTATGATTTCTTTCCTTCTGCTAACTTTGGAGTTTTTTTGTTCTTCTTTCTCTAATTGCTTATGGTGTTAGGTTAGGTTGTTTATTTGAGATGTTTCTTGTTTCTTGAGGTAGGATTGTGTTGCTATAAACTTCTCTCTTAGAACTGCTTTTGCTGCATCCCATAGGTTTTGGGTCGTGGTGTTTTTTGTCATTTGTCTCTAGGTATTTTTTGATTTCCTCTTTGATTTCTTCAGTGATCTCTTGGTTATTTAGTAGGGTATTGTTTAGTCTCCATGTGTTTGTATTTTTTACAGATTTTTTCCTGTAATTGATATCTAGTCTCATAGCGTTATGGTTGGAAAAGATACTTGATATGATTTCAATTTTCTTAAATTTACCAAGGGTTGATTTGTGACCAAGATGTGATCTATCCTGGAGAATCTTTCATGAGCACTTGAGAAGAAAGTGTATTCTGTTGTTTTTGCATGGAATGTCCTATAAATATCTATTAAGTGCATCTTGTTTAATATAACATTTAAAGCTTGTGTTTCCTTATTTATTTTCATTTTGGGTGACCTGTCCATTGGAGAAGGTGGGGTGTTAAATCCCCTACTATGATTGTGTTACTGTTGATTTACCGTTTTATGGCTGTTAACTATAAAACAAACTTTTATGGTCGTAATTGTTAACACTTTTTTTTTTTTTTTTTTTTTTTTTGGTT
>NW_020173674.1:8589316-8673561 GCF_003031525.2 Neophocaena asiaeorientalis asiaeorientalis
TTTTTTGTGGTACGCGGGCCTCTCACCGTTGTGGCCTCTCCCGTTGCGGAGCACAGGCTCTGGACGCGCAGGCTCAGCGGCCATGGCTGATGGGCCCAAACGCTCCGCGGCATGTGGGATTCTCCCGGACCGGGGCACGCACCCGTGTCACCTGCATCAGCAGGCGGACTCTCAACCACTGCGCCACCAGGGAAGCCCCAATACGTTTTTATTTAGCTTTTATGTCAGTGCTAAAAGGTAATTTACATATCACTGGTCCAGTATTACATTATAGTTTGTCTGTATATTTCCCTTTACCTTTTTCAGTGAGATTTGCACTTTCTTATTCCTTCATAATGCTGCTTAGCACCATTTCATTGCAACTTAAAGATCTGCCTGAACTTCTCTGAGATGATTAGTTTGAATTCTTTGTCAGGCAGTTCATAGATATCCATTTCTTTAGGGTCAATTAGTGCAGCTGCATTTTGTTTCCTTGGTCGTATCATATTCCCCCAAGTCTTCATGGTCCCTGCAGCCTTGCATTTCTGTCTGCCCATTTGAAGAAGCAGTCACCCTTTCCAGTCTTTACCGACTGGCTTAGGCAGGGAAAGGTCTACACCAGACAGCTTGGCCAGAGAGTCTGTACAGTCCAGTTGTCAGGGACCCTGGGCAGGCTGTCTGGTGACGTACATGGTTGTGGCCTGATGCTAGAATCCAGAGTCTTTCTCTCTCTTTCGCCAGTGAAAGAACTTATGGGCCAAGGGGATCTTTCTCAGTGCTGCTCTGTGACTTGTTGGGAGGAAAGTGGAACTTTTCTGTTCACCCTTTCAAACAGTCTTTTCTCATTTCTGTGCTGCACCACGCTGATGAACCCTCTCACCTGGATTCCAGGTATCTCATAAAGGAATTTTCATCATGGACAGTTGTTAAATTGGTGTTACTGTGGGAGAGGAGGGCTGGGACCTCCTATCCTGCTATCTTTCTGATGTCAATCTCTTTTATCATTTGTTCTTTTGTGTCACATTTAAGAAATCATTGTCTAACCAAAATTGTGAATATTTGCTCTTATGTTCTCTTCTGAAAATTAATAGTTTTAGTTCTTATATTTAAGTCTATGATTCATTTTGAGACTTGTTTGTTTATGGTATAAGATAGAGGTCCTGAAACTTTTTGTATGTGTGTATCTATTTCTCCAAGCATCATTTCTTTTCTTTTCTTTTTTTTTTACTGTCAAAGTAAGATGAGCAGTTTATTAAAATAAGCAGCAAATTTGGGGTGGCAGGCCAGCAAGGACTTGACCTGCAGAGATATGCGGAGATGGTCAATATAGCACAGTACTTCTAAAAGTAACTTACATGGAAAGCTAACCAGGATATTGCTTAATTTCTATAACAAAAAATCAAGGATGTATCTTTTTGAATTAGTGTTCTGGGGATTTTTTTGGATAAATACCCAGGACTGGAATTGTTGGTTCATATGGTAGATCTATTTTTAGACTTTTGAGAAACTTCCATACAGTTTTCCATAGTGAGTGCACCAATTTACATTCCCACCAACAGTGTACGAGGATTCCCTTTTCTCCACATACTAGGCAACATCTCTTATCGTGGTCTTTGATGATATCCATCCTGACAGGGGTGAGGTAACGTCTCATTGTGGTTTAAATTTGCATTTCTCTGCTGATTGAGGATATTGAGCATCTTTTCATATGCCTATTGGACATCTGCATGTCTTTTTGGAAGAATGTCTATTCAAGTCTTCTGCTCACTTTCTTTTTTTTTTTTTTGCAGTACGCAGGCCTCTCACTGTTGTGGCCTCTCCCGTTGCGGAGCACAGGCTCCGGATGCGCAGGCTCAGCGGCCATGGCTCACGGGCCCAGCCGCTCTGCGGCATGTGGGATCCTCCCGGACTGGGGCACGAACCCATGTCCCCTGCATCGGCAGGCGGACTCTCAACCACTGTGCCACCAGGGAAGCCCTTCTGCTCACTTTTTAATCTGGCTTTTTTCTTTTTTGATGTTGAGTTGTATAGGCTGTTTATATATTTTGGATAGTAATTCTTTATCGGTCATTATTTGCAAATATTTTCTCCCATTCAGTAAGCTGTCTTTTCATTTAGTCGAAGGTTTCCTTTGCTGTGCAAAAGCTTGTAAGTTTAATTAGGTCCCATTAGTTTATTTTTGCTTTTATTTCCTTTGCTTTAGGAGACAGATTCAGAAAACACTGCTATGATATATGTCAAAGAGTGTTCTGCCTGTTTTCTTCTAGGAGTTTTATGGTTTCAGGTCTTACATTTAGGTCTTTAACCCATTTTGAGTTCATTTTTTACATGGTGTTAGGGAATGTTCTATTTTCATTCTTTTACACGTAGCTGTCCAATTTTCTCAGCACCTCTTATTGAAGAGACTATCTTTTCACTATTGTGTATTTTTACCTCCTTTGTCATAGATTAATGGACCATAACTGTGTGGGTTTTTTTTTTTTTACATCTTTATTGGAGTACAATTGCTTTACAATGGTGTGTTAGTTTCTGCTTTATAACAAAGTGAATCAGTTATACATATACATATGTTCCCATATCTCTTCCCTCTTGTGTCTCCCTCCCTCCCACCCTCCCTATCCCACCCCTCTAGGTGGTCACAAACCACCGAGCTGATCTCCCTGTGCTATGCGGCTGCTTCCCACTAGCTATCTATTTTACGTTTGGTGGGGTATATATGTCCATGCCACTCTCTCACTTTGTCACAGCTTACCCTTCCCCCTCCCCATATCCTCAAGTCCATTCTCTAGTAGGTCTGTGTCTTTATTCCCGTCTTACCCAAGCATCATTTCTTGAAGACTTCCTTCCTCCCACTGAATTTTCTGGTCCCCTTTGTTAAAAATCAATTGACCATAACTTTAGGGTTTATTTCTGTGCTCTCAATTTTATTCCTTTATGTTAAAGTCTATCCTAATGCCTGAATCACACTGTACTATAGATTTGCAGTAACCTTTGAAATTGTAAAGTGAAAGTCCTCTAAGTTCATTTTTCTTTTCCAATATTGTTTTGGCAATCTGGGTCCTTGAGTCCATATCAATATTAATGACAATGATATTATAAATTGACAATTAATGTCAGTTCTGCCCAAAAGTAAGCCAGTTGAGATTTGGATAGAAATTTTGTTGAAACTATAGGTCAACTTGGGGGTATTGCTTTACTGACAACACTAAGCCTCCCAATACAAGAATATGAGCTATCTTCCCATTTATGTAGATCTTCTTTATTTTCTCAGAACACTGTTTTTTGGTTTACAGTGGACAATTCTTGCACTCCTATTAACTTTTTCTGTGCATTTTATTCCCTATGATAGTATTGTAAATTGATTTTTATAAGATTTGGTTTTGGGGCTTCCCTGGTGGCGCAGTGGTTGAGAGTCCGCCTGCCGATGCAGGGGACATGGGTTCAAAAAAAAAAAAAAAGATTTGTTTTTGGATTGTCTATTGCTAGTGTAAAGAAATACAATTGATTTTTGCAATTTATTTTGTATTTTGCAAAGTTCATAAACTCATTTATTACTTCTAACAGATATTTAGTGGATCCTTGGGAATTTCTACGTACAAAATTATGTCATCTACAGATAAAGACCGTTTTGCTTTTTCTTTTCGAATATGGTTATCTTTTATTTGTTTGTCTTCTCTAATTACCCTCATTAGAACTTTTAATATTTTGTTGAATATACATGATGATAGCTGACATCATTATATTTTCCCTGAATTTATGGTGAAGAAATCAGCTTTTCACCATTTAGGGTGAGAATTCCTGCAGGTTCTTTGCATTTGCTCCTTCTTGGCCTTGCTGGGGTGTAATTGATGCACCAAATAACTTCACATTTTGTTGAGATCGTACATATGCATACACTTACGACACCATCACTAAACTAAGGTACTAACCATATTGATCACCTGGAAAAATGCCCTTCTGTGCCTTTGTAATCTTTTTTGATTGAACACAACATAAGATCCACCCCTTTAACATATTATAAAATGCACAATGCTGTATTGTTAACTATAGCCTTATTCATCATGAATAAAAAAACTTTATACCCATTGGAAAACAATTTCCAACTTCTCTCTCCCCCCAGCCCCTGACAACTATCATTCATTCTACCCTCTGCTTCTATGACTTTGACTATTTTAAAAACCTCATATAAGTGGAATCATGCCATATTTGTCATTCTGTAACTGGATTATTTCACTTATAATAATGTCTGTATGCTTATCCATGTTGTCCCAATGGCAGGATTTGCTTCTTTTTTATGGACAACAAATATTCCTCTTTTAAGCAAGATGTAAACACTGACTTGGAACTCTAAAACTCCTCAGAGAAAAAGCTAGGGAAAAACTTTGACGTTGTTGGTGGCAATGATTTCTTGGATTTGGCGTGAAAATCACAGGCAACAATGTCAAAAATAGAAAAGTGGACTACATAAAACTCAAAAGCTTCAAAAAGCAAAGGAAATAATCAACAAACTGAAAAGGCATATACGCTGTTTACCAGGGTGAACTCCCTTTCTTTTGCTCACTTCCCATCTATTTTCTAAAAGAGTTTGTGAAGGATCCATGTTAATTCCTTTTAAATGTTTGGTAGAATTCACCAGTGAAGCTAAATTAGACTGAGCTTCTCTTTGTAGGAAGTTTTAAAGTAGTAACTTAAGATCTTTAATTTTTATAGTCTTATTCAGATTTTCTATTCCTTCTTTGAGCCAGTTTTGGTAAATTTTGCCCTTCTAGGAATTTGTCCGTTTCATCAAATTATCTCATTTCTTGGCATTCAGTTGTTCACAGGATTACCTATCTGCTCTTTTTTATTTATGATTTTAGAAACTTGAGTCTCTTCTAATTCTTTTCTTAGTTAAGGCACTTAAAGTTTATTCACCCTATTTTGTTCACCTTTTCAAAGAATCGATTTGGTTTCACTGATTGTTCTCCATTGTTTTTCTATTATCTCTCTCTTTTTTATCTTTGTACTAATGTTATTACCTTCCTTCTGCTTTCTTTGGATTTAGTTTTCTCTTCTTTTTCAAGTTCAAAGATTGAAGGTTAGATTACTGATTTGTGCTCTTTCTTTTTCTTTAATATAGTCATTTTCTTCCATGTCTTTTCCCCTAAGAATTGCTTTAGTGCATCCTAAAAGTTTTGCTATGTTATGTTTTCCTGTTCATTCATCTTGAAAAGTTCTCTAATTTTCCATGTGATTTCTTCTTTAACTAATGGTTAGGTAGAAGTGTATAACTTAATTCCTCATATTTGTAAATTTCTCAAAATTTATATTGTTGATTTCTAATTTAATTCTATTGTGGTCAAAGAACATATTTTGCATTATTTCCATCCTTTACTGTGTCTAAAGGCTTGCTTGATGGACTAATTTATGGTCTATTCTGGAGGATGTTCCATGAGCTCTTGAGAAGAATATGTACTGTGATGTTTTAGGTGAAGTATTCGATACTTGTTAGGTCTTCTTTGTTTATAGCATTGTTCAAATCTTCTTTACACTTCCTGACCTTCTAACAAAGGTTCTATCCATTATATTTAGCAGGATATTGATGTTTCCAACTGTTATTGTTTGAATTTTCTATTTCTACCTTCAGTTCTGTCAGTTTTTTTTTTGTTTTTGTTTTTTTTTTTGTCAGTTTTTGCTTCATCTATTTTAGGGTTCTGTTGTTACATGTATGCACATTTATAATTCTTATATCTTCTCGATTAATTGACCTATTTATCATCCTAAAATGTGCAGATTTTGCTTTAGTCACAGTTGTTGTCTGAAAGTCTATTTTGTATGATATTTATATAGTCACGCCAGCTATCTTGCAGTTGCGGTCTGAGTGGTATTTCTTTTTCTATCCTTTTACTTTCAACCTATTGGTATCAGGTCTAAAGTACATTTCCTGTAGACAACATAGAGTTGGATATTTTTGTTTCTCAGCCAGCCAGTCTCTGCTTTTAATTAGATTGTAAATATTATTATTGATACAGTTGGAATCACATCAATTATTTTGGTTTTATTTTTCTTTCTGTCTCATGACTATTTTATTCCTCTAGTCCTCTTTTGATACCACCTTTAAAGTAAATATTTTCTAGTGTATCATTTAATTTATTTAAGTATTTTAAACTCTTTTTCTTCTCAGTGGTTTCTCAGTAGTTGCTCTAGAGGTTATAATACACAGCATAAGCTATCAGAACCTACTTCATATTTATACTCACTGAATTCCATAATATATAGAAACTTTACTCCTATAGAGTTTTATTTCCTCCCCCATCCACTTTGTGCTATTATTTTTAAGACATGTTAATATATTACTATATATACCTTCACAGTCTAGAATAGTTGCCCCATGAGTTCTTTCATGGTGCATTTAGTCAAAAGAGAACAGATTCAGTATGCTTACTTTATCTTCTTCAGGATCAGAACCCTCCTCCTTTTTTTTTTTTTTTTTTGCGGTACGCGGGCCTCTCACTGTTGTGGCCTCTCCCGTCGCGGAGCACAGGCTCCGGACGTGCAGGCTCAGTGGCCATGGCTCACGGGCCCAGCCGCTCCGTGGCATGTGGGATCCTCCCGGACCGGGGCACGAACCCGTGTCCCTTGAATCGGCAGGCGGACTCCCAACCACTGCGCCACCAGGGAAGCCCCCCTCCTCCTTTTTTAAGGGAAGCTCTATACCACAGCAAACTAGTCATATATGTTTAATTTTGGTATATATGGTGTATATATGTGTCTTTTAAAAACTGTTTTCTGTAGATAATTAAGTTCCATAATTAAAAATTTTTTAAAGAAAAAATAAAGAATAGGACAAAAGGGAAATTAACAGGAAGCAGAGAAACACATAAAGTTTGGTAGCAAGAGAGAGAAAGATGATGAAGAGGGAGAAATTATGAAACCATGCTCCATAGGATTAATGGAAGCTGGTATTTAACAGAAATCATTGAATGCGTCTAACAGAGCAGCAGATAAGGGAACAGTTTCTTAGAAAACCCTCTGCTTGTAACCTGCCTTTACTGATTAAGCCTACTTCTTTTGTATTTTTTCCCCTTTCTCTAAATACAAACCCTCCAAACTTCATGAACCCTACATAATTTATCATCAGACTTCTAACCACCCCTATAGATAATACTTCTGATGTATGAGTCACTGTAGTAATGGGGGCTTAAGTTGTTTTCCAAAAATTTGGAGTCAGCTCCTGCCCAATACACCTGGCTAAGACTAGTTGAGCCCACTGACCCTAAAGCTGGGCCTGCACAGAAATGAGTTACTTCATCTTTCCCCAATCTCCAATCACCTTTCCAAATGCCTGAGACCACTCTGCTTCTTTATATCATAAATATCTCAAGCCTCTGGCCTTTGGAGATGCATATCTGAAATTTACTCTCCTGTGTCCTCACTTGGCTACCTCACAAATAACACTTTCTCTGTTGCAAACGTCAGTGACTCAGTGTTTGGCTTGTTGTTCTACGGGCAAATAAACCTGGTTTGGTTACATATTTGGTGAGCAAGCCAGGAGATAACTCCAGACAGTCCTTTTGCCCATGGTTCTTCAGCCCCTTACCAGTATTGATAGCCTGTGGATGAGTCCAAACAGCTGCCTGGTAGACACTCCACAGGATTTCCCCCAGACCCAAAAAGATCAGTGTTTTCAAGTCACTTAGGCATATCCCAAACAACTCAATAATATTTTTAGGAATAAAAAGTATCTAGCATCCAAGAAGTTAAGACACAGTGCTTGGCATCCATCAAAAATTAGGTAAGTAAAGTTATAGGAAAATAAAATCCATGATAAGGAGAGAAACTATTAATGAAGAAAAAGATAAACTAAATAGCCCTATATCTATTACACGAAATAAATTTATAGTTAAACATTCTCCCACAAAGAAAACTACAGGTATCTTCACTGAAAATTTTACCAAATATTTAAGGAAGACATATTACCCATTTTACGCCAACTCCTTCAGGAATAGAAGAGGAAAAAAATGTTTCCTAACATTCTATGTGGGCACCATTTTTCTGATCATGGAATTACATGTTCCAAGACATCATATGTTTAATTGCAAATTAATGCCATGATTGTAAATGAGATTCATGTTCCAGTATACTTTCTTGCTAGTATGTAAAGATAAAGGAAAACTCCCATTTTCTTCTTCATATTTTTATTTTCCTCACCAGTCATCTCATGAAATCCACTTAAAATTTTGTCACTTTAATGTAGAAATCTTTTTCATGTGCTTCTCTCGAGAATTTTTTGCTGGAAAAACAAAACAGAAAAAACCAAATCAACCAACGAGTTAGCAAATAAAAACACACATTAAAAAATAGAAAATAGGGGCTTCCCTGGTGGCGCAGTGGTTGAGAGTCCGCCTGCCGATGCAGCGGACGCGGGTTCGTGCCCCGGTCCGGGAAGATCCCACATGCCGCGGAGCGGCTGGGCCCGTGAGCCATGGCCGCTGAGCCTGCGCGTCCGGAGCCTGTGCTCCGCAACGGGAGAGGCCACAACAGTGGGAGGCCCGCGTACAGCAAAAAAAAAAAAAAATAGAAAATAATAAAAGTAAGTTTGGATGCCATCCGTGCACAAGTACAAACTGATCCTTAACCATCAGCTTTTTATAATCCAGTAAAATCCATGAGAGATTGACACTCATCCTGCAAAAGGCTCTGCTGACTGTGCAGACCCAAGAAAGCAGTTAGAAAGTGCTACTCTCACTTGGTCTTTTTAGACCTCTGACCAAAGACACCTTTGGAAAGTCAAGGGGTGAGCTGAAAATCTTAGCCCCATTTGTTATGCAGTGAAATGTGTCCCTTCAAAAATTCATATGCTGGGGCTTCCTAGGTGGCGCAGTGGTTGGGAGTCCGCCTGCCGATGCAGGGGACGCGGGTTCGTGCCCTTGTCCGGGAAGATCCCACATGCCGCGGAGTGGGTGGGCCCGTGAGCCATGGCCGCTGAGCCTGCGCGTCCGGAGCCTGTGCTCCGCAACGGGAGAGGCCACAACAGTGAGAGGCCCGCGTACCGCAAAAAAAAAAAAAAAAATTCATATGCTGAAGCCTTAACTCTCAGTATCTCAGAATATGAGATTGCCATATTTAGAAACATGGTTCTTGCAGATAGAATTAATTAAGATGAAGTCATACTGGAGTAGGTTGGGCCCCTAAACCAATTTGATTGGTGTCATTATACAAAGGGGATATTTGGATGTAGAGACATGCCAGGGAGATGCCATGTGGAGATTGGAGTTAAGCTGCCACAAGCCAAGGAACTACCAGAAACCAGGACAGACCTGGAACAGACCCTTCTCTAGAGCCTTCAGAGGGAGCATGGCCCTGCCAACAACTTCAGCTTAGACTTCCAGGCTCCAGAACTGTGAGACAATACATTTCTGTTGTTTAATTCACTCAGTTTGTGGAACTTTATTATTGAGGCCCTAGGTTACGAAGATAGCATATTTCTCATATTAAAAGACTTTTACTAGTTTCTTTTTTCCCCTATCCTTGATACTTTCCATTACTTGTAGTGACAAAATTTGCCTGAATCTTACAAGCACCTACACAAGATTTATTTCTTTATTATCTTTTCAAAGAGAGTCTTTATATTTTTTCTTTAAAAAATTTTTTAGCATCTTTAATGGAGTATAATTGCTTTACAATGGTGTGTTAGTTTCTGCTGTAGGACAAAGTGAATCAGCTATATATACACATATATCCCCATATCTCCTCCCTCTTGTGTCTCCCTCTCACCCTCCCTATCCCATCTCTTTAGGTGGTCACAAAGCACCGAGCTGATCTCCCTGTGCTGTGTGGCTACTTCCCACTAGCTATCTATTTAACATTTGGTAGTGTATACATGTCCATGCCACTCTCTCACTTCGTCCCAGCTTACCCTTCCCCCTTCCCGTGTCCTCAAGTCCATTTTCTACATCTGCATCTTTGTTCCTGTCCTGCCCCTAGGTTCTTCAGAACCTTTTTTTTTTTTAGATTTCATATACATGTGTTAGCGTACGGTATTTGTTTTCCTCTTTCTGACTTACTTCACTCTGTGTGACAGACTCTAGGTCCATCCACCTCACTACAAATAACTCAATTTCATTTCTTTTTATAGCTGAGTAATATTGCATTGTATATATGTGACACATCTTCTTTATCCATTCATCTGTCGATGGACACTTAGGTTGCTTCCATGTCCTGGCTATTGTAAACAGTGCTGCAATGAACATTGTGGTACATGACTCTTTGAATTATGGTTTTCTCAGAGTATATGCCCAGTAGTGGGATTGCTGGGTCATATGGTAGCTCTATTTTTAGTTTTTTAAGGAACCTCCATACTGTTCTCCATAGTGGCTGTATCAATTTACATTCCCACCAACAGTGCAGGAGGGTTCCCTTTTCTCCACACCCTCTCCAGCATTTGTTGTTTGTAGATTTTCAGAATGGCCATCATCAAAGAGTCTGTAAGTCAGCATGATCTTCCTAACGTTGTTCCTTCACTGGTCATCCCATTTCTTTTCCCTTTATATCCCCTGCTCTTAAGGATCTGAGGATCATGAAATACTATCATAAGGGCAGGTAGTATATGCCCTCACAGTAGAGCTAATTACTGTCTCTTCAGCACTAAAACTACCAATGAGAACAGGGCAGAGAGGAATCTCTGCAGTCTAGACTGGGACTCACAATGGTTAGAAATGACCTTGCCACTTGTGAAGGCCATGGCCCAAGATGGAAGTATCCCAGCAGGCTCAGCCTTTCCCGTGATCTAAGGGACCCACCCTGTGTTTTGTCTTTCTCACTCACAGATCCAAAGCACACAGTCTCTCCCAGGGGATGGCTAGAAGCATTACTCACTTATTTTCCACATCCTGGATGGTGTCAAGCAGAGGCAGATTTCTGGTTTCAGGTTGGAAAGGGACAACAAGACTCGCAATAATGGGACATACTCCATAGATGATCCAGGGCAGAGTGGGTAGATACACCACCAGGGTCATCAAGAGGGGAGCCAGTGCTGACCCACACCTACTAGCCATTACATCTAATCCCAAAGCTTTTGCCCTGAAAGATAAACAAGAATACATAATAATCCAGTAAAAATCCACACATGTAACTTATGATCTATTATTTTGATGTGATTATGGAACACACTAAAACACAATTATTACATATGTGGGCTTTACGAAACACTTGGCTCTGTGATTTTCTAGCTGTCTTTGAAAGAGTCAAAATGTGTTAAGACCCATTTTCATCATTTTAATAAAAACAGATGTATTGAAGTACTGCTTAGCACGGTACATGGCACCAAGTCAGCTTTTCTGATAAACTTTGGTGATAATTGTTTTTTAGTATATTGTTACTATTACTATTACAAATAATTGCTTTATAATTAACATTTCTTATTATGTTATTCCACAATAAGCATCAATTAGCTGGGGAAGTCCTATTTTTTGGCCCTGGAGGGATATTCAAAGTTCTTTGTTTTTGATTTTTCATTTTCTATTCTAGTAGCACAGTTTACAGTTATTAGATGATAAACAATAAAAAGTCACTTTTTAGGAAATCCATATCCAGAGTCAACCTCAAGTACACAGTAATTAAGGTTAAATCCACTTTTTTTGTTTGTTTTTATTTTCTAATATGTTTGGTGCTTTATATTTCTGTTTTACACTCATAATTGGAACTTACAAATGGGCAACTACTACCTTATTATTAGTGGAATTAGAACATTTTCCTGGTCCCTTTCCTAAATCACAAATTATATTAAACTACTGGACACTATATATCAATCTTTACTCAGGCGTTGGAAGGATATAAAAAATCCTCATCGGGCTTCTCTGGTGGCGCAGTGGTTGAGAGTCCGCCTGCCGATGCAGGGGACACAGGTTCGTGCCCCGGCCTGGGAGGATTCCACATGCCGCGGAGCGGCTGGGCCCGTGGCCCATGGCCGCTGGGCCTGCGCTTCCGGAGCCTGTGCTCCGCAATGGGAGAGACCACAGCAGTGAGAGGCCCGCGTACCTATACCTGAGGAGAGTGGGGATGAGTTCATTACAGTGGACAGAATAACTGGTGATAGAAGCGGCACCACAGCTGATTCCCACACTTGCCAAAGTCACACACAGGGTCTGCATTTCTAGAGAGAGGAAGACCAGTGAGATTAAGAAAGCTGTGTTAAAGGAATCAGCAACCACCAAATTTATTCAGGACAAACAACTCTACAGGTTATTTGTATGTTTGAAATAGATTGTAGAAAATATTACAGTAGCAGGATCATGGAGTCTTTTATAAACTGAGAAAGATAAAGTTATCAACAGAGGTTGTAAAATGTACATAAAATTATCTCGGTTAATTGTAGCAAATCTCTCTGTATATCTGAGATTTGCCAGAGAAGAAGAAGAAAAGGTGAGTGTGGCAGAAATTTGCTTTTAGTTATTCTGTCCAGTACTTGCTCTATGCTTATTATAGAAGGTAGGACTGTCATGTGGACAATTACTGTGTCTAAGCCTCAGCTTTAACCTTGAGGACTTTACAATTAGAGCAGAATTTAAAGTGACCAGTCATCCTGGTTTTCCTGGGAATTAGGAGGTTTTAGCAATGTGAGATTTTCATTAATAAAACCTGGAAAGTCCCAGACAAACCTCAATGAGTCAGTCAACCTAGTGTAGATACAGCATTGCCATGGGGTGAGTATGGTACAAGAGAGTAACAGAAGGACAGGGCTCTTCTGTTAGTGGACAGGCTGAAGAGAAGCTGGATCTACATCAATGTTAGACATGAGGAACCAAGAATGGAAACTTCTATTTGGAAAAAAAGAATTTGGAACCACTAAAAAAAATTTCAGAGAAACAGTTTTCTGCACAGTATAAAAAGAAATCTAATTATAGCTTTATAATATTGGAAAGAACTCTCGTGTAAGGGAGTAAGCCTGCATCATTAATGATATTCTAAAGAGCAGAGTCCACCCACCTGTAATGCTGTGAAGCATATTCTTGCATTGGGAGATGGTGAAGCATAGAGCTCACTAAGGTTCTACTAATCATTACATATCATTTTTCTATTAACTTGTAAAGTAATCTAACAGGGAATGGACAAGGATTTTTTTTAATACCTATTTTAATTAATTTATTTATTTTTGGCTGTGTTGGGTCTTCGTTTCTGTGCGAGGGCTTTCTCTAGTTGCGGCAAGCGGGGGCCACTCTTCATCGCGGTGCGCGGGCCTCTCACTATCGCAGCCTCTCTTGTTGCGGAGCACAGGCTCCAGACGCGCAGGCTCAGTAGTTGTGGCTCACGGGCCTAGTGGGATGTGGGATTTCCCAGATCAGGGCTCGAACCCGTCTCCCCTGCATTGGCAGGCAGATTCTCAACCACTGCGCCACCAGGGAAGCCCCGGACAAGGATTTTAATCTGCTTAAATTCTATTCCTACTGTTCACTCCTTCATTCCTTGAAAAAGGGGGATTTTTTTCATTTTCATATTTTCATTTTCTGGGAGACTCTCATGAGCAAGAGCTGCAGTCATGGTGACTTAACACCACACTCATATGTGGGTATGTAGAGACGGGGAAGTGACTAGTCATCAAAGCTGGTAATGAAGAACCCAAACAGAGGGAGGGACCATGCTGTGTCCTCACCTGGGGGATCATTGCAAGGCCTCACCCCTCCATGTTTGTTATTTGAAGTGTGAATGGACAAAAGGCAGGTAAACAATTGCTGTCCTAGAGAAATAATCTGGGATAAATTGTACCAGTTTAAGACACTTCCCAATGTGATGAGATGAACATATGCCTGATTTGCCCCTCGCTGACCTTTAGTTTTTTTCCCAAAAAATTTTTAGCAGAATTTCTCATAAACCATCAGATTGGTTTGGGGGAATACTTAGCACATAACTGGTACCTCTTTTTTTTTTTTTTCGGTACGCGGGCCTCTCACTGTTGTGGCCTCTCCTGTTGCGGAGCACAGGCTCCAGACGCGCAGGCTCAGCGGCCATGGCTCACGGGCGTAGCTGCTCCGCGACATGTGGGATCTTCCCAGACCGGGGCACGCACCCGTGTCCCCTGCAGCGGCAGGCTGACTCTCAACCACTGCGCCACCAGGGAAGCCCCTGGTACCTCTTTTTAAACCTGACTTCAGACAAGTGTGACCAATACAATCCCTGAAGGGTGGGAAAAAGAGACTTTTTTCCCCAAAGTCCGGTCTTCTCTCACCTTGGGGCACAAACGTGTTGGTCAAAATGGAAAGTCCCACCAGGAACATGAAAAGCATCTGGGTTGGTCGACGGCCCATATAATTCAATACTAGAAGTGCAAGACATCGGGCTAAGGCAGTGAGAACTCCAAAGATTACCTGGAACAGGAAAATATTGCTCCCAAAGTGCTGTAGATTGATAAAGATGCCAAAAACGGGTATTGTGCTTGCAAATCTGTAGTGAACAAAAGAGGAAAGACACAAGCTGTAAGATTTAGAGCCAACATGTTGCAGTCGATTATTATATTGACCCAGGCAGCCAATGATCAATGTTTAACAATTAAGGTGTAGTCTGATTTGTATAACACTTCCTTTTAGGGTGATGAAGTTACCATTAAAATAACATGGTTATAAAGGAAAATGATATTCCTTTTGTCCTTCTTTTTTTTGAGTCCCTAAGCATAGAGTTAGCAGTGACGGGAAAACATAACCTGACTCAATCACCAAACTGGATGGTACAGAGAATTTGAATATATAAGCATTAAAACTTAAAATTTAGGGAAATCATTTCTTTTTGAGAGTTGTCTGTATGCTGTGAGTCCTCCCTCTATTCCGCCAACCCCAATACTGTAAAGCATTTCCCTTTTCTCAGCTAGTGACTGAAACTGCAAAGAAACTACCTGTGTCCCCTTGACTGGGAGCATAGTATCCTGGTTTCAAACACAGTTCTGGGAAATTTAAAGTTCATATCAGAGTTCTTGGGGCTAAAAGAAAATGTAAGAATTCAGGAAAGCAAACATATACCAACTGTACCATCAGAAATGGAATCAAAGATTCCCACTGAGGATCTACCTTCTACCCAAAGAGCATCTAAGGGAAAGGAGCCCACATAAAAGATCTATTTCACCCAGAGAGAGACAGATTTAGGTATTGCAATAGAAGAAACCATCACACTAAACAGACATTTCTCCAAAGAAGATATACAGACTGCCAACAAACACATGAAAGAATGCTCAACATCGTTAATCATTAGAGAAATGCAAATCAAAACTACAATGAGGTATCATCTCACACCAGTCAGAATGGCCATCATCAAAAAATCTAGAAACAATAAATGCTGGAGAGGGTGTGGAGAAAAGGGACCCCTCTTGCACTGTTGGTGGGAATGTAAATTGATACAGCCACTGTGGAGAACAGTATGGAGGTTCCTTAGAAAACTACAAATAGAACTACCATATGACCCAGCAATCCCACTACTGGGCATATACCCTGAGAAAACCACAATTCAAAAATAGTCATGTACCAAAACGTTCACTGCAGTTCTATTTACAATATCCAGGACATGGAAGCAACCTAAGTGTCCATCAACAGATGAATGGATAAAGAAGATGTGGCACATATACACAATGGAATATTACTCAGCCATAAAAAGGAACAAAACTGAGTTATTTGTAGTGAGGTGGATGGATCTAGAGACTGTCATACAGAGTGAAGTAAGTCAGAAAGAGAGAAACAAATACCGTATGCTAACACATATATATGGAATGTAAAAAAAGAAAAAGAAAAAAAAAGGTCAAAAGAACCTAGGGACAAGACAGGAATAAAGATGCAGACCTACTAGAGAGTGGACTTGAGGATATGGGGAGGGGGAAAGATAAGCTGGGACAAAGTGAAAGAGTGGCATGGACATATATACACTACCAAATGTAAAATAGATAGCTAGTGGGAAGCAGCTGCATAGCACAGGGAGATCAGCTCGGTGCTTTGTGACCACCTAGAGGGGTGGGATAGGGAGGGTGGAAGGGAGGGAGATGCAAGAGGGAAGAGATATGGGAACATATGTATATGTATAACTGATTCACTTTGTTATAAAGCAGAAACTAACACACCATTGTAAAGCAATTATACTCCAATAAAATGTTTAAAAAGAAAATAGAAGAAACCATCACAGAACACAGCAATTGCAAACAGGTCTTCTCTTTATCATTGTATGTACTTTTTCCTTCCACTCTGATTATCTAGAATTCAGAAACGTACGTCTGTGTCCTAGTGGATATGAAAAGGTCAAAAAGCACAATGTAGTTAAATGAATACGCAGTCTACTAGGATATGTCCAGGAAGGATAAATTATACTATTCAATAGTCACTTTCTTAAGCTTGGCAGTGGGTGTTTATCGTCCTGTGTGCTTTTTGTCCATGTGTGTAAATCTTCAAAAATTCAGAATTTAAAATTTCTCCTCCTGACGATACCAAAGTAAATACTTATATCCCCTCAAGAGATAGAGCGCGACTTTAACAGAAGCCCTTGTGCTAACACACAAAAAAACTGTATCCAAATTGGAAAGAAATAAAAGTCCATCAGTATTGAAGTACATAAAGAAGTTGTCATGTATTCATCCAATGGAGACTAAAGCACTAGGGAGGAGAACAACCTACTGTCACGCAACAGAATGGATGAATCTTCATGAATGGGCATGAGGAGAGACGGCCTGTCACAGAACCCTTCTATCATTTATATTATGTGAAGGTCAAGGTCAGGCAACACTCATCTCCAGTGAAGGAGATCAGAACCACTGTTAGGTTTTATTTGGCACGGGAGAGGGCGGTGAGCAGAGAACAGAGTCGGGCAAAGGTGTGGAGGCGGTGAATATTGCTGAACCAGAGAGCTGAGGGGAAGTCTTGGGGAATTAGGATTTTCTATCTTGATCTGTATGTTGGCTACCTTTTTACATACTGACATATTCATTGCTTTGTAGATATTTCTGACCTCTTCATGTTTCTGTTTGCAACGTTTGCTGCAATTAAAATTGAAAGAAAAATGCAGAAAATTAAGTGCCCAAATCTGTACTGTGATGGAAGTTCTCAACATCAATCTCCAGAGAAAAGACTGATAGTGTGATATGACTAACTAACTTTTCATCATATAATCAGTTTCATGTGAGTGTTATTTGGTGTGATTTCCTCATTTTTTCTCCAAATCAGCGCCTCCCTCTCACAGCACTGTTAAGACCTATGAAATACCTAGATTCATGTCCCCACTCTTTGAATGTCGTCATGCACTGCATGGCGCCCACCTCACACAGAGCAGGAGACAGATCCTCTTACGCAGGTTGGGTGTGCGGAACAAGTCAAATACAGTGGTTTTGGTCTGTGCGGCCTCCAGCTCCTCCTGCATGGTCGCTCTCAAACCCTTCAAGAAGGACAAACGTGTCATTTGCCAACACAGTGCCAGGTATTGCGATGAGTACTGGCACCCGATAGGAGAGGAGAGATGTGTTCCCTTTCTTTATAACATAACATATTACACATGCAATCACAGGAGTGAACATGGTATGAAGAAGGATGCAGGGAGTTAAGGGAGACTCCAGGAAATTAAACGGCAACAATGATATTTTGAAAATGAGGCCACAGAGGTGGGCAGGGCACCCAGAAGAGTACATAGGGTGTAGAGTCAGATCAGGAACTGAGCTATAGGAAGAAGTTCTGTACAGTGCTCACAGCTTCTTTTCTATGAGATGGCCATGAAAGACCAGGGAATTTGCATTCTCAACTAGCTGCCCTTGTTAGAAAAGCAGTTTGTCTATAATAAGGAGAAGGCACGTGTCAATTTGTATCTTCTCTCCAACCCAATAACCACCTTCCCCTTCCTGCTCACCTCCATGTTCAGGGCTGCTTCAGCATTCTTTATTCCATTTCTGTGTGCAACTTTTTTAAGTTCCTTTAAGCCCTCGTCTGGTTTATTGGTGATAATCAGCCACCGAGCAGATTCCACCAGCCACCTGATGAAAGAAGGGCACACTCGTGCGGTCAGCTATCTCTTGCTTATTCGTCCTATGGTTAATTACAACGTATGCTTTTTGCCTTCCATCCAATATCCACCACCAACTGAAGTGGTGGATATTAGATGGAAGGCAAAAAATGTACTACATGCATAGGATCACAGACCTTGTTTTCAAATTGCCCCTCTGCTTATTCACCAGGAGATTTTCCAAGAGACTTATGAAGCTTAAGTTTGAGAGCCCCTCACTTGCATAATTCCCTTCCAAAGCTTAGCATGAGATCTGGCAAATTTGTGCCATAGTATATATTCTATATATAGTATATATAATGTATATTATATATATATTATTATATATAGTGTATATAATGTATATTATTTTGAAAAAAGAAGTCCCCAAATTATGTAAACTTTTAGGCCAATAAATATTGCGAATACTCCTGCCACTACCAGAAGTGTTGGTAACTAACTACATAAATGAGTCACTTATTTACATCTGCTTTAGTTTTCTTATAACTAAATGGAAACAATAAGCACATCTTCCTTGTTATGAGAATAGAATGACTTAGCGGATGAGTCTGACATGGATTACACTCTTCTTTCTCTCTGTACTCATCTCACTGTATAAATCCTGTAGTCATCTTTCTGCGATCTACTAAAGCTAATTCTCCCTAGAGTGGTTTTAAGTGTAGGGATGGAATTATCCATAAATAAATATTTGTTAAAATTATTTAAGGGAAGAGGGAGTGTTGAACACGTAACGTAAGTCATCCAATCTGCGTGTCATTTTCACTTCTGGAGAAATTCTGTTGCTATTTTGTTAAATTGCTCTATGAATAAATTTTCTGCCTCTTCCTTTATCCAATTGCATCTGCAACATAGAAAATCATGGAAAACTTTATTGTACCTTATTCATTCCAAAGCCAAAAAATTGAAGGTATATCTTCAAGTCTATAAGAAAAATAATATTGGAATAACTCAAGGACCACAATACTGGGTAAGACTTAGGAAGAAAATGGCAGAAAATACCTCGAGCTCCCTGGAAGGAAGATCACTGTTACTCCCTATTCTACTTCTCAAATCCCAAATTGATCAGAGTGAACAGATGAGAAATGCTGGTTTAGGTCAAAACAACAGGAAATGGTCCAGGGAATAAGAAAATCAGTACATCCCAATTCAATATGCATTTTCATCCTAGGTTCCCTTAAGTGGAGTGAGAGAGAGGCTCATACCTTGAGGAGAAAAAGAAGACAAAGAATGGTATAGACACCACCAGCTGCAAGGTATGCCAGTCTCGAAAGACAAAAGCCAGTCCTCCCAGCATTATCTGTCCAATACTAATGGCACAGGTTATCAATGTTATTACCATGGCTTTTGACTGGGACCTTGTCCACTCTACAACTGAAAGAAAACCCAGTTGGGATATTAATGTCACATAAGGGTGAAATTTCAAGGTTAAATTCAAGGCTTGGAAAATCAAGAAAATCAAAACTGTTGACTTACTGAGCATCCAGTTATTTGTTATGATGACCACAGCAGAACAACCTGACCAGAAGCGTAGTGAGCAGTAAATGAGGAAGGTGGGAGCAAAGGCTGCACAGGTCCCAGAGATGGCGAGCTGGAGCAAACACCACCTGAGAATCAACTTTCTCCCAAACCTAAGAAACAGAGAGGCAGGTTAGATTATGGGAGCAATGATAATTTGTGGTAAAAAAAAAATTAAGAAAACAAAGCATACATTGCAATTTAGACAATGTTTTAGCAAGTGATTCTTTGTACCTGAAACCTTGAGTAAACAAGAGCTAAATCAACAACGGAAATCGCTTCATATTAACACTCTGGTTTACAGACTAACATGACTAAAACTTCATCATCCAATCCCCAGGAGGACTCTGACAGGAAGTGATACCATACGAAAGAAACTACAATGTTGGAAATTGGAATATACCATGAGCATTCATTGTACTAACATATGTATTTACCATAGTGGAGAGTCTGTATAGTGAGCTAAAAGTGTACTTTGGTCTCTAGCACCAGACAGGTGAAGATGCAACTGATACAAATGATCAGTGAAGCAATGCATCAAAGTTGTTGAAGATTTATGTAAGAGTCACTCTTTGTTGAATCTGTATTTATAAACCTCAAGTAATGTGCTTTCCTAGAATAGAATATAGGAGCGCCATAACCCAGACAGTGACTATTATATCAACCTCTCACAGGAAAGAATTATGTAAAATGGAGAATGAAGAGAAAAAGAATGTGAAAGACAAATAAGGAAAAGTGAATTTTGTCTTTCATTGGGCATCAAGAAAAGAGGGTCTTAGTAGAGACAACGTGGACTAAACGAGATGTGGTAATGTAAATATAAGCCCATTGTCTGTAATAAAAACAGACAGTGTTTGGTATTAGGAATTCCTCTGCAATATTTTAAAATAGAATCAGATAATTTCCCCCCAAACAGAAAATGGGATACAGAAGAACCAACACAGCACCAAACAATCATGTTCATTATCACTATCATCATCAAGAAAATAATCTAGAAAGCAAAAAATGAGATGGTAGATGGAAAGAAAATCCCAAAACAATCACATCAAACTAATTGCTAATGACCTAAACACTCCATCGAATGATAGAGATTACCAGAGTGAGTTAAAAAACAGATACACCGGGCCTCCCTGGTGGCGCAGTGGTTGAGAGTCCGCCTGCCGATGCAGGGGACACGGGTTCGTGCCCCGGTCCGGGAAGATCCCACGTCCCGCGGAGCGGCTGGGCCCGTGAGCCATGGCCGCTGAGCCTGCGCGCCCGGAGCCTGTGCTCCGCAACGGGAGGGGCCACAGCAGTGAGAGGACCGCGTACCGCAAAAAAAAAAAAAAAAAACAGATGTACTTTTAAAAACATCTTTATTGGAGTATAATTGCTTTACAATGTTGTGTTAGTTTCTGCTGTATCACAAAGTGAATTAGCTATATGGATACATATATCCCCATAAACCCTCCCTCTTGCATCTCCCTGCCATGCTCCCTATACCAGCCCTCTAGGTGATCACAAAGCACCGAGCTGATCTGCCCATGGGATGCAACCGCTTCCCACTATTTATTTTACATTTGGTAGTGTATATATGTCCTTTCCACTCTCTCACTTCTTCCCAGCTTACCCTTCCCCCTCCCCGTGTCCTCAAGTCCATTCTCTACGTCTGTGTCTTTATTCCTGTCCTTCCCCTAGGTTCTTCAGAATGATTTTTTTTTTTTAGCTTCCATATATATGTGTTAGCATATGGTATTTGTTTTTCTCTTTCTGACTTACTTCAGTCTGTATAACAGACGCTAGGTCCATCCACCTCACTACAAATAACTCCATTTCGTTTCTTTTTATGGCTGAGTAATATTCCATTGTATATATGTGCCACATCTTCTTTATCCATTCATCTGTCGATGGACACAGCACTGTTTTTCCTGTTTTCCTCTAAGAGTTTTATAGTGTCTGCATTTACATTCAGGTCTTTAATCCATTTTGAGTTTATTTTTGTGTATGGTGTTAGGAAGTTTTAATTTCATTCTTTTACATGTAGCTGTACAGTTTTCCCAGCACTTCTTATTGAAGAGGCTGTCTTTTCTGCATTGTATATTCTTGCCTCCTTTATCAAATATAAGGTGGCCATATGTGCATGGGTTTATCTCTGAGCTTTCTATCCTATTCCATTGATCTATATTTCTGTTTTTGTGCCAGTACAATACTGTCCTGTTTAGTGTAACTTTGTAGTATAGTCAGAAGCCAGGCAACATGATTCCTCCAGCTCCATTTTTCTTCTCAAGATTGCTTTGGTGATTTGGGGTCTTTTGTGTTTCCATACAAATTGTGAAATTTTTTGTTCTAGTTCAGTGAAAAATGCCATTGGTAGTTTGATAGGGATTGCATTGAATCTGTAGATTGCTTTGCATAGTATAGTCATTTTCACAATGTTGATTCTTCCAATCCAAGAACATGGTATATCTCTCCATCTGTTTGTATCATCTTTAATTTCTTTCATCAGTGTCTTATAGTTTTCTGCATACAGGTCTATTGTCCCCGTAGACAGGTTTATTCCTAGGTATTTTTTTCTTTTTCTTGCAGTGGTAAATGGGAGTATTTCCTTAATTTCTCTTTCAGACTTTTCATCATTAGTGTATAGGAATGCCAGAGTTTTCTGTGCATTCATTTTGTATCATGCTACTTTACCAAATTCATTGATTAGCTCTGGTAGTTTCCTGGTAGCATCTTTAGGATTTTCTATGTATAGTATCAGGTCATCTGCAAACAGTGAGTTTGCTTCTTCTTTTCCAATTTGGATTCCTTTTATTTCTTTGTCATTTCTGATTGCTGTGGCTAAAACTTCCAAAACTATGTTGAATAATAGTGGTGAGAGTGAGCATCCTTGTCTTGTTCCTGATTTTAGGGGAAATGGTTTCAGTTTTTCACCATTGAGAATGATGTTGGCTGTGGGTTTTTCATATATGACCTTTATTATGTTGAGATAAGTTCCCTCCCCGCTTACTCTCTGGAGGCTTTTTTTGATCATAAATCAGTGTTGAATTTTGTCAAAAGCTTTTTCTGCATCTATTGAGATGATCATATGGTTTTTCTCCTTCAATTTGTTAATATGGTGTATCACGTTGATTGATTTGTGTATATTGAAGAATTCTTATATTCCTGGGGTAAACCCCACTTGATCATGGTGTATGATCCTTTTAATGTGCTGTTGGATTCTGCTTGCTAATATTTTGTTGAGGATTTTTGCATGTTTGTTCATCAGTGATATTGGCCTGTAGTGGTCTTCCTTTGTGACATCTTTGTCTGGTTTTGGTATCAGGGTGATTGTGGCCTCGTTGAATAAGTTTGGGAGTGTTCCCCTCTTTGCTATATTTTGGAAGTTTTGAGAGGGATACGTGTTAGCTCTTCTCTAAATGTTTGATAGAATTCACCTGTGAACCCATCTTGTCATGGGCTTTTATTTGTTGGAAGATTTTAAATCACAGTTTCAATTTCAATGCTTGTCATTGGTCTGTTTATATTTTCTATTTCTTCCTGGTTCAGTCTCTGAAGGTTGTGATTTTCTAAGAATTTTTCTATTTCTTCCAGGTTTTCCATTTTATTGGCATATGGTTTCTTGTAGTGATCAAAAAGGTGATGTACTTTTATACTGCCCACTGTAGTACTTAAAATATTGTCAGTTGAAAGATGGACCTAGAGTCTGTCATACAGAGTGAAGTAAGTCAGAATGAGAAAAAAAAATACCGTATGCTAACGCACTTATATGGAATCTAAAAAAAACAAAAAACGGTACTGATGAACCTAGTGGCAGGCAGGAATAAAGATGCAGACGTAGAGAAAGGACTTGAGGACACAGACGGATGAAGGGAAAGCTGAGACGAAGCGAGAGAGTAGCATTGACATATATACACTACCAAATGTAAAATGGATGGCTAGTGGGAAGCTGCTGCATAGCACGGGGAGATCAGCTCGATGCTTTGTGAGGACCTAGAGGGGTGGGATAGGGAGGGTGGGAGGGAGGGGATATGGGGTTATATGTATACATATAGCTGATTCACCCTTTTATACAGCAGAAACTAACACAACATTGTAAAGCAATTATACTCCAATAAAGAGGTAAAAAAATGTAAATTGACAGATATAGAATTAAAATAGTAATAATAATGTGGGAGTCTTTATATTAATATCAAATAAAATAAATTTCAAAACAAAATACATTACCAGAAAATATAACGCTGGAAATGTCAAATGTACCTTAACTTAAAAAAAGTTTGAAATACATGAAACAATGTTGACAGAATTAGACACATAATTCACAATGATATTTGGAGATATATTTGAATGTTTTTAATGTCATATGATAGATAAAATACTTGTCATTTTAATCTTTTTTAGATGTACAAACCTGTGATTAATTACATTCGTCATGTTGTGCTACCGTCTTTTTTCTGAGACATTTACATCAACACAAAGAGAAATTCTATCACCATCAAGCAGTAATTTCCCATTCACTCCTGCCCTCTTATTCTTCTGATATCACTAATCTACTTTCTGTCACCATTAATTTGCCTATTCTAGATATATTTCATATAAGTGGATGCCTACATTTGTTCTTTTGTGTCGGGTTTATTTCATTTAGCATAATTTTTTCAAGGTTCATTCATGTTGTACCATGTACCAGAACTTCATTCTTTTTTGCTGTATTTGATATACAGCTGTCTAAGTCCCTGTGTTTAGAGTATACACCTAGGAGTGGAATTGCTGGTTCAGATGGCAATTACATGTTTAGATTTTTGAAGATCTGTCAAACTGCTTTCCACAGTGGTTTCACCAATTTATATTCCCACCATCAATGGACAAGAGTTTCAATTTCTCCACATGCTCACCAACACTTGAAATTTCTAATTTTTTTTGAAGTACTGTTGATTTACAATATTATATTAGTTTCTGGTGTACAGCACAGTGATTCAGTATTTTTGCAGATTATATTCCATTATAAGTTATTATAAGATAATGGATATAATTCCCTGTGCTTTAAAATATATCCTTGTTGCTCTTCTGTTCTATGCACAATAGTCTTATCTATCTCTTAATACCATACCTCTAATATCTTCCTCCCCACTTCCTGCCTTTTGTAACCACTAGTTTGTTTTCTGTATCTGTAAGCCTGTTTTTTTTTTTGCATACATTCATTGGTATTATTTTTTAAGATTCCACATATAAGTGATGTTATAGAGTATTTGTCTTTCTCTCTCTGACTTATTTCACTAGCACAATATTTTCTAGGTCCATCCACATTGCTGCAAGAATTTCATTTTTATCATGGCTGAGTAGTATTCCATTTTAAATATATACTACATCTTCTTTATTAGTCTGTTAATTGCTCCCATGTCTCAGCTATTATAAATAGTGCTGCTATGAATATTGGGGTGCATGTATCTTTTTGAATTAGTGTTTTCATTTTTTTCTAGATATTATCCCAGGAATGGAATTGCTGTGTCATATGGTAGCTCTATTTTTAGTTTTTTGAGAACCTTCCATACTGTCTTCCACAGGGGTTGCATCAATTTACATTCTCACCAATAGTGTACAAGTGTTCCCTTTTGTCCACATTCTCACCAATATTTGTTATTTGTATTCTTGTTGATAGCCATTTTGACAGGTATGAGGTGATATCGCATTGTCTTTTTAATTAACATTTCTCTAATGATTAAAGATGTTGAGCATCTGTTCATGTGCCTATTGATCATCTGTATGTATTCTTTGGAGAAATGTCTATTTAGATATTCCTATTTTTTTATCTAGTTGTTTGGTTTTTTTGATGTTGGTGTGTATGAGTTATTTACATGTTTGGATATTAACCCCTTATCGGTCATATCATTTGTAAATATTTTCTCCCATTCAGCAGGTTGTCATTTCATTTTGTTGATGATTTCCTTTACTGTGTGAAAGCTGTTAAGTTTAATTTTGTCCCAACTGTTTATTTTGGGGTTTATTTCCTTTACTTTAGGAGACAGATCCAATAAAAACATTGCTTTGATTTATGTCAGAGTGTTCCACATATATTTACTTCTAGAAGTTTTATGGTTTCTAGTTGTACATTTAGGTCTTTAATCCATTTTCTTTTTTTATTTAAGTGTATATGGTTTTAGAGAATGTTCTAATTTCCTTCTTTTACATGAAGCTGTCCAGTTTTCTGAGCACCACTTATTGAAGTGACTGTCTTTCCTCCATTCTATATCCTTGCTTCCTTTGTTGATCATAAGTGTATGGGTTTATTTCTTGGCTCTCTATTCTGGTCCATTGATCTATATGTCTGTTCTTGTGCCAGTACCACATTGTTTTGATTACTGTAGTTTTGTAGTATACTCTGAAGGCAGGGATCATGATTCCTCCAGCTCCGTTCTTTCTCAAGATCATTTTGGCTATTGATGGTCTTTTCTGATTCCATTCAAAATTTAAAATTATTTGCTCTAATTCTCTGAAAAATGTTCTTGGTATTTTTATAGGGATTACTTTGAATCTGTAGATTCCCTTGGGTAGTATGGTCATTTTAACATTAATTCTTCCAGTCCATGAACACAGTATATCTTTGCATCTGTTTGTGTCCTCTTCAATTTCTTTCATCAGTGTCTTGTAGTTTTCCAAGAACAGGTCTTTCATCTCCTTAGGTAGGTTTATTCCTAGGTATTTTATTCTTTTTGATTGATTGGAAATTGAATTTTTTTTTTTTTTTTTTTTTTTTTTTTGGGTCCGAGCAGTACGCGGGCCTCTCACTGTTGTGGCCTCTCCCGTTGCAGAGCACAGGCTCCGGTCGCGCAGGCTCAGCGGCCATGGCTCACGGGCCCAGCCGCTCCAGGGCATGTGGGATCCTCCTGGACCGGGGCACGAACCCGTGTCCCCTGCATCAGCAGGCGGACTCTCAACCACTGTGCCACCAGGGAAGCCCTTGGAAATTGAATTTTGTGTTTGATTTCTCTTTCCGATAGTTTTTTGTTAGTGTATAGAAATGCAACAGATTTCTGTATGTTAATTTTGTATCCTGCAACATTGGTGAATTCATTGGTGAGCTCTGGTAGTTTTCTGGTGGCATCATCGGATTTTCTATGAATAGTATGACATCAGCAAACAATGACAGTTTTTTTTAAAAAAAGTTTTCTTTTATTTCTTTTTATTGTATTTGCATAGTTAGGACTTCCAATACTATTTTGAATAAACGTGGCAAGAATGAGCACCCTTTTCTTGTTCCTGAACTTATAAGAAATGCTTTCAGTTTTTCACCAGTGATTATGATGTTAGCTATGTGCTTGTCATATATGGTTATTATGATGTTGAGGTATCTTTCCTCTATGCCCACCTTCTGAAGATTTTTTACTGTAAATGAATGTTGAATTTTATCAAAATCTTTTTCTCCATCTATTTAGATGACCATATGGTTTTTCTTAATTCTTCAGTTTCTTAATGTGGTATATCACATTGATTTGTTTGCAGAAACTGAAAAATACTTGCATCCATGCAATAAAGCACACTTGATTATTGTGTATGATCCTTCTGATATATTGTTGGATTCAGTTTCCTAATAACAACATGTTATTCAGGATTTTTGCAACTATGTTCTTCAGTGATATTTGCCTCTAATTCCTTTTTTTGTGACAGCTTTGTCTGGTTTTGGTATCAGGGTGATGATGACCTCATAGAATATGTTCAGAAGTGCTCCTTCCTCTGAAATTTTTTGGAATAGTTTGAGAAGTATAGATGTTTTTGTTTTTTATTTTATTTTATTAAGGTATAGTTGTTTTACAATGTAGTGTTAATTTCTGCTGTACAGCAAAGTGATTAGTCATATATATACATGACTATATATATGAATATATATATTCATTCCTTTTCATATTCTTGTCTTTTTTTGTTTATTACAGGACATTGAGTATAGTTCCCTGTGCTATACTGTAGGAACTTGTTTGTCCATTCAGTATACAATAGTTTGGATCTGCTAATCCCAAACTCCCAATCTATCCCTCCCCCACCACTCCTCCTGCTTGGCAACCACAAGTCTGTTCTCTGTATCTGTGAACCTGTTTCTGTTTTGTAGATAAGTTCTTTTGCATCTTATTCTAGATTCCATATATAAGTGATATCATATGCTGTTTGTCTTTCTCTTTCTGACTTACTTCACTTAGTATGATAATCTCTAGGTCCATCCAAGTTGCTGCAAATGGCATTATTTCATTCTTTTTTGTGGCTTAGTAGTATTCCACTGTATATATGTACCACTGTATATATTTACCTCCTTTAGAGAAGGATAGATATTAACTGTTCTCTACATGTTTGGTAGAATTCCCCTTTGAAGCCATTTGACCCTGGATTTTTGTTTGCAGGAAGTTTTTAAATGAAAGATTCTATCTCACTTCTACTGATCAGTCTGTTCAAATTGTCTGTTTCTTCTTGACTCAGTATTGGCAGGCTGCATGCTTTTAGAAATTTGTTAATTTCTTCTAGGTTGTCCAATATTTTGATGTATAACTAGTCATAGTATTCTTTTATGATTTTTTTGTTTCTCTGTGGTATCAGTTGTTATTTCCCTTCTTTCATTTCTTATATTGTTTATTTGGGTCCTCTCTCTTTTCTTCTTAGTGAGCCTGGCTACAGGTTTATCAATTTTGTTTATATTTTCAAAAAACTAACTCTTGGTTCCATTGATCTTTTCTATTTTTTTTAATCTATATTTATTTATTTTCTTTCTGAACTTTATTACTTCCTTCCTTCTAGTGACTTGTGTTTTGTTTGTCTTTCTTTTTCTAATTATGTTTAGGTGATTTATTTGAGAATTTTCTTGTTTTGCGGGGAAGACCTGTATTGCTATAAACTTCCCTCTTAGAACTGCTTTTGATGCATCTCACAGTTTATGGAAAGTGTGCTTCATTTTCACTTGTCTCAGGGTATATTCTGATTTCCTCTTTGATTTTGTCATTGACCCAGTGGTTTCTTAGTAGCATGTTATTTAGTCTCCACATGTTTGTTCTTTTCCCATTTTTCTTCCTGTGGTTGATTTCTGGATTCATACTGCTGTGGTAGGAAAAAATGTTTTATATTATTTCTATCTTAAATTTGTTGAGACTTGTTTTTTGATCCAATATGTGATCTATCCTGGAGAACATTCCATATGCACTTGAAGAGAATGTGTATTCTGATTTTGGGGGGAGGGGGATGTAATGTCCTGTAGATATCAACCAAGTCCAACTGGTCTATTGTGTCTTTAAGACCACTTTTGCCTTACTGATTTTCTGTCTGGATGATCTGTCCACTGATGTCAGTGGAATATTAAATTTTCCTACTATTATTGTATTATTGTCAATTTCTCCCTTTATGTTTGCTAGTGTTTGCTTTATATATTTAGGTGTTCCTCTATTGAGTGCATATATGTTAGCTAGTGTAATATCCTGTTCTTGTATTTATCCCTGTATTATTATATAAAGCCTTCTTTGTCTTTTTCTATAGGCTTTGTTATAAAATCTATTATGTTTCATATGAGTACTGCTACTTCTGATTTCTTGTCGTTTCCCTTTGAAATATCTTTTTCTATCCCTTCACTTTCAGACTCACTCTCAAGTTGTCTCATGTGGGCAGCATACTGAATGTCTTGGTTTCTTTTCCCAATTAGCTACTCTATATCTTTTGATTGGAGCAGTTAGTTAATTGATATTTAAAGTAATTATTGATAGTGGTGTACTTTTGCAATTTTATTACATATTTTCTGGTTGTTTTTATAGATCTGCTTTCTTCATTTTATCTTCTTTTAGTTCCTACTATTGTGATTTGATAATTTTCTTTTTTAAATATTTTTCTTAATTTTTATTGGAGTATAGTTGATGTACAATGTTGTGTTGGTTTCAGGTGTACACACCTACTATATATAAAATGATGATTTTCTTTAGTAGTGTGCTTGGCTTTCTCTCTTTTTGATTTTTGTGTATTCTTTTTATAAATTTATTTATTTTTGGCTGCGTTGGGTATTCCTTGTTGCATGCAGGCTTTCTCTAGTTGCAGCGAGCAGGGGCTGCTCTTCCTTGCACTGCACGGGTTTCTCATCACGGTGGCTTCTCTTGTTGCAGAGCATGGGCTCCAGTCATGCGGGCTTCAGTAGTTGTGGTGCATGGGCTTAGTTGGTCCGTGGCATGTGGGATCTTCCCCGACCAGGGCTCGAACCTGTGTCCTCTGCCTTGGCAGACGGATTCTTAACCACTGTGCCACCAGAGAAGCCCTAAAAATATTTATTTATTTATTTATTTATTTGGTTGCACCCTGTCAGTTGCGGCAGACGGGTTCCTTAGTTGTGGCATGCATGTGGGATCTAGCTCCCTGACCAGGGATTGAACCCAGGCCCCCTGCATTGGAAGCATGGAATCTTAACCACTGCACCACCAGGGAAGTCTTGATTTTTGTGTATTTACTATAGGCTTCTGATTTATTTTTACCATGGGGTTCATGTATGTTGACTCATAATTATACCCACTTGTTTTAAACTGGCTGTTAATTTAAGTTCAAACCCATTCTAAGACATACACATTTTTATTCCCCTCCCCCACATTCCCCTCCCCGACATTTGTGGTTTTGATGTCATATTTTACATATTCATGTTTATCTCTTAACTGTTTATCTCATAGTAGTTATGGTTGTTTTTACAATTTTTTGACTTTTAATGTACAGCTGGCACGCTTAGTGATCTTAAATTCTTTCTACATATTTGTGTTTCCTAATGGGATTTTCCCTTTCTTATAGATCCTTACTTCTTTTCTATTTGGAGAAGAATATTCAACATTTCTTTTACGATATGTTTAGTATTGATTAATTCTTTCAGTTTTGCTTTTCTAAGAAGTTCTTTATTTCTCTTTCTATCCTAAATGGTACTCTTGCTTGGTAGAGTATCCTGGGTTGCTGTTTTTTTCCTTTCAGCACTTTGAATATGTCATGGCACTCCATTCTGGCTTGCAAATTTTCTGCAGAAAAATCAGTTGATAGCCTTATGGGAATTCTCTTGTATATAACTCATTGTTTTTCTCTTGCTGCCTTTAGAATCCTTTCTTTATCTTTCACTTTTATCATTTTAATTATGATATATCTTGTTGTGGGTCTGTTTGGTTTAATCTTTTCTAGGACCCTCTGTGCTTCCTGTGTCTGGATATCTGTTTCTTTCTCCAGGTTTGGGAAATTTTCAGACATAATTTCCTTATATCCATTTTCAATCTACTTATCTTTCTCTTCTCCCTCTGGAACCCAATAATGCAAATGTTGTCATGCTTCATGTTATCTCAGAGATCTTATAGATTGTGATCATTTTTTTTTTATGTGTCCGGAGCCTGTGCTCCGCAACGGGAGAGGCCACAACAGTGAGAGGCCTGCGTACCGCAAAAAAAAAAAAAAAAAAAAAGACAGTTGGCTATAAATGTATGGGTTTATTTCTGAACTCTCAGTTCTGTTACATTTGTCTGTATGTCAATCCTTATACCAGTACCATAACATTTGGTAACTGTAGCTTTATTGTAGTTCTGAAACCGAGATGCATGAGTCCCCTGAATTTACTCTTCTTTTTCAAAATTGTTTGGCTATTTGGAGCCCTGATTTCATATGAATATAAGTTTCAGCTTTTCTGTTTCTAGAAAAACATTACATTGGAGTTTTGATTGTGACTTCATTGAAACTGTAGCTGCATTAAATATGATTGACTTCATTGATAATATTAGGTCTTCCTACCTCATTAACATGGGATACTTTCCATTTATTTAGGTCTTCTCTAATTTCTTTCAACAACGCTGTATAGTTTTCAATGTGCAAGTCTTTCACATCCTAGGTTAAATTTATTTCTAAGCATTTTATTCCTTTAGAAGATGATGTATGGGTAATAAATTTCCTAATTTCTTTTCAAATTGTTCACTTCAAATATATAGAAAAACAACTGATTTTTGTGTGTTCGTTTTGTACTCTGCAACTTTCTTAAATTCGTTTATTAGTTCTAATGAATTTCTTGGGCATTCTTTGGAATAAAAAAAAACCTTTTTACTTTGGGTAAATTTTATTTCTCTTTCTCTCTAATTGCTCTACATAGGTTTACAGTATGATGTCAAATAGCAGCAGTGAAAGCAGACATCTTTATCTTTCTCCTTACCTTAGTGTGAAAGTTAATATTCTTTCACCATTGACTGTAGTGATAGTTGTAGCTTTATTCCTAAGCACCCTTTAAAATATTGAGGAAGTTACATTTAATTCCTATATTATTTTCACCAAGAAAATTGTTTGATTTTATAAAATGTCTCCTAAGCATCAGTTGACATTATATAGGTTTTTTTCCTTCATTGTATTGATGTGGTATATTATATTGGATTATTATCTTATGATGAAGCACTTTGCATTTCTGTGATAAATCCTATTTTTTTTACAGTATATAAACATTTTAATATGCAGTTGGATTCAGTTTGCTTGCATTTTGTTGAATATTTTTAGGTCTATATTCAGAGGGGATATGGCTCTGTAATTTTCATTTTTCTGAAGTCATTATCTAGCTTTGATATCATAAGAACACTGGTCTTATAGTATGAGTTAGGAAGTTTTCCTACTCTTCTGCTTTATGGAAGAGTTCAAGAAGTATTGGCATTGGATTTGAGATAGTGGAGTAAAAGGATGTGCACTCACTCCCTCTTGCAAGAGCACTGGAATCACAACTAACTGCTGAACAATCATCAACAGGGATACACTGAAACTCATCAAAAAATATACCTCACATCCAAAGACAAAGGAGAAGCTGCAATGAGATGGTAGGAGGGACACAATCACAATAAAATCAAATCCCATAACCACAGGGTGCATGACTCGCAAACTGGAGAACACTTATACCACAGAAGTCTGTGCACTGGAGTGAAGGTTCTGAGCCCCATGTCAGGCTTCCCAACCTGGGGGTCTGGCAATGGGAGGAGGAATGCTCAGAGAATCAAACTTTGAAAGCTAGCAGGATTTGATTGCAGGACTTTGACAGGACTGGGGGTAACAGTGACTCCGCTCTTGGAGGGCACACACAAAGTAGTATGTGCATCGGGACCCAGGGGGAAGGAACTGTGACCCCATAGGAAATTGAACCAGACATACCTGCTAGTGTTGGAGGGTCTCCTGCAGAGGACAGGGCTGTGGCTTACAGCAGGGACAAGGACACTGGCAGCAGAAATTCTGGGAAGTACTCCTTGGCATGAGCCCTCTCAGTGTCTGCCATTAGCCCCACCAAAGAGCCTGTAGCCTCCAATGCTATGTCATCACAGGCCAACCAACCAACAGGGAGGGGACTCAGCCCCACTGATCAGCAGACAAGCAGATTAAAGTTTTACTGAGCTCTGCCCAAAAGAGCAACATCCAGCTCTACCCACACTAGCCCCTACCATCGGGAAGCTTCCACAAGCCTCTTAGATAGCCTCATCCACCAGAGGGCAGACAGCAGAAGCAAGAAGAACTAAAATCCTGCATCATGTAGAAGGAAAACCACATTCACAGAAGAACGGACAAAATGAAAATGCAGAGGGCCACATACCAGATGAAGGAACAAGGTAAAACCCCTGAAAAACAATTAAATGGAGATAGGCAACCTTCCAGAAAAAGAATTCAGAATAACGATAGTGAAGATGATCCAGGACCTCAGAAAAAGAATGGAGGCAAAGATCGAGAAGATGTAAGGAATGTTTAACAAAGACCTAGAAGAATTAAAGGACAAACACCTAGAAGAATTAAAGAACAAACAAACAGAGATGAACAATACAATAACTGAAATGAAAAAAATACACTAGAAGGAATCAATATCAGAATAACTGAGGCAGAAGGACGGACAAGTGACCTGGAAGATAGAATGGTGGAAATCACTGCCATGGAAAGAATAAAGAAAAAAGAATGAAAAGAAATGAAGACAGCCTAAGAGACATCTGGGACAACATTAATAAACCAGCATTCACATTATAGGGGTCCCCAAAGGAGAAGAGAAAGAGAAAGGATGCAAGAAAATATTTGAAGAGATTATAGTCAAAAACTTCCCTAACATGGGAAAGGAAACAGCCATCCAAGTCCAGGAAGCACTTGGATGATTGTTCATCCAAGCCAGAGACTCCCAGGCGGGATAAACCCAAGGAGAAACATGCCAAGACACACAGTAATCAAATCGAAAAAATTAAAGACAAAGAAAAATTATTGAAAGCAACAAGGGAAAAGTGACAAATAACATACAAGGGAACTCCTATAAGGTAGTGGCTGATTTCTTAGCAGAAAATCTACCAGGCAGAAGGGAGTGGCATGATATATTTAAAGTGATGAAAGGGAAGAACCTACAACTAAGATTACTCTAGCCAGCAAGGATCTCATTCAGATTCAACAGAGTAATCGAAAGGTTTACAGACAAACAAAAACTAAAAGAACTCAGCACAGCCAAACCAGCTCTACAACAAATGTTAAAGGAACTTCTTTAAGTGGGAAACACAAGAGAAGAAACGGACCTACAAAAACAAAACCAAAATAATTTTTAACATGGTAATAGGAACATACATACTGATAATTACTTTCATTGTGAATGGATTAAATGATACAGCCAAAAGACACAGGCTGCCTGAATGGATACATAAAGAAGACCCATATATATGCTGTCTACAAGAGACCCACCTCAGACCTAGGGACACATAGTCTGAAAGTGAGGGGATGGAAAAAGGTATTCCATGCAAATGGAAATCAAAAGAAAGCTGGAGTAGCAATACTCATATCAGACATAATACTCTTTAAAATAAAGAATGTTATAAGAAACAAGGAAGGACACTACCTAATGGTCAAGAGATTAATCCAACAAGAAGATATAACAATTATAAATATATATGCATCCAACATAGGAGCACCTCAATACATAAGGCAAATGCTAACTGCTATAAAAGAGGAAATCTACAGTAACAAAATAATAGTTGGGGACTTTAACACCTCACATAAAACAAAGGACAGATCATCCAAACAGAAAATTAATAAGGAAACAAAAGCTTTAAATGACACAATAGACCAGATAGATTTCACTGATATCTATAGGACATTCCATCCAAAAACAACAGATTTCACTTTCTTCTCAGGTGTACACGGAAGATTCTCCAGGTGAGATGACATCTTGGGTCACAAATCAAGCTTCAGTAAATTTAAGAAAGTTGAAATCATATCAAGCATCTTTCTGACCAAAACTCTATGAAATTAGAAATAAATTGCAGGGGGGAAAAAGTAAAATACACAAACACATGGAGGGTAAACCATATGTTACTAAATAACCAAGAGATCACTGAAGAAATCAAAGAGGAAATCAAAAAATACCTAGAGACAAATTACAAAGAAAACACGATGATCCAAAACCTATGGGAAGCAGCAAAAGCAGTTCTAAGAGGGAAGTTTATAGTAAATATAATCCTACCTCAAGAAACAAGAAAAGTCTCAGATAAACAATCTAACCTTATACCTAAAGGAACTAGAGAAAGAACAAACAAAACCCAAAGTTAGTAGAAGGAAAGAAATCATAAAGATCAGAGCAGAAATAAATGAAATAGAAACAAAGAAAACAATAGCAAAGATCAATAAAACTAAAAGCTGGTTCTGTGAGAAGATAAACAAAATTGATAAATATTTAGCCAGACTCATCAAGAAAAGGAGGCAGAGGACTCAAATCAATAAAATTACAAATGAAAAAGGAGAAGTTACAACAGACACTGCAGAAATACAAAGCATCATAAGAAACTACAACAATCAATTCTATGCCAATAAACTGGACAACCAGGAAGAGATGGACTAATTCTTAGAAAGGTATCACCTTCCAAGACTGAACCATGAAGAAATAGAAAATATAAACAGGCAAACACTACAAAAAAAGAAAATTGTAGACCAATATCACTGATGAATATAGATGCAAAAATCCTCAACAAAATACTTGCAAACAGAATCCAACAACACATTAAAAGCATCATAGACCATGATCAAGTGGGATTCATCCCAGTGATGCAAGTATTCTTCAATATATACAAATAAATCAGTGTGATTCACCGTATTAACAAATTGAAAAATAAAAACCATATGATCATCTCAGTAGATGCAGAAAAAGCTTTTGACAAAATTCAACAAAAATTTATGATAAAAGCTCTCCAGAAACTGGGCATAGAGGGAACCTACCTCAACATAATAAAGGCCATATGTGACAAACCCATAGCAAACATCATTCTCAATGGTGAAAAATTGAAAGCATTTCCTCTAAGACCAGGAACAAGACAAGGATGTGTACTCTCGCCACTATCATTCAACATAGTTTTGGAAGTCCTAGCCACGACAATCAGAGAAGAAAAAGAAATAAAAGGAATACAAATTGGAAAAGAAGTAAAACTATCACTGTTTGCAGTTGACATGATACTATACTTAGAGAATCCTAAGATGCTACCAGAAAACTACTAGAGCTAATCAATGAATTTGGTAAAATTGCAGGATACAAAATTAATGCACAGAAATCTCTTGCATTACTATACACTAACAATGAAAGATCAGAAAGAGAAATTAAGGAAACAATCCCATTCACCTCTGCAACAATAAGAATAAAATACCTAGGAATAAACCTAGCTAAGGAGGTAAAAGACGTGTACTCAGGAAACTGTAGGACACTGATGAAAGAAATCAAAGATGATACAGATGGAGAGATATACCATGTTCTTGCAATGGAATAACCAATATTGTGAAAATGACTATACTACCCAAAGCAATCTACAGATTCAATGCAATCCCTATCAAATTACCAACGGAATTCTTTACAGAACTAGAACAAAAAAATCTTAAAATTTGTATGGAGACACAAAGGCCCCATATAGCCAAAGCAATCTTCAGGGGAAAAAACGGAGCCAGAGGAATAATACTCCCTGGCCTCAGACTATACTACAAAGCTACAGTAATTATGACAATTTAGTACTGGCACAAAAACAGAAATATAGATCAATGGTACAGGATAGAAAGCCCAGAGATAAACTCACACACATATGGTCAACTAATCTATGACAAAGGAGGCAAGGATATACAATGGAGAAAAGACACATTCCTCAATAAGTGATGCTGGGAAAACTGGACAGCTACATGTAAAATGATGAAATTAGAACACTCCCTAACACCATACACACACACAAAAAAAAAACTCAAAGTGGATTAAAGACTTAAATGTAACACCAGACACTATAAAACTCTTACAGGAAAACATAGGAAGAACACTGTTTGACATAAATCACAGCAAGATCTTTTTTGACCCACATCCTAGAGTAATGGAAACAAAAATAAACAAATGGACCTAACAAAACTTAAAAGCTTTTGCACAGCAAAGCAAACTATAAACAAGACAAAAAGACAACCCTCAGAATGGGAGAAAATATTTGCAAAAGAAGCAACAGACAATGGATTAATCTCCAAAATATATATACAGCTCATGCAGCTCAATATTAAAAAAACAAGCAACCCAATCCAAAAATGGGCAGAAGACCTAAACAGACATTTCTCCAAAGAAGACATACAGATGGCCAAGAGACATATGAAAACCTGCTCAACATCACTAATTATTAGAGAAATGCAATACAAAAACAATGAGGAATCACTTCACTCCAGTTAGAATGGACATCATTAGAAAGTCTACAAACCACAAATACTGGAGAGGGTGTGGAGAAAAGGGAACCCTCTTGCATCTATTGGTGGGAATGTAAATTGATACAGCCACTATGGAGAATAGCATGGAGGTTCCTTAAAAAACTAAAAATAGAATTACCATGTGATACAGCAATCCCACTACTGGGCACATACCCAGAGAAAAACCTAATTCAAAAAGTCATATGCACTCCAATGTTCATTGCAGCACTATTTAAAATAGCCAGATCATGGAAGCAACCTACATGCCCATTGACAGATGAGTGGATAAAGAAGTTGTGGTACATATACACAATGGAATATTACTCAGCCTCAAAAAGGAACGAAATTGGGTCATTTATAAAGACATGGATGGACCTAGCAACTGTCATACAGATTTAAGTAAGTCAGAAAGTGAGAAACAAAAATAGTATATTGACACATATATGTGGAATCTAGAAAAATGGTACAGATGAACCAGTTTGCAAAGCAGAAATAAAGACACAGATGTAGAGAACAAATGTATGGACACCAAGGGGGGAAAGTGGACGGGTGTGTGGTGGGATGAATTGGGAGATTGGGATTGACATATATACACTGATATGTATAAAATAGATAACTAGAGGGGGACCTTCAAGAAGGCAGACTAGTAAGAGGTGGAGATCACCTTCTTCCCAACAAATACATCAAAAATGCATCTAGGGCTTCCCTGGTGGCGCAGTGGTTGAGAGTCTGCCTGCCAATGCAGGGGACACGGGTTCGAGCCCTGGTCTGGGAGGATCCCACATGCCGCAGAGCAACTGGGCCCGTGAGCCACAATTACTGAGCCTGCGCGTCTGGAGCCTGTGCTCCACAACAAGAGCGGCCTCAACAGTGAGAGGCCCGCTCACTGCAATGAAGAGTGGCCCCCTGCTTGCCGCAACTAGAGGAAGCCCTCGCACAGAAACGAAGACCCAACACAGCCAAAAATAAATAAATAAATAAATAAAATTAAAAAAAAAAATGCATCTACATGTGGAACAACTCCTACAGAACACCTACTGAGCGCTGGAAGAAGACCTCAGATTTCCCAACAGGCAAGAAAATCCACTCATACCTGGGTAGGGCATACGAAAAAGAAAAAACAGAGACAAAATAATAGGGATGGAACCTGCACCAGTGGGAGGCAGCTGTGAAGGAGGAAAGGTTTCCACACACTAGGAAGTCCCTTCGCAGGAGGAGACTGGGGGTGGTGGAGGAGGGGAGCTTTATAGGGCATACGAAAAAGAAAAAACAGAGACAAAATAATAGGGATGGAACCTGCACCCCTGGGAGGGAGCTGTGAAGGAGGAAAAGTTTCCAACACTAAGAAGCCTCTTCACTGGCAGAGACGGGGAGTGGGTGGGGGAGAAGCTTCAGAGACCCAGAGGAGAGCTTAGCAACAAGGGTGCAGAGGGCAAAGCAGAGAGATTCCCACACAGAGGATCAGTGTTGACCAGCACTCATCAGCCTGAGAGGCTTGTCTGCTCACCCCCCAGGGCGGGTGGGGGCTGGGAACTGAGGCTTGGGCTTCAGAGGTCAGATCCCAGGGAGAGGACTGGGGTTGGCTGCATGAACACAGCTTGAAGAGGGCTAGTGCACCACAGCTAGCTGAGAGGGAGTCCGGGAAAAAGTCTGGACCTGCCAAAGAGGCAAGAGACCAAGGGTGCGTGAGGAGAGGGGATCCCTTCCCTGTCTGCCCACAGAAGGCAGAGCACTGCCTAAACGAGCTCCCGAGACAGGAAAGAAATGCTAACACTGCTGCTGCAGCCACAAAGAATCCTGTGTGCAAGCACAGGTCACTATCCACACACACTCCCCCAGGAACATGTGCAGCACGCCACTGCCAGGTCTCGTGATCCAGGGACAACTTCCCGAGGAGAAAACACTACACACCTCAGGCTGTTGCAACATCACGGTGACCTCTGCCACCACAGGCTCGCCTCGCATTCCACTTAAAACTACCGCACCCCTCTCTGTTCCTGGCATGAGTAAGCAAGAGCCCCCTAATCAGCCACTGCTTTAACCCCTTCCTTCCTGTGGGGAACAGATGCCTGAGAGCGACCTGCATCCAGAGGTGTGGCCAAAACCAAAGCTGAACCCCAGGAGCTGTGCGAACAAAGAAGAGAAAGGGAAATTTCTCTGTGCAGCCTCAGGAGCAGTGGACTAAATCCCCACAATCAAGTTGATGAACCCTGCATCAATCAATAGCAGAAAAATTGAGGCAGAAGAACGGATAAGTGACCTGGAAGATAAAATAGTGGAAATAACTACCACAGAGCAGAATAAAGAAAAAACAATGAAAAGAATTGAGGATAGTATCAGAGACCTCTGGGGCAACATTAAATGCACTACCATTTGAATTATAGGGGTCCCAGAAGTAGTAAACAAAAAGAAAGGGTCTGAGAAAATATTTGAAGAGATTATAGTTGAAAATTTCCCTAATATGGAAAAGGAACTAGTCAATCAAGTCCAGGAAGTGCAGAGACTCCATACAGGATAATTCCAAGGAGAAACATGCCAAGACACATATTAATCTAACTATCAAAAATTAAATACCAAGAAAAAATATTAAAAGCAGCAAGGGAAAAGCAACAAATAACGTACAAGGGAATCCCCATAAGTTGAACAGGTGATCTTTCAGCAGAAATTCTGCAAGCCAGGAGGAAGTGGTAGGATATACTTAACGTGATGAAAGGGGAAAATCTACAACCAAGATTAATCTACCCAGCAAGGATCTCATTCAGATTCAACAGAGAAATTAAACCTTTAGAGACAAGCAAAAAATTAACAGAACTTGGCACCACCAAACCAGCTGTACAAATGCTAAAGGAATTTCTCTAGGCAGGAAACACAAGGGAAGGAAAAGACCTACAAGGACAAATGCAAAACAATTAAGAAGATGGTAATAGGAACATACATATCGATAATTACTTAAAATGTAAAAGGATTAAATGCTCCAATCAAAAGATATAAACTGGCTGAATGGATATGAAAATAAGACCCGTATATATGCGGTCTACAAGAGACCCACTTCAGACCTAGGGACACATTCAGACTGAAAGTGAGGAGATAGAAAAAGATATTTCATGCAAATGGAAATCAAAAGAAAGCTGGAGTAGCCACTCTCATATCAGACAAAATAGATTTTAAAGTAAAGAGTATTATAAGAGACGAAGAAGGACAGCACATAATGATCAAGGGATCAATCAAAGAAGAAGATATATCAAGTGTAAATATTTATGCACCCAACATAGCAGCACCTCAATACATAAGGCAAATGCTAACAGCCATAAAAGGGGAAATCGACAGTAACACATTCATAGTAGGGGACTTTAACACCCCACTATCACCAATGGACAGATCATCCAAAATGAAAACAAGTAAGGAAACACAAGCTTTAGATGATACATTAAACAAGATGGACTTAATAGATATTTATAGGACATGCCATGCAAAAACAACAAAATACACTTTCTTCTCAAGTGCTAATGGAACATTCTCCAGGATAGATCATATCCTGGGTGCAAATCAAGCCTTAGTAAATTTAAGAAAATTGAAACTGTATCAAGTATCTTTTCCAACCACAACGCTATGAGACAAGATATCAATTACATGAAAAAATCCATTAAAAGTACAAACACATGGAGGGTAAACAAGACACTACTAAACACCCAAGAGATCACTGAAGAAATCGAAGAGGAACTCAAAAAATACCTAGAAAAAATGGGCCCGCATACTACCGCCCACCAAAAAAAAAAAACTACAATGAGATATCATCTCACACCAATCAGCATGGCCATCATCAAAAAATCTAGAAACAATAAATGCTGGAGAGGGTGTGGAGAAAAGGGAATCCTCTTGAACTGTTGGTGGGAATGTAAATTGATACAGCCACTATGGAGAACAGTATAGAGTTTCCTTAAAAACTACAAATAGAACTACCATACGACCCAGCAATCCCACTACTGGGCATATACCCTGAGAAAACCATAATTCAAAAAGAGTCATGTACCAAAATGTTCACTGCAGCTCTATTTACAATAGCCAGGACATGGAAGTAACCTAACTGTCCATCATCAGATGAATGGATAAGGAAGATGTGGCACATATATACAATGGAATATTACTCAGCCATAAAAATAAATGAAATTGAGATATTCGTAGTGAGGTGGATGGACCTAGAGTCTGTCATACAGAGTGAATTAAGTCAGAAAGAGAAAAACAAATACCGTATGCTAACACATATATATACGGAATCTAAGAAAAAAAAATGGTCAGAAGAACCTAGGGGCAAGACAGGAATAAAGATGCAGACCTACTAGAGAATTGACTTGAGGATACGGGGAGGGGGAAGGGTAAGCTGGGACAAAGTGAGAGAGTGGCATGAACCTATATACACCACCAAATGTAAAACAAATAGCTAGTGGGAAGCAGCCACATAGCACAGGGAGATCAGCTCGGTGCTTTGTGACCACCTAGAGGGGTGGGATAGGTAGAGTGGGAGGGAGGGAGATGCAAGAGGGAAGAGATATGGGGACAAATGTATATGTATAACTGACTCACTTTGTTATAAAGCAGAAAGTGAACACACCATTGTAAAGCAATTATACTCCAATAAAGATGTTAAAAAAAAAAAGAAGCCAACAAACACATGAAAGGATACTCAACATCACTAATCATTAGAGAAATGCAAATCAAAACTACAATGATGTATCACCTCACACCAGTCAGGTGTGAGGCCAACATCAAAAAATCTACAAACAATGCTGGAGAAGGTGTGGAGACAAGGGAACCCTCTTGCACTGTTGGTGGGAATGTAAATTGATACAGCCACTATGGAAAACAGTATGGAGGTTCCTTAAAAAACTAAAAATAAAAAAATTTTTTTAAATAAACTAAAAATAAAACTACCATATGATCCAGCAATCCCACTATTGGGGATACACTATGAGAAAACCATAATTCAGTGAGTCATGTACCACAATGTTCATTGCAGCACTATTTACAGTAGCCAGGACATGGAAGCAACCTAAGTGTCCATTGACAGATGAATGGATAAATGGGATGTGGCACATATATACAATGGAATGTTACTCAGCCATCAAAAGAAATGAAAATGAGTTATTTGTAGTGATGTGGATGGACCTAGAATCTGTCATACAGAGTGAAGTAAATCAGAAAGAGAAAAACAAATACCGTAGGCTAACACATATATTTGGAATCTAAAAAAAACCAAATGGTTCTGAAGAACCTGGGGCCAGGACAGGAATAAAGATGGAGATGTAGAGAATGAACTTGAGGACATGGTGAGGGGGAAGGGTAAGCTGGGAAGAAGTGACAGAGTAGCTTGACATATATACACTATCAAATGTTAAACAGATAGCTAGTCGGAAGCAGCTGCATAACACAGGGAGATCAGCTCAGTGCTTTGTGTCCACCTAAAGGGGTGGGATAGGGAGGGTGGGAGGAAGATGAAGAGGGAGGGGATTTGGGGATATATGTATATGTATAGCTGATTCACTTTTTTATACAGCAGAAACTAACACAACAATGTAAAGCAATTATAGTTCAATAAAGATGTTTTTAAAAAAGAAAGCTCTCAAATAACATAAATTTACACCTGAAGGAACTGGCAAAGAGGAGAAACTAAGCCCAATGTTAGCAGAAGGAAAGAAATAACTAATAGCAGTTCAGAAATAAATAAAATAGAAACTAGGAAAACAATAGAAACCATCAACAAAACCAAGTCGCGATTTTTTGAAAAAGCAAACAAAATTGAGAAACTTATTTGACTAAGAAAATGAGAGAATATTTAAATTAAAAATTTTTTAATGAAAGCAGATAGATTACAGCTGATACTACAGAGATACAAAGAGGTTACTGCAGATATTTATAAGTGACAACATGTATAACCTAGAATAAAGGGGAAAATTTCTAGAAACATACAATCTACCAAGACAGAAACATTAACAAGTTCAGTATCTGAACACACCAATAATGATGAAAGATATTGAATCACTAATTAAAACCTCACCCATCCTCAAAAGAAAATATCCAAAATATTTAAACAACATATATAACTCAATATCAAGAAAAGTAAACAACCCTATATAAAAATGGGCAGAAGAACTGATTAGACATTTTTCCAAATACAAAAACACATGACCAACTGGCACATGAAAAGATACTCAACACTAGGAATCATCAGATAATGCAAATCCAAATCACAATGAGATATCACTTCAAAGCTATCAAATACTTATCGTGAAACAGACCACAAACAACAACTCTTGGTGAAAATACGGAGAAAAGGGAACTTTTATACATTGTTGGTGGGAATGTGAATTGGTGCAGAAACTATGTAAAACAGTATGGAGTTTCCTCAAAAAACTAGAAATAGACTACTGTATGATCCAGCAATACCACTTCTGGATACATATCTGAAAAGAAAAAATACACCATTCAAAAAGATAAGTGCATACAAATGTTCATAGCAGCATTATTTACAATAGAAAAGATACGGAAGCAACCTAAGTGTCCATCAACAGACGAATGAATGAAGAAGATATTATATATATTTATATATATATACACATATATCTACATACAATGGAATATTACTCAATGATAAAAAAGAAGGAGGGGCTTCCCTGGTGGCACAGTGGTAGAGAGTCTGCCTGCCGATGCAGGGGACACGGGTTCGTGCCCCAGTCCGGGAGGATCCCACATGTCGCTGAGCGGCTGGGCCCGTGAGCCATGGCCGCTGAGCCTGCGCATCTGGAGCCTGTGCTCCGCAACGGGAGAGGCCACAACAGTGAGAGGTCTGCATACCGCAAAAAAAAAAAAAGAAGGAAATTCTAAAATTTGCAACACCGTGGATGGGCCTACAGAGTATTATGCTTAGAGAAAAAAGTCAGACAGAAAAAGACAAATACTCTGTGCTTTCATTTATATGTGGACTCTAAAAAATAATACAAATGAATTATGTAATTATACAGAAACAGACTCACAAACTAGTGGTTACCAATGGGGAAAGGGAAGGGCGGGGGAGGCAAGATAGGGGATGAGATTAAGAGACATAAACTACTATGAATAAAATAGATAAGCCACAAGGATAAATTGTAGAGCACAGGTAAATGTAGCTGTTAATTTGTAATAACTTTAAATGGAATATAATCTATAAAAATATTGAATCACAATGTTATGTACTTGAAACTAATACAATACTATAAATTGACTATATTTAAATTTTTTAAAAAGACCTGATAATTTCACAGATGAATTCTTACAAATATTTGAAGAATAAACACCAACTCTTCTCAAACATTTCCAAAACACTAAAGAGGAGAATACAGTCTCAAACTCATTTTATTTATTTATTTATTTATTTAATATCTTTATTGAAGTATAATTACTGTACAATGTTGTGTTAGTTTCTGCTGTACAACAAAGTGAATCAGCTATATGTATACATATATCCCCCATCCCTTCCCTCTTGAGCCTCCCTCCCACCCTCCCTATCCCACCCCTCTATGTCATCACCAAGCACCGAGCTGATCTCCCTGTGCTATGAGGCTGCTTCCCACTAGCTGTCTATTTTACATTTGGTAGTGTATATATGTCAGTGCCACTCTCTCACTTCGTCCCAGCTTCCCCTTCCCCCTGTGTCCTCAAGTCCGTTCTCTACATCTGCGTCTTTATTCCTGCCCTGCCACTAGGTTCATCAGTACCATTTTTTTAGTTTCCATACATGTGTGCTAGCATACATTTTCCTGTTGTTTTTCTGACTTACTTTACTGTGTATGACAGACTCTAGGTCCATCCACCTTACAAATAACTCAATTTCGTTCCTTTTCATGGCTGAGTAATATTTCATTGTATATATGTGCCACATATTCTTCATCCATTCATCTGTCAATGGACATTTAGGTTGCTGCCATGTCCTGGCTATTGTAAATAGTGCTTCAATGAACTTTGTGGTACATGTATCTTTTTGAATTATGGTCAAACTCATTTTAGAAGACCACCATTTTCAAGATATCAAAATCAGATAAGGACACAACAAGAAAACTACAGTCCAACATCTCTGATGAATATAGATGCAAAAAATTTCTCATCAAAATAATAGCAAACCAAATTTAACAGCACATTAAAAGGGTCATACAATATGATGAAGTGTGATTCATTCCTAAGATGCAAGGAGTTCAACATATGGAAATCAATATACGTGATACACTATATTAATGGAATGAAAGTTAAAAATCATATGATCATTTCAAAAGATAAAGAAAAATCCATTTATATAATACAATATCCTTTCATGATAAAAATGCTCAATTAATTGGGTGTAGAAGGAACATACCTCAACACAATAAAAGTGATATATGACAAGCCTTCAGATAACATCGTACTCAGTAGTAACAATTTGCAAGATTTTCCTCTAAGTTCAAGGGAATAAAGGGAGCCCACTCACACCACTCTTATCAGCATAATCCTGGAAGTCCTAATCAGAGCTATCAGACAAGAAAAAGAAGTAAAATATATTCAAATGGGAAAGAAGGAATTATATTCTTTTTGTTACAGATGATATGAACTTGTATATAGAAAACCCGGAAGACTCAACCAAAAACTTTGTTAGAACTTATCTACAAATTCAGTACAGTTGCAGGAAACAAAATCAAACACATTTCTATATACCAACAATGAAATATCTGAAAACGGTAATAAAAGAAACAATCCCATTTACTATAGCATCAGAAACAATAAAATGATTAAGGAGATGAAAGATCTGGACACTGAAAAAAACAAGATGATGAAAGAAATTGAAGTGGACAAAAATAAATGGAAAGAACTCATGTTCATGGATGAGAAAAATTAATATTTTTAAAATGTTCACACTACCCAGAGCCATCTATAGATTCAGTGCAATATCTATCAAAATTCCAGTGGCATCTTTCACAGAAACAGAAAAAAACTGTCCAAAAATTTATATGAAATCACAAATGAACCCAAATAGTCAAAGCAATCCTGACAAAGAAGATCCAAGCTAGAAGCAGAACACTGTCTAGTTCAAGCTATATTACAAAGCTATAATAATCAAAAGAGTATGGTACTGGCATATAAAGAGACAGATAAACCAATAGAACAGAATCATGATTCGAGAGGTGACACATTCAGAGTCCACAATTTTCAGCCGTAAGATTAAACGACGTTAGGCTTACAGATGACAAGGGGTACTTTAAGCCTCCCATTTCCCCTATGGGAGACTTGAGTATGTGGCAGCCATTGCTGGTCCTCTTACTTTTGGATGACCCCTGCCAGGCACAGGATAACCCAAACTTCTGACTCCAAAAATTATGACTCCTGAGTTCTATAGATTAGTTACCTTATATTGTTGAAAGTATGACCTCTAATGAGGCTTTTTTTCTCTTACAAAATTAAACATACAGGTTATAGCCACAATTATTTCTAATTCAACTTCAGTACCATCTCACTGAGCACATAAATTTTATAGAAATCAATACTAATTACAGTGGGTAACCATGATATGAGGACTAATGTGAGAACCCACAAACATTTAGCTCACTGAATCCTTGGGAAAGGCCTACAATGCTGTTTCTTCAAACAGGCAGAACCTCCTATCTTGAAGCACCTTCCTCTCACTTCCCATTGGTAACTCCTTCTCACCTTTATAAATGAAGTTTATGGTAACTCACCTCAAACTACTATTCTGAAATGCACCTAGATCTCATGAAGAGGTCATTTCTGTGTCCAGTACAGAGAGCTCTGTGGCAACAAAATGACATTCATCACAATGATTCTAATTCTGCATTTCCATCTATAGCTCCCTTGGAACCAAGGCAACCCACAACAGTATAAATTGTATATTGGTACTCAATAAAGAATCTTTATGAAGCAATTAATCATAAACTGTGAGAACACCACAGAGGAATGGCAGCAGTGATCTGGAGACACTCACCTGTCTGAGAGATGGCCATATATGAGGCCCCCCACCAGCATTCCAGCCATGAATAGGGATTGAACCACTGGTTTCTGTGACTGATGATCACATACGAGGTCCCACTGGAAGAGAAGGGAACCAGCACAGAGAAGCTTCACAGCATCTTTTACCATTTGATGCGCACTCACTCCAATAGCCCTCAGTGAACACGCCCTCTGGTTTCCTTTACTACATCTACTCATCTGTGTCATTCATGTCTCAGCTTAAGCATGGCTTTCGCTAGATCCTCAGCTCACTCTCCCAGGTTATACCAGGGACAATCTTCATATTGACTGAGCACTGCATACCTCAGTGGTTCTCAATCTTTGTCACACATTGGAAAAATTAAGGTTTGTTTATTTTTTTTAATCACTGATGCCTGGATCACACCTATAGTGAAATACATTCTGATTTGTTTCTCTGACAATTAGTCAGGAAATGGAATTTTTTTAAGTTAATACAAATATTTCCAATTGCAACTAGACTGAGAACAAGTGACCAAGAATAATTTTTCAGGGCTTCCCTGGTGGCGCAGCGGTTGGGAGTCCGCCTGCCGATGCAGGGGACGCGGGTTCATGCCCCGGTCCGGGAGGATCCCTCATGCCGCGGAGAGGCTGGGCCCGTGAGCCATGGCCGCTGGGCCTGTGCGTCCAGAGCCTGTGCTCCGCAACGGGAGAGGCCACAACAGTGAGAGGCCCGCGTACCACAAGAAAAAAAAAAAGAATAATTTTTCACACATTATATCAAGTATGTCCTTGTCTAAACGTCAATCTTCACATTAAATTTTAAGCTTTGTGATAGTAAAATTCATAACCAGTTTGTTGATTTCATCATCCTCAGTTGTAATGTGAGTGTTTGGCAATTAAAAAGATAAACAATCACTGAAAGAATAAAAGAGAGCTGGTTATACCAGCTACTCAGTAACTGAATGTTTGAACAGTACCTATTTATGTTATTCTAAACACCCACACCATGTACTCAGAAGAGGTAAATGGGGCCTTTACCTCAGTCACGATGGTGGAGGAGAAGGACCTTCGGTCATACACCCAGCCGTCCACACAGGGCTCCGTGTCCAGGTCACTCATGTTGGGGAAGGTGCCGTTCAGTTGAAGGAGCTGCCACTGGGGGAGGAGGAAGCGATGACATTTCTCTGGTTTCAAGTTAGAATCCAACGGGATGAAGATTCTCAGGAGGACATCAGGGCTGAAGATCCCAGTGTCATTATCAGAGACAGTGTCATTATCAAGGATGGGGACCCAGCAGCGATGACCAGGAATGGCTGCAGTGAAGTTTTCCAGCAGTATGTGACAGGCTGCTATCATGACCGGAGGAAGAACGAAAACCATCTGAAGGATCTGGAATTTTCCCAGGCCACCAACTTCGTTCAGAAGCTCCTCAAAAGCCATTGTGAAGAGGCAATTTTCAAGAAAACTCACAATGAATTTGCAGAGGTAAGTTCAAAGGGAGAAAAATGTTTCCTTTCATTAACTCACACTAAATCTATGTGACCTCACATCAGTTTCTCATCAATGCTTCTCGTCACTTCGCTACTGCACCAGAACATTGGAAGCAGTTTCCCCAATCTGTCTGGAATCACGAGGTATTAGTTTTTTAAGTAAAGTCATAGAGAAAATTATTTACCAAAGATACTTCTATCTGATGAACATTAAATCTGTTTAAAGGTTTACTCACTTAACGTGCTTCTTCTCAGTGATTCTGTAAAATCAACATTGGACTTTGGCATGTACATGGTCTCTAAATAATCTAAAATATGCCTGCTACAGTCTTTAGTCATTTCCAGAAAATGGAATTTGAGAGACCCAGAAGTGAATGCTTTATGATTTTTCTGGGGAAAGAACAGAAAGCAAATGTTTTTCTTGTTTATACTGACTTTAAGTTACAATAATTAACAAAATATAATCCTTTGTTTCTAATTAAAGCATAGTGGGATATGGTGCGATTACTACCTTTTAGCAACTGATACGTGCTTCAGTTTCAGTCACACCCAGAACTCAAAATAATTTTAAATTCCTTCAAATAAAGACAGTGGAGAAAGAGAGGTGAGCTCACCTAAGGATTTATCTTCTGAGGTTTTCCCTTACAGAATATATTAAGGATCTTTTATGCGTTACTGGTCAGAATCCTGATGAATTGGTCACTATCAAGATGCTCCTGGCCTCTTTACGTCTAGTAATGCTTCTCGATTTCCAGTATGTATTTTACTTATATTAATATAACATTCCAGGTTTCTTATACTTACAATTTACATGCTACAACTTCCAGTCTGGTATACATTTAATTGAAGTGTTTATTGGTATTATTGAAGATTCACACGCAGTAGCAAGAAAAAATATAATGAGAATCTGCGTGCACTTCACTCGGTTTCCCCCAACAATAATATTTATAAAACTATAGTATAATAATCACAGCGAAGATATTGAGAGTGACACAGTCTACTGATCTTCTTCAGATTTCCCCAGTCAGGTTTTCCTGTACTTGTGTTTGTGTGTGCATGTAATTAGAACTGTATAGTGTTATCACCCGTAGCTTCCTGTGCCCACCGCCACAGCCCAGATACTAAATAATTCCCTCTCCACAGGAAATCCTGTTTTAGTACTCTTATACATGTACCAGCAACCCTTGCTCCTGTCATTCCCTTTCCTACCTTTGGCATCTAGTGATCTGTTTTCCATTATTTAAAAGTTGTTATATAGAGGGGAGGGATCGAAAGGGTGCAGTGGGAGGATGTGGAGCTCACCAATCCTTACACACGTGAAAAATACATCAACATGTGGAATAATTCTCACTGAATACTGAATGCAAATTGTCAGAAGAACCCTTAAACAAACAAAGCTTCAAGAAAGATTTCCACATAACAGAGGAGGACAGAAAAAAATGCCTATGGTCAGGATCCCAGCCCTGGAAAGGGATCTTCAAGTAAGAGAGAAATTTTGCAGGGGCAGACCCTCACCCTGAGGAGCTATCTGGTTGAGTCACAGCCTGGACATCCCAATCTGGGTTCCTGCGTGGATGAGACAAGACCTCTTGGTGGCTGGGAGAACCTCTGGGACAGATAGATGAGCTGGAGGAGCCTTGACCCTACACACAAGGAGATCACACATTTTGGCTCCAATAATCAGGGTGGACAGAACTTTGAACTGGCAGCTACCGCCTTGCTGCACTCCCCAATCTGAGGGGGCAAACATCCCACCCCCACTCACTCCACAGCACATCTTACTGCTGCATCTGGGGCAGAGAGGTCCTGGGAGAATACTGCCAGTGAGGCAGCCCATATACCTGACAGAAGTGCAGCCACCTCAATTCCTGCAGCCATAGCACCCTGACCCCAAGCCCCAGTCTAGTGAACGTGCCAGCCTGGCCACTCCACACCACAGCCTTGCACTAGATCTGGGATGAACACATCAGGGAAAAGGATGGGGTGCATCTGAGTGGAGCTGTGGACACCAACACAGGCAGCGCTTCAGTTCTCTGTGAGCACACGGACCTCTATTGCTTCCATACTCCCCTCTTTTTGGGCAGGGCATGCACTCAAGGGGAAAGAAACCAGATGGAACCTGACTTTCAGAGCTTCTACTCCAAAAACTGGGGACCAGACCTGCCCATGAGAGCATGGTGATAGGCATGGAGCAGAGAGGAATTCCTGCCTCACTCTGGACTGGCGTTAGATCCCCCAAAACCAACCGCACCAACCTGAGAGAAGACATGGCTAGCATCTATTACAAACCAGCCTTTGAACCAAAGATATTGGACACACAGGGTCTACACCAGTATGCTCCCATCTAAAACACCTCTTCAACAGCACAATATATAACTGTTTCCCCTAAATTCATAGAGAGAGAGAAAGTTAAGTAAAATGAAAATTCAGAGGAACTACTCCTAATTAAAAGAACATGAGAGATCCTCTGAAAGAAAAAATAACAAAGCAGACCTCACCAGTCTATTACAACCTAGTTCTAAAAGGAGGTAATAAAGATGCTAAAGGAATTAAGAAAATATATCAGTAGAAACACAGATCACTGTAACAAGGGACTAGAAACTATATAATAACACTTATCTGTTATTACAGAATATTGAATATAGTTCCCGGTGCTATAGAGTAGGTCCTTGTTTGTTATCTATTTCATATATAGTAGTGTGTATATGTTAATCCCAACCTCCTAATTTATCTCTCCCCCCACCCCCTTTCCCCTTTGGTAACCATAAGTTTGTGTTCTATGTCTGTGAGTCTCTTTCCATTTTGGAAATAAGTTCATTTGTATATCTTTTTTTAGATTACACATATAAACGATGTCATATGATATTTATCTTTCTCTGTCCAGTTTACTGCACTTAGTATGACAATTTCTAGGTCCATCCATTTTGCTGCAAATGGTATTATTTCATTCTTTTTCATGGTTGAGTAATATTCCATTAAATATATGTTTATATACATGCATATATATATATATGTTTATACACATACATATCCTTTCATATGTTGATGGACATTTGCTTCCATGTCTTGCCTATTGTAAATAGTACTGCTATTTACATGGGGTGCATGTATTTTTTCAAATTATGATTTTCTCCAGATATATGCCCAGGAGTGGGATCGCAGGATAATATCGTAGCTCTATATTAGTTCCTTGCAGAACCTCCATACTGTTCTCCATAGTGGCTGTACTAATTTACAATCCCACCCACAGTGTAGGAGGGTTTCTTTTTCTCAACATTTGCTACTTGTAGGCTTTTTTGATGATGGCCATTCTGAACGGTGTGAGGTGATACCTCATTGTACTTTTGATTTGCAGTTCTCTAATAATTATCGATGTGGAGCATCTCTTCATGTGCCTTTTGGCCATCTGTATGTCTTCTTTGGAGAAATGTCCATTTAGATCATGTGCTCATTCTTTTGATTGGGTTGTTTGTTTTTTGATATTGAGCTATATATGTTGTTTGTATATTTTGGAGATTAATCCCTTGTTGGCTGCATAATTTGCAAAAATTTTCTCCCACTATGTATGTTGTCTTTTTATTTTGTTTATGGTTTCCTTTGCTGTGCAAAACCTTTTAAGTTTAATTTTGTCCCGTTTGTTTATTTTTGTTTTTAAATCCATTACTCTAGGAGGTGGACCCAAAAAGATATTGCAACAATTTATGTCAAAGGGTGTCCTACCTATATTTTCCTCTAGGAGTTTTGTGGTATCCTGTTTTACATTTAGGTCTTCAATCCATTTTGAGTTTACTTTTGTGTATGGTGTTAGAGAATGTTCTAATTTCATTCTTTTACATGTAACTGTCCAGTTTTCCCAGCACCACTTATTGAAGAGATTGTCTTTCCACCATTGTATAGTCTTGCCTCCTTTGTCTTAGATTAATTGACCATAGGTGCGTGGGTTTATCTCTGGGCTTTCTATCCTGTTCCATTGATCTATATTTCTGTTTTGGTGTGCATGCCATACTGTTTTGATTGCTGTATCTTTGTAGTATAGTCTGAAGTCAGGAAGCCTGATTCCTCCAGCTCTGTTTTTCTTTCTCAAGATTGCTTTGGTTGTTGGTGGTCTCTTGTGTTTCCATATAAATTTTAAAATATTTTGTTCTTGTTCTGTGAAAAATGCCATTGGTAGTTTGATAAGTATTGCATTGAGTCTGTAGGTTGCTTTGGGTAGTATAGTCATTCTGACAATATTGATTCTTTCGATCCAAGAACACCATATGTCTTTCCATCTGTTTGTGTCATCTTTGATTTCCTTCATCAGTGTCTTATAGTTTTCAGAGTACAGGTCTTTTGCCTCCTTAGGTGGGTTTATTCCTAGGTATTTTATTCTTTTTGATGTGATGGTAAATGGGATTGTTTCCTTAATTTCTAATCTTTCATTGTTAGTGTATAAAAATGCAACAGATTTCTCTGCATTAATTTTGTATCCTGCTGCATTACCGAATTCATTGATGAGCTCTAGTGGTTTTATGGTACATCTTTAGGATTGTCTATGTATAGTATCATGTCATTTGCAAACAGTGACAGTTTTACTTCTTCTTTTCCAGTCTGAATCCCTTTTATTTCTTTTCCTTCTCTGATTGCTATGGTTAGGACTTCCAAAACTATGTTGAATAATATTGGCAAGAGTGGACATCCTTTTCTTGTTCCTGATCATAGAGGTAATGCTTTCAGCTTTTCACCATTGAGTATGATATTAGCTGTGGGTTTGTCATATATGGCCTTTATTATGTTGAGGTTGCTTCTCTCTATGCCCACTTTCTAGAGAGTTTTTTATCATAAACGGATGTTGAATTTTATCAAGAGCTTTTTCTGCCTCTATTGAGATGATCATATGGTTTTTATTTTTCAGTTTGTTAATGTAGAGTATCACACTGATTGATTTGTTGATATTGAAAACTCCTTGCATCCCTAGGATAAATCCCACTTGATTATGGTGTTTGATCCTTATATTGTATTGTTGAATTTGATTTGCTAGTATTTTGTGGAGGATTTGTATATCTATATTAATCAGTGATATCCGCCTGTCATTTCCTTTTTTTTGTGGTATCTTTGTCTGATTTTGGTATCAGGGTGATGGGGACCTCACAGAATGAGTTTAAAAGTGTTCCTTCCCCTGCAATTTTTAAAACTAATTTCAGAAGGATAGGTGTTAATTCTTCTCCAAATGTTTGATAGAATTCACCTGCCAGCTTGTCCTGGACTTTTGTTTATTGGGAGTTTTAAAATCACAGATTCAATTTCAATACTTGTAATTTGCCTATTCATATTTTCTATTTCTTCCTAGTTCTGTCTTGGGAGAGTGTACCTTTCTAAAAATTGGTCCATTTCTTCTAGGTTTTCCATTCTATTGGCATGTGGTTGCCTGTAGTACTCTGTTATGGTCTTTTGTATTTCTGTGGTGTCTGTTGTAAGTTCTCATTTTTCATTTCTAATTTTACTGATTTGGGCTGTCTTTCTTTTTTTTCTTGATGTGTCTGGCTAAAGGTTTTTCAATTTTGTTTATCTTTTCAAAGAACCAGCTTTTGGTTTCATTGATCTTTTCTATTGTTTTCTTAGTCTTTCATTTATTTCTGCTCTGATTTTTATGATTTCTTTCCTTCTACTAACACTGGGTTTTGTTTTCATTTCTCTATTTGCTTTAGGTGTAAGGTTAGGATGGTTATTTGAGATTTTTCTTTTTTCCTAAGGTAAACTTGTATCTCTATAAAGTTCCCTCTTAGAACTGCTTTTGCTGTGTCCCATAGGTGGCAGATTGTCATGTTTTTGTTTTCATTTGTCTCTAGGTATTTTTTAATTTCCTCTTTGATTTCCAAGTGACCCATTTGTTGTTTAGTAGCATATTGTTTAGGCTACATGTGTTTGTGTTTTTCACAATTTTTTTCTTGTAGTTGACTCCTAACCTCATAGCCTTGTGGTTGGAGAAGTTGCTTAATATGATTTCAATTTTCTTAAATTTACCAAGACTTCCTTTGTGGCCCAGCATGTGACCAATTCTGAAGAATGTTCTATTTGCACTTGAAAAGAATGTGTATTCTGCTGCTTTTGGATGGAATGCTCTATAAATATCAAGTCTATCTGGTCTAATGTGTCACTTAAGGCCTGTTTCCTTATTGATTTTTTGTTTTTTGTCTAGATGAACTTCCATTGATGTAAGTGGGGTGTTAAAGTCCCCCACTATTATTGTGTTACCGTCAATGTCTCCTTTTATGACTGTTTGTGTTTGCCTTATATATTGAGGTGCTCCTATGTTGGGTGCATATATATTTACAATTGTTATATCCTCTTCTTGTACTGATCCCTTGATCATTTTGTCATGTCTTCCTTTGTCTTTAGTTTTAACAGTCTTCATTTTAAAGTCTATTTCGTCTGATATAAGTATTGCTACTCCACCTTACTTTTGATTTCCAATTGCATGGAATACCATTTTCCATTCCCTTACTTTCAGTCCGTTTGTGTCTCTAGATCTGAAGTGGGTCTCTTGTAGACAACATATATATGGGTCTTGTTTTGTATCCATTCAGCCAGACTATCTCTTTTATTTGGAGCATTTCATCTGTTTACATTTAAGGTAATTATCCATATATATATTCTTATTGTTGTTTTGTTACTTGTTTCAGATTTGTTTTTGTATGCCTTTTTTTCCCCTTTCCTCTTGTGTTCTCTTCTCTTGTGATTTGCTTGGATTCACTTTTCTTTTTTGCATGTATATTATGGATTTTTCATTTGCAGTTACCATGAGGTTTTGATATAGCAGTCTATATGTATACAAGATTGTTTTACATTGCTGATCTCTTCATTTGAAATGCATTTCCAGTATCCTGCATTTGTACTCTCCTCCTCTCATGTTTACTGGTTTTGATATCATATTTGTGTGTGGATGATTGCCTGCCTTTACTGTATGTTTGCCTTTATTGGTGAGCTTCCCCATTTTGTAATTTTCTTGTTTCGAACTGTGGCCTTTTGTATTTCACTTAGAGAAGTTCCTTTAGGATTTGTTGTAAAACTGGTCTGGTGGTACTGAATTCTCTTAGCTTTTGTTTATCTGTAAAGCTTTTGATTTCTCTGTCAAATCTGAATGAGAGTCATGCTGGGCAGAGTATTCTTGGTTGTAGTTTCTTCCCTTTCATTACTTTAACTAAATTGTGCAACTTCCTTCTGGCCTGCAGAGTTCCTGCTGAAAAATCAGCTGATAGTCTTATGAGTATTCTGTTGGGTGTTATTTGTTGCTTTTCCCTTATTGCTTTTAATATTTTCTCTTTGTCTTTCATTTTTGTCAGTTTAATTGCTATGTGTCTTGACGTGTTGCTCCTTGGGTTAATCCTGTATGGGACTCTGTGCTTTCTGGACTTGGGTGACTGTTTCTTTTCCCATGTTAGGGAAGTTTCCAGCTATTATCTCTTCAAATATTTTCTCAGGCCCTTCTCTCTCTCTTCTCCTTCTGTGACCCCTATAATTCTAATGTTGTTGTGTTTGACATTGTACCAGAGGTCTCTTAAACTATCCTCATTTCTTTTCAACTTTTTTCTTTATTCTGTTCTGTGGCAGTCTTTCCACCACTCCGTCTTCCAGCTCATTGATTTGGTCTTCTGCCTCATTTATTCTGCGATTGATTCCTTCTAGTGTATTCTAAATTTCAGTTATTGTATTCTTCATCTCTGGTTATTCTTTGTATTTTCTAACTCTTTGCTAAAAACTTCTTGTAACTTCTCACTCTTTGCATTCATTCTTTTCCTGAGTTCTTGGATCATCTTTGATCGTTATTCTGAACTCTTTCTCAGGTAGATTGCCTATCTGCACTTCACTTTGTTGTTCTTCTGGTGTTTTATCTTGTTCCTTCATCTGGAACATATCCTTTAGGCGTCTCATTTTGTTTAAAATTGTATTTGCATTTTGTGTATGTAGTAGCTTAGTTACATTTCTCGACTTGGAGAAGTGGCCCTCTCTAGCGGATGTCCTATATGTCCCAGGAGTACACTCCTTTCTCGTCAACCTAGGGCCAGGGACCAGTTGGCCCCAGGGTCATCTCTGACCTGTGTTTGCAAACTCAGTGCTATAGGCTGAAGGATTGTAGTTTTCTTGCTTCTGGTGTTTGCCTCCTGGTGGGTGAGACTGGTCTAGAGGCTTGTACAAGCTTCCTGGTGGGAGGGGCTGGTACCTACCCACTGGTGGGTGGAGCTGGGTCTTGGCCCTCTGGTGGACAGGGCTGTGTCAAGTGGCGTGTTTAGAAGTGGCTGTGGGCTCATGTAGGGCGCGGCTGGATAGCCATTGCGCATGCGCTAAGCATGCCGCTAGGGCGCATGCACCTAATATGCTAATCAGGTTTTGAAGCAGTGGCCTATCCAAAGTCCGGCTTGCGAAATGCGATAACCATACGGACGAATCGGGGACTTACACGAGTCCTTAAGCCCTTATATAAGCAGACAGGCTCGAGCGTACGGGGTCTTCCTTCCATCCGCCCGAAACCAAGCTGTACTCCAATAAAGTGTGATGCGAGAAGAATCTAGCGTGAGGTGATTCGTCATTCTGCTGGTCAGAAGCGGCTCGCCGCAGGCTCAGGAAGTCTTTAAGCAGCGTATTTGCTGATGGGTGAGGCCTTGTGCTGACCCTGTGATTTGTTTAGCCTGGGGCATTCCTGCACTGCTTTCTTTCAGGTTTCAAGGTGCATTTAGTCAAAGAGACCAGAGCCAGTATGCTTAGTCTATCATCCCCAGCATCAGAGCCTTCCTCCTTCCTCCTTTCTTAAGGAAAGCTCTGTACTATGAACTAGTAATACTTGTTTAATTTTTGTGCATATGGTGTATATATGAGTGTCTTTTTAAAAATTGTTTTCTGTAGATAAGTAAGTTCTATAATTAAATTTTTAAAAAAAGAAAAGCAAAAACTTGGACAAGATGGAGATGAACAAAACTCATAAAGTTTAGTAACCAGGGAAAGAGGGATGTTGAAGAGAGAACAGAGATATTCATAGAAGCCAAGTCTTTGAGTAGATGTGGGGAAATGAGATTCCTTTAAAAATGAAGTGTTTGGCTTTGTCAGGAGAAGGTCATGCTGTGCAAATGAAAAAATGCAGAGTTTGTGGGTAAAGATATGAGTAAAAATGAGGTCTCCTCTGTTATTTTTCCCCTTATCGAGATAACTAACTGGATGCCCATCAGGTAGTACACCTGTAGGAGAAGCAGTGTTGTAAGTCTGAGGAGAGAGGACTGGGTACATAAACTGGAAGACTGGTCCTGCTCTAAAGTTGGAGTTAAATCATCCTGCAAATATAGTAGAATTGTCAGGGAATTCCAAGGATTTACTTTGTAGTTACAGTCTCACATTTACTGGGAAAAGTGAGCAACCACATTCAGTGACTTGAGTCCAAAGTGCAAAATGGAGTGAAGTTACCTCAAACCACATACCTAAGTTCACTGAGTTGTGTAGGTGACACGTGGCAGTTTCAAGGAGCACAGATGGGATGGGATTGACATCTTTATCAGCAACCTCTTCCCCTGCCTGCACAACTCCATGCACTTCCCAGTCTCGCAGAGAAGGGTCCTGTGTAGGGAAAGGCTAGTCTATTCAGAATTTTTTTTCAGGGAGGAGGGATATTCAGGGAGCCTTTGGGTGATCCCTGGCCTTAGAGTAGATGTCCCCAGAGGGGCACTTTGGCAGGATAAGGAATGGGAGCTTGATTCAAGGGGGGGGGGGCTGATGAGTGCCTAAGGAAGAGGGGTCAGGGTTAGGAGGGGCTGCTGAGCCTCCACAAGCTGAAATGAGTAGTTGTTGGAAGAAGTGGGTCTATGGCCAGCTTGGCCAGGACTTGCCATAAATTGGGTTCTGGAAGGTCCCAACTTTAGATTCATAGAGGCAGGAAAGGGTGGTGAGATGGGGATCCTGTAAGTCGCACAGCCCCATTATAGAAAACTACGACTTCTTTCCCCAAGGACAAGGAAATTGGCAAATATACACAAATAATCTTTTCTTTCCACTATGGAAAATAGTTCTTTTTTTTTTTTTTTTTTTTTTTTTTTTTTTTTATTTATTTATTTATATATTTTTTTAAAACATCTTTATTGGGGTATAATTGCTTTACAATGGTGTGTTAGGGAAAATAGTTCTTTTATTTTCTATCACTATAGAATTAAAAATTCTTCACAGAAAAAGTTGGAAATAAAATTTTACTCCACAAAAGATCTAGGCTGTATTAACACACATAGATACTAATGTTAATATTTTGGCTAAATATATAGAACTTTATTTATGGCCATAAGAATAGTGTCCCATATAGGATAAATCCAAGGAGAAACACTCCAAGACACATATTAATCAAACTATCAAAACTCAAATACAAAGAAAAAATATTAAAGCAGCAAGGGAAAAACAACAAATAACCTACAAGGAAATCCCCATGAGGTTAACAGCTGAACTTTCAGCAGAAATTCTGCAAGCCAGAAGGGAGTAGCAGGACATAGTAAAATTGATGAAAGGGAAAAACCGACAACCAAGATTCTACCTAGCAAGGATATAATTCAGATTCGATAGAGAAATTAAACCTTTACAGACAAGCGAAAGCTAAGAGAATTCAGCACCACCAAACCAACTTTACAACAAATGCTAAAGGAACATCTCTAGGCAGGAAAAACAAGAGAAGGAAAAGACCAACAAAATAAACCCAAAACAGTTAAGAAAATGGTAATAGGAACATATATATCGATAATTACTTTAAATGTAAAAGGATTAAATGCTCCAATCAAAAGATATAAACTAGCTGAATGGATACAAAAACAAGACCCGTATATATGCTGTCTACAAGAGACTCACTTCACACCTAGGGGCACATTCAGACTGAAAGTGAGGGGATGGAAAAAGATATTCCATGCAAAAGGAAATCCAAAGAAAGCTGGAGTAGCAATTCTCATATCAGACAAAATAGATTTTAAAGTAAAGAGTATTACAAGAGACAAAGAAGGACAGTACATAATGATCAAGGGATCAATCCAAGAAGAAGATATAACAATTGTAAATATTTATGCACCCCACATAGGAGCACCTCAATACATAAGGCAAATGCTAACAGCCATAAAAGGGGAAATCGACAGTAACACATTCATAGTAGGGCACTTTAACACCCCACTTTCACCAATGGACAGATCATCCAACATGAAAATAAATAAGGCAACACAAGCTTTAAATGATACATTAAACAAGATGAATTTAATTGATATTTATAGAACATTCCATCCAGAAACAACAGAGTACACTATTCGCAAATGCTCTCGCAACATTCTCCAGGATAGATCATATCAAGGGTCAGAAATCAAGCCTTTAAATTTAAGAAAATTGAAATCGCATCAAGTATGTTTTCCGACCAAAACGCTATGAGACTAGATATCAATTACAAGAAAAAAAATCTGTAAAAACTACAAACACAAGGAGGCTAAACAATACACTATTTAACAACCAAGAGATCACTGAAGAAATCAAAGAGTAAATTTTTAAAAACCTAGAAAAAAATGACAATGAAAACACGACGACCCAAAATCTATGGGATGAAGCAAAAGCAGTTCTAACAGGGAAGCTTATAGCAATACAATCCTACCTTAAGAAACATTAAACATCGCAAATAAACAACCTAACCTTACACCTAAAGCAACTAAAGAAAGAAGAATAAAAAAACCCCAAAGTTAGCAGAAGGAAACAAAACAGTAATATCAGATCAGAAATAAATGAAAACGAAATGAAAGAAGCAATAGCAAAGATCAGTAAAACTAAAAGCTGGTTCTTTGAGAAGATAAGTAAAATTGATAAACCATTAGCCAGGCTCAACAAGAAAAAAAGGGAGAAGACTCGAATCAAGAGAACTAGACGTGAAAAAGAAGAAGTAACAACTGACACTGCAGAAATACAAAGGATAATGAGAGATTACTACAAGCAAATATATGTCCATAATATGGGCAACCTGGAAGAAATGGATAAATTCTTAGAAAAGCACAACCTTCCAAGACTGAATCAGGAAGAAATAGAAAATATAAACAGACCAATCACAAGCACTGAAATTGAGACTGTGATTAAAAATCTTCCAACAAACAAAAGTCCAAGAGCAGACGGCTTCACGGGTGAATTCTATCAAACATTTGGAGAAGAGCTAACACCTATCCTTCTCAAACTCTTCCAAAATATAGCAGAGAGAGGAACACTCCCAAACCCATTCTATGAGGCCACCATCACCTTGATACAAAACCAGACAAAGGTGTAACAAAGAAAGAAAACTACAGGCAATAACAATGATGAACATAGATGCAAAAGTCCTCAACAAAATACTAGCAAACAGAATCAAACAGCACATTAAAAGGATCATACACCATGATCAAGTGGGGTTTATCCCAGGAGTGCAAGGATTCTTCAATATACGTAAATCAATCAATGTGATACAGCATATTAACAAATTGAAGGAGAAAAACAACTTGATCATCAAAATAGATGCAGAAAAAGCTTTTGACAAAATTCAACACCGATTTATGATAAAAACCCTCCAGAAAGTAGCCAAAGAGGGAGGATACCTCAACATAACAAAGGCCATATATGGAAAACCCGCAGCCAACATTGTTCTCAATGGTGAAAAACTGAAAGCATTTCCACTAAGATCAGGAACAAGGCAACGCTGACGACACTTACCACTATTATTCAACATAGGTTTGGAAGTTTTAGCCACAGCAATCAGAGGAGAAAAAGAAATAAAAGGAATCCAAATCAGGAAAGAAGTAAAGTTGTCACTGTCTGCAGATGACATGATACTGTACATGGAGAATCCTAAAGATGCTATCAGAAAACTACTAGAGCTAATCAATGAATTTGGTAAAGTAACAGGATACAAAATTAATGCACAGAAATCTCTGGCATTCCTCTACACTAATGATGAAAAATCCGAAAGAGAAATTAAGGAAACACTCCCATTTACCATTGCAACAAAAAAAAGAATAAAATACCTAGAAATAAACCTACATAAGGAGACAAAAGACCTGTATACAGAAAACTATGCCACTGATGAAAGAAATTAAATATAATATGAACAGATGGAGAGATAGACCATGTTCTTGGATTGGAAAATCATCACAGTGAAAATGACTATACTACCCAAAGCAATATACAGATTCAGTGCAACCCCCATCAAACTACCAATGGCATTTTTCACAGAACTAGAATAAAAAATTTCACGATTTGTATGGAAACACAAAAGACCCCAAATAGCCAAAGCAATCTTGAGAAAGAAAATTGGAGCTGGAGGAATCAGGCTCCCTGACTTCACAGTATACTACAAAGGTACAGTAATCGAGACAGTATGGTACTGGCACAAAAACAGAATTATAGATCAATGGAAAAGGATAGAAAGCCCAGAGATAAACCCAAACACATATGGTCACCTTAATTTTGATAAAGGAGGCAAGAATATACAATGGAGAAAAGACAGCCTCTTCAATAAGTGGTGATGCAACAACTGGACAGCTCCATGTAAAAAAAATGAAATTAGAACCCTCCCTAACACCATGCGCAAAAATTAACTCAAAAAATAAAATAAAATAAAATAAACTCAAGATGGATTAAAGACCTAAATGTAAGGCCAGACACTCTAAAACTCTTAGAAGAAAACATGGACAGAACACTCTATGACATAAATCACAGCAAGATCCTTTCTGACCCACCTCCTAGAGAAATGGAAATAAAAACAAAAATAAACAAATGGGACCTAATGAAACTTAAAAGCTTTTGTACAGCAAAGGAAACCATGAGCAAGATGAAAAGACAACCTGCAGAACGGGGGAAAATATTTGTAAACAAAGCAATGGACAAAGGATTAATCTCCAAAATATACAAGCAGCTCATGCAGCTCAATATCAAAAAAACAAACAAGCCAATCCAAAAATGCGCAGAAGACCTAAATAGACATTTCTCCAAAGAAGATATACAGATTGCCAACAAACACGTGAAAGAATGCTCAACATCACTAATCATTAGAGAAATGCAAATCAAAACTACAATGAGATATCAGCTCACACCAGTCAGAATGGTCATCATCAAAGCGAGAGAGAGGCATGGACACATATACACTACCAAACGTAAGGTGGATAGCTAGTGGGAAGCAGCCGCATAGCACGGGGAGATCAGCTCGGTGCTTTGTGACCGCCTGGAGGGGTGGGATAGGGAGGGTGGGAGGGAGACGCAAGAGGGAAGAGATATGGGAACATATGTATATGTATAACTGATTTACTTTGTTATAGCAGAAACTAACACACCATTGTAAAGCAATTATACCCCAATAAAGATGTTAAAAATAAATAAATAACAAAAAAAGCATTAATTTATGTCATAGTCTTAAAGAAAAAAAAGATGGTAAAAAAGTAGAAATAATAATAAATAAATAAAAATGAGATGGAAATCAGGAATACACTGGCCATCCAGGGGTTAGGACTCTGCACTTTCACTGCCAGGGGCTCGGGTTTGATCCGTGGTCAGAGAACCAGGATCCCACAAGCTTTGTAGCTAGCCAAAAAAAAAAAGAGAGAGAGAGAGATGAAAATCACAAAAAGAGAGAGAGAGAGAGAGATGAAGATCACAAAGAAAGGACACACGGATTCTAGAAATGAGGAATACAGCGCATGGAATGAAAATTGCAAGAGAGAGCATCAACAGCAGAATGGATCTTGCAGAAAAAAGAATCTGTGGCTAAAAGACAATAACTTTGAAATTATCTAATCAGAGGAGAACAAAGAAAAAAGAATAAAAAAGAGTAAAGAAAGCCTACATGGGGCTTCCCTGGTGGCACAGTGGTTGAGAGTCTGCCTGCCGATGCAGGGGACACGGGTTCGTGCCCCGGTCCGGGAAGATCTCACATGCCGCAGAGCGGCTGGACCCATGGGCCATGGCCGCTGAGCCTGCGCGTCCGGAGCCTGTGCTCCGCAACCGGAGGGGCCACAACAGTGAGAGGCCCGCGTACCGCAAATAATTAATAATAATAATAATAATGCTAAGAGACCAGCTCAGCATAATTGTAGTGACAGGACACCAGCCAAAGAGGATTCTAAAAGAACATCACTGGGGTTGCATCCAGGTTGTAATATCCAAAAATCTTCTTGATGTGACAAATTAAGTTAAAATACAAACAAAAGAAGGAAGCTAAGCCAGAAACTTGGATCTCAGTCACCTTGGAAGTCTCCTTCTCTAACCAAAAATCAGTCCATTTATAATCCAGGTTAATTAACCTAAGCTGGTTTGAGGATTTGTGGTCGAAACTGCTAATTAACTGCCAATATCCATTTCCCCCTTCTTCCATAACACAGAATTTTGGCCACCCAGAGGAAAGGTTACATTTCACAGCCTCTCTTGCGGAAGAGTCTGGCCATATGAATCCTTAGCAGCAGTGTTTTCTGGACGGTGGGATGTGAGCAGAAGTAATGTGCATGACCTCTAGGCTGTCTTTAAAGGGAAGAGATGTGTCCTTTCCCTCCACTTTTGAACCCAGGCAGCCTACCTCCAAAACCAAACAAAAATCTAAGTTCTTTTTTTTAATTTATTGTATTGAAGTATAGTTGATTTACATTGTTGTGTTAGTTTCCGCTGTACAGCAAAGTGAGTCAGTTATACATAGATGTACATCCTTTTTCAGATTCTTTTCTTTATGGTTTACCACAGGATACTGAAGATAGTTCCCTGTGCTATACAGTAGGACCTTGTTGTTTATCCATTCTGTACACAATAGTTTGCATCTGCTAATCCCAAACTCCCAACCCATCTGTCCCCCTCCTCCCTTCCATGCCGGGCAGCCATAAGTCTGTTCTCTCTGAGTCTAAAAACCTGTTCTTAACCGTCGTGTTGTATGTGTTATATTGCTACTGGCCCCAACTTGCTCCTCCACTATCCCTAGGATGTTGTCTTCATCATCATCATCCAAAATGATTCACTCTCCTGTCTGCATTCTACTCACCTGGAAGGGAAGAGACAAACTTAAAGAACTGCCTTCCGATCCCCAACTCCTAACACTGTGCTCTACGGCCCTCTAGTGGAATAATCTGGTACTTGACATAATTGTTGAGTCAAAGCACTGACAGGGCTGGAGGGAGGGTAGAGAGGGAAGAGAAAGTGTCCACAGCGTTCCAGCACCCTCCAGGCATGTAGGTGCCATCAGTCCCTCATCCCAAAAGGCCACTACCCAAGAGGCTTTAGAGCCACCTTGGAATAAGTCATCCCCAGGAGTCCTAGGGACATCCCCTCCTCCCAGCATGCCCAGGCAACAGCTCGGTATTTTGTGACAGGAACAACTACTAAAGGAATTGCCCCTCCAGCTTTAAGGGCCAAGAAGGGCCCAGGTGGAATGACTGCCATGTGTGGCAGCCCAATTAAATCCCTCCTATGGCTAAAACTGGGAGAGCCTTTAGCCTGTCAGGCAAACCCTAGAGTCAAAAGTGTTTGAAAACGTCAAGCTGAATCAGCAACTTCAAATCCCTCCTTTATTTGGTAAAACACAAGTCGGTTTTCTAACTAACCTGAGCCCAGGGATCCTAAATGCTACTCTTTTCCATTCACTGGGAGTCCATTATGTAGAATTATATCCTCCCAAAATAAGATAGGCTGAAATCTTATCCCCAGTACTGCAGAATGTGACCTTACTTGGAAAAAGGGTCATTGCAGATGTATTTAGTTAACATGAGGTCCTACTGGAGTAAGGTGGGCCCCCAACCCTATATGACTGGTGTTGTTATAAGAAGACACAGACACACAGGGAGAATGTCACGTGAAGACGGAGGATGGGAGTGATCCATCTACAAGCCAAGGAGTGTCTGGGGCTAACAGGAGCTAGGAGAGAGAACAGACCCTCCCTAAGAACTTTCAGAAGGAACCAACCCTGCTGACACCTTGATTTTGGACTTCTAGCCTCCAAAACTGTGAGACAATTTCTGTTGTTTCAAAGCACACAGTTTGTGATACTTTGTTAATAGTGGCCCTGGGAAACTAACACAGGAGTCAACGGAGTGGACAAGAAGCTGAGGGTCCCTCATACAATCTTCTCTCCCCTCAAGAATCATCATGGCCCAATGGAAAGGGCACATCTAGGAGGTGGAACTGTGTAGAACCGAGTTTGAATGCTGGCTTACTGTCTGTGTTTACTTAAGAAACGTTTTTAACTTCTCCAAACCCTATTTCATCTAGAAAAACAAAGGGAGGAGGGGATAATGCCATCTAACTCAAAACCCTGCTGAGGCACTTGATGTCTGTTTAATCCCTCTCTCTCTCTCCCTCCCTCTCTCTCTCTCTCCCTCTCTCTCTCACTCATTGTGGAGGAAGCCGCCTGCCATGTTGTGAGGTGACCATGTGGAAAGGCTCCCTCACGACAACCACGTAGAATCAGATGCCCTGCCCTGAGTAGAGCCTTCAGATAAGACCCCAGTCCTAGCCAGCAGCTTCATTGCAACTTCATAAGACACCTTGAGCCAGAGGCAGCCAGCTAAGCCAGGTCCAGAATCCTGACCCACAAAAACTGTGAACTACTAAACATGTGTTTTAAGCCACTAAGTTGGAGGGTGATTTGTTACAAGGTAATGGATAGCTAATAGAGTAAGTTCCACAGGAACCTGGGTCTGTGGAAGGATCTGAAATGTGTACTTTGGAGGCTGAAGTTTGGAGTTCCCTCTGATGCTGTGGAAATTAAGGGGATGGATGAAGCAGCGAAGTGATGAAATAATGCATTTTTGAGTCTGTGTGCTTTCCTCCATTGAAGGAAGTTCCTGACTCACGTTCTTAACAGCCACCAGCAGGTTCATGATGAACCTACTCCCTCTTGAGCTTTCCTAGCACCTGCTCACGTACTCACCTGTACCCTCTCCTTCCACTCTTACTAAACTGAGCTAGGTAAATCCAGTTTTCCAAAATCGTCTTCGACTGAATAGTAGCTCCCCAAAAGATGTGTCTACATCCTGATCCTCAAAGACTGTCAAAATTACCTTATATGAGGGGCTTCCCTGGTGGTGCAGTGGTTGAGAGTCCGCCTGCCGATGCAGAGGTACGCGGGTTCGTGCCCCGGTCCGGGAAGATCCCACATGCCGCGGAGCGGCTGGGCCCGTGAGCCATGGCGGCTGAGCCTGTGCGTCCAGAGCCTGTGCGTCCGGAGCCTGTGCCCCGCAATGGGAGAGGCCACAGCGGTGAGAGGCCCGCGTACCGAAAAAAAAAAAAATTACCTTATATGATAAAAGAGTAAATATTACCTTATATGACTAAAAATGTGGTTAAGGATTTTTAGAGGAAGGGCATATCTGGGTTGTCCAGGGGGACAAGTGTCCTTAAAAGAGTGAGAAGGAGGAAGATTCCACTGACAGAAGAGGAGGAGACAGAGATTGGAATGATACAGCCTCAGGTCGAAGAATGCCAGGAGGCAGCAGAAGCTGGTAGAGGCAAAGAACTGGTTTTCCCCTACAGACTCCAGAGGCAGTGTGGCCTTGCCGACACTTTGATTTCATACTTCTGGCCTTCAAAACTGTAAGAGAATAAATTTCTATGGACGGACCTAGAGCTGATCATACTAAGTGAAGTTAAGTCAGAAAGAGAAAGACAAACACCACATGGTATCACTTATATGTGGAATCGAAAATACGACACAAATGAACTTGCCTACAAAACAAAAACAGACTCACAGGCATAGAGAACAGACTTGTGGTTGCCAAGGGGGAGGGGAGTGGGGAAGGGTTGGATTGGGAGTTCTGGATTAGCAGGTGCAAACTATTATATATAAGATAGATAAACAAGGTCCTACTGTATAGCACAGGGAACCATATTCAATATCCTGTGATTAAACCATAATAGAAAAGAATATGAAAAAGAATATACATATAGGTATAACTGAATCATTTTGCTGTACACCAGAAACAAACACAGCATTGCAAATCAACTATACTTCAATAACAAAACAAAAATAAAAAAATAAATGTTTGCTGTTTTAAGCCACATAGTTTATCACAATTTGTTTCAGCAGCCTCAGGAAACTAATACACCAGTCTATTTCCATGTACAGACATCCTCTATGGTTCCCGTGTATTGTGGGCTGAATGTTTGTGTCCTCCCAAAATTCATACGTTGAAGCGCTGACCCCCACTGTTATGGCATTTGGATGTGGGACCGTTGGGAGATAATGAGGTTTAGATTAGGTCATGAGGGTGGGACCCTCATGACAGGATTAGTGCCATTTTGAGAAGGAGAAGACAGAGAAATCTCCCTCTCTATGTGCACACACAGAAGAAAAGCCAAGTGAGCCCACGGGGAGAAGGGAGCTGTTGACAAGCCAAGAACAAGTTCTCACCAGGCACCAAATCTGTTGGCACCTTGATCTTGGATTTCCCAGCCTCCAGAACTGTGAGAAACAAATTTCTGTTGTTTAAATGACCCAGTCCATGATATTTTGTTACTGCAGTCCACACAGGCTAAGACATCATAGTACACTGAAAATGGCCACAAGTCCTTGCCCCATCCCCTTTGCATCTATACTCTTGTAATGTGACATGGTCTTCCCATTGAGAAGTGTAATCTGTTTCTCCACCCCTTGGCTGTGACTTGCTTTGGTCAAGGAGATACTACCAATCACGACACAAGCAGAAGCTTGAAAGGTACTTGCTCATAGGTTTTCCCTCTTGCTGCGCTTTGGCAGCCCAGGCTCACTTGCTTCCTGTAAGAATGAGAGACCACCAGAGCAGAGGTGAGCCAACCCAGCTGAGGGACCTCCTGTTAGACCAACCAGCCTGCCAACTGACCCACCAGCTGACCACATCCACTTGAGCAAGCCAGGCAGAGATCAGATCAGGAAGACCCACAAACTCAGGAGTCAAATAAATGGCTGTTGTTTTAAACCACCACGTTTCGGAGTTGTTAGTTACCCAGCAGTAGGTAACTGATACAGTTCCTAAGGTTACCTCAATTCCGTGATAAATGCTTACATCCACAGGGATTCAAGCTCTGATACCATCGTGGGCCATTTCCTGATTTTTTTCTCTTTTCCAGGGAAAAAATAGATTTTCATAGTCTTGCTTCAGATAGACCTATGTGCCAAGGAGGACCTTTGGTCTGCCCTGCCGTTCCTCTCTGGATGATCTTGGCCAGTCCCCTCTCTCTCTGGGTCTTGGTTCCCTCATCTGTACAATTAGGACAATGGATTTAACAAGTGGTTCTCAAACGCTGATTCAAGACAAAGTTCACTACTGGATGCATTAAAATAAGAAAGAATAAGACATTTTAAAGTTCCTATTTAATCTAGAATTCTTCCATTTAAAGGCCTCTTCTTTATTTTCAGATCATATCCTTCTTATGTTTGTATGTTTTTAAGTTGTCCTTTAAGAAATGATAAGGTGTTGGGTGGGAGAGGATATAGGTGAAACAAAATTTGCAAAATGTTACTAGCTGTTGAAGCTGGGTGATCTTCGTATATGTTTGAATATTTCCATAAGAAACGGTTTAGTAAATGATGGTGCAAGTAAGTCATGATGGTGTTTGTATGTGCATCCGTGTGTGTTTTAATTCTAAAGTGGATGAAAGGGCAGTTCTAAAAATAAAGTAGAGAAGGAGGCGGGGAAGGAGAAGATGAGGAAGAAGAGTTGCCGTGGAAATTAGATACACGCAGACAGAGAGAGTTTAGTAGGCTCTCAGTAAATGCCATTCATACACCGGCAATACAACCTCTTCACGCTTCTCTCTGCAATATCCCCCCCGCCCCAACTCCCTCCCTTCTCCCCTGGGTCCTGGAAGGGAAAATTTTCACCCTGACTTGCAAGTGAGAAAAAGTCACATCAAGGCTCTCTATTTCGCAGGAGGTCCAAGGAGAACGTGGCTGTGGACAGGCTGAGGGAGGGGATGCTTGCCTGCCCTTGCCTGTCCTCCCACCTGTTGAGCAAAGCAGGTGGATGGACCGCCCGATGGCCCTGGCCACACGCCCCTCCAGGAGTCCTGTCAATATAGACAAGGACAGGGACCTGCTACGCTGCCACCACACCCTCCCCCTATGCCTGTGACGGGCCAGCAGAGACCATCAACTCCCAGACCACGTCCCATTGGCCCTTACCATTTTAGCGATTGACAGCCTGACTTCCTGTTGCCGAGAACCTGCAACTCTGTGCTAACGGGTTTCCTGGACACCAGATCCTGCTCTCCCAAGTATGGCAGACTGGAAGTGCAGGGGAATTAACTCCCGTACCATAGCCCTCGACCCATGGTTGACCAGAGTTCAGGGAAGAATGCCCCAGCTCCCCCGGCCGGGGTGCAGGGGTGACTCAGGCATGTGCTCCATGCTGTCTCCCTCAGTTCCCCAGCGAGGTCCAGCTCCAGTGGTCCACAGGGGCATCTGGCTCGACGACACACCCTTTATCGACCCCTTCCCTTCCCTACGCCTCTTCCCCACTGCCCCACTGGGTGTCTTGGGATCACCTCCTAATAAACCACTTGCACTCAGACCGTCGTCTCAGGATCAGCAATGCTTACGGGGGAAACCAAACCAAGATACAGACTATGGTAACTGTGTTAGACAGAATAATGTTCCCCCTGTGGTGTCCACATCCTAATCCCCAGAACCTGTGAATATGTTATTGTAGCTGAAAGTGGGGTTTGGCTGCTTGCCTCTCGAAAGCCGATAAGGAGGCAAAGTTGGTGGAAAGGAAAGTTTGCTTTATTTTGGATGTCGGCAACCGGGGCGGAAGGGAGGGGCAGACTCCACCTCCCACACACACACAACCAGTGGGCGAGAGCTTTTATAGGCAGAGGGAGGGGCTGCAGGCAGAAAGAGCACAGTCAGCTCCGACAGTCATCTTGAAATTGGTTAGCTGTGGTCTGAGCAGCGTCATCTTGATTGTTTCAAGTACAGCTAATGTTCAGTTCCAGGGTCAATTTGTTCCCAGTTCTTTGAGGACAGTTCTTGGAATTGTGGCAGCTTACGTCATGGGTACAGTCTGGTCATCACGTAGTTAACTTCTTCCACCTGGTGAGGGTTTTCAGCATCTACAAGACAGCTCCCAGGATATGGCTCAGAATATTACCTATAGCCCTTGAGAGGGAACTGAAGATCCTTGACTAAACTATTCTTATTTCGTCTTGTTGGACTGTTTTCCTTTGTTTCTGCATTTTCTCACTTCTCTGATTAAACTTATTCTTTGGCTAAGGTTTTTTCACAGACAAAAGGCAGGTGGAGGGCATGGGGGCGGGGGCGGGGAGGGGGGAAGGATGATAGGGTCCTGCTCCATTTCATTACCTTACATGGAAAAAGGGGATTTTGCCAATCTTGAGATGGGGAGATTATCCAGAATGATCTCTGTCGTCTCAGTGTTATCACAAGAGTCCTTATGAGAAGGAGGCATTTGAGTCAGAGAAGACGTTCTCATGGAGACAGAGGTCAGAGCAATGCAATTGATGGAAAGGGGTCACGAGCCAGCCGGCTTCTAGAAGCTGGAAAAGGGAAGAAAACGGATTTTCCCCTAGAGCCTCCAGAAGGAATGCAGCCCTGCTGACACCTCGATTTAAGCCCAGTGAAACCCAGTTTGGACTTCTGACCTCCAGAACTGGAAGATGATACATCTGTGTTGCTTTAAGCTACTGAGTGTGTGGTAATTTGCTGCAGCCACAATAGGAAACATACAGTAATCAATCAGCCACACTTACCCGCTGAACCCAGGCATCGTGATGGAATCCTTCCCAACGTGTGCTAATTGACAGGAACTGGTACCCAAGGAATTACCCATGTACCATCCCTGTGTCATGAACACCTGCCCTCTAGAGCTGGAACCTTTGGACACATCAGAGGAACCCTCTCCCTTGGGTGGGTCCAGCCCTCACTTGCCCGTGTTCCCGGGGTCCACCACATTACACAATCAGGGGCACCACTTCCCTGACTCTCTGGGTGAAAGGTGCTTCCTGGGAGACGACAGAGAAAGAACCAGATATTACGGAGGGGGGATGGGGGTGAGGAAGAGCCACCCGGGAGCTCCTGGGTTCGTGATGCAGCCACTGGGTGTGAGATGCTTCACTGCAGCTGCTCCGATGCTGCCATTTTGACTCAGGGACATTCTGACACAGCCTAAGAGACAAGCCACTAAACAGTCAACGCCTCTATTATTAACTAATGTGGGAAGCGACACCCTGCTGCCAAAACCAAGACCCTCCCTACCCCTGACCCCTACCCAGGTGTGGATCAGGGAGGAAGCAGGGCTCGGGGATGCCTGTTGCATTATAACTCGTTGGTGTTCGGGAAATATTAGACGATAGCTCTATTTTTATTTCCCAATTAGTTGATCAAGCCCCCGGTTGCCTTACTATCGTTCTTTTCTCCCAGAGGTTGATGCTGTCGGGAGGGCGGCGGTCAGTCTGGCTTCCTGGCGCTGCGTAGAGAGAAGCAGCAGGCCAGCCACCGTTGCCTCTCTCGGCCACACGGCGTCGCTGTTGAGCGGGCGGGGCCGCGGGGCTCAGAGCCCCGGCTCGGGCAGAACGCCCACCCCAGCGCCTCACCGTGGGCCCCGAGGACTCTGAGGTTCCACACGCGGCTGCTGTCCAGGGCCCCAGGCCTGCCGAGGGTCAGCAGCCGTCGCTGTAAATCCTCAGACTGCGTCCCCTTTCCCTGGGCGACGAGCCCCTCACCCGCTTCTGAGAGAGATGCCTCCAGGATGGCTGGCCCAGGGAAGCCCCAGTGGTCCAGGAGACCCTGGCCGGGAGACTTGCTGCCACCTCTCTGTCTGGTAAAGATGCACACGCAAGGATGGAGGGCGCCCAGACACCTGCTGGGGAAATACTAACTAGAGGCAAAATCTCCTGCCAACCCAGAAAACCCCTCCGAAAAATTAAGAGGGAAAGAACCTTTTTATATTGAATTAGCATTCGGCCAGGATGTGCTGCACATCACAGGCTATGCGCTACGAGGTTCCAAAGAACTCTCACCCTTTCCTATAGCCAGGCAGATAACGACACGTCATGCACATCTCAAGATCAACCACAGCTAGTCCTCCAGCAAAAGGACTGGACAGCACCACTGTCACGTATATGCTACATTTGCCTGGCAATTACAGTAGCCACCTCTGTTTGCTAATTGCCTTTATGCCGAGGAAAACTAACTACCTCCAGAGGTGGGTTTGCAACCTGGGGCCGGGCACCAGCTCAAGTTAGCCTCCTGCTTTCCCACAGAAAGTGGGAGATGAGTTTCTGGAGGATCCATTTCAGAGAGAGAGCTGCGCATCCCTGAGGAAACATTCCTGGGATGGTAAACTGGCAAGAGGCTTACTTAGCTTTTGAAAAGATTTACATACATTTCAAAGAGGCACAGCTTACAATTATAAGGTTTCTAAACTGAAAAGGGAAGAGAAGTCTCTTCCCTTTTTTTCTACAGGGAGAATTAAACTCTTTTCTTTCTTATTTTTAATTTGTATCTGCCCTTACACACCCGAGGCAAACGTTCACTACCTCTCAAATCCACCTCCTCTGCCGGCCCCACCACAGAACCTGCAAGCTGGCCACCACACGCACAAGTGCGGGACATGCACACGCTGACTCACACGTGCGCACAAGCTTAGCCTTTGCTCTCTGGACTATTTTCCTTTCCAGGTTAACCCTCCAGGTTGAGCTGACTCAACTCAGCAAAAGTTAAGACTAGGTCTAGCCAGTTCTGCCGGGGTGGGAGGGACAGGGGTGAGGCTGAGTCTGGGCGGGACCAGGGACCTGGGCCCATCTGGCTTCTTTGCTGTGAACTCTTGATTCGTGTATCCACACCCCCGCCCTACCGAACCCTGGCTGCTCCTGGCTTCGCCTTCAACAGATAGACCATAATAAAACTGTTCCCTGGTCTGTGCTGGCCTTCTGCAGAGACTGTAGCAAGTAAATAGAGGGGACGGGACCTCGAACTGGAGGACCTGCCCTCAGGGCTCTGTGCTAGGCTTACTGCGAGGTAACAAAACCTAGCCCTTTACCTCAGCCCAGTCCATGTGAAAGAGGCTGAGAAATTCAAAAAAGACTGTTCCAAATGAGAATTTCTTCCTAGAGAGTTGTCAGCCCAGGAGGGAGAAGGGCTTACACACACACACCCCCCCCCCAAAAAAACACTCCTCAAGCCAGGTGAGGGGGACTCAGGACCACTGCTTGGAGGACAGGGGGTCGCCAGAGGGGACCCTGGCACCTCGTCCCCACCCTCACTGCTGAGCCACTGACACTCAGAAACCTGCCGCTGCTGCTACCAGGGCAGGGCAAGGGGAGAGCAAGGGACCAGAGACCTGCAACAGTGTCCAGACTGGCAGGATGAAGGACAGAGGGCTGCAGTGGGGGTGACGTGCGTGCCACAACTGTCAGGGCAGGAGCCAATTCCCATGGCCAAAGTGGACGTTCAGGAAGAGAGCTGAGCTAGAGCAATCTCGACAGGACCCCACCCGGGGGCACTGCCTGCGGGCACGAGGCGATCCCACAGAAAGCGGCTTTCCGGGAGGACGGGGCGGGGTGTGAGAGGGCAGCCGGGGCAGGTGTGACCTGTGTCAGGAAAGGGTGCAGGCAGAGTTTGTGGAGGGGCTAACTCACCTGCACACCCCACGTGCGTGACAGTCCCATGATCAAGGAGCCCTTAACAGTTTCTTTTCATCCCTCCTTGCCTCTCGGACCGAAGGAGCAGGAAAGCGGCGACTAGCTGTGGGAGAGGAGGTGAATCAAACAGAGCCAAGACACCCTCCAAGACCGCCTCCCTGCCGCCGCCTGCCTTTCCCACCACGTGAAACGGGGTCAGCTTGAATAGGAGACACTTATGTTGGATGGGAGGTGAATATTCTTACTTCGATGGGACTGGGCTTATTTTTTTTTTTTTTGGCGGTACGCGGGCCTCTCACTGTTGTGGCCTCTCCCGTTGCGGAGCACAGGCTCCGGACACGCAGGCTCAGCAGCCATGGCTCACGGGCCCAGCCGCTCCGCGGCATGTGGGATCCTCCCGGACTGGGGCACGAACCTGCGTCCCCTGCATCGGCAGGCGGACGCTCAACCACTGCGCCACCAGGGAAGCCCTGGGCTTATTTTTTAACTTGGCAAAAACAGTTTCTTTTTTAGCCAACTTTTGATAAGAATTTTCAAACTCACAGAAAAGTCGAAAGAATAATGCAATAAAGCCATATACTCACCACTTAGATTCACAAATGTTTGACATTGTGGTGTGTGTGTGTGTGTGTGTGTGTGTGTGTGTGTGTGTGTGTGAGACCTGGTTTGGCTGAACCATTTGAAAATGAGCCTCAGACATCACAACACTTCACTCTTGGATCGTTCGATGTACATCTCCTAAAGAATGGCTTTTTAAAGGCTGAAATTGAAATTGATCTATTACCTGAAAGGAATTGGTAAAACTCTATTTAGTTTAAGTACTTTCAAGGAGAGGGATTAGAGAAGCAGCAGAGCAAATGCTAGGATGGTGGCGGGAGACACATTAAGCTGGTTCCAGTGTGTACCCTACAAAGTCCAGCCAGTTGAAAAAAAACAGTTACGTGAAGAAGATAAGACCATTTCAGGTCATGGCAGGTGCTATAAAAAACTAAAACAGGGTAGAGGTGATGAGGGTAAAACCAGGAGGTGAGACAACATGGGGGTGGTAAGGAGTCAACCCCTCAGGAAGAAAAAGTGACTTTTGAGCTGAGACCTCAAGTCAGCAACGCCAGACAGTCAGGAGAACGGTGTTCCAGGCAGAGTCGAGAGCAAGGCCAAGGTCCCGGAGGCACAGGGAGTGACAGCTTGCGGAGAAGGGGTATGGAAAGTACAGAGAGAGGAAAAGTGATGGGGACCCCACTCTCTCAGCCAAGGGGAGGGATTTGGAGAGAATTTTAAGCAGGAGAACTTACAGTTTTAGATACTCTAGCTGCTCAGGTGAAAAAAGACCTTGGGGGAGACCCAAGAGTGAAGCCCAGAAACCACCAAGGAGGCTGTCTGCAATCCTCCAGGGAGGCCAGGGAGGATGGTGGCTTGGATCAGAGTGGTATCCCAAGGTAGGCATTATTGCCCCCACTTTAAAGATGAGGAAACTGAGGCTCAGAGAAGTTAAGCGACTTGACCAAGATCATGCTCCCTTTAAGTAGCAAGTCCAGGATTTTTTTTCGAGGGGGAGGGAGGGTACTCTTTTTAATTGTGGTAAAATATACATAACATAAAACTTACCATTTGACCCATTTTTAAGTGTGCGATTCAGTGGCATTAAGTGCATTCACAATGTTGTACCACCGTCACCACGATCCTTTTCCAGAACTTTTTCATCATCTCAAACAGAAACTGTACCCATCCACCAATAGTTCCCCTGTCCCCCTACCCTAGTCAGTCCCTGATAGCCCATAATAGAGGTCTACTTTCTGGCTCTATGAATGTTCTCCTCTAGGTACCTCCTGGAAGTGGAATCATATAATATTTGTCCTTTTGTGTCTGGCTTATTTCACTGAGTATAACATTTTTTTGTTTTGGTTTGGTTTTGGTTTTGGCTTTTTTTGGCCACGCCGAGTGTCTTGCAGGATTTTATTTCCCAGACCAGGGATGGAACCCACGCCCTCGGCAGTGAAAGTGAGGAGTCCTATCCACTGGACCACCAGGGAATTCCAAGTATAATATTTTCAAAGTTCATCCATATTGTAACATGTATCAGAATTTCCTTCCTTTCTAAGGCTGGATAATATTCTACTGTGTGTATATCACATTGTGTTTAACCATTCATCTGTTGTTGGAGGGCCAGGATTTTTACCAAGTTGTCTGATTGGCGCTGAGTCCGGCGCAGTGCCCCAAGCGGCCACCAGAGGGCGCACAGATACCACTCCCACCCCTACCCCCTCCCCACCCACCTAGGCGGGCGCGCTGCGGGCACTTGGCGGTTTGTGGGAGGAAGAGGAAGCCGGAGCTCAGCCCCTTGCACGCACATCCCACACCAAGGAACATGCGGATGAGAGGGAAGCTGGCTGCGGAGAAAGAGACCCAACTATAGAACTGGCCTCAAAGGGAGGAAAGGGAGGAGGTCGGGGTGGGAAGTGTCGCCCCTGCAATCCTGGTCCAACCCGCTAAAGGAAACAAACGCCGGGCACCCCTAGCTTCCCAACCAGCCGTCCTCCGGCGGGAACAACCCGGCTGAGGAGCTGAGTGAAGCAGGCGGGGCACTGTGTCCAGGGAGCCTCGGGCTCCCTGTCCTGCTCTCCTCCAGCGGCCCGGTGAGCTCCAGCCTAAGGCTTGCACGTTTCACAGATGAGGAAACTGAAGCTCGGAGCCATTGACGGCTTGTCCAGAGCAAGCGGAGGAGGCAAGGTCCGAACACCTGCAGCCGGGTGGGGCTTGTGAACTCCTCTCCAGGCTCAGTGCCCTGATTTCTTCAACCATATCCCAGTGTGGCTTTAGGCCTCATTCCCCCTTGATCTTGTCGGCCAGTCTCTCTGCAGGGGAAGCGCAGAATGGGATGCGGTTCTTGAAGCTGCTCTGACCACCGTGGTCTCCCTCCTCCTGAGCATTAGGCCTCTAAGAATGCCACCCAAGTCTGTCCTGGCTGGTCTTGGCAGCCACCTCATGTTGACCGAAATTTCCATCAGCTTAAATCCCTCAACTTTTCTGCCGTGTGCTGTTTGTTGCTAAGCCTTTGCTTCCCCCCCCACTGTGTCCATGTGCAGCTGGGTCTTTGGATCTGAGTCCAGGAACTGACATTTATCCCCGTCAGATTTCATCTTGTTCATTCATCTGACAAACATTTGTTCCATGCCCACGCCGTACCAAGAACTGGCAGCACAGAACGACAGATCCCCTGTCCTCGAGGAGCTCACACTGTCATTAACCACAGCAGCCACCATAGTTATCAAGGGCCTGCTGTGTGCCAGGAACTGTGCTGGGGGCTGCATGTAGCTTGTCTCATTGACCCTCAGAGCACTGCAGTATAGGTGGCATTGCTCCCATTTTGCAAATGGGGAAATCGAGGTTCAAAAAGTTTTTGTGCCTTGTCTGAAGTGGCATACCTGGAAAGTGGCAGGTTCAGCATTCAACCCTTCAATCGCTTTAGATTCTGGCTCTGTCCTCCTACATAGATACCCCCTCTCCCAGATTTGGGTTCTCTGCAAACCTGATAAACTTCACCTCTCTGAATTTCATCAACAGCACTGATGAAACTAAGATGAGGTCAGAGACCTGAGGTGAGCCACCAATGCCCCTCTACCCCAGAGGGACAGCCATCTATGACTCTGCACCCTGTGGGCTCAGCAGATACAAATGCACTTGACTGGAAGCCCCCTGACCCTTCTCCTCCCTCCACCCCAGGCCCCGGGCTCGCTCCCCATCCAAGCAGCTATATACCTGGTTGTTGGTGTCTTTGCCAAAAAACCAGCCCCCACTGCCAAGTCCTCTACATGCAGGAGCCCAGCTGTGCCTGGCCCTTGCCTGAATCATGGTAAAACTCCATTTGCCAATGTCCCTCCCCAAGAGGGAGACTTGAAGCCCAAGACCAGGAGAGGGCAGTTGAGCTGGGATTTCTCAGGCTCTGAGCATCCCCTCTTGCATCTGAGGCTTCTGCTCTCCCGCACCGTCTGCTCCCAGAGGCTCAGCCCATCTTTTTTGCTCAGCTCTTCCGCCAAGCTGAGGGAGACCAACTGCAGAGCGGGCCTGTGTGAGGGCTGGGGGTAGGAAAGAAGGTGAGCAGAATAAATCACTGCTCCGTTAGGGAGAGGAGGTTTGAGATGGGCTCCAAGCTCCCGGCCAGACCCTGGACACCATACCCCATGACAGGGTTTGCACTTACCACCTCACAGGACTACAGGCACCCACCCTCCTCACAGCCCCAGAAGATGGGAAATATTGTCATTGCGCCCATTTTGCAGGCAAGGAGACTAAGGCGCAGCAAGTGGGATCCAGGCCTGGATACTACCTCTGCTAAGACTGCTTCCTGAAAAGAGATCAGGGCCTTGTGGACAGAATGCATCTGCTGAACGAGCACCCAGCGAGCTCCTACCATAAGCCCAGTACGCAGCAAATATGTCAGAGTCAGGCCCTGCCCTTATGGCCTCACGTTCAGGGGCAGGGGAGATAGATAATAAAGCCAGCCCATAATTTCAGGCAGTGATAAATGCTACGAAGAGCATAAAGCCAGGGAGAGCTTTATGTCAGTAGGTGTCAGTAGAGCTAAGGATGCTACTCCAGCTAGCGTTGTCCTGGAAGGCCTCTCTGAGGAGGTGACGTTTTAGGAGCCAAGAAGGAGCTGGCCTTGGGGACAGCAAGTATGAAGATGCTGAAAGAGAATGAGTGCAGTGTGGTACCAGGTCCACCCAGCCTCACCGCGGATGATCACAGAGAGGAGACCACGTGGCTCTGATGTGAGGCCTCAGTGGGGAAGCAGGTGGGCCGGTGTCCTCAGGATGCCTGAGTCCTGGCACGGGCTCCATGGATGCCTCCACTCTCCCTCCAGGGGTCTGTGAGTCCCCGCCCGGAATGTGGGTCTGTGATGCTCTGTGTGGTCTTCGTTTCCTCCCATCTTCAACACCTTTCTGCACAAGGCCCAGCCCAAAGCAGGCCCTAGATAAACTTTGCCGAATGAACAACCTCTAGAAGGCCCTGCTCACCAAATCCCAAGGGCCAGCAAGGAGGAGGTGTGAGGACAAACCCAAGGAAATCCTACCTTCTTCTACAAGGAATCACTTGATGGAGTTTGTGGCTCCTGTCGGTGGTAGAAGCAGAAAAGACAAAGGGATTCCAGAAGGTGGGAGGAGGGGTCGCCTACACAATTGGAAATTTTCGCACAGAAGTCCAGATTTCAAGCTATTTTTAAAATATTTGAAGATCTGGCAACCCCGAGCCTGCATATCCCCATGGCAACACCAGCTGGTGCTGGGCGGCCCTGGTGACTGGACATGCGCTCTGCACTTCGCCGCGGACAGGCGGCTCACTGCTGCAGACACTTAACCCACACCACTCGTTCACATCGCTGGCCCCGTGGGCATTGGAATCGGACAACCCTGGTTTAAGAGATCTGATGAGCAGAAAGTCGTGCAGGGGGCATGGGGACCATGGCATCTGTCGCGTCAGCCTGCAGCTAAGGAGAGTCAGACTGAGGTCCCCTCCCTCGGGTTCTTACAGCAGTTGTCCGGTGTGCGGGGGTTGCCAGGTCCACTTAAATCGGTTCGCTGTGCTGTGCTCTGGGTTCGGGTGCCGGGAGGGCTCCAAAACTTCGGCCGTTCAGTCGAGGCGAGACATGCAGTTCCCGATGTGCAACAGCAGGGGGCGTCTCTCCCTACTGCGTCCTCAGAACTGCAGGGCGGTACGGCGCGGGGCGCGCCACTCCCGGCCTTGACGGTGCAGCCGGGGCTCCAGCTGCTGGAAAACAGTCCCTCAGTCATCCCGGGTCCCGGAATGATCCTGTGTCCCTGCATTTTCTCACTCGGGGTGACAGCTGAGGCCCAGCCTGCCCGGCAACATGATGGGCTCAGCGGTGATTAGCTGGGCCAGGCCATACTCCAGGTGCCCGAGGACAGCCTCAGGAGGTCCACAACCCACCTGGAAGCCCTTCCAGCCTGTGACCCAGGGGCCAAAGGGCACCCCTTCTGCCCTCCCTTCTCGTCCTCCTCAACTTCTGGGACTGCTCAGCCTTGCTGGTCCCTCAGGGCTGACCCTCAAATTAAGTACTCTGTGCTTAGCACTTTAAATCCCAACAACCCTGTAAGGTAGGTATTAATCCCCATTTTACAAGTGGGGAAAGTGAGGCTGAAACAGGAGACATCACGGGCCCAGGGCCAACCAATTAGCGAGTGGTGGAGTCATGATTCAAATCCAGGCCTGCGGAACCCCTCTTCCCTGGACTGCTTTGTTCCCATGAAGGAAATTTTAGAATCAGCCCGTGGAAGAGGAGAGGTTGCTTAGGGTTCGAGGGCAGAGGACAATCCCTTGCCCGGGTCCAGCTGAAACCACCCCCACACAGGCCACCTATCCTGTTGGAGCCGTCCAAGGACAGGGGCAGAATCTGGGGCCCCTAAACCAGTGATGAAAGCTCAGGGCTTCAGCATGGCCACCAGGGAGGAATTGCTTCTGGCCCTCGAGAATTTCCTGAATGCCTCACGATCCCCACCTGGGACTCTAGTCTGAGCAGCGGGACAGGGTCCCTCACGTGCTACAGCTTCTGCCTTGAACCCATGAGGGGTGGTGAGCAGACAGCGCCAGGCACAGAGACACCTGGACAGTTCAAATGGCCAGCTCAGCTGGAGGGGACCTAGAAGAGGGGCAAGAGACCCAGAGTCTGAACAAGGTGAGCTTAAGCACCGCTGAGCATCACTCCGTCAGCTCAAGAGCCACAACCTCGGGAGCTCCCCGCTCCCACCTACAGGGAGACAGAGAAGCCCGGGGATCGTCAGCCCCTCTGAGACTATCACAGCGATGTGAACAAGGCCACCACCCTGGGTAGGAAGAGAGGTTCTGTCCATGCTATTTCATCCAGTTTACCTCCCATTTTCCCACCATGCCCTGCACTCACACCGCTGGGTCTGCAAGTCCCTCCCCATTTCTGCCTGCGTAAATGCCACCTTCTATGGGCAACCCACACTGCTTTGATCCCTCAGATCTGGTCATTTTCTCCCTCTCCTGAGACCACTGAAACTGTGTGGACCTCTCCTGTGGCATTGAGGTCAGTCTCGTTTATGCTGTAATTGTTTCTGTCACTTCTCTGACAAGTGGACTGCAAGTTTCAGCAGGCACCATAGCTCCTAGCATGGGGCCTCATACACACAAAGCATGAGACACATTGGATGGATGGAAGGAAGGAAGGAAGGGAGGGAGGGAGGGAGGGAGGAAGGAAGGAAAGAAGGAAGGAAGGAAGGACGGATGGGGAGATGACAAGATAAACAGATGAACAAATAAGTGGGTAGGAGGGTGCATGGCCCACAGAGATTCAGTATGGCCTCCATAATCGGCCAGAACTGCCCCTCCAAGGGAATGAGATTTCCCTGTTTCACTTATCACAGCCCCTCCCCTGCCTCAGTGAATTGAAGACTTAGAGACTGTACTGTGTGGAGCTGCAAGGGACACGGGGAGTCAGATCTGTGTTCCTTCCCCCACTGGACCTCAGTCTCCCTTATATAAGATGAGGACATTGGACTCGATGATTCTTTGGGCCTTTCCAGAGCAAAACACATGTCAGTGCTGGGACCCAGCAAAGAACAGGGCAACTGATTGAACCTAGTTCAGCTTAGAGGCTCTAGAAGAGTTTGGGCAAAAATGAAAGGAAGAAAGAGAAAGAAAGAAGGGGGAAGGAAGGAAGGGAGGAAAGAAGGAAGAAAATCGATTCCCATGCCCCAAGTTAAAAATGCATTTTTTAAAAATGCATCTAGTATGTAAGATTTCCAAAATGCATCATTTCTTTAAAAAAAAAAAAGTTAATTTCAACATATTGAATTTAGGATCACAGCATGTAAGAGGAGATGGGTCCTCTAATATAGTGGAGATGCCTCAGGCTGGGATGGCCTGGGGCAAAAGGTGCCAAAGGGGAGGATGGGCTGGGAGGCTGGGAGTGTGGAGGGGGCTTCTCTCCACCCCCTTCACCACTTAAGCAGACCACCTCCTTTAGAATCTGACTTATATGTTGACCTTAGGAACCCACTCTATTGTCTGAATAAAAGGTTCCTGTGTGTGTGTGTGTGTGTGCGTGTGCGTGTGTGTGTGTGTGTGTGTGTGTGTGTGTGTTTTAAGCCACTTAACTAATAAAGAGAAACAAGAGGCCCAGAGGGAGGTGATTTGCCCAAGGTCGTACAGCCAGTGCATCACCAAGCACATCCATGGGGGCCGGGGGCACTGCCCCTGACTGGGCTATACTCTGGCTCAGCTCCAGCAGCCGCAGTGGGAGGTCATCAGGCTCCTTTAAACAACATTCCACTAGGACAGGAACAATCAGATAACCCTGGCCCAATTAGGAACCGGAAAGTCTCACAGAGGGCGAATGTCCAGAACCTGGGGGCTCAGGGCGGGGGCCCAGCTCTCTGCAAGCTTCACAGTCGAAAACCTTCCTAAAACAACCCCTTGGCCGCCTCGGAGCATAATTGAATCTTCCTTTGATGACTCCGGATCTTGCCCTGCCTCGGGCCACTTTAAGAACATCAATTACTGCTGGGCCCAGGTGGGGAGCGGAGAGGAGGGCCTGGACCCGGGTTACAGCTGACCCTGCCCTTGGGGAGGCCGGTAGGGGAGGAAGCGCTGGAGGAGAATTCAGGGGGAGCCTGAGCCTCCAGCCTGAGCCCAGGGAGCTGGATGCTGCCTTGGTGGAGAAGAGGCCAAGGAAGATAATGGGGAGCCCCCTCCCCCACCGAGAAGGGGAGCCGTAGGTGGGCTCCTTCTTAGCCCCCAGAGCAGGCAGGAGGGGCAGCTCCTAGGGTCCCTGGAGGAAGAACCCGAGAGCTAAAGGCAGGCAGGAGTGATGCTGAAGGCCAGGCTAGGAGACCTTGCTCAGGGAGAGGCAGCACAGTGCCCCACGGGCTTTGCAGAAATGTTGGCTCCAAGAGACAGAAGTGGGCTTAGAGCCACACTGCCCCTGCCCTGCCACCTCCTGGCTGGGGAACCAGGAGCAAGTTACTTAACCTCTCTGTGCCTCAATTTCTTAGGATAATGCTAGAATAGTAAAACAAGGCTGCTGTGAGGGTTAAACGAGACTCACGTTGGCTGCTAGAAAGTGGGGGCTTAGGGGGCTTCCCTGGTGGCACAGTGATTAAGAATCCGCCTGCCAATGCAGGAGACACGGGTTCGAGCCCTGGTCCGGGAAGATCCCACATGCTGCGGAGCAACTAAGCCCATGCACCACAACCACTGAGCCCACATGCCACAACTAGTGAAGCCTGCATGCCTAGAGCCCGTGCTCTGCAACAAGAGAAGCCACGGCCATGAGAAGCCCACACAAGGAAGAGTAGCCTCCACTCGCCACAACTAGAGGAAGCCTGCGCACAGCAACAAAGAACCAACGCAGCCAAAAATAAATAAATAAAATGAATAAATTTATAAAAAAAAAAAAAAAAGAAAGTGGGGCCTTAGACCGCGGTCTCATGAGGAAAGGGCTGGAAGCACATACATCAGATCACTCACAGGCCTGGCTGTCAGGTGAGACTGGGCGTTTTGTTTTGTTTGACTTGTTTGTATTTCCTGTACTTTATGCGAGAAACAGTTGATTATACAATTAAAATAATATTCAGAGGAAAAAACAGAACCATAGGGACTGCAAGCTGTCTTTAAAGGGAAGCAGTTGTCAGAAGAGGAGCCCATCCACGGAGCATGGGGATGGAAGCGGGCGTGGGTGTTCCTCTGGGTCTGAGACTCAGACAGGGGAGCCCTGGCTGCCCCAGGGGCCCAGGGGGTGACAGCCTGGAGCCCTCAGGGACAGACACAGGTGACATTTTCGGCCGGGACGTGCCCTACTATTTCCTGTGCCCTACCAAGAGGCACCAGGCAGGGGAAGTCAGTGCCCTGGAGAGTATTGTCCACTCACGGGCAGTAGCACTTCTCTCACTGGCTCTTCTCAGCTCCAAGTCTTCAGACTGTCAGCTCAGAGAGGACCCTGGGCCCTCAGGACTCAAGCCAGCCCCCCACCCCCTCCCCAGA
>NW_020173674.1:8674116-8701710 GCF_003031525.2 Neophocaena asiaeorientalis asiaeorientalis
TCCCCCCCGCCCCCACTAGGCTCAGCCAGGCCACCACACCAGCCCTTGCTGAGGCAGCCCTTTGAGGAAAGCTGGGCTTAGTGGGTCCACAGCCCTGGCCCTGCCAGTGTCATTAATCCCGCAAAGAAAGTCAAACATTAGCCTGGGAAACAGCTTATGCCTTATATAAGCTCCCCTGGGGAAGGCACAAACACAGCTTGTTAGAGCCGAGCTGCCAAAACACAGAGCTGCCGGACCCTGGGACAGAGCAAGGGTTTCAGCCACATCGACCACCGACCCCGCCGGAGGGAGGAGCCAGGCCCAGGTACCAGGTGAGGAGGGACCCCTGGGAAGCCCCCAAGGCCGGGCCTTGCTTCCGCACTGCAACTGACCAAGTCCCTTATGCCCTCTGGGATCTGCTTGGCCCCTTTCTGCTGCCCTGCTATGGTGCACCCAGCCCCAGGGGATACCCAAAACCAGGAGGCGCCGGGCTTGGGGAGACCTTCCCTGCAGACAACCTGAGCTCTGCCAGTCCTGTATGTCTGCTCGCGGCAACCAGGGACCCCTCCCACTTACTCCTGACATCCATCCTGTGGGGACAACGTCCAAGACGGGGCCCCTTGGTCCCAGCGGCCTGGCCTGCACTGCCCCATGCCTGCAGCGCGTGTGACCAGCCTGGCTGAACACATACACCCACGAGTCCCCACACGCACACAGCGACACACCCGTGCTCACACAGCTGTGCCCTTACACTCCAGCCTAAATGTGCACATCCCAGCAGACACTGCCGTGAACACACACCACACCTGTGACCCCATGTCTGTACGCGCGGTTGGGTACATCCTCACCCACACGCAAAACTGTGGGTGCGCACAGCTGAGCCCCACATCCTCACACACTTCTACATACACAGGCTTACACATACACCTGGGCACACCCTCCCCCTTGTGCTTCCACACCCATCCACCTGCCCGCCCTCACCCCCGTGCCCACATCCCTCTCCCCGGCCTGGTGCCCCACCCGCCCGTAGCTCCGGCTCATCTTGTCCGGTGCCATGACCTTCGCCGAGCTCGTTGACCGCGTGGCCAGCAAAGGGCCCTTCCAGTTCCTGCACACAGTCCTGCTCGGCCTCCCGATCCTGAGCATGGCCAACCATAACCTGCTGCAGATCTTCACAGCGGCCACCCCCGCCCACCACTGTCGCCCGCCACCCAACGCCTCCGCGGGGCCCTGGGTGCTCCCCATGGGCCTGAATGAGAAGCCTGAGCCGTGCCTCCGTTTTGTATATCCACCCAACGCCAGCCTGCCCAATGACACCCAGGGGGCCACCGAGCCCTGCCTGGATGGCTGGACCTACGACGTCAGCACCAGGGACTCCATTGTGACTGAGGTATGCCCAGAGGCCAGCCCTCTCCCTCCGATTACAGCAGGAACCCCACATTCATGGACAGGGGAGCATGAGACCCAGGGACAGGGCACTGGGCAGGCAGAGAGGAAGGACCTGGGTGCAGAGACACACCAACCAAAAGGCTCCGTCTCTTCACTTTCAGAGTGCAAACAGTCCTTTCTATGCCAGGCGCAGTGCCAAACTCTGGGGATACAAAAATGCACTGTCCCTGTTCCCGCGGGGTCCACCGCCTAGCAGGGGTAACATCAATTAACGAGAGGACCACACAAAGAAATGTCAAATTACAACTTCAAAGTACTTAAGGTTGTGACCTTAGACTACCGCCTACCCCTGGGCTGGGGGCAGGGGCCAGGGGAAGCTTCCTTAAAGAAGTGACCTTGGGCAGAGATAAGGGAGTCCAGCAAGATTTAGCCAGGCAATGGGGAAGAGGAGGAAAATTCCATCTTGTGCAAAGGTCTCAAGGTGGGACAGTGTGTGGAGGAGGGGATGGACAGAGGTGAGGGTTGGAACATGCCCAAGCAGACCCAGAAAACATCTCATCCTCTCCTGCCGTCACTTATGTGTTCATCTCCCATTCATTCACATCCTCATTTATTCACTGATTCTTTTTTTTTTTTTTTTTTTTTTTTTTGCGGTACGCGGGCCTCTCACTGTTGTGGCCTCTCCCGTTGCGGAGCACAGGCTCCGGACGCACAGGCTCAGCGGCCATGGCTCACGGGCCCAGCCGCTCCGCGGCATGTGGGATCTTCCCGGACCGGGGCACGAACCCTTGTCCCCTGCATCGGCAGGCGGACTCTCAACCACTGCGCCACCAGGGAAGCCCCTATTCACTGATTATTTTACCCACCATCTCCAGGAGTTACAGAGTTAAATCAGGCTCTCGAATGACCTAGAGACCATGGTCAGATGAAGAGAGCGAAACGGGAATTGGCATTCATTGAGGATCCACAAATGGCCAGGCACGTCTTGGCCTCTGGCAGACATTGTCTCCCACACTTTGATTCCCACAATGATATTCTGTTGAAGGTGATTTTATCTCCTTTTTCATTCAAAAAAAACTAAGACTGAGAGGAGGGAAGTGAAGGTCCAGTGCCACACAGCTGGTCAGTTTCGGAGCTGGAATTTAAAGCAAAACTCCATACTAGGCACAGGGGGACAAGCATTCATGGCAGTACAAAAGAGTGGGGGGACCACGGGATTTTAGGGAGCCTTCCTGGAGGGGGTGACATCTGAGCAGTGAGCAGAGGCCAATGTTTTCACTCTCCCTTCAGGGACCATGAGCCCCTCGAGGGCAGGATCTTGCTTTTGCCACATTAGAAGAGATGCATTTCAAAGTCTTTACCTGGTGCCAGTCCTGTGCTGGGCACACTATGAGTGTGGGCTCCTGGAATCCCTGGAGATGGCATCTCAGTGAGGGAAGTACTGTTAGTACCTTCAGATGAGGAAACCGAGGCTCAGCCTGGTTCAATGACTTTCCCAGGATTACATATGATTCGGACCTGGCAGAGAGATGATTTGAATCCAGGGCTATCTATGTTCAGAATCTACGATTGCTATTCATTTGTCTAGTGAATATTTATTTCTGTATAAAGCACTGACTACGTGCAAGGCACTGTCCTAAGTGCTTTATAACTATTAACCCTTTTAACCTTCCTGACACCATTATAAGATAGTATGATAGGGCTTCCCTGGTGGCGCAGTGGTTGGGAGTCTGCCTGCCGATGCAGGGGACACGGGTTCGTGCCCCAGATAAGCCCATTGTTGCGATGGGGAAACTGAAGCACACAGAGGATGAGGAGATTGTTCAAGCTCTCGCCACTAGTAAGAGGCAGATTCGGGATCTGAACACAGGCACCTGCCCCAGAGCCGCGCTCCTAACCATCACATCTGCTGACTCTCATAGCCCCGGATACTCCATCCCTGTCCTATGCACTTTTTCTCCCCAGCACCCAGCCCAGTGCCTGAAATACATCCAGCATCCAACATTTATTGACAGCTACACTCACAGTACAGAGGACACAGACTCAAAGAACTCGTGAGCCCTGCCTGTCCTCCAGGTGTTCACCTGTAGTGAGGGAAGTCATCAGCAGCGCGGTGGGGTAGGCAGGCTTCCCAGGGCAGGGGCTTTCAGCTGCTTTGCTATATCCCCAGCAGCTGGAACAGTGCCTGGCACAGAGGAGGCGCTCTGTGAAATAAATATTTGTGTAATGAATGGATACAAGCTTTATAAAGTCAGGGTGCTCTGGGAGCCCAGAGGAGGGGCATGGAATCTGCCTGGAGGGGGAACCCAGGGGGGCTCACTGGAGTCAGCAAAGCCTGAGCTGAGTGTGAAGGAGGGGTCAGGGTCAGGGAGGGGGCTGATGCGGGCAAGTGCAGCCCAGGCGAAAGGAACAGAGTGCCTGGAGTCACAGGCACAGTCACGGCAGCATAAAGAGAGCAAAGCAGTAGGGACTGCAAGAGACCCAGGGAGGCGGGAGAGGCGGGCAGCGGGCTGCAGGGGCCAGGGACATAGGGAGGAAGCGGGCCAGCAGGAGGGCCTGCCGTGGATGCCGGGGCGACGGACCCTGTCTCGAAGGTGACGGGGGGGCCGTTGCACGTACTCAGATCACCTTCTAAGGATCCGCACTCTGTGATCTCGGGTGGCCTCGGCCTACAGCAGCGGCTTGAAGCAGGGTTTCGATCCCCAGCCAGAGACTGAAGTCAGGCCGCAGCAGTGAGAGCGCTGAATCCTAGTCACTAGACCAGTAGCCAGTGACAAGGCCCTGGCCCTTCGGCTTTGTAGAAATGAATTCCCACAAAGACAGAAAGTAGTGAAACAAGTAAAGTATTTATTAGGAGGTAAAAGGGTACATGTGGATAGACACATGGACCGACTCAGAGAGAGAGTTGCACCCTCGTGGTAGTTTTTTTGTGTGTGTGTGGTACGCGGGCCTCTCACGGTTGTGGCCTCTCCCGTTGCGGAGCACAGGCTCCGGACGCGCAGGCTCAGCGGCCATGGCTCACGGGCCCAGCCGCCCGCGGCACGTGGGATCTTCCCGGACCGGGGCACGAACCCGCGTCCCCTGCATCCACACGCGGACTCTCGACCGCTGCGCCACCAGGAAAGCCCCCTTGTGGTAGTTTGAATCACTTATATGGGGCATTGCTTCCGGGTTTCCTTTGGCCAATCATCTCACTTTGCCTGGTTCTGAGTCCATATTTTGTTTATCTCAGGGTCCTCCCATGTGTGCGCGCGCATCTCTTAGCCAAGGTGGATTCTAGCAAAGAGGCCTGTGGGTAGGTTGAGGTCACTTACTCTGGAGAGGCGCCCCCTCCGTTGTTGACCTTCAAGGAGTCTTTCTGAGCATGTAGAGTTGGGAAGGTCTCCTTGGCTTCAAGAATGAGGCATATGCAGTCTTTTATCTCTTATCTGGGCAGGGCTCAGCTCTCCTCCCTCCTGCTACTCTGGCATATCTGTCCACAGGGGACGAACTCCGGCTGCTCAGCCTGGGGCCCATCTATCTCCTGCCTCAGCTGCAGGGCGGAGAGTAGCTTGCAGAGGATTTTGGTCCAGCAGCTGCGAGACCAGTTAGCAGGTTGCCACAGGGACCCAGGACCAAGATGACGGATGGCAGGCGCAGTCGGAGTAAATACCAGAGAGGTTTGGGGGTCAGAATCTCTGGGACTCGGGAACCAAATGGATGTAGGGGTGAGGAACAGGGTTGGGGGTGGGGGGCATGGAAATGCCCCAATATCTGTAACTAAGTTTCCAGGTGTGTGGGCAACTTGCTGTACGTCTGGTCCCTGGAAGACAGAGGGAAGGGGTAAAGCCACCATCCGTGTCCTCCAGAATACAGAACCTAGACGAGGAAACAAAAATCCTACAGGGAGCAATGAAATAATAACCATCGCTACCCCTTACCGCGTGCTAACCCCTTGCCAGACGGCTCTAATCAGTTTGCTCGTATGAACTCATTTAATCCTCACAGCAACTCTCTGAGGTTAGTACCTATATTATGTCCTTTTTGCAGATGAGGAAACCAAGGTACAGGTTACTGGCCCAAGGCACCACGTCGTATAAATGCTGGAGCTGGGAGCCAAACCCAGGCAGCAGGGCTCCGGAGCCACCTGCCCCCACTTCCCCACCCTGTGCTCCTGGGGACTGCATCCCCTGACCACTGCACCCTGGGCTAGGTTCTGGGAAGCGCTCAGTTAATGCTGAATGAAGGCCATATGCCCTCAGAGCCCGGCCGAAGGCACTCAGACAGTGCTGACTGCTGGGAAGTGTCTTCCCCTCCAGGGTGCACCTTGAGCTCCAGGGAGCCTGGCCAAGAGCAGCGCTTGCAGGTCTTTTTTTTTTGGCTGCGTTGGGTCTTCGTTGCTGCGCGTGGGCTTTCTCTAGTTGCCGCGAGCAGGGGCTACTCTTCGTTGCGGTGTGCGGACTTCTCATTGCGGTGGCTTCTCTTGTTGCGGAGCACAGGCTCTAGGTGCGTGGGCTTCAGTACTTGTGGCACATGGGCTCAGTAGTTGTGGCTCGCGGGCTCTGGAGCGCTGCCGATGCAGGGGACGCGGATTCGTGCAGTGCTTCCGTGACGTGTGGGATCTTCCTGGACCAAGGCTCGAACCCGTGTCCTCTGCATTGGCAGGTGGATTCTTAACCACTGCGCCACCAGGGAGGCCCAGCTTGCAGGTCTTGTACCCCATCAAGCACCAGCTGAGCACCCAGTCACCATTCCAGCTGTTAGGACCATGTGAATCTGCGTCCCAAATACACAGGGTTTCACCAGGCCTCGGGGTCTGCCCCCTTCTCCAGGTCGGGTCCTGGTCAGGCCCAGGCTCCCTGAGGACTCTCAGCCATGAGAACCCCTGATCAGGGTCCTCACCCAGTCAGGGAAATGTCAGTGGCCAGACCCAGCCAGGTTCTCTTAGCAGCACAGCAAGGTCAAGCCCCCTCTGTTTGTGGTTCAAGCCGTGGCAAATCCATCCTCCATCACTTGGGGTGGGGTGGGGTTCCGGTCCCTCACGGGGTGGAGGTAAGACAGTGGCTGGCTCACCTAGGGGTGTGTCTCTGGTGTGGAGGCAGGGACCTGGGTGTGCCAGCCCTGGAGGGAAGGGTGGTAATGAGGAAGACAGCACCTGGCAACCAACTCAGTCCAGGTGACCCTGGTTAGTAGGCAAGGAGCCATCTGCCAGGTGGACAGCGTGGCACCATGAGCCAGGACCAAGCAGCAGAGTTCACATTCTGACTCTGCCGTTTACTGGGGATGTTACAACCCCAGAAGTCTCAGTTTCCTCATCTGTAAAATGGGGTAAGAGAACAAGTGTGACCATTAAAAGAGATAATGCAAGGCCAGCATTAGCACAGGGCCTGGCACCCACAAGGTGTTCAGCTAATGTTTGCTGCCACTGTTGCTGGTGTGGTGGCCATGGTTAATAGAGATGTCCTGAGAAGTAGGGGGTTAGTGCCCCCAGAAGAGTAGGGGGACTCCCGGTAAAAGGAGAATCAGCTGTCACAGCTCTTCCCAGCTCACCCAGGCCGCAGGGCTTTGTCTCACTCCACCCCCCAACCCAGCACAGGCCAGCACGCAGGGCCCAGCTCCACCCCCCGACAGCCAGGGACCTGGTGAGTCATCTCCCTCCCCACCTCAGTCCCCTCATCTGTAGAATGGGATAATAAGGACCTTCCCTGCAGAGGAGGCGAGGGTGGGAGGGCTGCGCTGGGTCCAGCCAGGAGCACGGGGGGTTTCCCTCCCCCTTCTGATCCCATAAGCTTTGCTGGCAGAGGCGACCACACATTCCTTTCTCTGGGTTCAGCAGAGACAAGGTAGGAATTTTTCAGAAGGAGCTTTACCAGGACGTTAAGAGGAAACAAAGGCCTTTCTTTTAAGTCTGGAAAGTGTGAGGAGTGAGGACTGTGGACTCTGGATTCCCTGGAGAGGAGCCCACAGCTTCCACACCACAGAATACAGCCCTGTGGGGGCCCAGCTCAGTCTGGAGGCTCCGGAAACCCAACCCTGCAGCCCTCGAAGGCCCGGGCCTGACCTTGGATGAGCAGGCCCTCCCTCTGAGGCCCCTGTGAGTCGTCTTTGGGCCTTGAGCCTTTCCGTCCTGTCTCCAGGGCCACAGAAATCCTGTCTCCCCACACAGGTCCCTGGAGGCCCCAAGTCAGCCGCTGGAGAAGCAGAGATCCCACTCAGTGGTCTTCCCAGAAGTGGGTATCCACCCTGGAAGTTTCCCCTGCCGAGTGTCTGGTCTTCCTCCACGCTCACCCCCAAATCCCCAGGCTGCCCACCTCCCAGACCATCTGTCCACCTCTTGTCTCCAGCTGAGCTCCTGCATCACCCCTACTTGCTCACCCTGGCCCCTGCCCTAGGCGCCCCTCCTATCATCTCCCCTTTCCTAGCCTCCAATCTGACTCTTGCGTAATGACCAGCGGGTCCCAGCTCAGCCACGTGTCTGGGCCAGCCTTATCCCGTGCCGTGGCAGCCCTCACCTAGGAAGCTGTAATTTCCAGGCAAGAGGAGCCCGGGGCCATCCCCTGGGCTCTCCAGGGTCAGGGTGAACATCTACCGCGTGCAGGGCCCTGGGCTGGTGCTTCGCATTCCTTCTTTCACGACCCTGCGAATCTTCTTTTATGGCCACTGTGAATGTTGCCCCTTTTTACAGAGGAATACACTGGGGTCAGATCCAGAAGGTGGCTCTCTCAGCCATGATGGTGAAATCAAGTTTTTGTAGGAAGAGGGGTGGGGGTCCTGACTCCAGAATCCACGCCCCTTCTACCGCATCACACGTCCCGGTGAGCACAGGCCTTACAATGACATGTGACAATAATAATACAACAGCTATCACATAGAGTGCCGACTGTTTGCCAGGTATAGTGCTGGGTGCTCTTCATTCCTTATTTTATTTACAATCTTGAGAAGCAGGTATTAGTATTACCCCCATTCTACAGATAAAGAGACTGAGCCACAGAGAGGTTAAGTAACTGGCCCAAGAACTCACAGCTACTAAGTGGCAGAGCTGGAGACTCATGCCCTTTTGAGTCTTCCCAGGTACCTGGCTCTCTGGCCGTTGCGCCCCAGCCTTGGTTCCATCAGAGGTCCAAGAGTAGACAGAGGCATAGCAATTCTCCCTAAGCTGTAAACTGGAGCCAAAAGGCCCCACATCTAGGGACGTTTGTTTCCCTTGTCCCTGCTCTGGAGGGAGTACGGACCATGTGTGGGGTCCCCTGGCAGAGTCAGCCTACACACACACACACACACACACACACACACACACACACACACACACACACACACACACGGAGCAGGGTCCCCACCCTTGATCACACATGGCTCGCCCTGACTGTTTACGTCACGCCTTCTTCTTTGCCCTCTGAGGGGCCTCCTGGCCTATGATTTTGCTCCGCTCCAGCTCCTGAGCCTGTCCCTCACCCTTTGGGCCTGACATCAGATCAGCCCCCTTGGCTCTGGCCTTGGCTGCCTCCTTGACCATGACTCCAGCCCATCCTGTGCTTGTGTCTTATAGTGACGCATGGCTACAGCTCCCATGGACTGAGCCTTCCCTCCGGCAGCTCAGGACTCAGAGCGCTAGTTCGGCGTCCAGAAGACCTGAGTTTGAGTCTCTGCCTTGAAATGAACCAAAGCTGTGCTTGGGCAAGTTATTTACCCTCTGAGCCTCGGGTTCTTGGTCTGTAAAATGGAGATAATAATAGTACCTGGGCTTCCCTGGTGGCGCAGTGGTTGAGAGTCTGCCTGCCGATGCAGGGGACGCGGATTCGTGCCCCGGTCTAGGAAGATCCCACATGCCACGGAGCGGCTGGGCCCGTGAGCCACGGCCGCTGAGCCTGCGTGTCCGGAGCCTGTGCTCCGCAACGGGAGAGGCCACAACAGTGAGAGGCCCGCGCACCGCAAAAAAATAAAAAAAATAAAATAATAGTACCCACTTCATAGGATTATTATGGCATCATTTGCAAAGCTTGCTCCGGAGCAGAGTAAACCCTCTCTTTCTCCCCCACCACCTTCCTGGTATATCATCACTCAGGAAGACACCGCAGTGGGCTTCCTGTTCTTGCCTTCCTGAATCCAGCTCCCTAAGAAGTAAACATTCCAAGAAAGGAAAAAGAAGGCCAAGAACATTGGAGGGGATATTGGGAGCAAGAGCTCTATGTGGAGCCGCCAAAAGCCGATAGACAAGAGGTCGGCCCAGGCCATGCCATGGGCTACATAGAAGCTGAGTGACCGGTTCCCTCCAGTCAGCTGGTTACCTCTTCCTCTCTGGGCGTCATCAGTAAAATGTGTATAGCAACTCCATTAATGATTCATTGGACAAACATTTAACATTCACTGTGCACCAACTACTCTGCTAGCTGCTAAGGGTTAAAGAGTCAAATGAGATGTCTCTGCCCTCGGTGCGGTTACGGAATGCAGGAGAGATAGACAAGCAAATAGGCAGGTAGCGTGCTATGTAATCTGTGTCCTCTTCGAGGTAAGAACGGGATGCTGAGTGTGGAAGGAGAAATGAGGAATTACACTGGGAGTCTGGACGTGCTTCTCAGCCACTTATCCATTTCACGAATATTTACTGACTACCTGCTTGTACCAGGCAGCCAGAAAAGGTGCTTCTGGCACTCAGAGTAAGTGATCTTGACGTGTCTTTTGAAGGACTGACAACCTTGCTAGAGTAGGGGAAGATATCAAGTACAAAAGCAAAGAGGAACACAATAGCCTGAAGCTTTTGTAGGATCACTAGTGTAAACCTGATTACAACCACGGACCCCACGTGGCCAGGCCTATGCTTGGAGTCAGGGTCAAAGGAAACATAAATCACTCTCTCAGCACCTTGAAGAATGGAGACTTCAGCTACAGGTTTTCTTAACACAGAAAGCATGCCAAAATCCCTCAGAATATCTTCCCTTCCCCCCCAAATTCCAGGATGCCTTTAAAAATCTCTCCAGGGCTTCCCTGGTGGCGCAGCGGTTGAGAGTCCACCTACCGATGCAGGGGACGCGGGTTCGTGACCCGGTCCGGGAGGATCCCACATGCCGCGGAGCGGCTGGGCCCGTGAGACACAGCCACTGAGCCTGCGCGTCCGGAGCCTGTGCTCCGCAACGGGAGAGGCCACAACAGTGAGAGGCCCGCGTACCGCAAAAAAAAAAAAAAAAAAAAAAACTCTCCAGTTCTCTCTATATCTGGTCCCATGCTCTTGTGTTCCCAGTCCCCTTCCGAGGTCATTCGGGGACTGAGACACACAGCAGCTCCGCCATCTTCAACACGTGGCTTCCAGAGTTGTTCTAGTTATCACCATTCCTAACCAACAGGAAGGGGGAAAGCACGCAAGTCCAGGCCAGGGATTCCCTCTTACTCAAATGAAGTGGAAGCAGCATCCATTTCTTCCACTCACACGTCATTGTCAAGAATTACATGGCCCTTTACACCGTATGCTACACAGTACAGGATGTCTCTCCAGACACCCGCTGGCCTACTCCTTTCACACCACCTCACTTCCTCCTTTACTCTTTTCCCTCCCCCATCCTCACACATGTACCATGCAGGCTCCCTTTCCAGCCAGAAGAGCCCTGGGTTTGCTGGCCACTCTGGGCCACTGTGAGCAAGCTGGAGGACCTGGAGACTTCACCCTTGCCCAATCCCCCTCGCTTCCCGGGAGGAAAGCAGAAAGAGCTCCCTGGGATGTGTGGTTCTTTCCCCCCGCACTGTTTTGCTTCCAAAACATTCTCATCAGGCATTTCCAGTGAATGAGATTCTTCACTTCATTACACAAGTAATTCAGGACAACTGGACAAAGGGTGCGTGCTGGGGATTAGCGGGAGATTAGGCCAGACAGGTGGGCAGGGGCCAGAGCCTGAGGGCTTTATAAATCTGTGTTAACAGAGCTTTCTCTTTACCCAGAGGGCAAGAGGAAGCCAGGGGGTGCCTTAGGCAAGGCAGCAAGCTGACGTGAGAGGGGCTTCAGAAAAGCCACTCAGGTTACCAGGGAAAGAATGGATAGGAAGGACTGAGGTCGAAGGTTGCGAGACCTGTCAGAAGACTGTTGCCGATAATACTCTTTGGGCTCAAATTCCTCAACTGTAAAATGAGGATGACGGCAGCTCTACATCGTAAGGTTGCTATATGATGACTAAAAAAATTCAGGCGTGGAAGGTGCTTGCTTAGAACAGTGCCTGGCGCAGAGGAAGCCCTCAATAGATATTGGCTGTTATTCTTTTTTTTTAGATTTATTTTATTGACATATAGCAGATTTACAATGTTGTGTTAATTTCAGCTATACAGCAAAGTGACTCAGTTACCCATATATACACTCTTTTCGTATTCTTTTCCATTATGGTTTATCACAGGATATTGAATATAGTTCCCTGTGCTATACAGTAGGACCTTGTGTTTTCATCCATGCTATATATACTAGCTTGCATCTGCTAATCCCAAACTCTCAATCCATCCCTCCCCTGCTCCCCTCCCGCTTGGCAACCACAAGTCTGTTCTCTATGTCTGTGAGTCCGTTTCTGTTTCGTAGATAAGTTCGTTTGTGTCATATTTTAGATCCCACGTATAAGTGATATCATATGATATTTTGTCTTTCTCTGTCTGACTTACTTCACTTAGTATGATAATCTCTAGGTCCATCCATGTTGCTGCAGATGGCATTATTTCATTCTTTTTTATGGCTGAGTAATATTCCACTGTATATATGTACCACATCTGCTTTATCCATTCATCCGTCAAGGGGCATTTAGGTTGTCTCCATGTCTTGGCTATTGTGAACAGTGCCGCTATGAACATAGGGGTGCACGTATCTTTTTTAATTATAGTTTTGTCCAGATATATGCCCAGGAATGGGATTGTTGGATCATATGGCAACTCTATTTTTAGTTTTTTGAGGACCCTTCATACTGTTTTCTATAGTGACTGCACGAATTCACATTCCCACCAACAGTGTAGGAGGGTTCCCATTTCTCCACACCCTTTCCGGCATTTGTTATTTGTAGACTTTTTAATGATGGCCATTCTGACCGATGTGGGGTGATACCTCATTGTAGTTTTGGTTTGCATCTCTCTAATAATTTGCGACATTGAGCATCTTTTCATATGCCTGTTGGCCATCCGTATTTCTTCTTTGGAGAAATGTCTCTTTAGGTCTCTACCCATTTTTCGATTGGGTTGTTTGTTTTTTGCTTTTGAGTTGCATGAGCTGTTTGTAAATTTTGGAAATTAAGCCCTCATCGGTCTCATCATTTGCAAATATTTTCTCCCAGTCCATAGGTTGTCTTTTCATTTTGTTTATGGTTTCCTTTGCTGTGCAAAAGCCTGTAAGTTTCATTAGGTCCCATTGCTTTTATTTCTACTGTATATTGGCTGTTATTCTTAATCCAAGCATAAGAGGATGAGGCCTGCACTAAGATAGCAGTAGTGGAGATAGAAGAGTCCAGATTCGAGAAATATTAAAGGACTTGCCTGGTGGTCCAGTGGTTAAGACTCCACGCTTCCACTGCAGGGGCCATGGGTTCGATCCCTGGTTAGGGAAGTAAGATCCCACATGCCGCTAGCGGTGGCCAGAGAAAAAAGAAGTATTTACAAAGTGAGAAACTAGAGGATGAAGCGATTGTAACATGGGAGAGGAAGGAGTCCAAAAAGGGCTGCCAGTCACTGTGCTTCAGACCTTACAGGGAGAGGGTGGCAAGTCTCGCTGACTCTGAGATGCCCAAAAGACACCCTCCAGGTGGAGATTTCAAGTAGGCTGCTGAATCGATGGGTCTCAAGGCCAGAAGAAAGGTTGGGCTAAAGAGAGGGATTTGGAGTCTTCACCATAAAATAGTCATTGAAGCCATAGGAGCAGGTGTCATTTCCTGGGGAAAGTGAATAAAAAGAGAAAGATCCACGAAGAGGCCTGGGGAACTTTTAAGGGATAGAGAGAAAGAAGGCCGCAGAGGGAGGGCAAGGAGGAAGACGGGAGGAGGCAGAGGTCAGCGGGGTCATGGGCTGCTGAAGGGAAGTCAGGTCAGGAAATAGAAGGTTCCAATGGGTTTGGGGAGCAGAGTTTCAGTGGAGGGGTGGAGGCAGACTCAGGAAATGAGTGGGACACGAGGACGGGGTGACAGCCAGGATGGCTCCTTGGCTTTGAAGGGAAGAGAAAAATGAAGCAAATGTGGAAGGGAAAGAGGCTTTAAATGGAGAGACTGGAACACAAGCAAATGACGATGCAGAGCAGTCAGGAGACAGACTGAAGGTGTGCGATGGAGGGAGGTGGCAGCGGGAGTGGCCCCTGGAGGAGAGAGGGGGCAAGCAGAGGGACCAGCCTCGCACAAGTGAAGTTGGGGAGCAGACACACAGGTAACCACAGGACGCAGGTGAGCCTGGAGGAGCTTGAAGACAGACCTGGCTGTGACAGCTGAGCAGACTTCACAAGCCATATGGCAGGCCACATGTGCCGAAGGGATGTTGTCATTGCAGAACCACAGGGCCAGCCTGAAGGGGGAAGCGGCACCGGGAGCAGGGGCCAGGCTCAGGGAAGACAAGCGCGGGAGCTGGGGGAGGGAGCACACACGTGGGGGCGCAGGCTGAGTGCGGCTGAGAGGCTGGGCTGGACTGAGCCGGGTGGCCGGGTGACCGGGTGGCTCTCCCTCTCTCCTGCGCAGTGGGACCTGGTGTGCGACTCCAACAAACTGAAGGAGATGGCCCAGTCTATCTTCATGGCGGGCATACTGATTGGGGGGCTCGTGCTGGGAGACCTGTCTGACAGGTGAGACGCGGGGGCCTCGCCAGGGGAGGCACAACCCATGGAGACGCCCCGCCCCTCTCCATTACACCCATGCACCCCCAAAGAGGCCAAGAGCTGGGGTAGTGCGGAGAGATGGTCCGTGCTGTGTGGCCGGCCCCTTTCGGGGCCACAGCCTCTCCCTGCCCCAAAACCCCTACAGCTTCAGTCTGCCAGCCTCCCCAGACCTGGGGAACCGGCCTCAGGGCTTTCAGACACAGTAGTGGCTGCATGGCCGTGGAGGTGGGTGGGTGAACGGCTTGGAGAGGACAGGTCCTTTGACCCTGCTCAGGTAGCTAAGCTGGGGGTGGAGGAGATCACTCATTAACTCAGACGTCTAACATGTCAACAAAAAAAAGCAATTACCAGCAAGGCTCTGTCTGGGGAGGGAGTTACACGCCCTGCCTGGCCCTTTGGGAGGTGGAGGGTCCAGCCCTTTGCCCTGCGGAGTCACTGCCCTTGGCCGGTTCACAGCAGCTAACGACCCTCTTCTTGTTCGAGCTGCAGGTTTGGCCGCAAGCCCATCCTGACCTGCAGCTACCTGCTGCTGGCTGCCAGCGGCTCAGGCGCAGCCTTCAGCCCCACCCTCCCCATCTACACAGTCTTCCGCTTCCTGTGTGGCTGCGGCATCTCAGGCATCACCCTGAGCACCACGATCTTGAGTGAGCCACAGGGGGAGGGGACGGGGACCGGGAGTTTGGGGAGCACCAGCCTGAAGCCAAGAGTGTGGCTCAGCCACAGGCACCGGGCGACCTTGGTCAGGCAAGGCGCTGCCCCTCTCAGGACCCCAGAGGCCCCCCCTGAACGTAACAACAAGCATAGCAGCAGCAGCTCCCCCGGGCCTGGCATCTGCCAGGTACATGACCTCGTTCAGCCCATACGCACAAGTAGGTCAAACAAGGGACGTCACCCGCCACTGGAGAGGCAGTCAAGACTGCATGCTTGGGAGTCAGTCAAACCTACGTTTGAGTCCTACCTTCTTGAGCCTCAGTCACCGCATCTCTAAAATGGGGGCGATGAAACCTTAGGATCAGGGTCAGATCAAGTAGCCAAAGGAGGGGCAGGAGCTGGTGCCCCTTCTCAGGAGGTGCCCACCGCCCAGTAGGGTCTTAATCTGGTCCTTGGGTTCCTCCTGCAGGTGTCGAGTGGGTGTCCACCCGGATGCGGGCCATCAAGTCGATTTCACTCGGTTACTTCTACACCAGTGGCCAGTTCATTCTGCCTGGCCTGGCCTACGCCATCCCCCAGTGGCGCTGGCTGCAGTTAACCGTGTCCATTCCCTTCTTCGCCTTCTTCCTGTTGTCCTGGTATGTGACCCTCTTTTCTTCAGCCCCCTCCTTAGAGCCACCGGGATCAAACAGGAGGAGCTCATGCCTGACCAGGCTGGCTGACTCTGTCTGTCCCGAGACACCCCATCCCAGAGTCAGGAAGGGCATTCCAGGGAGGAGGAACCACACACCGAGGCATGCGGGGAGGGAACGCTCGGCTGGGGGTGGTGGTGAGGGGGTTAGGGTCCGGCTGTGAAGAGCACAGAAAGCCAGAGAGGCCTCGGTTTCACGTGGAGGGACAGAGAACGCCTCTGAAGGTGCCCGGGGTGCTGAGAGGCCTGACCGAACTTCCGTTCGTGACATAATCACACAGAAGGACAAACCCAAGTGGGTGGGGATGAGAGACAAAGGGGAGTGACCGCGTGGGCAAGAGGAGCCTGGGGGATGAGTCTGAGGGGCATTTTGAAGGAGAAATCTTCAGAGTGTGGGGACTTCTGGATTTGAGGTATAAAGAAAAGGAAAGCCACAACCTGAGAACCTGGGAGAATCAAGGGGTCTGGGGCAGAGACCCCGAGTGAGGACATGTGGAAGACAGGAAACCAATCTGTAGGTGGTAGTTGATAGCTGGGCCCAAAGAACAGGAAATAATGAACAAGCCCAGGAGCAGAAATGAAGTCCTGGAGGATCCTTTATCCAGCACTTACTATGTGCAAGGCCCTGTTCTGGGCACCAACCCACATCATACCAACACTCACGGCATCTCTGTGTGAAGAGGACATTAGTATTCCCATTTTACAGATGAGGAAACCGAGGATGAGAGAGGTGAAGCAATCCTCCAAGGTTACACAAAAAGATGCAGGACTGGAATGGGCCTCCATTTGAAAATGAGAATAAGCTCCCAAGGGGACGGGCAATCTTGCAGTGAGAGAGATGGTCCGAGAGCCCAGAGTGGAGTTCGGCGTGTCCACAGCCTAGGATGGGAGCCGAGAGTTGGGAGGCAAAATAAGGGCAGATGGTCAGCAGGTCCCTTCACTGTATGACTTGGGACAAGCCTCACCCACTCTGAGCCTCAAGACTTTTCTAGGCAAAATGGAGATACCGATGCCTGTCTCCCAGAGTTACATGTGCCTGGTCCACAGGAAGTCTCACTGATTGGAAGCCACTGTTGTCATTATTCTCAGGGAGAGGAGGATGGAATCCAGGCCCTGGCTATGGGATTTGGGAGGAAGTCACCCATCATCTTGGTAGGCGCAGGCTGAGAAGACTGTCAGGGCAGAAATAAGACCACAAGGCCAGAAGGGCAGGTAGCAATGGGCCCAGGAAGCTGCCACTACCAGCAGGACCAAACGTCTGAGGCCAGGTGACCCGTGTCCACTCCCCTGAGGGTCTCACTGGAGCCAGGTCCTGGGTGCCTGTGGGGTCCACAGCCGGAACGGACCCCATCTGAGACCAGACTTTTCCAAGCTTCCCTTCTTTCTCCCCACGCCTCTGCCTACTCCATTTCCCTTCAATTTGTGACCCTCAGGGTTTGCTCAGGGGTGAACCAATCCCAAAAGCACAGCCCAAGGGTGGGGGAGAGTGAGGTTGGCCACACACTTGCCAACCCCAAGGCCCCATGTTGTGCTTGCAAACCGTCCCCTGACCCAGCAGAGTTGGCCTTTTGCAGGGAGAATCAAAGGGTCCCCAGACCCATTCCCTAGACCACAACCCTAAACCCCTTCCTAAGCTGCCCTGGGACTGCAGCCCTGCCCCCGCTTCACCCAGGACCTGGAATTGGGCCCAAGGACAGCTGGGGACGTGGACGTTTAGGACCCTCCAGCTGTCCAGCCTCGAGCATGCCAACCCTTCCCCAGGCCCCACCTGCCTTGGCCTAGGGCCCGAGGCTCCTAGCTAAGAACAACACCCAAGGATAACAAGCTGCCCGGGGTCGGGGGGCAGGGGAACGGCTCTTCTGGAAAGGGAAGAAGAGATCTCTGGAATTTGTGCCGGCTGCAGGCAACCCAGGTGCAGAGCTTGACCAAGTTTAAATTCCATGAAACCTGCAATAAGGCAGCTCGGGTTTCTGGTCCTCCTAGCCTGCGGCCCTGGCTCTTGATCGTTTTCCAGCCTCTCAGAAGAACTTCTGGTGTTGGAGGTGGGGGGTTGGGAGCCACTGTGACTCGGTTCTGGCCCCCAGGTGGCTGCCAGAGTCCGTACGCTGGATGATCCTGTCTGGAAGGTCCTCCAAGGCCCTGAAGACATTCCGGCAGGTGGCGGCCTTCAATGGCAAGAAGGAGGAAGGAGAAGCACTCAGCCTGGAGGTAGAGACCCAGAGGGATTGTGGTCTGGGGCACGAACATGGGCTCTGCTCTTGGACTGTCCCCTCCTCTTGCCTCTGTTTCCCCTGCTCACAAGCCTACATCTGATGCCCTAAGCAAGCTCTTACAAAGGCACCAGGCCTGCACCTCCCTCTCTTCTCCCTCTGCCCACCAGCTGGTCGCTAATGGACCCCTCCCCTTCCTCTGCCCCAAGGAGATCAAACTCAACCTGCAGAAGGAGATCACCTTGGCCAAGGCCAAGCACAGCATAGCTGACCTGTTCCGGACACCCACCCTGCGCCGTGTGACCTCCTGTCTTTCCCTGGCCTGGTAACCCGCCACCCCTCCCTGCCCACACCCTAGCGCCCCTGCCAAGCAGGGGCCATGAACAAGGCCTCTGGCAGGCTCACCTAAGGGCAAGGCCTAAAATACCTGCAAGAAGAGTCAAGGGATCCCCTCCTCAGGGCTGCCCCAGTCCAGCCCCAACCCCAGAAATCTCTGGCATCCCTGCCCCACACCCAGGTCCAGCCATAAGGGTCTGCTTCCTCCTGGGGTCACACCCACCTCACCCACAGGGCAAATGCTCCAAAACACCTTCACCAGCTCACATCCCTACACCTTCGCCAGCTCACATCCCTACCATGTGAGCTGTGCCTCTCTGTCCCTGCCCCCCACTGGTTCCGCTCTGCCCTCTGGGACCCCACAGAACAAGCCTGGCTCTCAGGGCTTCAAGATTTAACGACAGAAATTGTGATTCTTCTAAGCCTTCTCTTTTGCCCGACATCCCACATCTCCTTCAAAGCCCCTTCCGTGACCTGGTTCTGACCCCCTTCTCATCCTGGCCACCCCCATGTGAAAAGGATTCAGTATATCCAGGAACTCTTCAAAAGGGATCCCACAATTCTGAGAGGGGGAGGGGAGGCATCTGACCCATGTGTGCAGCCCTGGGCACTTTCACCTCCCCCATCTGAATGTTAAACCATTACTCAACAAAGAGAGATTGTTTGCTGCCTCCTTTGGTCTCCAAGAGTCCCTCCAGGATCGATATTCTCTGGAGTCAGTTATATGACACTTTGTCACCATACCCTAGACCATGTCCATGTCAGACATAACCAGTCAATCCCAGGACTCTCTCACTGAGCCCAGACACAATCTCAGAGGCCTCAAAACACCACTGAAGCAGCCCCTATCAATCTGCTGCAGTTGGGACAAGAAATGAAACTATTCATCATCCTGGTGACCCAATGAGCAGTATGGGGAGAGGCCCCCGCCTGGCCGTGGGTCTTAATCACTCACTGTCTGACCCTCAGGTTTTCCACCGGTTTTGCCTACTATAGTTTGGCTATGGGTGTGGAGGAATTTGGCGTCAACCTCTATGTTCTCCAGCTCATCTTTGGGGGGGTCGATGTCCCAGCCAAGTTCATCACTATGGTCTCCATAAGCTATCTGGGCCGGCACACCACGGAGGCCGTCGTTCTGCTCCTGGCCGGAGGATGCATCCTGTCTCTCATCTTTGTGCCTTCGGGTGAGAAGCTGGGTCGACCCCCAGAACCCTCCGAAAGAGGCTGACCCGTGAGACCAATGTGTCTGTGGGCCTCACAGGCTGGGAAGCGGGGTTCCAGGGACTCCAGATCTGCTGAGTCTGCCTCTAATTCACTGTGTTACCTTGAGCAGCTCCCTGTACTCTCTGGGGCTCAGGTTTCTCGTCTAGAAAATAACACAGGTGGGCTAGATGACATCAAAGATCCTTTTCAGATCTGACTCAGGGCAAAGTATGGTGGTGCCTACACAGTGAGAGGAATTGCTTGGGATTTGGGTGTTGCCTGGGTGACATCGCTGTAGAAGACAAGCCTGGATCAGAGCCCAGTGCTCAAGGAACACCCCACAACCTACTCCACCATGACCTTGGAAAAGCCACTTTTACTTTATATAGATGTTTGTGTGTTGATACACCCATATCCTTCCAAAGGAACTGGAGATATTTTTGGACAAAAACAGATACAACAAATGATGAGAATAGGGAATCAGAGCCATGGAAAAACCCAAATGCAGCAGGACACAAACCTGCGAAGCACTGGGAATAGCAGAGGGGCTACGACTCAGCTTTAAGTTTGGATGTGAGCTGTCTGGCAGCCAAAGCAAAAAGGGAGACAAGGTCTCTGAGGAGTGAGAACACTCAGGGGCTCCTGAGCCCCCAAGGTCTACTGCCTTTTCTTTCCTGTGCAGACTTGTTGACCCTGAGGACAGCACTGGCTGTGTTTGGGAAGGGATGCTTGTCCAGCTCCTTCAGCTGCCTCTTCCTCTACACGAGCGAGCTATACCCCACAGTCATCAGGTAGGTGCTGGGCCTGGAAGCGGCCCAGCCAAAGGATACAGGGGCAGGTGGGATTGTGGCCCCTGTCCAGGGGTCCCAGAGCTGTTCTTTGAGAACCCTCACAGAGGCTGCCAATCTCTGCTCTGAACTCTCCCAGGCAAACAGGTATGGGCATAAATAACCTGTGGACCCGCGTGGGAAGCATGACGGCCCCACTGGTGAAAATCACCGGGGAGCTGAAGCCCTTCCTCCCCAATGTCATCTTTGGGACCATCGCCCTCCTGGGAGGCAGTGCAGCCCTCTTCCTGCCTGAGACACTCAATCGGCCCTTGCCAGAGACTGTTGAAGACTTAGAAAACTGGTCAGTGCCCTGTTTCTGGCCCCACCAGTGCTCCTCCTTGGGGAAGCCCAGGGCTTTTCCTGAGCTCTCTTTCCCTAGGTCCCTGCAGGCAAAGGAGCCAAAGCAGGAGCCAGAAGCGGAAAACGCATCCCAGAGGATCCCTCTGCAGCCTTGTGAACTGGACCTGGGCCCCAACTGAAGGCAACAGACCCTCCTTTCCCTGCCCTCCAGAGACTACTCCCAGCCAGGTCCTTGCCTGTCTCTGGGCTCCGCAGGCACCTTGGGGAGGGCCCTGGGTGCAACGATGCTCGTAGGACACAGTCTTCTGAGAGCTTGGTGGAGGTATCTCCACCACCACCGGGGCTCCCCAACCCAGCCCTGGCCAGTGCAAAAGTTTGGCCACAGGCCTTTGCACACCCCACCTTGCCCTCACCCTCCCTGCAGCCCAGGCCCTGCCATTCTCCTGTCCAGCCCTTCCCCACTGACCACTTCCCCCATTGTTCCCACTCCCTTCCCCTTCTTGCTCCCGCCCCTTTCGGCAATGGGAGGTTTCAATAAACAGCAGTGAAGAACTCAAGCCATGCTGCTCAGGAACAGGGGTGGGAAAGGGGGCAGGGCCTGGTATGGACGTGTGAGCATGTGCATCTGCCCGCCCACACTGGCATGTACATACAGGTGTGGGCACACAGGTACACGCAAGGTGGGCTCATGTGAACGCGTGTGTCCAGGGCGAGCACACCGACGTGTATATACACCAAGCCTGCATTAGTCGACTTGGACTGCTATAACAAATGCCACAGATAGAATCACTTAAACAGTTTCTTCCTCACAGTTCGGGAGGCTGAGAAGTCCAAGATCAAGGTGCTGGCAGACTCAGTTCCTGGCGGGGGCCCCCTTCCTGGCTTGCAGATGGTCAGATACCTTCTCACTGTGTCTCACGTGGTGGGAGAGAGATGAATTGAGCTTTCTGGTTTCTCTTTTTTTTTTTTTTTTTTTTTTTGCGGTAAACTGGCCTCTCACTGTTGTGGCCTCTCCCGTTGCAGAGCACAGGCTCCAGATGCGCAGGCTCAGCGGCCATGGCTCACGGGCCCAGCCGCTCCGCGGCATGTGGGATCTTCCCAGACCAGGGCATGAACCCGTGTCCCCTGCATCGGCAGGTGGACTCTCAACCACTGCGCCACCAGGGAAGCCCTCTCTTCTTTTAAGGGCACTAATCCCATCATGAGGGCCCCACCCTCATGACCTCATCTAACTCTAATTACCTCCCAAAGGCCCCACCTCCTAGTACCATCACATTGGGGGTTACAATGCAGTCTATAGCAAGTCCTGTCCTTGGAAATACCACATGTGTATCTATATGTCCCGTCATGCGTGTGAGCACTTGACTAGATAAGCCCAGAGTGGCTGCAGACGGAAGCCAGGGCTCCTCCAATCCCGACCTCCTTCTCCTTGCTCACCCTGAGTCTCTGATCCATGTCCCAACCCTGTGCCCACCAGGCAGCTTTGTCTCCTATTTAACTGAGAAAACTGCAACCGTAACTGAACATTGTCGACGTCTGCCACCATGTTTCCTAAGTTTCCCCCAATCACAGCAGAAAGTCCAGTCCTCCCATTGGGGCTCTGCATCCAGCCTCTCCCACCAGCAGCCATCTGCCTTCTCCTTGGGTCTCTGCCCCTTCCCTCTCTCCTGGCTCCTTCCCATCACCAGTTAAATAAACCCAAGTCTCTCCTATCTTAACACAAACCAACCAACCAACCTTCCTTGGAGGCCACGTCTCCTTCCAGGGCCACACTGTCTCTTTCTCCACTTCACAGCCAAACTTCACAAAGCTCCTGTCTGCCTCCCCTGCCTCCACTCTCTAACCTCATCCAAACTGCGCTCTGGCTCCCACCCTTCTCTGAAATTGTTTTCACCAACAACACTCATGAGCCCCTGTGCCAGATCCATAGGTCTATTGGTCATGGCCTCCTTCCTTGGTTTCTGAGCTGCCACGTGCTTACAGCTCCCTCCCACACTCTGGCTTCTCCTTCTCAGTATCCTTTGGGGTTTCCTGTAAAATGCTATGATGATCACTTTGTCCTGCACCCACACCTTCCTCAAGGGTCTACGTTCCCCAGAACCTGCTAACTGAACAGTTAACATGACCCTGCACCTCTGGTCATGACTGACTGGACCAGAGGGCACTTCAGATCCAAATCTCGTTAATCACATGTTCCCTCCGGGCTGGAATTTGGGTCATGGAGGTTCTAGTCCATCTCTTGTTTCTTGTCCTGAGAAGGCAAGTTAGCAGGAAGGTGGGCTGGCCCAGGTAAAAGTAGAGCAGAGAAAATCAGTTGCAGAGAAAGAATGAAGCAGGTGCACAGAGGGGGGAAAAAAAAAAAAGACATGGGCTCAGATAAACAGATAAGCAAATGGTGAGACCATTTGCATTTATTCTTTTTTTTAAATTTATTTTTGGCTGCTTTGGGTCTTTGTTGCTGCGTGCGGGCTTTCTCTAGTTGTGGCGAGCAGGGAATACTCTTCATTGCAATACACGGGCTTCCCATTGCGGTAGCCCACGCGGGCTCTTGTTGCGGAGCATGGGCTCTAGGCATGCGGGCTTCAGTAGTTGCAGCATTCAGGCTCAGTAGTTGTGGCGCACGGGCTTAGTTGCTCTGCAGCATGTGGGATCTTCCCCTACCAGGGCTCGAACCCATGTCCCCTGCATTGGCAGGCAGATTCTTAACCACTGCGCCACCAGGGAAGTCCCTGCATTGATTCTTAATGGATTCCACGTCCCAATTCTCTCTCAGCCCTGGATGCACTTTCTGCCCCTGGGTTCTATCAACTATTTTGACTTCTCTGAATAAACTCCTTTTTCTCAAAGATAAACTCAAGTGTTTCTGTTCCTTATAACCAAACAATTCCAAAAGCAATTCCTTTATCAGCTCTTAATGATCATCTCTCAAAACTCTTCCTAGGGCCTCTTCCTCTAGGATTCTTTACCAGCACTGTCCAGTGAAAATATAATGCAAGCCACTTGTGTAATTTTAAAATTCCTAGTAACTATTAAAAAGATGAAATTAGGGCTTCCCTGGTGGTGCAGTGGTTGGGAGTCCGCCTGCCGATGCAGGGGACCAGGGTTCGTGCCCTGGTCCGAGAGGATCCCACATGCTGTGGAGCGGCTGGGCCCGTGAGCCATGGCTGCTGAGCCTGTGTGTCTGGAGCCTGTGCTCCGCAACGAGAGAGGCCGCAACAGTGAGAGGCCCGCGTACTGCAAAAAAAAAAAAAAAAAAGATGAAATTAATTTTAATACTATAGTAATCTTTTTATTTAACCCAATATATCCATATATTACCATCCCAACATGTAATCAATAGAAAAGTTATCAATGAGATATTTTATAGCCTTTAATTCATACTGAGTCTTCAAAATCCATATGTATTTTACCCTAACAGTGTATCTCCTTTAGGATTAGCTCAGTTCAGACGCCCAGTAGTAGCTAGTGGCTACCATACTGGACAACTCAGACACACAGCGGGGCTTCAATTATCAGCCACGGAGCTAATTACTCTCAAGTCTGTATTTAGATATTTGTGAGAGAGTACTTAATAAACATGAACTAAATCATATTGCCCCCACGCTTCAATTTTTTGGTAATGTCCCATCGGGATGAAGTCTAAACTCTGTTACGAGGCCCATCGTGATCAGGCTCCAACCTGCCCCAATGGCTTCAGTTTTTAACACCCTCTACCTTGCACCCTGAAATCTAGCCTCATTTCACTTCTTTCAGTTCCTAGACTGCAACAGCTCCTCTTATGCCTGCCCCTCATCCCTGCCCGGCACCTGACTTCTCTCCATCCCACCTCCACAACATTTGACTTAGGGTCAGCTGACAATGGGACCACCAATGTCTCCCCTTGGCTTGAGTGGGTCTCAACCTGCAGGGAGAAGAATTGGGTTCAGTGAAGAACACTGGCACTCTCACCCACCCCCATCTTTCAGTTGTCCAGAATTCAGGGTGGCTCCCGAGATGTCCTAGCTCTTCCTGTGCTGTATCCAGGGGTTTACTGCAAAGACACACAGGAAGGTAAGGGAAGATGCCCAGGAAAGCAGCTCCTAGTCACATGTTCAGGACTCCTGGTGACCTGGGATGCTGGTGTCAGGTTGTACTGACCGCCCCCCCCCCCATATATGCCATTCCTCTGGCCATTCCCAACTCCCCATCTGGATTCCACCCTCTCTCCATGTCTGCTTGTTCCTCCACAACTCCAGCTCCTCCCACTTTCCCTATCTGCTTCTGTCTGTCCCTGAACTGGCTCAGTGAATTGCCACCCAATGTGGAGCACCTCACTTGGGGGGCGTCCTCAAACTGAGCCACTTCATTGGTTACTAGACTCACATCCAGCCTTTAAATGGCAGTCTTTGGATTAATTTCTAACTTATATACTACTCATTGGCCGGAGTAGCCAAGCCACAAGGCATAAAGCTCAGAGTCTGGCTCCTTGCTCCGAATGTTGTAGACCTGGCAGGTGCTTGGCGTCGGCCAGACTTCTCTCCGGGTCAATCATTGCAACTCACGCTTAGGGCCTGTGATCTGAGCAAGAGTGTTTCTTTATCTGTAAACTATTTTATTTGAAAAGTCTCACAAAATAATCAACATCACAGGTAGTCACACACCTTAAATCCCACTTATTTAATGGAATAAAATTATACAAAATCTGGATGTCTCAGAAAATCTGGGATATGTGATGGCTGCTAACATAGTAGAAGAAGCAATGGAATCAAGAGGCCTGCGTTCTAGATATGCTTGCTGTGTGATCCTAGACAAATCCCTTGCCTACTCTGGGCCTTGGTCTCCTCATCGGCACAATAGAAGTTTTCACCTGTGTGATGGGGTTCATCACTAATGGCACGTGGTTCTGTGGCTCTTGGCCAGTCGGAAGTCCTCAGATTTGACCCCTTCTCGGTGAGCATGCCCAGAACTTAAGTCCACATTCCAGTGAGCACAGGGGAGTCCAACTCTGGGTGTTTAATGACCCAGAATGTTCCCTAAAGGATAGTCCCTGGCTCTACAAATCATTTGCCAAGGGAGCAATTCCATCCAGAAACTCTCCATGAGCTGAGAGGCTGGTGGGGAATCCCCTCACTAACCAGATAATTCCAGGAGCCAACCACAGTTCGGTCCCTAGAGTTTCCAGTTGAGCCTTTTCCAGACTTAGGCTGGCTTGGAGCTGGTCAGACACTAGGGAGGGAGCTCTTCTCCCAGGCAGGACTGGACACAGGATCAGAGAAGAAGGGTGCTTGTAGGGGCCCACAATCTCCCCCACTGCACTTGGCACTCCACCCACTCCCCCATGAGGGCACCAAGTCCTGGCAGGAGACTGGCCCCAGAACCCCCAAGCTGTTTGTCCAGCTGTCCTCACATCCCCAGGCCACAAGGTTCTTATGTACCTTGGCCTGGAAAATGTTGTCAGGTATCTGGACACCCATGGGGTCCCAGCCCAGAACCAACACAAGGTGGGAGGAGGGAAGCTGGGCTGAGTCTCATACCTCTCTGGGCCTCCCCTATTCTCTTCTGTACATACGAGGTCACGTGGTCACCAAGAGCTCTTTAGCTGGGCAGTCCACACCTCCAGAGTACCAGTTAAGAACTTGGTTGGCTTTGAAGTTAGACAGAATAGGTTTGAACTAGCGTAAGACTTTATGTACCCAGGACTTTGAAAGACAATATATACTCCCCCAACTTCATACACAAAAGTGTAGTTTGTGTAAAGTGTGCAAAGCTAACAGAGCATCTTGACTCCTTACAAGAGAAGTCAGAAGTCAAACTGCTTCCCCTCAATAAGACTTGGAGATTTGTGCCCAGAAGAATTGAGAAATGCCCCTTCCCTTCACGGCCCTTGGCATCAGCTAATTTGTACAGGGCCTGGCATACCTCCTGTAAAACTATGGAACCCTAATAATCCATTGTGTTCAGACATATGCCAACATCTCTGAAGTGGGCTAGAGGAGCAGTCAATGGGTGGCAGATTACAGAGAGGGACAGCCAGAGACCCCAAATGAAAACACACCACGAAGGGCAAAAAAGAGTCTAATATGGTAACCCAAGCCCAGCGATCGAGTTAGAACATGGTGGGAAAGGGTGTTGGCCTGGACGCAGGGAGACCAGGGTCTTGATTCGGCCACTCCAGTGGCAAAACTGGCTGGGTAGGCGCAGCTAGGGGAAGACTTGCAGCACTTTGGAGCCTGCAAGTCTGCTGTTATTCTGGGGAGGCAGAGGAGTTCTCATGTTCACCTTGCAAACATTTGCCCATTCACATAAGCATGTGGGGATTCTTAGAAATATGTTGGTAGGAGTCATCCGTCTGACTGCACTGCCCTTTGCCAAGCAGGTATGGGATTGATCACTATACAAAAGAAGTTTGAGGACATCTTCTAGGGTAGGGTTTCTTAGCACTATTGACATTTTAGCTCCAGAAAATTATTGGTTTTGGAGACCTGTCCTGTGCACTGTAGGATGTTGAGTAGCATCCCTGGGACTCTACCCACTAGATGCCAGTGGTACCACCACCCCCAGTGGTGACAACCAAAAATGTCTACAGATGTCCCCGGGGGAAAAATCTCCCCCAATCGGGAATCACAGGTCTGAGGGTAAGATGTGCCTAGGCACATTTTCTCTCTAAAAATCAGTGTGATAGTGTCACCTTTTTACCAGAAACAAACAATAAGAACAGCTCATGATCACTGAGCCACAGGGCAGGGACCACCTTAAGAGCTTTACCTGTATTTGTTCTTTTAACCCTCCAAAAACCCAATGAGGCATACACAACCGTTATCCCCATCTTGCAAACAAGAACACTGAGATACAGAAAGTTCAGCAACTTGCCCATGGCCAGCAAGTGTGGAGTGAGGATTTGGATCCAAGTAAGCTGACTCCAGAGTCCGTGGTTTATATAATATACACTATGCAAAGTAAAAGCAAGAAGCTGTAATCCACTCTGTTGACCTCCCCAACCCATGATCCAACCAATCAGATCCCATAGAAACACATCCAATCAGAGCTTGGCACTGCCCTGAGCAGGAGTGAACTGGATGCAGGAACCAAACCATTGGGGAAATCAAGTGAATGTCTTAGAGTTGTGGCTAAAAGTAAAACAAGTTCATGCTCATTGGGAAGAAGGAGGAGAAGGAGGAGGAGGAGAAGAAGAAGGAGGAGGAGGAGGAGGAGGAGGAGGAGAAGAAGAAGGAGGAGGAGGAG
>NW_020173674.1:8701845-8705244 GCF_003031525.2 Neophocaena asiaeorientalis asiaeorientalis
GGGAGGAGGGGAAGGAGAAGGTATAGACAGAAGACAAGACAAAGGGAAATTTTGAATCGGGATGAGGAAGAAAGTAAAAGCTGAGATACTGGAAGACTCAGTGTACATCACATAAGATGTTGGTCTTAGGTCCCACTGCTTCAAAAGCAGCCTCTGACCTCTACTGTGTCTTCCAATTGAACAAAGCCGTGGTCCTATAAGATGTAAGCTGTCCCCAGAAGACCAAAGACCGGGGTTGCCAATTTTAGCAAATAGTACAGGATAGTGGGAAGCAGCCGCATAGCACAGGGAGATCAGCTCGGTGCTTTGTGACCACCTAGAGGGGTGGGGTAGGGAGGGTGGGAGGGAGATGCAAGAGGGAGGGTTTATGGGGATATATGTATACATATAGCTAATTCACTGTGTGATACAGCAGAAACTAACACAAAAATGTAAAGCAATTATACTCCAATAAAGATGTTAAGAAAAAAACAAAAGAATACAGGAAACCCAGTTAAATTTGAATGTCAGGTCAATGAATACTTTTTTAGTAGAAGTATGTCCCATGTAAATATTAGGGACATTCTTAACACTAAAGAAAAAAATTTATTTGATGATCTGAAATTCAAGTTAACTGGGCAACCTGTATTTTCTCTGGCAACCCCTCCCCAAGACTGTCCCTTTGGATCCTGCCCACTAAAAGGGACAGAAGCCCCACAAGAGGCCAGCACACTTCCCAGAGCCCAATCCCCTCACTAAAAGGAAGACAAAAGGTCCCACACTTTCCCCTCCTGCCCCCAGGTGCCCAGTACAATCTGCTCCCATCACCCCCGCTTCAGTCCACCCTCTCCTGCCCTTTATACCCATGTGGAGAAATTCCACTGATACAAGGATACTTGGAGGGTTAATCCTTCTGATACCAAGTCACACTTTAACTCATTCCCTCCAGGCCAAGGATTAAATACTGCCCCTGTAGGGGTCAGGGCTACAGCAGACCCCGAAAGCTGAGAAACACCCCACACACTCACACCAAGTGAGGAGAGGCTGCCAAGGAAAGGGAGGGACGGAACAAGGAGAGAGAAGAAAGGAGGGGCTGCCTGGCCGGGCTGCTGTCCCCCCTACAGAGCCAGCTCAGATTCAGTTCCAGGAGCAGCTTGGCTGCGGAAGCAACGGCAGTCCCTCTCCACCAGGGAAGGGCAGCGGGCGGACCGGCACACAGACGGAGGGCCTGGGGCTGGAAGTCCTCAGCCCCCAGCCTCTCGGCCAGGCCTGGCCCCATGGCCTTCAATGACCTCCTGCTGCAGGTGGGGGGCGCCGGCCGCTTCCAGCAGATCCAGGTCACTCTGGTGGTCCTCCCCCTGCTCCTGATGGCCTCCCACAACACCCTGCAGAACTTCACCGCCGCTGTCCCCACCCACCACTGCCGCCCGCCTGCCGACACCAACCTCAGCAAGGACGGAGAGCTGGACGCCTGGCTGCCCCGGGACAGGCAGGGGCGACCCGAGTCCTGCCTCCGCTTCACCTCCCCCCAGCGGGGGCTGCCCTTTCCCAACAGCACAGAGACCAATGGCACGGGGGCCACAGAGCCCTGCACCCACGGCTGGATCTATGACAATAGCACCTTCCCTTCCACCATCGTGATGGAGGTGAGGAGACCTGGGCCCCTCTGTACACCATCCAGAGTGTGCTTTCCCCTCTGACACACACACACACACACACACACACACACACAGACTGTCTCAAATTCTCCAGAGGCCAAGATGGGAAAATGGAGAAAGGGGTTCAAGATGGGGGTCTCTGTAGGAAAGAGGGAGGTGGGAGTTGTAGGGGTCAAGAAAAGTCTCTCAGCTCCTGGGGCCAAAGAGAAGAGTCAGGGGAAGAGGGTGACACAGGCCTCAGAGGACCAGCCGGAAGGAGGGCAAGGGGCTGCCCTGCAGCCCAGGCTCGCCTTGGCCTGACCCTTGCCCCCTCTCCCCACAGTGGGACCTCGTGTGTTCTCGTAGGGCCTTACGCCAGCTGGCTCAGTCCTTGTACATGGTAGGGGTGCTTCTCGGAGCCATGGTATTCGGGCACCTGGCAGACAGGTCAGTCCTGGGCAGGGCCAAGGAGCCGGGCTGGGACTGGGGGCTCCTCAGCTGGGCTTGGGGGGCCTAGGTGGGAGGTTGGCATCACCAGCTGGGGCTCGTTTGAGGACCTATAGTCAGTCACGGGTCCTGCAAAGACCCCCACCCCAGGGACTCACCCAGGGCAAGCGCCCCTCTCCCAGCTTAGCCTGGCCCTGCTGGTCCTCAGGACCCCGGTTGCAGGTCTTCCTTCCCCCGACAGGCTGGGCCGCCGGAAGGTGCTCATCTTGAACTACCTGCAGACGGCTGTGTCAGGAACCTGCACCGCCTTTGCTCCCAGCTTCCCCGTCTACTGCGCCTTCCGGCTCCTCTCGGGCATGTCGCTGGCTGGCATTTCCCTCAACTGCATGACACTGAGTGAGGGAGGCCGGAAGGGCAGGGCAGGCCCCTACCCACTCCCTTCCGACCACCCAGCCCTGCAGCCCCTTTCCAGCCTCCTCTCCCAGCCCACCCCTCCTGCACTCAGACTGTCCTGCCCTTCCAGCCAACATAACAGCCTTTTTCCCGGGGCTCACACCTTCCTGACCTCTCATTTAAACATGTGATTGCAAAGTCCATTGTTAGGGCCAGGTAATTCCCATAAATGACTGAAGCAGACAACAGGCCCTAGGCAGTGGTGAGGACTGTCTCTGAAAGATAGTCACATCCATCCAGACGGGCCACAGCCACTCAGCTGCTCCAGCCAAGAAGTCTCGGGGCTGTCAGATCTTCCCCCACCCTTTTTTATCGGTGTAAAATATCCCAATTTTTTTTAACATTTGCAATTAATTCTCATATTTTTAACATAGGGCAAGCCAGCATCATATAGACCAAACACATTTATGGACTGAGCATGGCCTGTCCATGAGTCATCAGTGTGCCTCCTTGGATAAGTCACCCCCCTTCTCCCTGTTTCTCAGATGAGGAACCTGAGGCTGGGGAGAAGGGAAAGGATTTACCCAAGCCCAGAGGGGAATCTAAGGATTTGGGATTCTCCAGACTAAAGGAATTAACCAGGACAAGGCTAGGGCTGGGGCAGGACACCTAGAGAATCCAGTCCCAAAGGCCAATCTAAGTCTTCAAGCCACTGCCCCAGCGGCCAAATCAGGAGCCCACAAGGAACAAAACTGGACCTCTTCAGACAGAAGCAGAGAGGTGGTCCCACTCCCACCTCAATTCTCCAGAGTAGAGGAAAGCTACTGTCTCCTCTGAGTTGCTCTGGCCACTGAGGCTGAAATCCAGCCTAGACTGAGAAGGACCAGAGGGGCGGGTGCTGTTGAGAATGGAATGAGTGGTCAGAGATGCTCTGAAGGGAAAG
>NW_020173674.1:8705263-8709801 GCF_003031525.2 Neophocaena asiaeorientalis asiaeorientalis
ACCCTGGCCAGGACAGTAGGTTGGAGAGGAGCAAAAACACACAGCAGGGGAGTGGAGGGGACAAGTCCTGGGGATTCCAAACCTACCTCCCATCCCCACCTCCATCACAAGCCCCCCACTCCCCCTCCCATGGCCCCCAACCTCGTTTGATGTATCTTCCACTGAGCCTTGGGACAGACCAAGGTTTGAACAGAGAGAGGGGTCTTGGTGGGCTCCACGGGTCTCCACCCACCTGGCACCCAGTAAGTTCCACCACTCTGTTCTGACCCTCTTTTCAGATGTGGAGTGGATGCCCATCCACACGCGGGCCTGTGTGGGCACCCTGATTGGCTATGTCTACAGCCTGGGCCAGTTTCTCCTGGCTGGTGTGGCCTATGCTGTGCCCCACTGGCGCTACCTGCAGCTGCTGGTCTCCGTGCCCTTTTTTGCCTTCTTCATCTACTCCTGGTGCGTGGGGCCCAGAGGGATGCGAGGGACAAGACTTCCCCCAGGTGTCGCCCGCAGAATCAGAGAAGGTCAAACCAATGGGGAAACTGAGGCTCTGGGGGGAAGGACTTGCCCCAGGGTGTCCAGTTCTTTGGCTTCCCCAGCTCCCCCCAGCTCTCCAGCCTACCTGACCTGCTCCCTATACCCAGCACCCAAGGGCTGAGCTCCCGTGTTGGGGAATAAGTCATCACCAAGCTGGGCACTGCCTTATTGTCCTAGAGATTGGGGTGTGGCAAAGTCCTGGGTTCCCAATCTTACATAAAGTCCCATTGCAGACCTCTGGAAAGCCCATGCCCTACCTCCAGCCCCGGTGACTGGAACTGAAGCCACGCCAACACCCACGCTCACCCCTGCTCCCAGGTTCTTCATCGAGTCGGCCCGCTGGTACTCCTCCTCTGGGAGGCTGGACCTCACCCTGAAGGCCCTGCAAAGAGTGGCCTGGATCAATGGGAAGCGGGAAGAGGGGGCCAGTCTAAGTATGGAGGTGAGACCCCTGAGACCTCCCATGACACTGCACCAGGGCTCCATCCCTAAACCCAGGACTCACAGGGCTTCTCTGAGTGAGGAGCTAGGCTGGGAGGAGCTCCTATGGAAGTCCTAGCCCTGAGCCCGGTCCATCCCGGCAGGTGCTCCGGGCCAGTCTGCAGAAGGAGCTGACCCTGGGCAAGGGCCAGGCCTCGGCCATGGAGCTGCTGCGCTGTCCTGCCCTTCGCCGCCTCTTCCTCTGCCTCTCCATGCTGTGGTAGGCCCAGACAGACAGACTGATGGACAGACAGACAGACCAAGAGACTAAAGACTGGTTGGGGAAAGAGTGGACGCAGGGGATGGAAGAAGGGAGACAAGAGGGAGGAAGTCTGCAGACCAGCTATGAGAGGCAGGAATCCCCCACCAGAGAGAGTCTTAAAGAACCAGATGACCTCCAGCCTCAGTTTGCCTCCAATCCCCAAACTGGGCATCAATCTCTCCATATTCTTCTCCTTTTATCAGCTCTGTTCCAATATGGAAACACTTCATCGGTACTGATGGCCCGCAGAGTCAACAGAATTACATCACAAAGGCAGAGACAAGGCTGGCTTGCAAAACATTGAGAGACATCACTGGCCTTGTGGTGCCTGCCAGAAACACAGGCACAGGCAAAACTCATCTCTGAAAGTACACTCTGGCCAGGGTTGAGACCAGCCAAAAATCTTCCTTTCCCACTGCAACATCACCCATTACCCCTCTTACGTGCTACTCTCCCAACCCCATCATCATAGCAATCCCATGACAATTAAGAGAAACATGGTCAGAAGGAACAATCCTGCCAATGAATCCTTTGCTTCCAATTTGGGCTTTACTCCAGGCTGTGGGTTCTGTCCTACAACCTGAGCTTTATATTCTGGGCTCTTGACATCTTAAGAAGCACAACCACCATCCCAGGACCACGGACAGGTCCCGGAACACTCTGGCCTCTCCCAACATCTTGGCCCTAAATATATGGCTTCGGATATCCACTTGTCCTCCCTCAGTCCAGTATCAATAGATAACATAAAGACTAAAACTGTGTAAATGCTGCATGGCAACTGAGTGAAAAGTCCCTAATACACTGGGGACACTATCAGAAGACTGAGAAATCTGGGGTATCGGAGGACTACCCCAATACTTAAAGTGCATACTAAGTGACAGAAGAAACATTAGGCAAGGTAGATTCCAGGTTCTTAAACAGGGTAACCCGTGCAGCTCACCCCTGTTCTGGATGAGCACGCCCCCGCCTTTAATCTTCCTAACAAACTCCATACCCCTCATCCCTTCCCCCCAGGTTTGCCACTAGCTTTGCCTACTATGGGCTGGTCATGGACCTGCAGGGTTTTGGGGTCAGCATCTACCTAATCCAGGTGATCTTTGGTGCTGTGGACCTGCCTGCCAAGCTTGTGGGCTTCCTTGTCATCAACTCTATGGGCCGCCGGCCTGCCCAGATGGCCTCACTGCTGCTGGCAGGCGTCTGCATCCTGATCAATGGGGTGGTACCCCAGGGTGAGCACCCATGAACATCTTGGCCCCTCATCCTTGGCCACACCCCCAGACATGACCCAACTTCTCAGCCCGCACTCCCAAGATCTGCTGACCCCCTCTCTTCTCTCTAGATCAGTCCATTGTCCGAACCTCCCTTGCTGTGCTGGGGAAGGGCTGCCTGGCCGCCTCCTTCAACTGCATCTTCCTGTACACTGGGGAGCTGTACCCCACAGTGATTCGGTGAGTGGGAGCTTAATGGGAGGGGCTTGGGGACAAGACATTCGTCCGCACACAGGTCAGACCCGGAGCACAGTCCACTATGCCCCAGCCCAAGGCCCCGTCCCAGCACCTAACAGTGAAAGGGCTATATCAGCCGCTCAGTACACACCTAGGCTGCCCACTAACCTCTTACCTGACCTAAGGGGAAGATCTGAGCCACCAACTGGGACAGGGTTGGAGGCCAAGAAGACACATCTCAGAGGCAGTTAACTGAAGTCCCCCCCTTGATCTCCAAAGCACAAGTTAGAAGCTGCCACAAAATCTAAATTCCATCTTTAACCAAGTAGTATGTCTAAAACCAAAGACCACAAACATGAAAGTAATTTTTTATCACAGAGCAACCGCTTAATAACGGTGGTTCTGGGAGTCGTATGGATAAATACAGCACGGCTTTTTTGAGTGCCAGCGTTTCAGGGAGGGGGTATTTTTGCATTAAGACACCAGAAACACATATCTATTTTAAGAATGGGATGCAAAACAACAACAACAAAAAAATAGAATGGGGTGCAAAATTCACATGAGATGTCAAAGAAATGCCAGGCTTCCCTAGGCTACTCGGAATGAGAACCACAAGGGGTCATGGTTACTGTCCTGTACCTTCAAAGGATTTCAGCTGAAAGAACGATAGTATAAAGTAGTACTATGTGCCAGGCACTGTCAAACTGTTTACAAATGTCAACTCTTTTGGTCCTCATAACAAGCTGATGAGGTAGGTACTATGATAATTCCCACTTTCCAAATGAGAAAACTGAGCCTCAGAGAGGTTAAGTGCCTTGCCCAAGGTCACACAGCTTATAAGTCAGGAAGCTTAGATTTGAAAGCAAGTAGTTTATCTCCCTAGTCAAAAGTTTTTAACCTCTGCTCTCACAGAGAATGTTCTTAACATGCAGAGTCCAGGTCCCTTCCCCTGGGGATTCTAATCCAACAGGTCTGTGTGGAGCTGGGGCAACTGTAAATCAAATCCCGCAGGTGATCTGAGAACAACTGGCCGAACTAAGCTAACTCAACAGTTCAGGAAACCGTCCAGAGAGGGCAAGAGACTTGCCCAAGGTCACAGAGCAAGTTAAAGGCAGAGGCAAAATTCAATCTCCTGATTCTCTGCCCAGAGCCTTTCCCAACCTGTTTTGGTTTTTTTTTTTTAATCTGCAAAATAAATGCCAGATTGGTTAGCTAATCAAATGGGGAACAGAGCATGCACCAGTGGGTCTCCTGGGGCTGGGCCTGAGCTGCCCTGGCCCCAAATCCAGCCAGAACCTCAGCATTCATGCCAGAACTCTAACCGGCACCCGTCCCCCTGGGTCCCGCAGGCAGACAGGCTTGGGAATGGGCAGCACTCTGGCCCGAGTGGGCAGCATTGTGAGCCCGCTGGTGAGCATGACCGCCGAGATCTACCCCTCCGTGCCTCTCTTTATCTACGGCGCTGTCCCCGTGGCCGCCAGCGCTGCCACTGTCTTCCTGCCGGAGACCCTGGGCCAGCCACTGCCAGACACAGTGCAGGACGTGGAAAACAGGTGGGCCTCCACCCAGAGACAGCAGGGACTCTCCCCGGGTCACACATCCAGGCTGGGGTGGCATTAAGACTCAAACCCAGGCCTCCTCTTCCAGGCCAGGGCTCTTTGTCCCTGTGTCCCCAATTGGCTGAGAGTCTCCTGGAGTCCTTCCTGGGGCTCGCGGCTCCAGGGAGTGGTAGATGTTTGGGGCAGAGAGCTGGTAGCTGGGCACAGCTGAATGGAGAGCCCCCTGGGAGCCCCAGGCTGGCCTGGGGGCTGCATCCCCAGGGC
>NW_020173674.1:8709916-8741026 GCF_003031525.2 Neophocaena asiaeorientalis asiaeorientalis
CAGCGACAGGAGCGAAAGCAGATGGTCCCGCTCCAGGCCTCAGCACAAGCGAAGGACGGACTCTGAGCGCTGAAAAGGAGCCTTACAGAACCCTAAAGGAAGACAGGGTCCTACAGGTCCTGGGCCACTCGCAGGAGAAGGGGGAAGGGGGAATGGTGGCCCAAGTGCTGGGGCTATGGTTCAGGGAGCACTCCCCAGGGACCCCCCTCTCTGAATAGACGCCACGAAGACCGCATATTAAAAGGTTTGTGTGCAGCATCCCCCTTTGTCTCTCCTGTCTCAAAAGTAACAGCCACTCCGCTTCAGCCAGCTTCCAGTCCAAAAGAGCGTACAATCCAGTCCCCCCACCCTCAATCCCCAGGACTTTACAAACCATCCCAGGCAACTGGAGAAGAACCTCTTACCTCGGCCCCCTCCCCTGGCTCTGCTTTCCTCCCTCTTCCCTCCTTCCTTCTCTAACCTATCTAAATATTGCTATTTCTGAGTTTTAAATCCCTTACACTCCACCCCTTCCCTATCAGGCTGGAAAATGACAAGGGACTAAAATGAAAGCAGCCAATCCGAGGCTTTGTTTCAGGATCCTCCCTCTCTGTGAAAGCTCCTGGGAACTTCTGGCAGCAAGGAGGAGAAAAGAGAGCAGCTGTGACGTCAGGGTGCTGATCCCTGCTCCTGTGGATTCCAGCAGGGTCTGGACTCAAAACCAGTTTGCCACTTCCAGCTGTGCACCTGGAGATTCAGCCTGCTAGCTATCCTGACCCTCCGCACTGCGCTTCCCGGCCTTTCTTTGCTGCTCTGCCTCCAGCGGGCCCTGGGTTGGTGGAGGGGAAGGAGGAGAAAAAGGGAGGGTGGAACCCAGCCAGAGAGCCACCTCTGAGTGCTAATTTGGTGCCAGGCACGGTCCTAAGCACTTTGCATGTATTAACGCATTCAGTCCTCCCAGGAGCCTTCTAGAGATAAGTGCTAGGATTATCCCCATTTTACAGGGAAGGCGATCAAGGCACAGAGCGGTTAAGTAACTTGCCCTAATTCACACAGCTTTTAAATTGCAGTCAGGGTTAGAAGCAGACCACGTGGAATGTGTGTGCCAGGACATCCCCCCTCCCCACAAAATGCCCCGGGGGCTGTGAGGCACTGAGACTTTGGCCTCTTCCACCCCCAGGGCTGTGCTTCTACTCCTCCCTCCTGAGCTGAAAAGAGACAGAGAAGGGGGGGTGGGGGGGTGGAGGAGACCGGATCACATGGTAGGAACCATGTGAAAGGAGGGCTAGAAGGCAGTTTAGGGATCACAGCCAGGAAAAGAGGAATATCCAGTCACCGGCATCAGCAAGGGAGCTCCCTTCAGGGAGGCTGGGGGTGGGGGGTTAGAGTGGGGAGGCCATGGGAAAAGATAGTCCTTTAACACCCACAGGTGGCAGGAAGGAGGGGGCCAGCAGTGCCCTCTAGTACATGTACTTTCTTAGTCATGCTTGTCTGCTGGCACACTGCCCCTTACTCTTTCCCCTGCAAGAGACCCAGCCGCCCAGACCCTCGTCCCCTGGAGAAAGTTCACACGCTCAAGCTGTACACATTGCCTTCCAGGTGGGACCCGAGGGCTCGAGCTGAGTCAGGGCAACCTGGAGAGGGAAGGTGGCCTGGAGCTCCCCTGAAAAAGCCACAAAGCCCTGGGAGAGCTCAAGGCAGCTCAGAAAGCCAGAGGACAGACAGACTGGGCAGAGCTGAAATCACCGTAACCCACCCCACATCCTGGAACATCTGAAACCTTGGTGTTCCCCGATGGTGCTGACATTCCCATGCTCCCCAAGAATTTCTTGGCCATTGTAGGACCCAGTAGATGCCAGCGCACCACCAGCCCCACCCCTGCCGCTATTACTCAGGCAGTGTTGCCCTCGTGGCTGATGAGGGGCACCTAGGATGGCATCTTCTGCTTCTGCAGATGTAGGGGTTCGGGGACCAGTGACTTGCCCTACCCCTGCCTCAAAACCCTGCTAGCAGCTCTGACATTCTGATTCCTGTAGGTCTGTCATCTCTGTGCTTAGATCACCTGGTACCTGCATCTGTCTCAACCAGAGCCAGTCCCTGGCCTGTCCCAGCTGCAAACACCCGCAACTGGTAAAGACCTGGTGCTGACTCAGGTGGCTTGCACCATCTGCACGGACTCCGTTTCCCCAGCTCCTGGCCTGAGACTTCCTGCACTCACCCCATGCCCTTGACCAAATGGAATTCTACCTTCCTCCCACTCTTAAGTCACCAGTAAGTGACTTCTGACCCGGTCTCCCCAAGGAGTCAGCCCCCAAACACTGGCTCACATCTCATCCTCTTGCCTTGGAAGGCCAAGTTCCAATACGGTCATGCACCACCCCAGTGGCCACAGATGCTGTCCCCAGTTTTAAACACAAGGTCCCATCTTCAGCCAGGGTAGGTAGAGCCTTTGAGGCCACCCTCAATTTCTCTGCCTACAGCCTTGAGCACTTCCTGGACAGGAAAGCACATTCAAGAGGCTCTTCACCTGCATGACGCTGGTAGAGGGCTCACGGGAAGCCACCTTCCCAGGGCCCCACCCTTGCATCCCAGGTCCCACCTCAACAACTCAAGCTTCAGTCCACACCCACACCAAGCTCCTCCATCAGGCTCTTCTCCCCACTTCCCAGGAGTTACGTGGCCCCTTGGAGAGCAGATGCCCAGCCAGTTAAGCTTTCATTTCAGGTGGTAGGCTGAATAATGCCCCCCAAAGATGTCCACATCCTGATCCTGGAACCTGTGAATATGTTACCTTACATGGTAAAAGGGACTTTGCAGATGTGAATAAGTTAAGGATCTTGAGATGGAGAGATTATCTTGGATTACCTGGGTGGGCCTGGTGTGATCCCAATAGTGATTTTTAAAAAATAAATTTATTTATTTTATTTTATTTTTTGGCTGCTTTGGGCCTTTGTTGCTGTGCACGGGCTTTCTCTAGTTGCGGCACACGGGGGTTACTCTTCGTTGCAGTGCGCGGGCTTCTCTTCTTGTGGAGCACGGGCTCTAGGCATGCGGGCTTCAGTAGTTGTGTCACATGGGCTCAATAGTTGTGGTTCGTGGGCTCAGTAGCTGTGGTGCACAGGCTTAGTTGTTCCGCAGCATGTGGGATCTTCCCGGACCAGGGCTCAAACCCATGTCCCCTGAATTGACAGGCAGATTCTTAACCACTGCACCACCAGGGAAGTCCCAACACAATAGTCTTTTTAAGAGAGAGGCAGGAGATCAGAGTGGGTAGTGGGAGATGTGACAACAGAAACAAGAGGTCCTAGTGATACAGGAAGGGACCACAAGCCAAGAAATGCAAGCAGCCTCTAGAAGATGAAAAAGGCAAAGAAATGAATTCTCCTCTGAAGCCTCGAGAAGGAACGTAGCCATGCCAACACATTGATTTTAGACTTCTGACCTCCAGAACTCTAAGAAAATTAACGTGCACTGTTTGAAGTCACTAAGTTTGTGGCAATGTGTTCCAACAGCAGTAGGAAACGAATACACACCCCTCATTCTCAGACTCCTCCAAGAGTCTCAAACTGGCCCATAGAGCTTTTATTTTCCCATGCATTATGTTTTTGGCAGGGATAGGGCTATACTGTCCAAATCACCATAGGCCTCACCACTGCCTATTGTCTTACATCTGACAGATTCACATATTTAAGTTACCCTCTGACCCTTGTAGCCAGTTAAGTTTAGGACTCCTAGACCCCTCTCTGTTTAACCCCTACCTTACCTTCACATTTTTTAAATGGTTGAAGGAAAGATTTTTGTTATAGGTATAGAGAGCCAAAGGAAAACACTGGGTGGGCCCCATTGCCCCATTGTTCCTCCTCTTTCAAGAAAACCACTTAATGTTATTCTCTGAGATGTGACCATCTCCATGTAGTTCATGCCGTAATCATGGAACAGTAGCTGACTCCACTGCACGAAGCTGGAGTAATAAGCTAGATGACCTTGAGCCTCGGTTTCCCTGACCAGCTCTAGTAAGGTCTGCTCCTGCTTCTCCTAAATGTCTCCCCCAAGAGAAACCCACACCCCAGCAGCAAGTTCCATGTAAGCCACACCCAGAGAAGAAACCAAATAGCCTGTTCGGGCTAGATTAGATTTAGCTGACAGACAATGCTGAGTCTGGATGGGATGTCTGGAACCGTGGCAGCCTTCTTGTCACCCAAGAGGGAAACCAGAGCAAAGACGAAGGCAGCAACTAAGAGTAACCAAGCGGAAAGATGGAACTAACCTAGGGGGTTGATGGTGTCACTGAGCCACTGATTTAACCAATCCTGGAGCCACCTACATCTACTCTAATGGTAGAAGGTAAGAATTTAAGTTCTCCTTAGCCTCTTGATTCTTTAAGCCATTGTAAGTTGGTTTTTCTGTGATTTGCAGCCAAAGACATGTTAACTAATATATTTTTACAGCTTTTTTGAAATATAATAGACAATTAGTTGCCCATATTTACAGTGTTAAATTTGATGAGTTTTGACAGATGCATATACCCATGAAACCATCACCAAAATCAAGACAATGAACATAGCCATTGCCACCAAACTTTCTTCATGTGCCTTTTTGTGTGGACATGGCTTCCATTTTTCTTGAGCAAACATTAAGGAGTGGAATGGCTGAGTAGTATGCAAGATGTATGTTTACGTTTTTAAGAAATAGACAATTTTCCAAAGTGGTTGTAACAATTCACATTCCCACCAAGTATGTGAGAGTTCCAGTTGCTCCACATCTTTGCCAACTCTTGGTATGATACATATTTTAAATTTTAGCCATTGGAGGGAATGTGTAGTGGTATCTTACTGTAGTCTTAATTTACATTTCCCTAATGACTAATGATGTTAAGAAAATTTTATGTGCTTATTTCCATCTAGATCTCTTCTTTTGTATATGTTCAAAACTTTTTGCACATTTTTAATTCAGTTGATTTTTTATGATTGAGTTGGAAGCTGTTTTTTAGTGCATTCTAGAAACAAGAATGTACTCCTTTCATTTTAAATTTTTCAAAGTTGTTTTGGCTAGTTTAGATACTTTGTATTTCCACATAAATTTTAAAATCTTTTGCCAGTTATGTGTTTTGCAAATATTTTCTCTAAGTTTATAGCTTGTCTCTTCATTTTTCTGAGTGTCTTTTGAATAGCAAAAGTTTTTAAATTTTAATGAAGTCCATTTTTTTTCTTTTATAATTCTTTTAAATAAAATTCTTTAATTTTTTCTTTTATAATTTGTGTCTTATTTTTTAAATCCTTACCAAACCCAAGGACACTAACGTTTTCTCTTATGTTTTCTTATTGAAAGTTTATAGTTTTAACTCATATTCAGGTCTATGATCCATTTTGAGTTAGTTTTGTAAAGAGGGTTGTGGTTCATTGTTTTCTGCATATGGTAACCAATTATTCCAGCACTATTTGTTGAAAATTTTTCTTTTCCTCATTGAATTGCCTAGGTATCTTGGTCAAAGGTAAACTGGCTATGTGTGTGGCTCTATTTCTGGACTCTATTTCTATACCATTGATCTGTTTATGTGTCTTTACATGAATATCACACTGTCTTAATAACTATAACTTCATAACTAGTCTTGAACTCAGTGTAGATCCTTTAATTTTAACTTTTTCAAAGTTGTTTTGGCTACTCTAGATCGTATGCATTTCCATATAAATTTTTAAATCAACTTGTAAATTTTTACCTAAAAATCTACTGAAATTTTGGGCTTCCCTGGTGGCGCAGTGGTTGAGTCTGCCTGCCGATGCAGGGGACACAGGTTCGTGCCCCAGTCCGGGAAGATCTCACATGCCGCGGAGCAGCTGGGCCTGTGAGCCATGGCCGCTGAGCCTGCATGTTTGGAGCCTGTGCTCCACAATGGTAGAGGCCACAACAGTGAGAGGCCCACATAACTGCAAAAAAAAAGAAAACTGAAGGAAATGTGAAAAACTATAGTCAGCCTTTGAACAACAGGCCATGGAGATTTGTAATTTCTTTGATAATAGAAACAAATGATGTGAGACCTACCTATCATCACCCAGGCTTTCTTCCTGGAAGCAGTTTCCAGACTTTAGTGTAGAGAAGTGGACTCCAAAGAAGCCCGGCAATCTCATTGAGTTGAGGAGGACAAAAAAGTTGAGTGGCCAAGGCAGCTAGAATTTGCAGGACAAACTTCTGGAGAGGAGAGAACTATGCAAACATAGTTCCACAAATCTGTAGTGTATATAAAGACGTTCACAACTCAATAAAAAGTAGTCAACTACTCCAATTCAAAAATGGGCAAAAAAAAAAAATTTGAACGTGCGCTTTTTTTTTAAATTTTATTTATTCATCTTTGGCTGTATTGTGTCTTCGTTGCTGTGCACAGGCTTTCTCTAGTTGTGTCAAGCAAGGGCTTCTCATTGCGGTGGCATTGTCGTGGAACATGGGCTCTAGGCGTGCAGGCTTCAGTACTTGTGGCATACGGGCCCAGTAGTTGTGGCTCACGGGCTCTAGAGTGCAAGCTCAGGAGTTGTGGTGCACGGGCTTAGTTGCTCTGTGGCATATGGGATCTTCCTGGACCAGGAATCAAACCCATGTCCCCTGCATTGGCAGGCGGATTCTCAACAACTGTGCCACCAGGGACGTCCCTGAACATACGTTTTACCACAGAAAATAAATGGAATGGCCAATAAGCAAATGAAAAGAAGTTCACCATCATTAGTCATGCAGAAAATGCAAACTAGGCCATGAGATATTACTACACATCCTACTAAAAATGGCTAAAATTCAAAAGATGGACCATACAAAGTGTTGGAAAGAACATGAAGTAACTGGAACTTTCACACATTGCAGATGGAAATATATAATTTGGAAACTCTTTGGAAAACAATTTGACAGTTTCTGACGAACTTAAATATACACTTACCATATGATCCAGCAATTCTACCTCTAGACATTTACCCAAGAGAAATTAAAACGTATGTCCACACATTGTACACAAATGATCGAAGCAGCTTTATTTGCAGCAGCCCAAAGCTGGAAACAACACAAATGTTCATCAACAGGTGAATGAATAAACAAATTGTGGTGTGCCCACATGCTGAACCACCACTCAGCACTAAAAAGAATGAACTATTGGTACACTACAACATGGACGGATCTCAGAAACATTGGGCTCAATAAAAGAAGCCAGATGCGGACTTCCCTGGTGGCACAGTGGTTGAGAGTCCGCCTGCCGATGCAGGGCACACGGGTTCGTGCCCCGGTCCGGGAGGATCCCACATGCCGCGGAGCAGCTGGGCCCGTAAGCCATGGCCGCTGAGCCTGCGCGTCCGGAGCCTGCGCTCCGCAACGGGAGAGGCCACGGCAATGAGAGGCCCGCGTACCGCAAAAAATAAAAAATAAAAAAAAAAAAAATAAAAGAAGCCAGTTTCATTTGAAATTCTAGAAAAGACAAATCTATTGCCTAAGACTAGGTAGAGCTATCTGGAGTATGGTACCGGGAAATTTGGAGGTGATAAAAATGTTCTATATAGTGGTTACATGGGTGTATAAATTTGTCAAAACTTGTTGAAATGAGCCCCCCAAATTGAAGCATTTTATTATATATATATATATTTTTTGGCCGCATGTCATGCTTGTTGGATCTTAGTTCCCCACACCAGGGATTGAACCTGGCCCCCGACAGTGAAAGTGCCGAGTCCGAACCACTGGACCACCAGAGAATTCCCAGTCTTCACTCTTTGAGTGGAGGTTAAGCTGTGGCTTAGCTGAAGGCCCAGGTTCTGGGATTAACACAGAGGCAGTGCTCACAGGTTGGGGGGTGCTGACAACCACAGCACAATGGCATTTCTATGTGAGCTCTTCAGAGCTTTTACCCAACTCCATGTGGCCCAAGTGGCCTTGAGAAAAGGGAATTCAGCTGGGGCTTTGTGCTCAAACCAGCCTGGGCCTCCCTCTGCTCTTTCCTATCTCCTCCAAGAAGGAGGTCGCTTGCTCTGGCCTGGGGTGGGGAGAGTCATACCACCAAACTTTGGGGCGTCACGCATATCCCTCCTTCACAAGAAGGTGGTTTCTTCCACCCCATCCAACTTTACCTGCCCTTTAGATCCCCTTGAACAAATCACTGACCCGTTGAGTCTTAATACTTGAACGTCTTACTTTCAAGTCACAGTTTAACTTGGTGCCTCGAAAAAAGTTATAAACACTAGTCTTTAGCTCAGGTGACTTAGGGCCACAGCAGACCCAGGAACTGATGAGCTGAGGAGGCAAAGTGCAGTCTGTCTCCTCCCCCTGCACCGAAAGACAGGAAACAGGTGTGGGAGGGAGAGCCCTCAGCTCCAGTGCCCCTGCGAGATCCCGCCCCATGGCTTTCAATGACTTCCTGCTGCAGGCTGGGGCGCATGGGCCGCTTCCAGCAGATCCAGACCACTCTGTCGATGGTGACCCTGCTCCTAACGGTTTTGCACAACACCCTGCAGAAGTTCACCACTGCCATCCCCACCCACCCCTGCCGCTCACCTGCCGACACCAACCTCAGCAAGGACGAGGAGCTGGACGCCTGGCTGCCCCGGGACGGGCAGGGGCGGCCCAAGGTCTGCCTCCTCTTCACCTCCCCCTCAGCAGGGACCATCCTTTCCCAATGGCACAGAGATCAACGGCACGGGGGCCACAGAGCCCTGCACCCACGGCTGGATCTATGACAATAGCACCTTCCCTTCTACCATCGTGACTGACGTGAGGAGACCTGGACCTCCTCCTTCCAACCCCTGTGTCCCCATCTTACCATCCCCCACACACACACACACGCACACAGACTGTGTGAACCTGACCTGAGTTTGTCTGAAGACCCTGGAGCTATGAAGAGCTCTGCCTAAATGCAGGTAAGAGAACATGGGTTGGAGTTGAGGTCTTCCTGGTAGAGGAGGTTATGGAACTCCTTGCAGAAAGCTGCTCCCTGCCCCTCCACCTCCACCAGAGAGAGAGATACTATTACTGGAGTTTGATATTCTACTTTGGTTTCCCTGAGAGGTTGCAATTCCACAGGGTAGGGAGGTGGGGCGGTGGTTCAGAGGAAGCTAGAAAGGAGGCATGCAGATAGTGGAGGGCAAGGAGGGTGTTCCTGAGCAGGGGATTCTGGGCTCAGAGTCCTAGAGACAAAAACAATTTCCTGACTTCATCTAGAAATAGCTCTCGGCAGCTGGGGCCAGGAGATGGAGAGCAGCCAAGGAACTAAGACGGGAAAGAGAACAGGGTTATGGGAGGGTCCTTTCATCTCTAGTGATTTAACACCCCTCCCCCGAAACACACACACAGTCGACTGTAGAGTCTCCCTGGCCTGCTAAGTGGTTCATCCGGCTGAATTCTGCACTTTGTAGCTGTCACATGGCTCGTGCTCTTAACATCTGTTCTTGTCAATGATCTTTTGGTTGCAAGGAAGAGAAGCTCTCTCAAGTCAGCTCACGAGAAAAGGGATTTCAGGGAATGCAAGGGCAGGAAGCAAAGTGTGTCCAGGCCTCATGGAAACTGGAACCAGGGATTGGAGCACCAGAGACATCCTTATACACTTACTCTGTAACTCTCTCCTCACCCCATTTCGTCTGTGTGCCCATTTGCAAGACAGCCACTGGTCCCAGCTCTGATCCGTTACCCCTCAGATTTAGGGCCTACCACCAACCAGAACATTTCTGTGAATCTTAATTCAGAAAAGGCTTCAATTGGCTCAGCTCAATACACTGGTGAGCAGCCCCATCCCCAGCCCAGCAACCGGCTCAGGTGTCCACGCTTCATCTAATCACCGTGCCAACGGACAATATAGTGGGATTACGTGGCCCCTTGTCCTTTAGTCAGGGCTCTGCAGAAAAGATGTCTTGAGAAGAGGCTGTGGTTGAGCAGGGCCCCCAAACTCGCCTGATGCAGCATCTGTCTGAAAGTGATAAAAGTTAAGCCATACTTCCCACTAGACAGACCCAAGCTGCCGAAGCAGAAGGTGACAAAGGATGGCTAGTCCTCCCTCTGGGCATGCAGGCATCACAAGCCATCCCCTCCCTGCAGAGCTGGGGAAGAACCTTCTTCATTATTCTCCAGCCTCAACCCAAATCCTGAGACATTCCCCTCCACCCACCTTCACGTGTGGCTTCCAATTCTGCTTTTCCATTTCCCTTCTTAAAACTCTACGCTCTGCTCTCCAAGTCTGACAATACTCCGGGAACTATCAACCTGGCTGCTGTTCTTCTGTTCAAAACAGCAGGCAGTTTGATCCGAAGCTCAAATTTCTTGCCCTCTGGAACAAAGAATCTGGGTACATGTGCACCTTAGCTCTCCTTCTAGATGGAGGCTTGGTAGTAATCTCATCATTTTTGGTTTCAATGACTGACAAAGCCAGATGCACACAATTTTCCTGAGTTGTGGGGAGATGCCAAGAATAATCCAATCCTCTTCCAACAGGCACTGTGAATGGGACCATTCTCCACCACCACACACGGACATAGGGCACTGAAAGGCCTATTTCATAAACACAACCGGGATACTTCTTCCTTGGGCCAATAATGCCAAAGGCTGCACCGGAGAGCATTTCATTAGGATAATAGGCAGCTTACATGCATAACCTAACGTGAAGCTGGGCCTTCTGAGTTGTGAAGCAAACGAAACGGCTCACAAGTTATCAGGGGTTGCATAAGCAAGAAGCTTAGTCACAGTGAAGATACTCCACCCAGGCCACATGGCTGTATCTGGTAGGCACAATGGCACGGGTCACCTGAGAAAGATAAGTCTCAGTCTGCCTCTTGGAAAGAACTCCCAAATGGCCCAGTATCCCAAAGGGATGCTTCTGCACTCTAAATGCAAAGCAAAAAATAAATACATATAATAAGAAAAAGATGCTACCTCTGGGTTCCAATAAAAACTCTGTCTGAGCTCTTCTTCTTTTCTTCTGAATTAAGGTATCCTTAGTAATAACCAGCAGCTTCTATCTGAACTATATTAGTCAAGACTCTTGTTTGCAAGTGGCTGCCATTCAACTCAAGCTAATCTGAGCATGAAGAGAGGGTATAAAGGCTCCCATAACCAAACCACGAGATGAGCAGAGGCAGGGCTTGCTCTAGGAGCTGTGGGAACCAGGGCCATGCGAGCAGGACCCTTGCTGGCTCTCATCTTTACTTTCCTTCGCATGCTGGGCATGTGACTCTGCCACGGATCCTTCACAATGTGGCCATTGACCATTCTGGGCTCACTCCTAATAACTGTCTCTCCGCTTCAACTTTGAAAAATTCTAGGAAAGACTTATTTGCTGGCCTGGGTCAGGTGCCCACCCCTGGGTCCAATGACTATAGGGCAGGGAGGGCATGAGTTGTTATGAATGACCGGCCTGAGTCTCCCGTTCACTTCTGTCCTGCAGATGAACGACAGTTACCATTTCACTGCTCTAATTCCTGGTGCCACTGTCATTCGTTTTCTCTTCTTCTCTTTTTCTTTCCCCTGAGGCCAGTCTCACAGCATCTGTCGTTTATCACAGCCTTTATCAAGTTAGCAGTGCAGAGCTTTCCTAGGCAGCAGTTCTCTGAGTCTCCTTCAAATCCACCACCGCCTATTCCTAGACTTTGGTTCCTGTTACTGAGAAAGTAATTCTATATACATGAGGCCCAGGAGCACACAAATATACGATCCTCAAGTCTCAGGTGCACATGAAGAGAATATATATAGTAAAAGCCAGTGCTAAACCTAAGGTGATGTAAGCCCCATCCAACTGTTGCTTTTACAGATGACAAGCTCCTTAGGGCAGAACAGAGGCAGAAAAATTCTTTCTGAGTACATATTGTATACTCATTTATCAATTTCTATTCTGGACTACACCCAGATTTCATCACCAGACTGCATACAGATTTTGTTCTCTTTGCACGCCTTGGTTCTTTTTTTTTTTTTTAACAAATCCTTATTTTTCCATTTTCTCTAAAATCGATACACCTATTTTTTTAAATTTTATTGATGTATAGTTGATATACAATGTTGTGTTAACTTCTGCTGTACGACAGAGTGATTCAGTTACACATGTGTATATTCCGTTTCATATTCTTTTCCATGATGGTTTATCACAGGTTATTGAATATCGTTCCCTGTGCTACACAGTAGGACCTTGTTGTTCATCTGTCCTCTATACAATGGTTTGCATCTGCCAATCCCACACTCCCAGTCCGTCCCTCCTCCAGCGCTCCTCTGACCTCTTACCTCTTTCCTACACCTCTTGCTTCTCATCTTTCCCTTCCTCAGTTCTGGTCTATCATATCCCTAACTCCACGCTACAGTGTGTCCCATATGCATCTCCACGGTAGTATTTCATTCACAAGTTTCCATTAAAGTACTGTTAAAAATGAATTCCCAGTCTGACACAGCCCCAAAACCTTTTTAAAATAAAAATTATATCAGATAACACAGAGAACTACAGAATAGCAGTTATTTGAATAAAGAAGCAATAAAGTCCATTGCTCTTCGGAGAAAGTGTTCAAATGCCAACCACCCAAATTTTACATCATATGGCATGTGCACAGGGTATTAAAAGTCTGCCTGTAATAATTAAATTCACAGATAAGGATTTCTCTCCAATCAAATCAAGATTATCAAGTAATTCCACTTGAAGGATGAATTCATTTGGATATATATTAACACATCTTAGGGAGCATTCCCTAAACGTCCTGGTCATCCCTGCCCCCTTTCCTTTTTCTTCTGTTAACAAAAGAAATGAGTTTTAAAATCCACTCAAAAGTATACAAAAATTCGCTTTTATGTAAAGGAAATACCACACCTAGTTGTCATTTTGATTTAAGTCACATCCTTCAAGTCACATCCGTCAGTGTGACTTTTGATTTCAGTATGATTTTCCTGCAGGCTGTGGAGCTGTTTTACTCCACCTAGAAAGGAAGTCCTTTTAAAAGGAGAATTTTTTTTCTTATATTCATTAAAAAGAGCAACAGAATTTAAACTATTAGTTGAGGTATCCAATTGCCACTTATTCAGGATTGCAAATAACTACACCTCTCTCAAATTTGCTTATGGAAAGTTAATGGAAGGATGCAAAGGTATTTCCCAGAACCCAAGGTCAAGAACTTGAACCCAGGCTTATGAAAGACTGGGATTAGGTGGTTGAGGAAAACCAGAAGAGCTGAACTCTCTATCTTCACCTCTCGGGCACTAAGATCTCACCTCCACTTCCCTCTGACTAAATTACTGCATTCTTTTCCCCTATGCCCCTCCTTCCCTCCCCTTCCCCCCTCCCTCCTTCTCCCCCTCCCTCATCTTTTTCTCCCTCTCCCTCTCCTTCTCCCTTTCCCACTCTCTCTCTGTCTCATGATTTCTCAGCTCCCCTTCCGCGTCATTCCAAACTTGGTCCTCCCACCCCAACTTTGGGTGTCCTTACCAAGCTTGCTTCTCTGAGTCGCTTTTCCAAATTTGTAAGAAAACGAACCTGGGGACTTCCCTGGTGGTCCTGTGGCTAAGGCGCAGTGTTCCCAATGCTGGGGGCCCCGGGTTCAATCCCTGGTCAGGGAACTAGATCCCACACACCTCAACTAAGACCCGGCACAACTAAATAAATAAATATTTTAAAAAAAAAACAAAAAACTAATTAGCTCTGTCCAGCTCCAGGGTCAGTTTTCTTCAGCTGCACCCGGGGAGGGACAGGTTAAAGAGCCCTGAAAGAGGGTGAGGGGTTAGTGTTCAGAAAAGGGCGAGTAGTCTGAGCTGTCATCCCAAAAGATACCTCTGACATGTTTTGAAATAACTTGAATCATTCTCACCAGGAGAAGATGATGAGAAAGATTGTGTGACTTAGGGAGGCAAGCCCTCCTTATGTGCCTGTCCTAATCCAAGACCCTCAGCCCACCAGGAGAGAGGGAATGGGCTGCTGTGGGGCCGGCCCAACTCTCCTTGACCCCAGTTCTTCCTTCCTCACAGTGGGACCTCTTGTGCACACACAAGACCTTGCCACAGCTGAGTCAGTCCATCGTCATGGCAGGAGTACTGGTCGGAAGCTTGACGTTGCGGATCATGGCAGACAGGTCAGTGGTGAACAAAGCTGGATCAAGGAGCAAAGGCATAAGCCCTCTAGGCTGGACACAGAGGGGAGACTGGCATCCCTGAGAATCCAGAGAGGGACACAGGACGGATCCACCCAAGCCTGACCACGTCTGGAAAGTCTGTAGGAATCACACAACCGTCCAACAGCACTTTCCAGGTCTTGCCTCATTTCAATTCCTCCTCACGATACCTTGTGAAGCCAGCATGAATGGTACCATTAACTGCATTTTACCAATGAGGACACTTAGGTTCAGGGATGTTGGATAACTTGCCCAAACTGCCTAGAAGGAACCCAAGAAAATGATGTCGTTAATTCTGAGGAGTGGAATTGAAAAGAAGAGAACTTTTCACTTTTCATTACTATATTATTTGAACTTTAATGATAATTCATTACCTTTATAATTGTATAACGTAAATAGTTAATGTTTACTTTTTTAAAAAGTACAGTCACACAGCTAATAAGTGGTCAAAGCAGGACAAGAATCCGGATTTTCCGACATCCTGAAGAAGTCACCTCCCACCACTCTGCCTTGTATGTGACATGTGGGTGTCACAGAAACAAAGACCTAGGAACCAATAACAGCTAGAGACAAGTCTCAGATCAGCCACAACTGTGTGCCCATGAGGAGGTTATACAAACTCTCTTAGACTTGGTTTTTCCATCTATAAAATAGGGGTTATGGTGAGGGTTAAATTAATAGCTGCAACTCAGTGTTAATACCCTAACCTTGACTATCTTCCAAGACCATAAAAAGATCATGGGATGAATAACAGGAGGCAATTTTCTAAAGAATAATATCTAAAAATATTATAAACGTCACAGCAGACATTTCAGCAGACACAATCGGCTTTATTATTCATAAAATACAAGCCACAATCATATGCATTTTGCAAAATTATAAGGCTTGCATAGGTTTCCCAGAAATAAAAATCACATAAACCAAGCTCATAGATACAGAGAACAGATAGGTAGTTGCTAGAGACAGGGAGTAAGGGGTGGGCAAAATGAATGAAAGGGGTCAAAAAGTCCAAATTCCAGTTATAAGCTAAATAAGTCATGGGAATATAATGTACAGCGTGGTGACTATTACTGTATTGCGTGTTTGAAAGTCGCTGAGAGAGTAGATCTTAAGTGTTCTCAACACACACACACACACACAAATTGTTGTAACTACATATGGTGGTGTATTTTAAGTAGACTTACTGTGGTGATCATTTCACAATATATACAAATATAGAATCATTATGCTATATACCTAAAACTATTATACTGTTGTATGTTGATTATACCTCAATGTTTTTTAAAAAACTCACAAAAGGCTGTCTCCTAACCGGAGTCACCATCGACCAACTTTCAAACAATCAACCACACCCCAGAGCAGTAGTTCCCAAACCTTGGGAGCTTGTTAAAAATCAGGTTTCTAGGGCTTCCCCGGTGGCGCAGTGGTTGAGAGTCGGCCTGCCGATGCAGGCGATACGGGTTCGTGCCCCGGTCCGGGAAGATCCCACATGCCGCGGAGCGGCTGGGCCCGTGAGCCATGGCCGCTGAGCCTGCGCGTCCGGAGCCTGTGCTCCGCGACGGGAGAGGCCACAACAGTGAGAGGCCCACGTACCGCAAAAAAAAAAAAATTCAGGTTTCTAGCTTACCTTCCAGATATCCAACAGGCCTTAAGTGGGGCTCTGGTATGTGGATTGTTTTCAACACACCCTCTATGATACTGATGAAGGCGCGTGGCTCTCTCCACAGAGGTATGCTTGGATGCGTCAGGACCCTGGACAGCAGCAACCCGAGGATCCTCCCAACACCAGGTCCCCTAGATGCCAGCCCTCACCCAATTATTCCCTATCTCCCATCTCAGCATCTACCTGATGGGCACAGGTGGGCAGCCTTACAAGCAGCTGTTAGATTGCCCAGGGAACCAAGGATGAGACAGCCAGGGACATGGGGCAGGGGAGCAAGCAATGTGCTCTCCAGACCCAGGTTTCCCCTCCTTTCACAGGCTGGGCTGTCAGAAGGTGCTGATCTGGAGCTACCTGCAGTTAGCAGTCTCCGGGACCTGTGCTGCCTTCGCACTCAACTTCCCAACCTACTGCGCTTTCCATTTCCTCTCAGGCATGGCTGTCGGGCGCCAGCAGCACTTCCATGACTTTGAGTGAGAGGGAACCCGGGAGGGCCAGGCTCGTGGGGACTCCTCAATCACAGGGATCCAGTGAACCAGCAGACCTGACAAATTTAAACCTCAGTTCCTTCCCTGAGTACAAAGTGGAGTCTACCTGTTCCAGCCGATCCTGACCTATCTGGGCCTCTCCTGGAGTAGGCAGTGCCCCGGGCAGAAAAAAAAGATAAGATCATGACCTCTTTGGTAGCTCTGATTATTGGGGGCTGGAATTCATCCTAGATATTTAGGGATCATTGTAAGGATAAACTAAATAAAGGCTCAGAGATTGGAGTGGGGTTGCTTAGAGAAGCCAGTCACACAGGGAGTCTTTAATTCAACATTTCTTTATTCAATACAGTTTTTTTTTTTTTTTTTTTTGCGGTATGCGGGCCTCTCACTGTTGTGGCTTTTCCCGTTGCGGAGCACAGGCTCCGGACGCGCAGGTTCAGCGGCCATGGCTCACGGGCCCAGCCGCTCCGCGGCATGTGGGATCCTCCCGGACCGGGGCACGAACCCACGTCCCCTGCATCGGCAGGCGGACTCTCAACCACTGCGCCACCAGGGAAGCCCGTTCAATACAGTCTTGAAAGGCGTTTAATTTGTGTAACATCCTGCACTGGGAGTACACAAGTGAACAAGAGGACACTACCCATGGCCTCAAAGAGTTAATAGTTGACTGGAGAGAGTGCCAAGCAGTTACAAATTGGTTTGCTAAAGGCTAGGATCAGGGCCATCCTGGGTGATGTGGGAGTTCAGAAGTGGAGTGTTCAATCAGGACTTGGGGAACCAGGAACTCTCCCCAGAAGAGGTGACAGCTAAGCTCAGAACTGAACGAAAAGTGAGACAGAAAGAAAGGAGTAAGGTTCTGGGGCAGAGTTCTAGACAAAAAGAATAGGGAATTCCCTGGCATTCCAGTGGTTAGGAGTCCAAGCTTCCATTGCAGGGGGCCTGGGTTTGATCCCTGGTCAGGGAACTAAGATCCCACAAGCCAAGCAGAGCGGCCAAATAAATTAATTAATTATTTTTAAAAAGAATATACAAGGCCCAGAGGCCAGAGAGTGACCCATTGGAAGAAACGACAGTGGTGCAGAATGGCCTGAGGGTAAGGCTCATTCATCTCTATTTCCCAGGTCAAGCAAAGGGCATGGCACAGAGTCGTCACCTCTAAATAACTGCTGAATTAAAATGAGTTGAAGGAGGTGCAGAGGGAGTGGCTGTAGGCCATTCAAAAGAGGTTTGGGAGAAGTGAGGAAACATGAATGTTGGGGTTGGGGACACTGAACAGAAGTATGCCTGGGAATTCAGAGTCTTCTAGCCCATTCCTGTCTCCACACACACGGAACCTAACCAGAGATCAAACCACCCTTGCTTTACCCTGTGAGGGACCTAGGGGTGCAGAGTAGGACTGAGCTCAAGAGAAGAGCCCTTCTACTCCAAAGTGAGGATCATCCTCCCTCTGGAAGTGACAACCACCCCCAAATACACATGTACTCACACAGCCCTGACTTCAACCTAAGCTGTGCTCTTCTCCCCAGATCTGGAGTGGCTGCCCATCCGTGCCCGGCCAGGTCTGGGCCTCTTATTTGGATTTGTCCCCACTGTAGGCCAGCTCTTCCTGGCTGGCATGGCTTATGCTGTGCCCCACTGGTGCCACCTGCAGCTGTTGGTCTCTCTGCCCCTCTTTGTCATCCTCAACTACTCCAGGTGTGTGGGACCTCAGGGTAGGGTAGAGGGTTCAAAATAAGTCACAGATGGGCATAGCATCTCCTAGAACACCTAGAACACCCACTACCTTCCCCCACTAGGAGTAACCCAAACTTTCCTGGCTGGCACCCTTATCTTATACTGTTTGTGGACTATTCAGTTCCATGGACTTGTCTGTCTATTCTGGTGCCAATAATATTGTTTAATTCTTAATTAATTTCAGTGTAGCTCATATAAGATTGTCTTCTATGGACAGCTTCTCACTGTGCTCTTTACCAACCTTGAGACAGGACACTGAACTTCGGCACATCTCTAAGGAGAAAAATGCCCTAAAAAGTGTCACTAAACATTGTTGATTTTATGAAGACTCCTTGGGGGATGGAAGAGATGCTTATATCACATACCACACAGCCAAAACACTTAATAGGCATTTCTGTTGTCCCTCAAATCCATTCTTGGCTAACAGTCACTTATTCTTCTCTTTCTCTCTCCTGATACTTCCTCCACATAACTGCTAAAATCTTCTCCTAGGAATTCATCTCTGGCTGTATATCTGCATACATCACTCAGCAAAGCAAAACTCTTGGCATTAATGAATGCTTATAATTCATCAATTGTTACTTAAGCCTCCCCATGAGGAGGGGTCTCTCCAAAACACCCTCTCCCAGTGCAAACAACTAATCAAAGTATGCGCCTATCAAAAGCAGGTCCCTTAGGGCAGGGAATTGGAAGGAGGGGAAGAGGACCTATTGCAAGGTAAAAACATTGTTTTCTCCTAGGGGGGTTGGGGAGGAGTCCTGGAATGGAACAATGAGGTCCTAGAGCCAAAAGGTTTCCAGCCAGAAAGGACACAAAGGTCAATCAATTATTTTTTAAGGCAACAAAGGAGAACAAAAACATACAGAAATTAGAACAAATTAAAGACAAAAAGTAAGATGGTATCAATAACTCAAAATATATGTCACAACAATAGATATAAATAGATTAAACCGACCAGTTAAAAGGCAGAGATGGTCCAAGTTGATTTTATTTAAGTCTAGTTCATGAAGTTTACAAGAGACCCATTTAAAATGTTAGACCATGAAAATCTTAAATGTGGAGAAATAGAAAAGGTTATACTAGACAAATGTTAACCAGAAGAAAGGTAGATATAGAAGCCGAAATAGACTTTAAGACCAGAAAAAGTACAATGGTTAAGAATATGGCTCAGAATTCCCCAGCAGTCCAGTGGTTAGGACTCAGCGCTTTCACTGCTGGGGCCCAGGTTCAATCCCTGGTTGGGGAACTAAGATCCCACAAACCGCAGGGCATGGCCAAAAAAAAAAAAAGAATATGGCTCTGGTATAAAAGGTAACTAGTCCAAATTCTCAATCATCTTATCTATAAAACACAATAACAATAGTACCAGAAACAGATTAAATAGAAAACAAATGTATAAAAAAGAGGGTCAACAAAACAAAAAGTCAATCTTTGAAAATATCAGTGAAATGGACAAATACCTAGTAATAATAATTAAAATATAAAAAACTGGACACAAATAAATATTAGGAATTAAAAAAAACTGAACTATAGATCTAGAGAAATTAAGATGCAAATTTTTAATTAAGTAATTAAAGATGCAAAAAACTATAAACCAGTCTATACTGATAAATTTTTTTTTTTTTTTTGGCTGCATCGGGGTCCTCGTTGTGGCTCAGGCTTCTCTCTGGTTGTGGCGTGTGGGTTTTCTCTCTCTGGTTGGGCCACACAGGCTCCAGAGCATGTGGGCTCTGCAGTTTGCAACATGCGGGCTCCCTCACTGAGACGCATTAGCTCAGTAGTTGAGGCTGTGGGCTTAGTTGCCCCATGGCATGTGGGATTCTAGTTCCCCAACCAAGGATGGAACCCGCGTTCCTTGCATTGGAAAGCGGCTTCTTTACCACTGGACCACCAGGGAAGTCCTGATAAATTTTAAATTTAGATGAAATTGACAAATTCCTAAAAAAAATAATATAGGAAAACTGATTCTAGAATAAATAAAAATTCTGGGGGCTTCCCTGGTGGCACAGTGATTGAGAGTCCACCTGCCGATGCAGGGGACACAGGTTCGTGCCCCGGTACGGGAAGATCCCACATGCCATGGAGTGGCTGGGCCCGTGAGCCATGGCCGCTGAGCCTGCGCGTCCGGAGCCTGTACTCCACGACGGGAGAGGCCACAACAGTGAGAGGCCCGCGTACCGCAAAAAAAAAAAAAAAAAAAAAGAAAAAGAAAAAAAAATTCTGAAGAGTAAACTTTAAAATCTTGCCTCAAAGAAAACACCAGACCCAGATATTAATACAGATGAGTTCCACCACACTTTTAAGGAACAAATCTTCCAATGTTATACAAACGCTTCCCCAAAAAAGAGAAAAAGGGAAATTATGTCAAATACATTCTGTGAGGTCAGGTGACCCTGAAACCAAAAGAGGATAGTTGTGAAATAAAATTACAGGCCAATATTACTCATAAACAGATACAAAAATCTTAAACAAAATATTAGAAAAATGAATCCAGTGATGTATAAAAAATGATAATACATTATGACCAAGGAGAGCTGACTCAGGAAAGCAAGGGTAGTTTTACTTTAGAAAATATATTAATATCACAAAAACTAAAATATATTAATATAGATCTATTATTCTATATTAATAGATTATCATCCCAATAAAAACAAAAAATATTTAATAAAAATTAGCATCCATTAAAAATAGTCTTAGTAAAACAACAATAGAAGGAAATTTAAGTTGATATGGAACATCTACCAAAAATCCACAGCAAATATTATTTCTTGATGGTGAAACATTAGAAGCACTGTCTCTTTTTTTTTTGTATTTTTAAAATTTATTTTATTTATTTTTGGCTGCGTTGGGTCTTCATTGCTGCGCGCGGGCTTTCTCTAGTTGCGGAGAGCGGGGATTACTCTTCGTTGCGGTGCATGGGCTTCTCATTGCAGTGGCTTCTCTTGTTGCAGAGCACAGGCTCTAGGGTGCGTGGGCTTCAGTAGTTGTGGCACACGGGCTCAGTAGTTGTGGTGCATGGGCTTAGTTGCTCCGCGGCATGTGGGATCTTCCAGGGGCAAGGCTCGAACCCGTGTCCCCTGCATTGGCAGGCGGATTCTTTACCACTGCACCACCAGGGAAGCCCTAGAAACATTCTCTTTAAACTTGGGAATATGACCAATGTGCCTGCTGTCTCCTCCTCTATTCAACATTATCCTGGAGAGTGTGGTCAATGCCTAGGTTAAGAATAACAAATAACAGAAATAGGACTGGAAAGGAAAAATCAAAACTATCACTATTTAGAGAGGATATAACTGTCTGTATATAAAATAGATAACTAATGAGAACCTACTGTGTAGCACAGGGAACTCTACTCAATACTCTGTAATGACCTATGTGGGAAAAGAATCTAAAAAAGAGTGGATATATATATATAGGTATAACTTTACTGATTCACTTTGCTGTACAGCAGAAACTAACACAACATTGTAAATCAACTGCACTCCAATAAAAATTAATTTTAAAAATCTATATAAAAATCTAAAATTATTAGAAATAGTAAAGTTTGGCAAGGTGGCTAGATACAAGGTCAATAAACAAAAGATCAACTGCATTCTCTACTCTTCTAAAAATTAGACTTTTTTCAAGAAAAATTTTAAATTATATTAAAAGGTATTAAAGAAAATGTAAATAAATGTATTATGTGCATGGAGAGGAAATCTCATAATATATCAACTCATAATTGACATAAGATGATATTAAAATGTTAGTGATTCCAAGATTGATTTATAAATTCAATGCAATTTTGATCAAAATCCCAATAGATAGGACTTCCCTGGTGGTGCAGTGGTTGAGAGTCCGCCTGCTGATGCAGGGGACACGGGTTCGTGCCCCGGTCCGGGAGGATCCCACATGCTGCGGAGCGGCTGGGCCCGTGAGCCATGGCCGCTGAGCCTGCGCATCCGGAGCCTGTGGTCCGCAACGGGAGAGGGCACAGCAGTGAGAGGCCAGCGTACTGAAAAAAAAAAAAAAAAATCCCAACAGATATTTTCAAGAAACTAGCAAGCAAATTCTAAAATGTATATAAAAGTGCTGTGGACCAAGTATAACCAAGGTACTTTTTTTAAAAAGACAGAGGGGAAGGACTTGCCCTACCAGAAATCAAGGCATATTATAAAGTCTTATTATAAAATTGTAGTAATTAAGATAGTGGATGCTGGAGCAGGAAAGAACAAATTGTCCAATGGAAAAGAATAGCAAGCTCCAAAACAGACCCACACGTAGGAAAACTTGCAGAGGAAGCACTGCAGATGATAGAATAAAACGTGGCCTATTTAACAACTAGTACCAGGACATCTACTAACCCATTTGGGAAATAAATAAAATGCAATCATATTTCAACCTTAAAGAAAAGTTAATTTCTGCTGAAGAGGGGAGGATTTCTGAAGACATAAAGAAAAAAAGGCTAACCAAAAAAGGCACATTGATAAAGTTTTCTACTTTGGATTTTTTTTTAATCCTGGTCATTTGTTTCACTATAAACAAGGTGAAAAGAGAAAAAGAAGGCATTTACAGGGATTTGTATGCAGCGTTTATAAAGAACTTCTGGAAATCTATTAGAAAAAAAGGACTTCTATTTCCATTAAAATAAAAAAATAACATTGACAATAACCCCCAAAAAGTATAAAGTACTTTTAAATATCCTTAAAGTATTTTTAAATGTCCACCAAAGAGCTGGAATAAGAGTCAGGGAAAACTAGGCCAACCATCTAAGGGAAATTGGGAGCCCAGAGAGTTAAGCAGAGCACCTGAACAAACACTATACATAATGAAGAAAGTCATGTGCATTCTCTTTGATCTTAGAATCAACTGTTTAACACAGTACTGGGGGTCCTGGACAGCACAGCTCTACTGGGAAGGAAATAAGCAATTTAAAAGACAAGCGTTTAAAACATCATTATTTAGAGAGTATAAGATCATTGACCTAGATAAACCAATAAAATCAATAAGCAATTAAAACTAATAAAAGAGTTCAGCAGGATGCTGGATACAAAATCAAATTACCAAAATGTCAATAGCAATAATCTAGAGAAATAATCCAGAAAATAACATAGAAAATCTTTGAAAATGAAGACACCATTCAGAATAACACCAAAAGCTAGATATTATCAGGAAATTAACAGAGGACAGCCAAGACTTCCATGGAGAAAATTTCTGAAACATTTTTAAGATCACAAAGATTATTTTAGTAAGTGGAGAGACATTCCACACTCTTGTTTAGAATGACATAATAAAGATGTCCATCCTCTTGAAGTTAACTTTTAGAAATTTATAGAAATTCAACAGAATCTAATCAGAATTTCAATGAGATCATTTTTTAGGAACTCCAAAAACTTACTCTAAAATTTATATGAAAGAAAAAAGACCACAATTGCTAGTCAATTCTGAAACAGAAAAGCAAAGAAGAGAGTCTCACTCTACCATCTATTAAGACATACAACAAAGCCATGGCATGTCTATGGCTTTCTTGGTGCAAGAAGAGACAAGCAGAATTGAAGAGAGGGCTTGGAGATAGACAGATAGAGATGGAGATGCAGACGCAGATGGAGATGGAGATGGAGATGGAGGGGAGCAGGGAGCGGGGAAAGGAGGGGGAAAGAAAGGGAGAGGGAGGAAGAGGAAGAAAAAAACATGGTAGCTATATCAATTTCATTATATCAAAAAGGACTTCTGCTTATTGAAGGACACAATGGACAAATTTAAAAGACAGAGCAGAATTCCCTGGCGGTCCAGTGGTTAGGACTCGGCGCTTTCACTGCCAGGTTCCAGGTTCAATTCCTGGTCAGGAAACAGAGTGCTGAGTGAAATGAGAAATAGAATGCTCTATTACCTCTACCATTTAGGTAAGTTAAAATATTTGCACACAAAACAATACACATTTTACAAGAACATATACAAATAAAAAATGCAGGGACTTCCCTGGTGGAGCAATGATTAAGAATCCGCCTGCCAGTGCAGGGGACACGGGTTTGAGCCCTGGTCCGGGAAGATCCCACATGCCTTGGAGCAACTAAGCCCGTGCACCACAACTACTGAACCCGTGTGCCGCAACTACTGAAGCCCACGTGCTTAGAGCCCGTGCTCCGCAACAAGAGAAGCCACCGCAATGAGAAGCCCGTGCACCGCAACCAAGAGTAGACCCAGCTCGCCACAACTAGAGAAAGCCCACATGCAGCAGCAAAGACCCAACACAGCTAAATAAATAAATAAATAAACCTTTAAAAAAAAATGCACATCAAACGCAATAGAATGGTTGACTTTGGCAAGGAGGGGATTAAGAGTGGGTAATGATAATAAAAGGAGTAAACAATTAAGGGGGGAGGAATAAGGGAGCCTTTCAAGGACAAATGATAATAGAGGGTGAGGGTCATGAACTGAGGGTTATGAGTAACTCAACCCTCTGCCTCTGAGATCCAAAAAAAAAGTAGAAAAAGAGAGTGACTGGGTAGCTTTAGATAAGATGATCAGGGTAGGTCTCCTTGGTAAAGATCAAAGGCAAACACTAAGGAATAAATGAGGAAACAAAGGGATAGGGCACAAGATAAGAACTTGGTAGGCAAGGAGCAATCATGTAGGGATTTAGAAGGAGGTCAGATTTTATTCTAGCATGATGAGATATCACAGGATGTTTTTAAGCAGAGGGTGAAAATACCTGAGTTACAGTTTTAAAGATCACTTTGGCTTCCTCATGGAGAATAGGCTGGGGATAGAAGGGCCAAGAGTGAAAATGGGAAAACCAGTCAGGAGGCTACTGCAATAGTACTGTCAAGAGGTGAAAATGGGGACTTCCCTGGCAGTCCAATGGTTAAGACTTTGCCTTCCAATGCAGGGAGTGCGGGTTCAATCCCTAATCGGGGAGCTAAGATCCCATATGCCTCGTGGCCAAAAACAAAACAAAACATAAACCAGAAACAATATTGTAACAAATTCAATAAAAGACTTTTAAAAGGGTCCACATCCGGGCATCCCTGGCGGCACAGTGGTTAAGAATCCACCTGCCAACGCAGGGGACACGGGTTCGAGCCCTGGTCTGGGAAGATCATACGTGTCGCGGATCAACTAAGCCTGTGCGCTACAACTACTGAACCTGGGCTCTGGAGCCCACGAGCCACGACTACTGAAGCCCACGCGCCTAGAGCCCCTGCTCCGCGACAAGAGAAGCCACCGCAACGAGAAGCCCGCGCACTGCGACGAAGAATAGCTCCCGCTCGCCGCAACTAGAGAAAGCCCATACCCAGCAACAAAGACCCAACACAGCCAAAAATAAATAAAAATAAAATAATTTTTTTTTAAAAATGGTCCACATCCAAAAAAAAATCTTTAAAAAAATAAATAGAGGTGAAAATGGCTTCACATGAACTGGGGGGCAGTGGTTGTAGAGATGGAGAAGAGGAACTGATTCTGAATGTGTTCTGGAAGAAGAGCCAACCAAATTCATATTTTGGATGTGGGGAAATAAGGGAACAGGAGGTATCGGGGATAATTACAGATACTTGAGCTTGAGCAACTGAGTGGTTAGAAGTGCCCTGTGCCAGGATGGGGAAATCTGAGCAAAGATTTGGAGGTAGAAACGAAAAGTTCTTGGCCATATACAATTTGAGGGGCCCTTTGGACATCCAAATTAAGGTGTTAAGTAGGAAGCTAGATATAGCATCTGGAGCTTGGGGGAGAGGTTGGTTGGGGACATGTTCAGTTATACAGCAGGTTCAAACTGGAACTGGAACCCAGGCTTCCTGGTTCCAAAACCATTTGCTTTCAACTTTCCTTTTAGCCAAGGTAAGTGCAAGCATTTGGCCGTGTACGGAATGTGAAAAAAGAAAACACCGTTGGCAGGCAGAGTTAGGGCACCCACAAGCCTCACCGGCCTCACCAAGGTGCTCTTCCTCTCCACAGGCAGAGAGGTCCGAGTGTGACAACCACCTTGGCCAACATAGGCAACGTTCTGAGCCCACTGGTGGGCATGACCTCTGAGCTCTACCCTTCCCTGCCTCTCTTCATCTATGGAGCGGTCCTTGTGGCTGCCTGCCCCATCCCTGTTCTCCTGCCAGAGATTCTGGGGCTGTCACTGCCCAACACACTGCAGGACGTGGAGAGAAGGTACGCTGCCCGCTCCCCTCCCCTCCCTACACTCAGAGCTATAAGGCCCTCACAAATCCTTGATCCAGCCCCATTTAACAAAAAAAGGCCAGACCCAGGGGAGAGCAGGGACTTACCTGGGGTCATTCGGCTGGACTCTGGTGGAGCCACAGCCAGAATCCAGGCTTCCTGCTTCCTTTGGCTCCTGGTCCTGTTCTCACAGATAGGCTGAGTCCCCTAGAATCCTCTCTGGGACTCTTGGAAACAGTGGGAGATTTGGGCATAAAATGGGACAGCTGAGCACAAACACCTAAAAAGGATCCCCCATCTCCACTCCCACACCCTGTTTCTCCTTCCCCCGTAGGTGGAAAGAGAAATCGGGGCACAAGCAGCAGAGTAGCAGATGGTCCCACTCCAGTCCTCCTGAGAACTGAGAAGGGGCAGAGAGTGGCCAGAGCCCCTGCATCTCCTGTACGTCCACACCAAGTGGAGGAATGGAGAAATGGCAGCCAGGGGAAGACGGGAGGGACTTCTACTGGACCTGTGGTTCCAGAGAATATTTCCCCTGAGCCCCCCACTCCTAGCCAGATCCACCCTACCATTTCATTAAAAGTAGCTATGCACAACTTCTCCCACTGTTCCCACAGAGGCCGTTCCACTTCAGCTAACTCTGTCCAAAAACTCATGCAGCGATCGTCTATGTAGAAAATCCAATGGAATCTACACAAATGCTACCACAATGAAAACAAATTTAGCAAGGCTGTGGGCTGTCAGATCAATATCTTTAAAGAATTGTATTTCTAGGACTTCCCTGGAGGCGCAATGGTTAAGAATGCGCCTGCCAATGCAGGGGACATGGGTTCAAGCCTTGGCCCTGGAAGATCCCACATGCCGTGGAGCAACTAAGCCCATGCACCACAACTACTGAGCCTGCGCTCTAGAGCCCACGAGCCACAACTTCTGAGCTCACGTGCCACAACTACTGAAGCCCGTGCACCTAGAGCCTGTGCTCCACAACAAGAGAAGCCACCGCAATGAGAAGCCCACGCACCGAAACAGAGTAGCCCCCGCTCGCCGCAACTAGAGAAAAGCCTGCGCGCAGCAGCGAAGAGCCAACACGGCCAAACATAAATAAATAAATAAATTAAAAAAAAAAAAGAATTGTATTTCTATATACTAGCAATAAACAACCGGAATTTGAAATTTTAAAAAGAATACCATTTACAGTAGCATCAAAAATGTGAAATCTATGGGGCTTCCCTGGTGGCGCAGTGGTTGAGAGTCCGCCTGCCGATGCAGGGGACACGGGTTCGTGCCCCAGTCCGGGAAGATCCCACATGCCGCGGAGTGGCTGGGCCCGTGAGCCATGGCCACTGAGCCTGCGCGTCCGGAGCCTGTGCTCCGCGACGGGAGAGGCCACAACAGTGAGAGGCCCGCGCACCGCAAAAAAAAAAAAAAGTGAAATCTATGAAGACAGTAAAAACATCAGTGGTTGCTCAAGGCTCAGAGGGAGGGAAGAAGGATGAATAGGAGGGACACGGGGGATTTTTAGGGCAGGAAAACTATCCTATATGACACTATAATGTCATTATATGTGCCCAAATGCTTGATAAGCTACAAGGTAAGTAGCAGTATTATCCTTAGGCTGAGGAAGGTCGTGAGACACAGCTAAGAAACAACGGAGCCCCCACTTGAACTCGGTTGACTTGACAGCAGAAATCATGTGTGTGTACACACACACACACATACACACACACACACACACACACACACACACCGCGCTCCCACGTTTCTCGCCAGTTTTCTCTGCTCCCTTCACGGCTTTCTTTTAGTTACACTGAAAACCTTTATGCATCTTGCTTCCCCCACCTCCCTATTCAGTCTTTCCTGGAAGCAGAGAAGGGACTAAAATGAACGCAGCCCATCAGGAGGCTGTGAAACTCTTCCCCCTCCCTGAGGCAGATGCTAACATCTGGAAACAAAGGAGAAAAGAAGAAAGGGGAGAAGAATGCTGAAGCAGGCTAGTCTCAGCCCTCCAGGCCGGATCCTGGCTGCTGGAGCAGTGTGCCTCTTACACCTGGGCTCTTGTCCAGGAAGTTCAGCCTCCCAACTCATCCAAGCTTTCCTGCTGGACTCCAGGCGCTTCTCCTCCTCTTCTCTTCCGTCTCCAGTGAGCCTTGGGTTGGCACTGATGAGGCCCAAGAAGGCAAAACACAGCAAGAGGAGTCACTGAGATCTGGTCTCATCCCTCCATCCCTCAGGCCCTTCCTCCTCAGCCTCTGCCTGCCTCTTCCGGGATGGCAGGAACCGGTACTGATGGCACTGGGAAGACCACGTGAAAGAGGCATGGAGGATGGCATGATCTGCAGTCCAGGAGAGAACCCAGGATTCCTGGTCCTTGTACCCGCTCTGGGCTGGGGGTGGAGGCGATGAGGGGCTCTGGCAGCGGCTGCAGAGAGGCAGGAGCGGGTGGACGCAAGCTGTGGCTGCCCAGCCCGGAAAGCTAGCAGTTCATCCATGCTCAGCTGCCTACCCAAGGCCTGCTCTGGCTTCTTCCTGAGCTAATGGGATTCTACACTGGCCCAGGAAGCCTGCCTCCTGCCGCATCCACGGACAGGCACCTATTGCCCCAGCCCCAGGGAGGGGCGGAGGAGGGCCCGTGCGACCTGTACCTGGCTCTGAAGCTGCTGGCGCAAATGTGCAACCACGCATCGAAACCGCAGGTACCCGCCGGAATCCCACTGGTCCTGGTCTCTGATTCTACGGACGCTTAGCCTTGGCCCTGTCCCGACCCCGGCTTCTGGCCCCACCCCCTCATCCTACCAACCCAGCCTTCAGAGCCTCAGCTGCGTCTCCGACCCTGGCCCCGCCTCTCGGCCTTGGCGCTGCCCCTGAGACCTGGCCCCAGGTTCGAGCTCGAGCTCGAGGCCTCATCACCTGGTCCCACCTCTCAGCTCCTTCACCCGCTGCACTCCTCCCTTCCTGGCCGGATGACGGTTCGGGACCGTCCTCACCTGAGTGAGCCCGGTGAGTGCCCCTTCCCCCACGCAGCCCTGCCCCTGTGCCATGCCCCACCCCTCTCTGGCCTTTACCTGCCTCCCAACCCAACCTGCACCACCACCAATGCAGGGTTTCTCTCCATTATCTCACTAATCCTCCGGGGTTCCTGCGGCACAAGACCTGCTACCCGCATTTTACAAGCCAGGAAAGTCCTGTCTAGTCCCTGGGCCGGGTCTCCGCACCTCTTTTTCTCCCTGGGCCTTCCCAGTGATATCCATGTCCAGTTCATCCTCCCAGAAGGATTTTGAGTCCACGGCTGGGACTAGGATGAAAGGCACTTAGACTCACCTCTCCTGCCTCACCCTGCCCCTGTCTTCCCTTCAAAGTTTGACATTTTGGGACTTCCCCCGTGGCACAGTGGTTAAGAATCTGCCTGCCAATGCAGGGGACATGGGTTCGAGCCCTGGTCCGGGAAGATCCCACATGCTGTGGAGCAACTAAGCCCGTGCACCACAACTACTGAGCCTGCACTCTAGAGCCCGTGAGCCACAACTACTGAGACTGCGTGCCACAACTACTGAAGCCCGCGTGCCTAGCGCCCAGGCTCTGCAACAAGAGAAGCCACCGTAATGAGAAGCCCGCGCACCGCAACAAAGAGTAGCCCCCGCTCGCCGCAACTAGAGAAAACCCGCAAGCAGCAACAAAGACCCGATGCAGCCAAAACTAAATAAATAAATTTTTTTTCAAGTTTGACATTTTGTTCATCGTAGATTTTTTTTTGCATTAATTTTGATTCTTTTAAATATTACGTTAAAATATTACATATTTTGATTACTGAGTTTTTTGGCACCCCTGAGATTTTGCACCTGAGGGGAGTCCAGCCCTGCCCTGCACACACCACCTTCCTTGGCTGCCCACTGCTCAGGAGGCATTCAGGGACATTCATGATCTGGCCCCTGCCAAGGTCTCTGGGTTCCTCTCTCTGTGCCCACTGCCCCAAGCCCTACCCCTTTGTATGATCTCATTATCATCTTTATCTTGCAGAAACTTGATGGTTTGTTTACTATTAACGGGCAAAGGTAACAGTAGTACAAAGTCATCTAGTAAGGAAAGTGCTTGGCATGTTCTGGGAATAACAAGTCCCACGTGGTTGGAGCAGAGTAGCAAGGAAGCAGTAGAAGGAAATTAGATCAAGGAGGGAGAAGAAGCTGATCACACAGGGGCCTTGCAAGTACTTATAAGGCCTGGAGCTTTACTCTGAAAAAGACAAGTTGATAGAGCATCTCAAACGGTGGAGGGATGTGATTTGACTTATATGTCAAAGGGAACCTTCTGAATGCTACGTTGAGGACAGACTGTACAATGAGTCAGGATAGAAGCAGGAAGACCGGTGTGGAGGCAGTTATCCGGGTGAGAGATGACCCTGGCCGAGACCACAGTGGCTGCACCCTGGATATATTTAAGGAAGAGACAACAGGATTTTCTAATGAATTAGATTCAGGATGTGAGAGAAAGAGTAAAGTCAAGAATGACTGCAAGGTTTGAGGTCTGAGCTACTGGAAGGAGAGGGTTGCCATCTACTGAGATAAGCAAGGCTGAAGATAGAGCAGTTTTGGGTTAGGGATGAGTCATGTCTGAGATGATTCTAGATATCCAAGTGGAGCTGGCAGGCAGCAATAATGACAGCGATAACAATAATCATAGCTCCAGCCGTAGTACTAATCGGAGGCAGGCAGGCTTCCAATGCTTCACATGTCTTAACTCATTTAATCCTCATAACAACCCTGTGATGTTGAGCTATTATTATCCCCATTTTACAGATGAGGAAATATTGGATATACGAGTCTGGAGTTCAGAGGAGAGGCTGGGCTGGAGACATGAATGCGTAAGCTATCAATGTGTGGGTGGCACAAATCACCTGTGAAGTGGGTGTGAAGGTCCAAGGACTGAGCCCAGATACTCCAAAGTTTAGGCAGTGGGAGGATGAGGAAAGTCAGCAAAGGAGTTTGAGGAACAACAGCCAGGGACGTAGCAGGAGAAAAAATGGGGGGGG
>NW_020173674.1:8741264-8749465 GCF_003031525.2 Neophocaena asiaeorientalis asiaeorientalis
GGGGGAAAAGAGCAGGGGAGGTGGAAGGAAAAAAAAAGGGGGGGGGGGGCGGTCCTCAGAGGCTCTGTACAGAAAATATTTCTAGAAGGAGGAAGTGATGAAGAGAAAGCACTTTGGAAGGCGCAAAATTGAGATCTCAATACAAGGAGACAATTTGGGGTTAGTCACTAGCCACTGAATGGTTACATAGCCTACCACAAGTCACAGAGCATCAGCTCCCACATCTGGAAGATGGATCTTTACACCTGTGACTGGTCCTTATCCCCTGTCCCATCCCAGGGCCACCTGCTGAGTTAGGCTTACCACCCTCATCCCTCTGCACTGACCTTCCCACCATCCCCCCACCCCTTGCCCCTTGCCTCACTAGAATGTTCTAGTTCATAATCTATATTTTTGCCTCCAAGGTGTTCCCTCATCTTGAACCAGGCTTATGATGGGGCGAGGAGGGTAATTACTTTAAATACCTGTGGGGTTCACCTCCCATCCTGCCTCTCCTCTGGGCCCTGGCTCTCCTTTGACCCTGGCTCGGGCCCAAAGACTCAAGAGATGCAGCTAGGGAGAGAGGAAGTGCTGCCCCAACTTCAACTGCCTAGAACCCAAAATCTCAGACACGGCTTTAGAGAGGAAGGCTGGGAGCCATGGGTGGGAAGTGGGACTAGGGCCGGGAGCTGAGGTTCAAGGTGCAGGGGTCTGGGGCTGGGAACCAGGAGACTTGGGGCCAGAGGCCTCATAGGGGGCTGGGGAATAAGGTCTCTTGACTGAGGACTGGAGGCTGGAGGCTGGGTGTGGGAAACTTGAGGCTGGGGCATGGGATTGGGAACCAGGGAAACACAACTTGGGGCTATGGGAAGCCATCACATTGAATCCTGCCAGGAGGGCCCAGACAGCACCCCTCAGGCCTCTGGGGACCAGAAAAGATGAGAGAAGGGGCAGCTGGATGGAGTTTGAGCTCTCCAGAGCTGAGCCAGGGAAAGTCACAGAAGGCCACGCACAAAGGACACACTAAGGTGAGCAGAGCAAGGGCCCAGAGATGGAAGTGTCCAGGAAAGACTGGGGCAAGGAGACAAGTCCTCAAAGGGGCAGGAGTCCAGGGGACTGAAAGATGAAGAGAATGCCTAAAATGATCACATACTGGACCCGGAGAGTTTCTAGATAAGCTAGTCCAGAGTGAATCAAGTATGTTCCTCAGATGCCAGTGCTAAAATATGTTCTACAGAAAAATGGTTCTGTGGTGAAGTCAGTTTGGAAAACTGCATGTTCTCTCTGCCTCTCCAAGATTTTTAGTGTACATTTGCCATTTAAAGGTTCTGATAGGTTCCTACAGTAAAGAAAGCCTAATGAGTTTTCTATTTTATCATGGAAGTCTTTTTTCTTATAACTTACACCTACTAATGTCCTGCAACATAGAATTTGAGGAACAGTAGACTAGCCTCCCATCTTACTTCCAGGAAACCAAAGCTCAGAGGAGGAGGGTAATATGCCCAGGGTTTCATGACCAGGAGAGGCAGGGCTGAGTAAAACCCCAGGTGTCCCATTTTCAAAGAACATCAGAGCTGGGAAGGTCCTCTGGGACCATCTAGTGCATCTAGTCCCTTTTTGCCTTTGCCCTCAGTTCCATTTATGGATGGGTAGGTAGACTGAGGCTGGGAGAGGGGCCATGACTATTTCTCTCCCACAAGGTCCAGACTGGGCCCCCAACTTGACTCAGGCTGGTGCCCTGACAACTCTGGAACCAGATCATCCTCCCCAGCCAGGCCTACACTCACCCCACTACAGCCAGCTCCCACTGACCATCCGTCGACCTTTCTTCACCTTTTTTCCCATTCTTAGGAAGTTCATGAACTCTGGTCTGTCCTGGTACCTTTCTCAGGATCATTTTATCTCCTCAGCTCATTCACCAACCCCACGGCTTCTGGGTCCTGGTTTCTCCTGTTCCCTCCCCAGTGTTGAACACGGTGCTGGGCATAGATTCCAGACTGTTCCCTCAGGATGGGGCTGCATTTTCAATCTGGAGGGAGTAGGGTATGTCATAGGCTGCGCTGTGTGGTTTTTAAACAGGAACTACTGGTTGACAGCTCTGGAGGCCTATCCCTGGAATGTAGGGCAAGGGAGCAAAAGATCCCCAGGAGGTGGGCTGAACTGGAGTGGGCTTTTATTCCTGTCTTCCCCCCACCCCAGGTGGTTTGCAGAGTCAGCCCACTGGCTGTTGGTGGCAGGAAAGCTAGAGCAGGCTGAGCGTGTGCTCAAGGAAGAGGTTCACATCCCTGGGAGAAAAACACAGAGATAAATACTCACCCCAGAAGTGAGGCAGCTTGAGGCCCAAGCAAGGCTGCTTCCCACCATCCAAATCCCAGACCCAGCCTGGCTTCCTACCTCCCTCCCTGCACTGCCGCCATTTTCTGTTGGGAGGTCTCCCTTCAGACAAGTGTTTCCTTCCTCTGATATGCACCCAATCCCTCCCTTTCTGAGTCTCTGGTCCTCTGTGGGAAGGGGAAGAAGGGCAAGAAGGGTGGGGAAGTTTGGTCCCCCACCGCTGAGGGCTGTGTGCTCCCTACCCCTGCTGGCTGGGCACATCCCCTTCTCCACCACCCCAGGGGACTCCAGCTTCAAGCAAACCACCAATGTGCCCGAGGGAAAGGCAGCTCCAGCCAGCAGGCCCCTCCCCCACCCTGGCCTCAGCCCTGGAGCTACGGGCCCTAACTCGATTGCGCACTGTTAATCACAGCGTGTGCCGGCCGGTGGAGTAAACAGGCGGCCTCTGAGGTCCACTCAAACTCATCAATCCCTGCCTTGGTGCTGGGGCTGGCAGGAGGCGCCAAGGGGGCCGGGAAGGGGGGCCACGGAACCAGGGTCGTGTTAGACCCTGGCAGAACGCCTGGTTGCCCACACTCCAGGGATATGGGTGAGGAGGAAAGGAGAGATGTGGGTACACTGACATTGACATTTGGGGGATCTTTAGGATAGGGGCAAAAGCAATGATCGGGAATCAACTGCCTAGCTCTGGGACTTAGTAGCCATTTGACCTTGACAGATTACAGAAACTCTCAGTACCTCAGTTTCCTCATCTATAAAATGGGGATAATAATTCTACCTACTTCCTCGGGTTGCTATGAAAATTAAATTAGTGAAAACAGGTACAACACTGAGAACGGTGCCCACACACAGTTGGGGCTATGTGTTTGTTAAATAAGTGGGACAACAGAATGAATGACTGGGAGAGACACCGGCTTAGCAAGTTCCGGCAATCCTCCTCCACCTTATAAATGGCCTAAAGAGTTCTTATCTAGTTAGATTGCAAAACCTGCAAACGCTGGAGGAGTCAGGAGGGCAGAATGAGTTAACCTAACCGCTCTGGGCCTCAGTTTTCTGTCGAATGGAGATCGTAACTGCGCCTATAGCACGGAGTTGTTAGGAGGATTAAATGAGAAAGTTCATGAAAGCATTTACGAATGCGATAGCCGGTAGCAAACGCTGCAAGGAAGGGCAGCCAGCCCTTGTTTCTTCCTAGAGCTGGATCTGCGCCATCCTTTACCCACCCCTGCCAAAGAAAGGCCCGCACTGTAGGCCATGAAGGATGAATGTGTACTATCATTTCTCTCCCTGCGAAGGAAAATGGGCGCTGGGCACCAGGCACACGCCAGCCCCTGGCACCCCGGCCTCTCGCTGCCCCGTTCCCGGGCACAGAGCTGGGCGGGCCGCTAGGGGGCGCTGCGGGAGGTGCGGAGCGCGGTGGGTACCGCTGGAGCGTCCCGGGCAGCCGGCACTGAGGAGGGGAGGACCACGAGCCGAGCCTGGGTGGTCCGCGATGCGGCAGGCCGGAAGGGTAAGAGGCAGCCCCCTGCCCACCGACGGACGTGCTGCGCCCGCGCGGGGGCTAGGCTGTCGCCGAGAGGTTGGTGGGAGAGCGAGCCGGCGTAGGCTCCACTCGCCTGGCTCCGTCCCACTCCTCGCCTTCGTGGGCTTCGAGCTTCGGCCTCCGCCTCGGTGGGGAACTCGAAGACAAAGCGTACACGCCCACGGGAGTCGGAGGGAGGGGTGTTACCAGGAGAAGAAGCAAATTTAGCTGTGTCGGGGGCAGGGGACCCCGAAATCGGTCTGCCTCCCCCGGTCACTCCCTGGGCGCGCGGACTCAGCTACAGAGAGTTTGGGAGAAGCCTTGGGCATCCGGACCTCAGGGCCGGGATCCCGCCTGAAGTTTCCGCCCAAAGCTCCATACGATTTCTCTCCAACAGCCTCATGTCGTCCTAGTGCTGGGCCGGGGCCCCTATACCATGTGGCGGGAGACATGGGTGCCCAATGTCCACTGACAAAGCGTAGCAAAGTCGACTCTGTTAGTCAGATTTTTCGAGCTGTTTTTGGCCATAGAGATTTGAGCGAGAGGCACGGGCCTCCACAGTGCGAGGAAAAGTGCGGCTTTCCTCCATCCGGGCCGCACGTCCACAGTGCGTCCAACTCCTAGGCGGCAGCAAGTGACCTGGACTCCGAGGTCCTGTCCTCATAGGCAGGACAAAGAATGCTAACCGGCGCCCTGTGGCAACACAGTTCCGCCCCGCGGCCCAGTCCGGCCGGGATCCAGAGATTCGTCCAGGATGATTTGCCTCTGTTCTCAGCGATCACCACCACCGTCCGACCCCGGGCGTCCTGTTAATTCAGCCCCACCCGCCATAAGGACTAGGCAGCGCCTCGCTGGTTCAGGCGGCGCGAGGAGCCCCTCTCCGGGCCGCCCGAACCCATCCTTTCTTCGGAAGCTGACCTCGAGGCTTCGGGGCTGGTGGAGCGGGGCTCTTGAGGGCTCTCCACGTGCCCCGAGGCTCCCAGCACAGAGCCAGGCCGGGGAGGTGAAGCGCCCGGGAGGTGAAGGGGAGATTGTTTCTAAGAGGCTTAACTTCGGAACTAGACTCGGAAAACCCCGATTTCCTGTCCAAGATGATGCCTTTGTTGTGGCCACGTTCGCCCCGGCCTTCGGGCAGCAGGGACTGCGGGGGTCCCTTTCTAGGCCTGCTCTATCCGCAGCCCCGCCCTGGATTTTAGTTTCTCCTTTTAAATCTGGGAATTAGTCCCTCCCGGAATCCCCGCCGTCGGGAAGGTGAGACCGAGCGGGTAACGAGACTGGGGGCCTAAAGCAGTGGGGGCTGGGAGGTGGGGGGCGGGACGGGGACGGATCAAGGAAGGGTGCCCTAAGGACAACGGGCTGCCTCCCTCCTGGGGTCGGAATGGAGGTCACTTCCCACCGCGGGTGAGACCACCGACCCAGGCCCGTTCCAGAGGGCACTGAGGACCAACCAGCTCGGCTTCCTAGGTCTGGTGGGGGCCAAGAGGACAGCCCACTGCCGCCTCCTTCTCCCAGAACAGAGGAAGCAGCTCTGAGAAGCGGCAAGTTTATCTGGGTTTGAGGTCCTAAGGTGAGTTCAAGCCGAGGGTGAGGGTTAAACTGAGGGGCTGCGAGCGCGCAGCGTGAGCGCACTCACTTCCTTTCCCCACCCCCGCGCGGCATTCAGACGGGATCCCCGACCTTTTAAAAATGCTGTCACAGGTTTCTGGCATCCCTGAAACTGCAGCCTCCACGCTCCCACCCCGACCCCAGTCCCAGGATGACCCCAGGCACACTGAGCGCACCCCACACGAAACCCCCGGGGGATGCGCGCCGCTTATACATCTACTCATCTGTAAAATGGGAATAATAATAGAACCTCCCTCAGAGAGCTGTTGTGAGAAACAAACTAGTTAATGAATTAAGAGCCCTTAGCAGCGCCTGGCACGTAGTAAGTGCTCAATACGAGTTATAAATAACGATGATAATGGTTTTCACTTGTAGCAAACGCCAGTGCCAAGTTTAACCTGCAACTGATGATCAAACAGCGCTGTCAGGAAAGTAGTTCTAAGTGCCGTCACTGATAAAACAGTCGTAGAGAGGGGCACCAGCTTGCTCTGCGAGGTTCCACTGGGAAGAGGCAAACCTGGATTCGCACCCAAGGCAGCTTCTCTCTTCGCCCACGTGAGGAAGCTGAGAGAGGGGCCCAGCCACGCGGGGCGACCCCGTGTTCCCTCGGTGGCCTGGAGGAGTGACCCCTCCGCCCAGCGACCAAAAACAGCAGCCGACGGGAGCCGATGCCCAGGGGTCCTGTACCAACCGGGGTCCCACGCGGCCGGAGAGAAAAGAGAACTGGCTGGGGTCAGGCCGGGCCGCGCGAGGGCGGCTGGGGGGCGCGCGGGGGCGCGGCTGGACCCCCACGTGCGCCGCCTGCCGCTGCCTTTGTCGGGAGCAGCCGCGTTCGTGCAGCACTCGGTGGCTTAAAATAAAGACAATGTTCCCAGCCTCCCTGCGGCTAAATCTGGCGCGGGTGCGGGGGCGGTGAGAGAGCCGGGTGGGAGAGCTTCTCCCGGCCCTACCTCCCTTCTCCCTTCCTGCCTCAGTTTCCCCATCTGGTAAGGGGACCTAGCCAAGCCTGGGCCTAGAACAGCCATACAATCGGGGTTGGGGCGGGGGGCGTCAACCCCCTGCCTCCGCGGCTGCACGGACTTAAGGCGCAAAAACCTCTTGGGACAAGAGGGGCGCTCAGGAGGCGGCAAGGGAAAGCTGGACACCCTCCTCTCCCGCCTACAAAATAAGTGTTTTTATTTCTAAAGGGACGTGTGCAGAGGCGGTGGGAGAAGAGAAGGGAGACCAAGGAGACTGGGGGGAGGGGGCAAGGAGAGAGCCTGATTCAGACTCGGAAATGGATGTTGAGCGTGGAGGCCTAACACCCACACACTCAGCCACGTGTACGCGCACAAGTACACGCAGCCCCACCGCGCGCGCAAGCCGCCGCCGCAAACCGAGCACAGCCCAGCAGGGGCAGCGGGAGTCTGCGGCCACGGGCCCGGACTGGTGGAGCTCTGACCCGCCCCTGACCCGCCCGCTGACTCCGGGGTGGGAGGGGGTTGCTCAGATTCCTCTCCAAGCGGCAGCATCTCCTGGACTTCAGCAGGGAGGGGTACTGGGCTCTTGCTCTTGCCTCAGCTGGCTTCGAGAAGCAGAGATGCCCCCGCATGTACCTGCCACGTGTGCCCACCACTGGCATGATGGCTGCTGGCCACGGCCCAGGGACTCCAGTTTCTGCTCCACCGGCCTCCCTTGGCAACTGGGCTCCAGCCTGAGGAAGCCCCAGGTTACCCTCAGGCATCAGGATTGAGAGGGGGTGCTGGGTGGGGGAAAGGGCAGGGGGCAAGCGGTGGGTCAGGTCCCAACCGCCTGACCCACTCCAGAGCCGTGGGCTCAGAGCCCGGGACCTGAGTGCAGACACTTGCCAACCACGTCTTAAACACGCCTCTGCTCTTCGGTTTTCTCATCTACATCGTGGGGATGACAGTTGACCCTGGTCCTTCCCACCTTCCATCCCAGGGCTTCAGCATGGCCCAGTGAAGCAAAGGCCCAGCAGCCCAGCGGCAGCCGCCCCATGTCTGCTCCGCGGTCAGCTCCCCAGGAGGTCTCAAGGGCCAGGTGAGGGTGGGGCAGGACCCAGGTCTCTATAGCTAAAGGCCCCCAGGGGTTCTATCTCTGAGGAAACTTAACACAGAAATCCAAACCGGCCTGGGGGAGAGGGGTGCTGGCCAGGCAGTTGGGCTAAGGGATGTGGAGAGAAAGGGCAGGCTCATCGCTTCCCAGGTGCACACCTGTGAGCCCCGAGTGGGAGTCAGGGGAGACGGAGTTTGACAAGCTGGGAGGAGAGCTGTCTGTCTGCCTGTCTGTCTTCCAAGTGGAAGCTGGGGGTGGAACAGGCAGGGTGGTAGAGGCTGCCTCCCTTGTCAGAATTAGCAAGTCCCACAGTTGGGCAACACTCAGACACACACCGAATACAGACACACACACACGTCCCGGCTCCAGACCCACAGGGCGACACCTACATTTACACCGGCTGCGTGATGACATGCGACTCAGGGACACACGTGTGGGGCACTCAGCAACACGTGGAGCAGGCATACGGCCCCCCACTCGTCCCCGCAAACCAGACACCCGTGTGCCCTCACACCCAGCTGTGTGGCAGGGACAGAAAACAGCGCACCGCCCAGCATGCGGGCTCACCCGTTCGGCCCCGGGCGGGTGAGCCAGCCCTCTGGGTCTGTTCCAAGTTGGAGCCTCTCACGTGAGGCCCAATGTGTCATTTCCAAACAGAAGGAATCTAGCTCCTTCGCAGTAGGGAGGAAGAGCAGGGTGTGGGGCT
>NW_020173674.1:8749533-8766147 GCF_003031525.2 Neophocaena asiaeorientalis asiaeorientalis
GGCATGCGAATGCCGGGGTGTGTATGGTGGGGCATGGTGCACGCGGGTTGGGGTCTCTAAGGTTGGGTGGGGGAAGGAGCCCAGGAAACAGTATGCCTTTGTGAGGGTGTACGTGTGTGTGTGTGTGTCTGTGTGTGTGCCGCCGAGTCTGTGTGCATTGGGTGTGGGTGTTTGTCTCCCTGTATCTGCCTTCTCTCCCGTTCCGGACTTTTAGCCTTCCTGGGCTCATCTTCCTCATGCCCTACACCCTCCCTCTCAGGACTCGAATTTGGTGCCCTAGTGGAGAAGGGGGCCACGCTCCAGGACCCAGTCCAACCCCAGACGCTGCCTGAGGCTTCCCTCCAGCTCCCCCTCCCTTCCTTTCCTCTCTTTTCTCCCTCCCTCTCTTTCTCTTCCTCCCTGCCCCCCCCAGGCTGGCGTGCCAGGGGGTGGGACATGCCAATCACTAGCTGTGCTTCTCCGGCTGCCAGCACAGGGCACAGCTCCCCCCAGGAGCCAGGTGTTTGGGTCCCTGGAGACACCGCCGGCCCCCGGGGAGGCAGTGGAACTGAGGAACCTTCAGACCTCTCTCCAGCCCCGTGGTGAGTACATTTGGGAGGGGCTCCACCGAGGTGGGGGCAGGAGAAGCAGGGTCCTTGAGCAACGCAAGGACCAGAACCAGAAGGAAATGGGGATGGACCCCAGACAGACGAGGGGGCCAGGGAGGGCTCTAGAGGCCAAGGGGGCTCTGTAGCTTTGGACACTGGCTGCTCCAAGTACCCCATCTCCTGGCTTTGAGTGGATACACCTAATGCTTTTCTGGGATTCAGCTGGGAAAGGAGATGGAAACCCCCTTAGGAAACTGGACCTGGAGCCCAGAAGGGATTAGGTTGCCACATAGCAGGCAGAGTCCCCAAATCCCAGAGACAGAGTGGGGAGGGCAGGGGGCCAGGGGGTAGCCCTTGCCACCAGGATCCTGTGGGAAGTTGACCCCCCCAAACTGGGGTGCCAGTCCCAGAACCTCCTCCTCTCCTCCCTCAGGGAACCCTGAATCCCACCACCCCCATCCACCTTCAACCCCTCCAAGATGGACTGAACCAGGCTGCTGGCCCAATGGACAAGCAGGATACCAAGGTGGGTGCCGGGCCAGAAGCCAGCAGGAGACCATGTCAAGAGCTCCCGGGCTCTTGGGGCATATGAGCAGATGGATGGCCATGCCAGCCAGGGAACACGGTCCCGGTGTGTGCAGCCACTCAGAGGGCCCTCCCTGTGTCCATAGCACCTTGGGCTCCCGCAGGGCAGGTCTCAACCCTAAGTCCAGGTGATGCATAGTTACTAATGGGCACCCATGCCAGGTACCCATCCTAGGACCCCCAGAGCACAATGTGGGGATGGGCTGGAGGCCAGGAGCTCTGGTTCTTGCAGAGTGCCAGCTCCTGAGCTGGCAGCTGGGGACGGGTCGGGCGGCGTTCATTGGGTCACTCAGACAAATGCTGCCTGGGGGTTATCAGTGCCAGTGGACAGGGGTTCACTGCTTCCCACAAAACATACCTGCGGACTGACCCAGGGCCTCCTGCCCAACTGGCCGGAAGCAGCCGGACAGTCTCCTGCCCCTGAGAAATCAGCTGCTCACTGAGCTGTCAGGTACGAGTTAGTTCTCTGCCCCTTGACCTCAGCCACCAGGCAAGCCATGATCGCCACTGCATTCCGGAAGGCAGGGGAGGAAATGACGAAATGGGGCTGCAGAAGGTGTGACTCTTGGCTCTTCGGCTGGGGCCTGGAGGTCTGAGAACTAGATTCCCAAGTGCAAAGAGGAGTCAGAGTGTCAAGAAGGGAGTAGGTAGAGGTCACATCAGACTTAAAAGGAGCCTCCCCATTGTACAGATGGAGAGACTGAGGCTGAGGAAGGGGAAGGGATGTGCTCATGGTCACAGAAGGGATATTTAGGGGTGCAGCTGGGGCTTGGACCCCATACTTCTCACCCTCAGCACAGCGCTGAACTCCTACCTCCCTGATCAGGATGACAGGGTGGGGGAAGCAGCGAGCTCTGTGAACGGGAGCTTGGGCTTCTGGGCGGGCGGGGGAGAGGTGGGTGAATATCTCCCTAGGTTTCCGTTCTGCTGTGATGCCATGGTGAAGACAAGAAAGGAAATGGGGAGGGGAGCGGGAGGGGAGCGCAAGGAGTGAAGAGCAGGGGGCATGCGGAGCGTAGAACGAGGGGCAGGGCACTTCTGATGCCACCTGGCAGAGTGAGGTCTAGGGCCCAGCCTGCTAACTGCCGGGCTCTGACATGGTCCGGCTGAAGTTGGGCAACTGGTTAAGGTCCACCAACAGGGATAGTATGTGGCACTGATTCTAAGGCTGACGCTCCTCTTCCGGTTCAGCCGTGCGTTTATGAAAATTTAACTGATGGCTGCTGCCCTCCACAGGGCTAGTTGGCACTCCCAGTGGTGACTGTTGAGCCTGAAAAGGTGATAACTTGTATCAGTTCACCCCTTCCTTTCCAAGGCCAGACATCAGAGGTGGAAGCTTTATGTACCTTTAATGGTGCTACCTTCAGAGAAAAATTAAGCCCGGGGGAGAGAGCCACCTCTGACAGGCTGGCTTCTGGGCTAAGGCCCCAGCAGAAGGGACAGGTCAGTAGGCCTGGCCAGAGGAGCGCCCTCGATGCACTTGTGAGGTCACAGGTGCCCAGCCCCACATCCCTCACCTCGTACCTCCTTCTCCCCAACATCGTCCATTCTCTCCAGCCGGGGTTCTGCCGACTTCCACGTCCAGAATCACAAGATGGCTTCACTCCCCACTCCTGAATCTCTTCCCCAGCACCCCCTCATTCTCTGCCTCCCCTTCTGCTCTCCTTGGCCAGTGGTAAGATTCAGAAAGCCCTAGTGTTCAGGAATCCCTCTCCCCGGCAATCTCTCCCCTCCCCCTTCCTCTCACCAACCAGATGCCTGGCCCCCCGGGGATTGGTCCAGGACGCTGGCGGTCAACAGTCTGGCCTGCTCTGCTAGAGGCTCTGACCTCATCCCTTAACTCTTTGAGCCCAGGCTGAAGTTTTCCTCCCCAATGCTGACAGGCGCCATCCCATGCCCGTGCCTGTCCTGTTACCTCACTCGACTTCCCCGTAGCGGGTGAGGCAGGGTTTCCTTGGTCCATTTTACAGATAAGGATGTTCTTGGGTATTTTGCTCTCAAGCCAGGTAGGGCCTCACCGAGGGGACAGGCGCCTGGCAGGTGAAGGGATGCAGGAACTAGACAGAGCAGAGAGACCACAGTCTGCAGCCAGTTCAAACTGCCATGCCCTCACCCCCACCACCTCAGGCTCATCCAGTGCCCGAAGTCCCGAAGCCGATCAGGAGGATTCCGTGTGCACATTCATGGATTCACTCCACAGATATCTACTGAGCAACTGATGTGTGCCAAGCAAAGAGCTCCAGCTGGGACACCCCCTTCCCATAGCACTGTGATCATACATCCCTAGAGAGATGACAGACACTGTCACACACATACACACACAGAGGCCAGATTCTAAAGGAAGGACTGATTCCTCCCTATTGACTGATTCAAACTAGGGTTTGGCCAATCTAGCTAGTCAAAGTGGGCAAGGAGGCTCTGCACACCCCAATCCCCGCAGCAGTTTGGGGTAGGGGCCCAAGAGGTTAGCCCCGGAGGCAGACTACCTGGGTCCAAATCCTGGCTGCATCACTGATGAGCTGTCAGGCCCTTAAGGTCTGAAAGCCTCACTGCCCCTTTTGCAAATTGAAGATAATAGAACCTACTTCCCAAGGGTTTGTAACAGGTCAATTAAATCATGTATGTAATGCTTAGAGCCATGTCTGGTTATAGTAAGCAGTCTGTAAATATTAGTTGCTGTGATAATATTAATAATATTATTAAGAGCTCCCCACAACCTTTCATCAGGAAGCCACAGCGCTGGGCAGAAAAGCACCGCCTGCTTCCTTCCCACCTTCCTGTACCCCAGACACCCTCAGAGGATGAGTCCCAACCCATCCTCACCAAGACTCACCCTCATCATTTCTTATTCTCACTCAGCAATGCACACACCCTCACATACAAACACTCATCCTACAGGAGGGTGACCAGGTCAGGACGATCACTTAACCAAGGTCACACAGCAAGACAAGAGCAGAGATGGGGCTTGAAGCAGAGGCAGTGCAAGGACTTCCTTGAGGAGTCTCCCCCACAGGCCCTGCAATCCTCATTTACCAACTCCCCCAACCCCATGGATGTTTTCACAGAATATGCCATGCAATACAGCTTCCAGCCCCCCTTTCAACCAGACGGCTAACCCTAAGCCCCTCCTTCGTAGAAATTCTGGAGCTGCGGCTGAACCCTGGCACCCTGACTTTCAGCCCAGAGCTCGTCCCCGCAGGGGAATCAGCCACAGTCACTGGAAGCCATGTTCCTTCTCAGCCATCAACTCGCTGACCCTCCAGTAGCCTTGAAGAGGCAGAGGACTGCCCCCAATAAGGAGATAAGGAGACTCACCCAAGGTCACACAGCAAGGACCAGAGCAGGAAACTTATCTGGAGCAAATTACTGTCCAAGAGGGGTTTGGGGGAGGACTCCCACTTCTGATGGTGGAGGAAGGGCAGAGTCATTGACAGCCCTGTTCTTGGGCTGAATCTCAAGGGCTCAGAAGGTCCAGGGGGTGGCAAGAACCAGGGTCCAGTTCCCCAGAACTTCTGCCCTTGTCCTTCCCCGAGCTGTCCCCTATGGGAGCCCGTAGGTGGGGCAGAGAGGGTCCACCAAGCGGAAAGAGTGCAGGCATTGGAGCCTGCAGGTCCCGGGCTGAGAGAAGCTAAGTGAGCCTTCAGCCTCTGCAGCCTCACCTCTGGGATGTGGTCCATTTCACAGATGAGGGTATTCTTGGCTATTTTTCAAGCTATTTGGAGATCTTGACGCTCTCGAGCCATCTTGAGATCTTGGTTTCAGGAGCCTGTAAAATCTCCCCAGATGTCAGCCTGGTCCAACTCCTCCACTGTACAAATGAGCAGTCTGGGGACCAGAAAGGAGCTGTGCCTGGGGTCTGGAGGGGAAGGGGCAGGTAAGAGTTAGCTGAGCAGTGGATCGGAATGAGGAGATGGGAATAATAACAGAGGCCTTTGACTGAGTGTCATTTCAGTGCCAGGCACTTTGGATACTATTATCCCCATCAGCTCAGGGATGCAGGGCTGCAGGGAAGGAAAGGTTAAGTCGTTGCCAATGATCACACAGCTAGGAAGGGACAGCTTGGAGATTCGAACCTAGGGCTGTGGTCCGCAATGCAGGAATTAGGGTGAGGCAAGTGAGGTACTCGCCTTGGAGCAAGATTTCAAGGTGGGGGGCTCACAAAAATACCTCACTAGTCAAGATAAATAATATTGTAATGTAATATTTTTAAAAATCAAATAGCAAACTACAGCCCACAGGTGGTCTGCTTTTGCACATCAAGTTTTGTCAGAACCAGGGCCAGGATTAGTGCGAGGCATGGGTGATAGGGGTGTTTGTGCAAGTGCGGGGTTGGATCCTGTCTTGGTTTAAAATTGTGTTCGTGATGGATGTTTTGCATTGATTTCTATTCTTTAAATATTTCATTAAAATGTTATTTTCTTGATTGACTGAGTTTGGGGCATCTCCTTAAATTTTGTACCCAAGGCAAGTGCCTCACTCCCCCCGCCCTAGTCCTAGCCCTGCTGTGGCATAAGGGCCATGTACAATGGCAGAACACTTGGCCGCAACGCGCCCAGACAGACGGGAGGCCCCTACGTCTGTGGAGGGTACAGCCTCTCACGCCCTAAAGCTCCTCTTCTGACCCAGCCTTTGCACATCTTGGCCCAGGAAGCCGCTGGGGGCTACAGAGCTGCTCCAGGGCACCCAGGGGTTGGGGGGTGAGACAGCACCCAGTCTAGGAATCGGGAGACCTTGAGCTACACAATGCCGCCTTCCCTTTTTTCTCTGGGCCTCAGTTGCTCGATTTCTGCAATGGGCACAAACAGCACTGAGACCAGAAGATGAAAGGGACAAGAGCTGTTCAGAGTCACCTTGTCAAGCGTGGTTCCCACCAGCGGCCTCACGGGGAAAAGCCCCAGCACCCGCAGTCTGATCTCAGCCTCCCGCCCAGCGCCTGACTTTGGTTAAGGGAGGAGGATACAACAAAACTCAGTAAGCAAGATAAATCGTATTTTAATGTAATATTTCTTAGTTCAAATTGGCAAACTATGGCCCCCAGGCCGACCATCAGTTTTTATAAATAAAGTTTCATTGGAACACACTGCTTGGGCTCCAATCCTGGTTCCTACCTTAGCTGTGTGATCTTGTGCATATTCTCATGCTTTTCTCAGCCTCAGTTTCTTCATCTGTAAGATGGAGAGAAAAACAACCCCTAGGTCATAGGTTCCCCATTAAGGTTAAGTGAGATAGGGCACATAAGTGCTCTGAGCGGCGACTGGCCCTCAGGGACGCTAAATAATAGCAATGACCATTATTATTAGTTGCTGTTGTCCCAGTATTAGATCTCTTTTTTCTTCTGGCTGTGCCACTTGGCGTGCGGGATCTTAGTTCCCCGACCAGGGATCGAACCCATGGCCCCTGCAGTGGAAGTTCAGAGCCCTAACCGCTGGACCGCCAGGGAATTCCCCATAGTATTAGAAATTTTTAGTCAAAGAAGCAGACACTGGGCTTCCCTGGTGGCGCAGTGGTTGAGAGTCCGCCTGCCAATGCAGGGGACGCGGGTTCGTGCCCCGGCCCGGGAAGATCCCACATGCCGCGGAGCGGCTGGGCCCGTGAGCCATGGCCGCTGAGCCTGCACGTCCGGAGCCTGTGCTCCGCAACGGGAGAGGCCACAACAGTGAGAGGCCCGCGTACCGCCAAAAAAAAAAAAAAGAAGCAGACACTTCTAGGCAGGAGGGAGCCCTCGCTACTACCCGTGCTAAGAGTCAATGGGAACTTAGTGCTTACCATGGACCAGGGCTGTTCTAAGTACTTTATATCTATTGACTCTTTAAGCCTCGCAATAATTCCTCGATGTATTAGCTAGGGACTAACATTATCCCCGTTTGTCAGTTGAGGAAACTGAGGCACATAACAGTTACATCGCTAGCGGAGACCACACACCCAGTACGTGGTGTAGCCTGGATTCAGATGTGGACAGTCTGACTCCAGAGTCTGGGTCCTTCAACCGGGATGTCACCTGTGCCCCCTCACGTGCAAATTGTCCCAGACACACAAGCACTGACAGCCACAGCTTTTCTTGCTTGTTCTGTCACACTTTGAATTCATGCTGAGAGTCGCTGTCACACACACTGACAGTACACCCAAGTCACACACCGCCGAGGCATCCATCATGCAGCAACCCCCTCACAGACTCTAGTCTCTCTGTCACAGACCAGGTCCCAAGAAACATCAGGGCTTGCTGGTCCCAACGTCTCTCCCTTGGAATTTTTCCAACAATACAGCCCCTGAAGCCACAGCTGCAGGTAGGAGGAGACCCCAATCTCTTCAACAAACGGAAGGATGCCGGAAGCCCAGAACAGGAAGGAAGCAGTCAAAACATACAGCAGCGAGGCCGTGGCTGAGCGGTGGAGGCCTCTGCCCGGCCAGTAGTCACTAAGAGCTGTGGCTTTTCTCTCTTCCCACCCTGAGTGCCTGAGCTGCACTCCAGCTTCAGGAAAAGTCTGGGGCATCTTCTGGTTCCCCTTGCTGCCCTCCACTCCGCTGGGGCCCAGGAACCGAGTGGGGAGGTAGAGGAGCCCTCCCACACCTCATCTGGGGCCAGACCGCCGCTTATCTGGGAGCTGAGGCCCTCGCGCCTGCTGCCTGCTTTTACTCCGGATTGTCAACCACCGGCAGGTGTCCAGGCCCAGCACAACGTCCCCCGCTGCCCCCACTGAGGGTCCGATCCAGCCCCAAACTGCTCACAAGCACACACTCTCAGGCGTACACACGCAGCACCCCTCTGCTCCCGTTTCTTTCCCCTGTCTTCTCTGGAGCCCTCCCCTGCCTTCCCATCTCTCCTTATTTGATGGAAGAATCCCACCGGGTCTTCACGTGCTCCGAGAGTGAGCAAGGGAAGTGGGTTCTGATCACATTCACCACCTGTGTCGCCACGGCCAGGTCTTGGAGCTGCTCGGAGCCATGGTTGCCTCAGTGAAATGGGGACCATAAGAGACCTTCCTCCTACAAATGTTCAACAATTAAATTAGGTAATTCAGTTAAGTGCTTAGCACTGTTTCTGGCATGTAGTAACTACTCAGTAAATGAGAGCTTTAATAAAATTGAGTGAAATGCTTTGAAAATTTGGCAGTCCCGTATACAAAGCAAGTCTCCCCACTCCTGCCGCGTGATCAAGACAAGCGTTAGTAGCGATTTCCCGATGAGAAAATTGAGGCTCGGAGTCTGAATGGTGGAGTAGGAATGAGGACTCAGATCTCTGGATTCCAAAGCCATCCCCCTCCCCCTGTGCTGCTGGTAAATCCATTCAAGGCTGGGAAAGTGCATTAAAAGTGACCCGGTGCGGGCACCAGTAAGGGGGGTGTGACACTGTCTGGCCTGCAGCTCTGAGAAGGCAGAGGCTTTGCTCCCGGCACCTTCCACTCTGGACTCTGGGAGACGTCCAGCAGCCCAACCCAAGCCCGTGTCCTCTCTTTTCAGGTGATGACCGCCCCCAAGGAAGGCCTGTACTGTGACTAGAGGAAGGGGCTGCCCCCCATCGACCCCGCCCAGCCACCATGAATACCTCAGCCCCACCCGCCGTCAGCCCCAACATCACCGTCCTGGCACCGGGAAAGGGTCCCTGGCAAGTGGCCTTCATTGGGATCACCACGGGCCTCCTGTCACTGGCCACGGTGACCGGCAACCTGCTGGTACTCATCTCCTTCAAGGTCAACACGGAGCTCAAGACGGTCAACAACTACTTCCTGCTGAGCCTGGCCTGTGCCGACCTCATCATCGGCACCTTCTCCATGAACCTCTACACCACGTATCTGCTCATGGGCCACTGGGCTCTGGGCACGCTGGCCTGCGACCTCTGGCTGGCCCTGGACTACGTGGCCAGCAACGCCTCGGTCATGAATCTGCTGCTCATCAGCTTTGACCGCTACTTCTCCGTGACCCGGCCCCTGAGTTACCGCGCCAAGCGCACACCCCGCCGGGCAGCCCTGATGATCGGCCTGGCCTGGCTGGTTTCTTTCGTCCTCTGGGCCCCAGCCATCCTCTTCTGGCAGTACCTGGTAGGGGAGCGGACGGTGCTGGCCGGGCAGTGCTATATCCAGTTCCTCTCGCAGCCCATCATCACCTTTGGCACAGCCATGGCTGCCTTCTACCTCCCCGTCACGGTCATGTGCACGCTCTACTGGCGCATCTACCGGGAGACAGAGAACCGGGCCCGGGAGCTGGCGGCCCTGCAGGGCTCCGAGACGCCGGGGAAGGGGGGCGGCAGCAGCAGCAGCTCAGAGAGGTCCCAGCCAGGGGCTGACGGCTCCCCGGAGACCCCTCCAGGGCGCTGCTGCCGCTGCTGCCGGGCTCCCCGGCTGCTCCAGGCCTACAGCTGGAAAGAGGAGGAGGAGGATGAAGGCTCCATGGAGTCCCTCACGTCCTCAGAGGGTGAGGAGCCCGGCTCTGAGGTGGTGATCAAGATGCCCATGGTGGACCCCGGGGCGCAGGCCCCCCCCAAGCAGCCACCCCGGAGCTCCCCGAATACGGTCAAGAGGCCGACCCGGAAGGGGCGTGAGCGAGCGGGCAAGGGCCAGAAGCCCCGTGGGAAGGGGCAGCTGGCCAAGCGGAAGACCTTCTCGCTGGTCAAGGAGAAGAAGGCGGCTCGGACCCTGAGTGCCATCCTGCTGGCCTTCATCCTCACCTGGACGCCGTACAACATCATGGTGCTGGTGTCCACTTTCTGCAAGGACTGTGTCCCCGAGACCCTGTGGGAGCTGGGCTACTGGCTGTGCTACGTCAACAGCACCATTAACCCCATGTGCTATGCGCTCTGCAACAAGGCCTTCCGGGACACCTTCCGCCTACTGCTCCTCTGCCGCTGGGACAAGCGTCGCTGGCGCAAGATCCCCAAGCGCCCCGGCTCTGTGCACCGCACCCCCTCCCGCCAGTGCTGAGGGCCCTCGCCTGCGTCCCTCCACCCCAGGCCCCGGTGGAAAGCGGGCAGGCGCTGTGACCTCAGACCCAGGGCCCTGCTCGGGCCCCACCAGCCTTCCCGGGCCCCTAGGTCACCTTCCTGCACAGCCCAGGGAGACCCTGCCAACTTTCCAAATTTTGCTGTTCCCAGGCAGGGAGGGGCACCCGGGGAACTGGTTTTTCTGTTCCCTGCTGGGTGGGAATGGGCCCTTCACCAGGAAGAAGGCCCAGGAGGAGGGTCCGGGCTTTGGCTTCCTTGTTTGTGTTTAGACAGGAAGTCCATCCAGAGCCAGCAGTGCGGGCCAGGAGAAAGGAGATTTAACTGTGCAGTCATCCTTGGCCCAGGGGCTGGCCTGGATTGAGCGGGAGACGGCACCCCCTGCCAGCAGGGAACTGACACCAACCACTGAGACAGAAGCTTGGCTCAAAGGGAGCCTCCCCCGCCCTCCCCGGGGACAGCCCACTCTGCCGGGCCCTAGGCACACTCTCCGGGATTATCCAGCCTCCCTACACATGTCCCCAGAGCGTCCCTAGGTGGGTCACCCCCAAGGCAAATGTCCAAGCATCAGCAGGACAATGACACCAGAGGGGACCAGCACGGTTAGTCACCCCGTCCAAGTCCCGAGGCAGCATCAGGACCAGGCGCCAGGTGTCCCAGCTGTCCCACTATGTCATTTCCCTGGGAGTGAGGGGCAGGGGTGCCTGCTGTCCAGCCCCACACCTATACCCCCTGCCCCAGAGAAACCCTCAGCCCCACCCTCCCTGGCTCACAGCCGCCACCTGGATAGATCTGTTGCATCAGATCTAGCCAGGCCTCCCGCATGCTGCCTGCCTCCGGCCCCACCCCACACCGGCCTGGCCCAGCCAACAGGCTCTCTGCTGTGAGCTCCCCAATCCGACCCATGCATGGCCTCCCAGCCACCCTTATCTCCAGGCCCACGTCCCAAATGTTCTTTCCTCCTGACCTCAGCAAGTGCTGAGTCTGTGAATAAAGCCACATAACCAGCGGGCGCTAAGGGGCCTTCTTCCCTGTGTTGGCTCTTTTTTTTTTTTTTTTTTTAATTTGGCCGCACCTCGAAGCTTGCGGGATGTTAGTTCCCCACAGGGATGGAACTCATGCCCCCTGCAGTGGAAGCGAGGAGTCCTAACCACTGGACCACCAGGGAATTCCCTCGAGGACCTGGTCTGAAGCCAGGGCAGGATGGGGCAGGGAGGGTCCAAGCACCATAAGAAATGGGTCACTGCCCTGAGAGTGGCCTCAGGAGGGGCAGTACAGAGTGGCTGGATCTACTGAAACTTGTGGGCCCAGCACCTAGGGTCCCCGGCTCAGGTGAGTAGGGCTGTAGTGGGCAGAGCTATCTCCCGGAAGCAAAGTTGCTGAGTGATTATATTTTACTACAGCGAAAGATGCAAATTAGAGTCAGCAAAGGATGAAGGGGCACAGGCAGAGTCCAGGAGAGACCAGCTGCAAGCTTCTCCTGTCCTCTCCCAGTGGAGTTATGGGGACAGCACTTAATTCTCCCAGCAACAATGAGTCACCAACCAGGAAACACAGTTTCCAGCTGCATGAAGTATCGCCAGCCAGCAAAGCCGAGCCCAGTCTTGGTGTACAGTGTTTAACGGAGGCTCCCGACCACCCACATAGCTGACCTTACTTAGTCTCCAGCCCCTCCAGAGGCTAAACTGATATCAAGAGGCCCATGGCCCCCAGATAAGCAAAGACACTCTTACCAGGCGAGATATTCCAAGGGTTTAGGGGCCGTCTCCCAGGAGCCAGGCAAGGGCCAAACCTTTCTTTGGAATGTGTGGCGTTTGGACAACCGGACCCGCTGAGTTAATCCTTCAGTGCACAGTGCTCCTGTCCAGTAGCATCAGTATCACCTGGGAGCTTCTTAGATGGATAAGTTCTCAGGGTCAGCCCAGATTTACTGAATCAGAAACTCTAGGGGTGGATGGAGCCACCTGTTTCAGCAAGCCGTCCAGGTGACCGTGATGCAGCCTCAAGTTTGAGAAATTGCTGGCCTAGAGGAATGAGGTCCCAGGTGGGGCTAAACCCTTACAGAGAAAGAGAGTGAAGATTCACCCCACACACAGCTGTCAGGACTCCCAGAACCCTTTGAAAAGGAAGCTTCCGACGCTACGGGCAGGGGCAATGCACTCAACCCAGCCCAGGGCTGCCAGGTACACTGCACTGTGGAGAATGGCTGTAGGACACAAAGCCCATCCCCCTCTCCCACAGCACAGCTTCCTGGGTTGTCAGATCAAGACCTTGAGAGGGTCCCTCCCTGGCCACCGCTTAGCCCTGAGCCCCCTTTCGTGTTAAATGCCCTGCCCTGTGTTGAAGGCATTGGTCCTGGGACGCGGATGAGTGGTTGCAGGGGAGACTGAGGAAGCCAAGCAGAATCGGGAGAGCGGGGGTGTTGGAATCAGACTGGCTTGACCTCTACTGGAGGCCAGGACTTGGGGGGGGGGCGGTCAAAGCTGGTATTCGGGTGAGGAATGGGGCTAGCAGGTCACGTGTCCCTTGTCCCAGGCACAGGCCCGTGCCCCCCTCCCCTCAGGCATGTCTCTTACTTTCAGGGTCCTCAGCTCTGAAAGGGCAAGGAGCCCTCCAGGAGCCTTAAGAGGATGAGACAGACTGTAGGAAAAGCACCTGAGTGACTTTTACCATAGGACCAGGCTGCTCGCAGGTGAAGGCCAGACACCAAGTCCATTTCAGGCCCACACCTTTCCCTTCTCCTCCAGCCTGGGCTTCTAAAAGAGTCCAGAGTCCCATCACCCCAGCCCAGGGAGAAGAAACAGGGCTTGGAGAAAGGAATAGGGGTGGGGGAGAGTGTGCAATCCAAGAAGGCTTCCCAGAGATGACGTCTGTGCCCTGAAAGCCACTGAAGCAAGATTCCTGCAGAGCCAGCTGCCAGAAGTTGGAGGAGGTGGCTGGAGCCCGACAGGAGAGGATGGCTGGACATGGCATCGTCCACCCCAGACACTGCACCCCCTCCCGCCTTGAGGGAATACTTCTCTGCCCCAGAAACAAGGGCGTTTTGTGCCAGAGCAGGAATTAGGGAAAGAATGGGGTGGTTTTGTGAATGCCACCTCCTCCGGCTAGGAGCAGACCTAGAGAAGCGGGCGACTTATGAGTGTTTCTCCTCCCGCCGGCCCCCACCGGCTCCCGCCGGCCCCCACCCCTCCATTCCCATCGTGTCGCTTTAGCGCCATCTGCAGGCAGTCAAGGGAATAGCCCTGTCAAGAAAGGAGGCCCTTAGAACCGGCCTGGACTGCTTCCCAGAGAATAGGAAGGAAAACAGGACGAATGATAGAGTAGATCGTCTTGGCCACCTCAGCTCCTACCTCCACACTTCAGCAGGAACCCTAGGTCCCCGAAAGATCAGCTCACTTGGCTGATACCACGCTGAGGCAGGCCCTGCCTCTGTCCAGTATGCCAACCTCACCAGACAACTAGAAGATGGATGAGGGGAGACTGGCATCTACGGACAACGCCATATTCTCCTGGGCCTCTCCCAGAACTGGTGCTGACCAAACTGTAAATTCTCCCAGGTAGCTGCTCACCTATTGTGGAGAGCGGGGGCTACTCTTTGTTGCGGTGCACAGGCTTCTCGTTGCGGTGGCTTCTCTTGTTGTGGAGCATGGGCTCTAGGCACGTGGACTTCAGTAGTTGTGGCGTGCGGGCTCAGTAGTTGTGGCTCTCGGGCTCTAGAGCACAGGCTCAGTAGTTGTGGCGCACGGACATAGTTGCTCCGTGGCATGTGGGATCTTCCCGGACCAGGGCTCGAATCCGTGTCCCCTGCATTGGTAGGCGGATTCCCAACCACTGCGCCACCAGGGAAGTCCCCTGCTCACCTTTATAGCACAAAAGCCTTTTGAATGCCAGGTGCCCCACACCAGCCTCCAGCCTCCAGCCTCTAAAGAGTTTGAGGTGATGCCTTTGTTCTTAGCATCTTTGGTGACACACACAAACTGTGTAACTCCAGGAATCAGACTGTCACACAAAGTAGGCCTAAAAACTGTGCTCACTCTTCCCTCCTGGCCCCTGTACTTCTCCTCATCTTGGTATTTCTGGCCTGACTAGCACCACCATTCATGCAGGGCTCAACCCAGAAATCTGAATATTTCCCAAATTCATTCAGTTTTCTCCACCCTCCCACTCCCCTCTGTCACTGTCCTAATGCAGGCCTCTTGCTAATAATCTCTTAATTCAGGGGTGAGCAAATTTTTTCCATAAAAGGCTAGATAGTAAGTATTTGAGGCTCTGTGAGCAAAGAGGCAAAATGAAGGATATATTTTTAGGTACTTGTATATTATACAGTCTCTGTCACAACTCTGCCATTAGGGTCAAAAAGCAGCCATGAACAACACATAAGTAAATGAACATGGCTGTGTTCCAGTAAAACTTGATTTGAATTTCACTGAGATTTGAATTTCATATAGTTTTCCTATGACACAAAATATTACTCTTCTTTTGATTTGCTTTTCAATTATTTAAAAATGCAAAATCCATTCTTAGCTCACAGGGGATACAGACCCACAGGCCATAGTTTGCCCACCCCTGCCTAAATCGGTCCCACCCCCATCCATTCGCCATGCTTCAGCCAAAGGGCTTTTGCCAACACACAGATCTGATGCTGTCAATTACTTGCTAACAGCTAGCCAAAAACAGCTTGAGATTTTTTTGGGTTTTTTTTGGTTTTTTTTTTTTTGGCTTCGTTGGGTCTTCGTTGCTGCACATGGGCTTTCTCTAGTTGCGGCGAGCGGGGGCTACTCTTTGTTGCATTGTGCGTGCTTCTCGTTGTGGTGGCTTCTCTTATTGCAGAGCATGGGCTCTAGGCATGTGGGCTTCAGTAGTTGTGGCACATGAGCTTAGTAGTTGTGGCTCACAGGCTCTAGAGTGCAGGCTCAGTAGTTGTGGGGCACAAGCTTAGTTGCTCCGTGGCATGTGGGATCTTCCCGGACCAGAGCTCAAACCCATGTCCCCTCCATTAGCAGGCGGATTCTTAACCACTGCACCACGAGGGAAGTCCCAACAGCTTGAGATTAAAAAGCAAGCTCCTTAACCTCCAACAACCTTCACATTAAGACCTGCTTCCTTCTTCAGCCTCTTCTGTCTGTGACACCTCACCACACAGACCCTACTCCCAGCCTCTGAAATTCTCCTGGTACTCACACAGGCCTCAAGCTCATTCCATGTGTTTACTCCTCTGCTTGGAGTATTCTCACCCTAAAAAGGAAAAAGTTCTGTTTCCTTTACACTCTATTCACAAACCTTCTGACACTAAATATGTGGGGTTTTTTTTCCCACACCAACCAATTCTCCAACATGAGCCGGGGGTGTCCTACAATTCAATTCTGAAAATATCTACCTGAAATTTACATCAGATCCTACAAGTTAAGGACTCAGTCCCACAAGACAGCCCACACTTCAGATGCCAGTCCCAAGTAGTGAGTCCCAAGGTTACCCACACTTCTCTCTGCTTTGGCTATAAATCGGAGGTTCCATGACCCCACTTCAGGTTTAATAATTTGCTGTGCTGTTCACAGAACTCAGGGAAACACTTACATTTACCAGTTATATAATAAAGGATATGATAAAGGATACAGATGAAGAGCCAGGTGAAGAGTTAGAAAGGGCGAGGTCCAAAGGGTCCCAAGTGTGGGAGCATCTGTATCTGTGGGGTTGGGATACACCACCCTCCCAGCACATGGATGTGTTCACCAACCCAGAAGCTCTCTGAACCCCAAATTTTAGGGATTTTTATGGAGGCTTCACCATGTAGGTGTGATCGATTGTTAATTAACTCAATCTCTAGCCCCTCTCCCCTCCCTGGAGGATGAGGCGTGGGACTGAAAGTTCCAAGCATCTAATCACGGCTTGGTCTTTCTGATCAGCAGGCCCCTTCCTAGAGCCATCCAGGACTTGTCTAGAGTCACCTCAGTAGAACAAAAGACATTCCTCTTTATCACCCAGGAAGCTCTAAGGGATTTAGGAGTTCTGTGTCAGGAACCAGGATGGAAAACCAAATACTAGAACAAAAGATGCTCCTAGGGCTTCCCTGGCGGCACAGTGGTTGAGAGTCCGCCTGCCGATGCAGGGGACACGGGTTCGTGCCCCGGTCCGGGAAGATCCCACGTGCCGCGGAGCGGCTGGGCCCGTGAGCCATGGCCGCTGAGCCTGCGCGTCCGGAGCCTGTGCTCCGCAACGGGAGAGGCCACACAGTGAGAGGCCCGCGTACCGCAAAAAAGAAAACAAAAAAGATGCTCCTAGCACCCCCATCACTCAGGAAATTACAAGGCAAGAGTTTGGGAGCCAGAGTTTGTGAACTTGGACGAATCGCTTTATTAATCCAATCCCCTCCTCATCTGTAAAAGACGTATAGTCATGCTGGGCCTGTCGCATATGAAACACTCAGGAAGCGTTGGCTTTCTCCCCATGCCTGCAGTGGGTGAAAGCATTTCACTTTCCCTTTCTCACGGTCCTCTGCCTCCGCCCAGCCCA
>NW_020173674.1:8766173-8782660 GCF_003031525.2 Neophocaena asiaeorientalis asiaeorientalis
CAGTAAAGTACTGGACACATTGTCCATGACGCAGTAGACAATAAATGATCATTAGTATATTATATTTTTCCTTATTATTATATTTTGCCTTAGACCACTGGGAACCAGACAGGAAGCCCAAAGGTTTCTCTGACTCCTATTAGCATTCTTCCCCTCTGACATGTGAACAAACTCTCTTTTTGAATCTTTTTATTTTTATTTTTGGCTGCTCTGGGTCTTTGTTGCGGCACGCGGGCTTCTCTAGTTGTGGCGCGCAGGCTTAGTTGCTCCACGACATGTGGGATCTTAGTTCCCCAACCGGGGATTGAACCCGCATCCCCTGCACTGGAAGGCAGATTGTTAACCACTGGACCATCAGGGAAGGAATATGTATTAGGTCTTTGTCCCCAGTTCCTGACACAGAGCTTCTTAAAACGCTTGGAATTTCCTGAGCGACAGAGGTGAGAGGAGTGTCTTTGGTTATTCACAATGAGCCCATTTCAACCTTACCTGAGTTTGTGCTAATGAGGGCATTCCGGGGCGGGGAGCTAGATAGTTTCAGGATGGGGGCTGGTTACCAGAGGAATCCACTATGTGAATAGAGGGTTGGAATTTTCAGCCCCATCACTGACCTCCACGGAGACTGAGTTGATCACTAATGGGCAATGATGTCTTCAATCACGCAATCATGCAATGGAACCTCTGTAAAAGCCGCCGAACAGCAGAGTTCAGAGAGCTTCCAGGTCGGTGTACACAGCAAGGTGCTGGGAGGGTGACTCGCACAGGGAGGGCATAGAAGCTCCCCACACCTTCCCTCCCCCATACCTTGCCCCGTGCATCTCTTCTGTTTGGCTGTTCCTGAGTTGTATCCTTTCTCATAAACTGGTAGCACTAAGTAAAGCACTTTCCTGAGTTGAGTTGTCCTGGTTGTCTCTAGTTGTCCTAAAGAATAACTGGACCTGGGCTTCCCTGGTGGCGCAGTGGTTGAGAGTCCGCCTGCCGATGCAGGGGACACGGGTTCATGCCCCGGTCTGGGAAGATCCCACATGCCGCGGAGCGGCTGGGCCCGTGAGCCATGGCCGCTGAGCCTGCGCATCCAGAGCCTGTGCTCTGCAACGGGAGAGGCCGTGACAGTGAGAGGCCCGCGTACCACAAAAAAAAAAAAAAAAAAAAAAAAAAAACCTGGCCCAGAGGAGGGAGTTGTGGGAACACTCTGAATTTACATTAGCTGTGACAACCTGGGACCTGCAACTGGCACCTCAAATGGGGACAAGTCTTGGGGGAACAAGCCCTTAACTCGTAGTATCTGTGCTAACTCCTGGTAGCTAGTGTCAGAGTTGAATTGAATTGTAGGACCCCCAGTTAGTGTCCAGAGAATTGGTTGGAGTGAGGGGGAAAAAACAACACATAAACACACACAAACACACGCGCGTGGTGTCAGAAGTGTTGTGTAAAAACAGTTCAGACTACATTACAAATGAGGAAACTGAGGTTAAGATGTTTCATCTGGATAGAGCGAGGAGTCCATCCCCCAGATGACCTTCAAAGCTATGTTCTCCTCCTCTTAACCCTGACTGCCACCCCACCTGGGTAACTCGCTCATCTTATCAGCGCCGTTGGCATGATCTCTTCAGCCCCAGGGACCTCACTCTCCACTTCATGTCAGCCACACCCAGTCCTCAGCTGCCCCCTCTTCCAGAGCTTAACCTCCAGCATCCTCACTCCTGCTCCCTGCTCCCGCCGGGTCCTGTCCTTTTTCTCCCAGTCCTTCAACCCTCTCCCCTGCCATGGCTTTTCCTTGAACCGTGCCCTCTTCCATCCACACCACAAATATCCACGATCCCCCAGCCCCTGGCTTCCACTGCACACTCACCACCCTGGACCAACGCCACCAGCCATCCATCTTCCCGGGTCCTACCCAGGGGCAGTCAAGCACTGCTGGGGAAAAAGTCCTGCCACCTTGCAGATTGGCACCAGAATCAGTGCAGAGTTCCTGACCTCAGCCAATGGGCCTCACGGTGCCATCTAACCACCCTGGTACTTGTCCTCAGTCAGCTCCCTTGCCTTATTCCCAAAAGTGCTCTCAGCTTTCCCCTTCTCTCCTCATTCTCCTCTCCTCTTTCCCTACCCTCTGTGCTCACAAGTGACCTTGCCTCCTTTGTGTTCATTTAAATGAGCTAACGCTCAAACTCTGTTTAAGAAATCTTGCAGTCACTGCAGCAATTGTTTTACCTCCCACACGTGGGAGGATGGTATGTGCCAGTGCCCCCCCTTCTGGCTTCACAAAAAACTCCCAGGTATTTATACCTTTTACAAAACAGAGATGTGAATTTAAATATTATTGCCAGGGCAACACATTATTAAGGAAGACAAGCAATCAGAATTACAAGCTTTTTAAAAGTTAAAGGTTACTTTCACAGGACAAAGCAACAGCCTCTTAAATTCATTGTTTGACAAGACTCCCTTGTTAGAAATAACATTTGCAAGGCTGGTCTTATGATTCAGAAAAGAATCTACTTTTATTTCTGCTGCTTCAGAAGAAGACGGAGGAACATCTTCTCCTTATCATACTGAGATTTTTTTCTTTTCTTTTCTTTTCTTTTCCTTTTTTTTTTTTTTTTTTTTTCCTTTTTTTTTTTTTTTTTTTGCCACCCTGTTAAGGGGCCTGGAGTTTTCAAGGCCAAGTCCTGAAATTCCATTAGTTAGCACCAAGAGAAACAAAGGTCTGAAGCAGACTGTTCACACTGCCTGGCAATCCATCTACATTTCCCTCAGATGGTGGCCCTACCATTCCACTCCATCAGGGCCAGTCCAACTCCAGTGTGCATGAGTCATCTGGCACTAAAATGCCGATTCAGATTTAGATTCAAGGAGTCTGGAGTAGCGGAGTTGTCTGATGGTGTAGTGGTTAGGATCCCAGGCTTTCACCGCCATGGCCTGGGTTCAGTCCCTGGCCAGGGAGCTGAGATCCCACAAGCTGAATGGTGTGGAAAAAAAAAAAAACAAACAGGTCGGGGTGGACCTGCGATTCTGCATTTCCAACAAGTAGATGATGTACTTAGTCCCAAACAGACACTGTGAATAGTGTCCTGGATATTTATTCATACTTCCTCCCCCTCCTCAAACCTCCAACACTTAGGAGGCCCCAGTCTGAACTCTCAGCTATTGACTGTGTTTCCTGTTTGGCTGAGAAAATCAAAGCAATGTGCGGTGGAATTCCACAAACTCCACCCCCCACCCCACCCCTGCCCCATCTACCCACCAATTCTAAACTTGCTACTCCACCTTCTCTGTGACCAGCTCCCAGTAAAGGCCAGCCCCACCCCATCCCCACACTAGATCCCACCCGCTCTCCGGACCTCGAAGACATCCATCCAGCAAGGCTCCTCTCTCCAGCATTTTCCCCTCTCCACTGAAGCACAAATGCTGTGATTGCACCCATCTTAAATAAATAAATAAAAAGCCTTGTGTTGCATATTTGAAAGTTGCTAAGAAAGTACATCTTAAAAGTTCTCATCACAAGGAAAAAAAAAACGCTTAACTATGTATGATGAGAGATGTTAACTAGAGATGAGAGATGATCACTGCCCAATATATACAAAAAATATCAAATTGGTATGTTTTATGTCAATTATATCGCAATTAAAAGATAAAGTAAAAATTAAGCACATATGGTCACCTTATCTTTGATAAAGGAGGCAAGAGTATACAATGAGAGTCATGGGGAGCAGTTCCCCTGCGGTCCCTTACCCTGCTGAGCTCCGCCCCGGCGCCGCTTCCCAGTAAATTCTTTTGCTTTGTCAGCCATGTGTCTCCTCGGACAATTCATTTCTGAGTGTTACACAAGAGCCCACTCTCGGGCCCTGGAAGAGGTCTTCCTTCCTGCAACAAAATCATTGGATATGAATATTCACCAAACTACCTTTAAATAAAATTTAATATATTAAAAAAAAAAAAAGCGTCATGTACCACAATGTTCATTGCAGCTCTATTTACAATAGCCAGGACATGGAAGCAACCTAAGTGTCCATCAACAGATGAATGGATAAAGAAGATGTGGCACATATATACAATGGAATATTACTCAGCCATAAAAAGAAACGAAATTGAGTTATTTGTAGTGAGGGGGATGGACCTAGAGTCTGTCATACAGAGTGAATTAAGTCAGAAAGAGAAAAACAAATACCGTGTGCTAACACATATATGGGGAATCTAAGAAACAAACAAACAAAAATGGTCATGAAGAACCTAGGGGCAAGACAGGAATAAAGACACAGACCTACTAGAGAATGGACTTGAGGATATGGGGAGGGGGAAGGGTAAGATGGGGCAAAGCGAGAGAGTGGCATGGACATACATACATTACCAAATGTAAAATCGATAGCTAGCGGGAAGTAACCGCATAACACAGGGAGATCAGCTCGGTGCTCTGTGACCACCTAGAGGGCTGGGATAGGGAGGGTGGGAGGAAGGGAGACGTAAGAGGGAGGAAATATGGGGATATATGTATATGTATAACTGATTCTCTTTGTTATAAAGCAGAAACTAACACACCATTGTAAAGCAGTTATACTCCAATAAAGATGTTTTAAAAAATTAAATAGTGAAATGAATATAATAATAATTTTTAAAAGCCTTTGGCCCTCGGGCTTCCCTGGTGGCGCAGTGGTTGAGAGTCCGCCTGCCGATGCAGGGGACACGGGTTTGTGCCCCGGTCCAGGAAGATCCCACATGCCGCGGAGTGGCTGGGCCCGATTCCTCCAGCTAGTGCCTCATCTCTCTGTCTTCCTTAACAGCTACACTGTCTAGTCACTGACTCCAAATTCCCTCCTCTGATCCTCCTAAACCCCTTCCAGTTGGCTTTTGCCCTAACCTCAACCCAAACTGCTCTTGTCAATGTCACCAAAGACCTCACACTGATCAACACCGTGGCCAAGGCTCTGTCCTCTTACTTGGTCCCCGGAAGCATTTGACGTTTCCTCCTGGCTTTGTCCTGAGGCCACACTCTCCTTCCTACCTCACTGGCCCTCTTTCTCAGCCTGTGTTGCTGGCTCCCCCTCCTCTCTCCCCTCTGAAGGGCTTGGCCCTCAGTCCTTGGTCCTCTTCTCTTCCCTTCCTACACTCACTCCCCTGGTCATCTCCTGTCATCTCGTGGCTTTTAATGCCAGCCGTGCGCATGACTGCCAAATCCCCATCTCCAGCCCAGAACGCCGTGAACACCAGAGCAGCAGGTCCAACTAACATCTTGACACTTCCATTTAGATGTCTGCTAGATCTCAAAACCATCAGGCCCAAACTGAGCTGCCAGTTCCCTTTTAAATCCCATTTCTCCGGCCATCTTCCCCACCTCAGTAAGTGGTAAATCCAATCTTCTAGCTCCTCAGGCTGAAAACCTTAAAAGCATCCTTGACTCTTCTATAGCTAGCCCCGCCCCCCACCCCAGGCTCACCAGCACCCTTATGTGAACTAGAAGAGGGCGGCCCTTCAGTGCAGACACAGTACCACGTGGGTGACTTGTCAACCAGACGGATCCCTTTGTGAGAAGGAGAAGGTGATCCCCCTGCATCCCGGACTCAGGACCACTGCAGGTGGAGCACGTTCTGCCCTTCAGCAGTGCCCGCGTCCAGACTCTATGCCCAACCGCACACGCATTGGCAGTGTGTCCCCAGTGGCAGCCTCCCAGGCAGTTCCAGTTAGAAGACAATTGTACTTCCTGCTCCTTGGCGCCCGCTTCCTGCCCATTTTCCAAATCTGGTCCTGCCTCCTCCTGGCAGGTCCGGACAGCCTTTCAATGGGTTCTTTTGCTGCTTAAGAAAACCAGGAACTGTGACAGATACTATCTCGAAACTTTTACCAATACCTCCCACCCTTAACATTAGAAAAATCCGTTTCTCCACCCTCCCCTGGAAGGGCTCTGGAGAAGCCCACCAATGATCTCCTTGTCACCAAACTGCAGGACACCAGGGACAGCTCTGCTCTGACCCTGACCTGGCCTCTTTCTCCGGCCTTCCCATCCCCCCACCCCAGGGCTCTGTTCTCTTCTCCTCCTCCTCCTCCGCGGGTCCCTCTTCCACCGTCCTGTGAATGTTGCCAGTCCTCAGGGCTCCAGCCTCCCCTTTCTGCCCTTCTCACCCCGTACACTCACCACCACATCATTCACACCCACCGTAGGTACCCCCACCTCTACCACTCTGCTGAGCTGCAGACCCTCCTCCACTGGAAACCTCCACCTGCAAGTCCAAGGGCACCTAAACCCGGCACATGTACATGGAGTTGATCACCTTCCCACCTACAGCTGCTTCTCTTCCTGACTCCCCCGCTTAGCTCCAGGGCCCCAGCCTGCTCCTCCAGTCTCCTAAGCTAGAAACTCAGGAGTCACCACACAGCAACCTTCTCCCCTCACATCAAGTCTGTCCCTCCTAGGCCATCATGAAATCCTGGAGCTTCTTCTCTCGAAACATCTGTCCAAGCCATCCCCTCCTCTGCAACCCCACAGCCTCTGCCTCTCTCTTCCAAAGCTTCCACCAGCCTCCTAAACGGCACCCTGTCCTGACCGCCCTCAGCTTCTTCCAGCAGCCGAGCCAGAGTGAGCTTCCCAGAATTCAGTCCTGACCGTGTCACTCCCTACCAAGCACATCTCAGGGGTTTCCTTTCTCATTCTTATCTGAGCTTCTTATAGACTCTCGTGTTTTATCCCAGACCTTCTGAAACAGAATATTCAGGAGAAAAACCAGGACTTTTCTTTCTAATCATCACCCTTGGGTATAACTAAGCAAGGCAAACGTTGCACTAGTGATTCCCAAACTGCTGTGGGAATCACTTCAGAAAGTTAATTTAAAATAGACTCCCAGGGCTTCCCTGGTGGCACAGTGGTTGAGAGTCCGCCTGCCGATGCAGGGAACACGGGTTCGTGCCCCGGTCCAGGAAGATCCCACACGCCGTGGAGCGTCTGGGCTCGTGAGCCATGGCCGCTGAGCCAGGGTGTCCGGAGCCTGTGCTCTGCAACGAGAGAGGCCGCAACAGTGAGAGGCCCGCGTACCGCAAAAAAAAAAAAAAAAAAAAAAGACTCCCAGGCTCACTCCCTTGGAGATTCCAACTCAGTGAATGTTGAATGGGAGAGAGTTTTCCAGAGGATTCTGCATAACCAGGGTGGGAACCACTAATCTACAAACAGGCCAAGTATAGCTAATTTGAGCATGGCTTTTAAAGCCCTTGGTGCTTCAGCCTCCGGTTGGCTGTCACCACTCTCCCAAGCTAGTGTGGTCCAAAACCACACTCCCCATGGCGTCTCAACTGAGTGGCTATTCGTAATGTCCCCTCTAGCCGGGTGGCCCTGTCCTCTACGGGCATCACATGAATGCCTGCTTGTGCCTCAGTCTCAACTCAAACGAAGGCTCCGAGAGGCTTTCCCTGATCTCTCCTTGGTTAGACACTTTGTCTATACTCCACGGGGCCCAGTTTACAGCTGCCCCACAGCCTTTACCTCAGAACTGTGATTATTTGCACATGTGTTTCCACTCCAATCAGTGAAGCCCAGATCAGTGGCAGTCTTTTAGTCCCCTTTATGTCCCAACCCATAGCACATTGATTGGTACTAAGACCAATGGAAAATGTCAGTCCCCTCCCCGACCCGCAGGTAACTGGCTAGAGGCCCTGGGGAAAGACCGAGTCTGGTGGCACAGGGGCTTGACTATGGGGTTAAGGCCTGGGTCTACATGGCAGCTCCACTGCTGTGTCCAAGAGCAGAGGTCCCTTACCCTATAAACAAGGTCCCCACAATCCTCATAGAAGTATCACAATGACCCAGAAAGGAAAAACAAAAGTGAAATCTTATTTAACCGGTTATCTCATTTAAACACAAGTGTGCTTAACCCTTAAGAGGTGGCTCCAGTGCTTAGGAGGCCAAGCATGTGGTCCTCTGGAGACTGGAAACCGTATTCAGGCAGGGTCTTGTTCACCCTGAATTTGGAAATGAGGATGGTACCAGGAACAGAGCAGTAACTCAAAAACTGTTGAGTGAATGAATAGCACAGGTGCCTTTCTGTGGAAGCCACCTGCCCTTGGCCCTCTGCCCCCATTTCAGGTGAGTCTTGCTGTCAGCTCCGACTGCCCTGGGGAGAGGCATTCTGGCCACTTTCCTCATCTGTGATAATAAGGGTGAGAAGTCCTTCGTCATAGGGTAGCTGCAGGGCTGACGAGACAGCTTCTATGACTGCATCTGGCTCTATTTCCTTCCGTCCTTAACGTGGGCAGTCAGGGAGAAATACGTAATGGTGCAGTTCCTGCAGATCTCAGAGGGCCTGCCAGTTTATGTTCTCGCTTGTTTCTCCACAGCACAGAGGTCAGAGTATTACCAGGATTACTCAGCACCGCTGGAAATTTGAATGTCTTCAATTAATTTTTGGTTTATTCATTTTATTTTTTTAAGCCACTACTTTTTTTTTTTTTTTTTTTTGGCTGTGTTGGGTCTTCATTTCTGTGCGTGGGCTTTCTCTAGTTGCGGCGAGCGGGGGCCACTCTTCATCGCGGTGCGCAGACCTCTCACTATCGCTGCCTCTCTTGTTGCGGAGCACAGGCTCCAGACGCGCAGGCTCAGTAGTTGTGGCTCACGGGCCCAGTTGCTCCGCGGCATGTGGGATCTTCCCAGACCAGGGCTCTAACCCGTGTCCCCTGCATTGGCAGGCAGATTCTCAACCACTGCGCCACCAGGGAAGCCCCATTTTATTTAATAAAAAAGAATATGGGAGGAGTTACTGTTTAATGGACAGTCTCAGTTTGGCGTGATGAGAAGGTTCTGCAGATGGATGGTGGCCGTGGTTGCACAACACCGTGGAGTACTTTACGCCACTGAACTGTGCGCCTAAAAATGGTTAAAATGGTAAATTTTATGCTACGTATATTTTACCACAATTTTTTTTAAGTGTTAAGCCCACAGTAAGTTGCAAAGCACACAACCATGATGAGGCTCCATCTGTAGCGACCCCATGATGCAAACTGTGGATCAGAGGGGAGGCCAGGAGGCTGAGGGAGAGGGGGAAAGGGAGGGCTGGAGCTGGGACCCTGGGAAAGGACCAAGGAGGGAAGGGGTGGGGAGCCTCAGGAAGAGGAGAGGCCCAGATTAGACGTGGGCCAGAAGGGGGAGGGGCCGTGAGGAGAGGAAGGCAAATCCCAGGCAGAAGAGAGCTCAGGTCCAACTGGCAGGTTGCAGAGTGCGTCTTCTCAGGAACTGAAGTCTCGGAGTACATGCCCTGTGCACGCCTTCCCTCACAGCCCTCAGGCCCAGGGTCAGCAGACAAGGACTCGACGTTAATTTGGGGCATCTAATCCTTTTGATCTGTCCCTTACGTCAAGACACCCTTAAGACACCCAGTCCTGACCCAAGCCCCATCCTACAGGAACGAGTGCTCTTTTCCCTAAGAGGGCCAAGCTCAACCTGAGGCTGTGACGCCAACCTAAAAATCATTATGACTACAAATCCTGTGGCTCTACCTGCAAAATAAATACAGGAGTCCAACACTTCTTACCACCACCAAAGTCTGGCCTTTGCCCTCAGCTACTGGGAGGTGATATCTAGGCCCCTGGAATGTCCTGCCTGATAGGAGTGTCTTTGTTAGGCTGGGGCCTTCAGACATCAGTCTAATGTTGTGATTTATTATTTTTTTTAATAAATTTATTTATTTTGTTTGCATCAGGTCTTTGTTGCTGCACGCGGGCTTTCTCTAGTCGCGGTGAGTGTGGGTTACTCTTCATCACGGCTCGCGGTCTTCTCATTGCAGTAGCTTCTCTTGTTGCGGAGCACGGGCTCTAGGCACGCGGGCTCTAGAGCGCAGGCTCAGTAGTTGTGGCGCACGGGCTTAGCTGCTCCGCGGCACATGGGATCTTCCCGCACCAGGGCTCGAACCCATGTCCCCTGCATTGGCATGCAGACTCTTAACCACTGCCACCAGGGAAGTCCCTAATGATGTGATTTATGATGAGGGCGTTGGGACACGGGGCATCTGGAGGGGCTGGAGACTAAAGCTATTAGCCAGAACCTCCGGGAGGGGCTGGAGAATAAACGTTAGCCACGTGGGCATGTGATTAAGCCCCAAGAAAAACTCTGGACACCAAAGTCTTAGGCAAGCTTCCCTGCTTGGCCACACTCTGTGGGTTATAGTCAGGAGGTCTGTGACAGGACTCCACTCCACTGGGAAAAGACCATCAGACGCTTCACGCTGGGACCCCTCCCAATCCCAGATGGGTCCTGCTCTTCCGTCCTTGGTTTTTGAATGTGTATCCTTCCTCTATAATAAAACCATAATCTTAGTGCTTTCCTGTGTTCTGTGAGCCTCTCTAGCAAATAACCCACTGATGGTCATGGGGACCCAGAACTTGCAGCTGGTGTCTGAAATGAGGGCAGTCTTTTGGGGACCGTGCCCTCCAACGGTGCAGTTTGCCAACTGTTTGTTCCCCCCCGCCACCCCCCCACTACGTGCCTTACTATACCCTTCACCACCTGCCCACCCCTTGCCAACCAGACCTCATCCCTGGGCCTCTCCACCTCGCCCCCACCTCATTCCTCACAAAAGTCAGGTGTGCTCCCACCCAGGGCCCTGGAGAGCTCCTTCCCAGACATCTAGCAAGTTAACTCCCTCCCTTCTTTCAGACCTTTTATTCAAATGTCACCTCCTTGGTGAGGCCTCTAGCCCTCACCCCAAACTCCCCCCATGCCACACACCTACCTCTTTCCCTGCTCTACTTTTTTCCTCTTTGAACACTACCACCGTGTCCACCATACGCTTAATTTTATACATCTTCTTTCTTCTCCATCTCCTCACGAGAATATAAGCCCCAAGGAGACAGGGATCTTTGTACTGTGTTCCTTCCTGTGACCCCAGGCACGTGCTGAGGACACAATAAATTCTTGTTGAATGAAGAACCTGCAGCATCTTTTAGAGGTACCTTTTAGAAAACAGGCCACCCCACTCCCACTTTTTCTCCCAGAAAGGTGAAGTCTGCAAAACAGGAAAAGTGACCACGCTTGGCTGGAGACCACTGCTGAGGAGGTAAGGAAGAGTCAGCAGGAGCTGAGACCTCCGGGCCGGGTGGGAGCCGGGATGCTAGTTCGTCCTGACACCACCTTGCTGTTGTGACCTCGACAGGCCCCTCCCTCCCTGGTCCTGACCACTTGCGGGGGGGCGGGGGGGCGGGGTCCAGTGGGGGAGAGGGAAAGAAGGGGAGAGAATTTCCCGCCGTTGACAGCGGGTAGAGAGAAGAGGAGGCCATACCAGGTAGGGGTGACTTTTATTTGAAACCAGAAAACTCCCTATTTTGGGGTTCATCTGTAACAGTTAAAAAAAAAAAAGAAGAGAGAGAGAGAAAGCAGAACTCAGAGGGCCTGTGGAGGGGAAGGGAAGGGTAGTGGGCCCAGGTCAGGCCAGGTAGGGGAAGCGGAGCAGCAGCCCCTCGTGGGGCTCCAGGTTCAGGTGCTCCAGCTCCAGAGGGGCGCCCTCCTTGCGGCCTGGCTGCGTGCTGAGCAGGAGATCCACACTGGCTGGCAGGCTGGCGCCGGCAGGCAGGCCGGAGGCCCCCAGCCTAGCAGGCTGGCGCGCATCCCCGAAGTTGAGCACTATGAGGAAACGCTCGCTCTGGTCCCACTGCCGGATGTAGGCGAAGAGGTCGGGCCCTGAGGAGAGCGCGTGGAAATCTCCGTGCAGCAGGGAGCGCTCCTTACCCCGCTGATCACTCAGCCATCGGAACAGGGAGAGGAGGGAGCCAGGGTCTTCGCTCTGGCCCTGCAAATGGTAAAGTGGTAAAGATACAGCAGAAAGGGGTGGAGGGCTCCCCGGGGCGCAAACTCCCACCGGCCACCTGCCCTCACCCCTTGCCGATCAGGCCCTGCCCATCTAAAACCCTTACCTTCACAGTCATGGTGGTGTTTACAGGTCCTGAAGTGTCGGGAAAGCTGGATTCATCCCACAGCATGACCGGGGCCTTCACAGGCTAAGAGGCAGGGAGAACAGGACTTGGAAAGACCTGGGCCGCTCTCCCAACTCCTCCTCCCGCTTCCAGCCCCACAGAAGTATAACGTCCCCCACCTCAGGGCCTCACACACACTGTCCCCTAGCCTAGAGGGCGCTTCTCCCGGACAGCCACAGGCTAGCCCCTCACTGCCCGCCGGTCCCTGCTCAGGTGCCTCCATCGGGTTTCCTGTGGCCATTTGATACAAAACCACCCGCGCCCCCACTCTCTAGGCCCCTTACCCTGCTTTCTGGCACATATCGGCACCTGGCGTCTCTATCAATGTGCTTACTATCTAATTTCACCACCTCCAGCTCTTTTGTGCACTGCTGTATTTTTGTTTCCTCCACGCAGAGCGTACAGGAATTACTGCGTAAAGCTTTGTGGAGTAAGTGAATGACAGGTTCTATAAACACCAGCTTAGGTGTCAACCTCCAACCCCGTGGCTAAAGCTAACCGGGTGCCTTCGTGGTCTTACCCCACCAAGGCACTCGCTGCATGTACTTCTCTTACTCATCTGGTTCCCCCACGCAACTCTGAGTTCCTGGAGAGCAGAGCCTGACACGGAGTACCCGCTGTCCAGTGAATGAACGAATTACCGAGTGATGGCTACCGTACTGAACTCCTACCAGGAGCCAGGTACTGCATTTTAAAATACGCCCTCAGGGCTTCCCTGGTGGCACAGTGGTTGAGAGTCCGCCTGCCGATGCAAGGGACACGGGTTCGTGCCCCGGTCTGGGAAGATCCCACATGCCGCAGAGCGGCTGGGCCTGTGAGCCATGGCCGCTGAGCCTGCGCGTCCGGAGCCTGTGCTCCGCAACGGGAGAGGCCACAACAGTGAGAGGCCCGCGTACCGCAAAAACAAAACAAAACAAAACAAAACAAAAAAGTAAATAAAATACGCCCTCATTCAGTCCTAACTACCCTTATAAAAAAAGTAGTATCACGGCAGAGATGACCAAGAATCAGAGACGTGAAATAACCTGTCAAGGCCACACAGCAACTGCCCAGGTGGCTGACTAGCAATCCAACGCATGCTCCTCCCCAAGTCTCTTGCCCGTCCACCGCCAGCCACAGAACCACCGTGACGGATGAATGCAGCCTCCCCCACTGTGCTGGGCAGGCAGCCAGCGATACCTGTCCAGGAAGGGCAGCTTCCTCTAGGCCAATTTCGTCTCCATAGCTGAAAACTGGGGTCCCTGGCAGGGTGAAGAGCAGCAGCTGGTAGAGTCGGAGGAGCTGAGGTGGCACGAAGGAAGTCAGGAGCCCCGACTGAGACAACTGCAGGAATGGAAGCACCGGTGAGCCCCAAGGCCCGCCTCTGCCTCCACCTTCCAACACTCCTGTCTCCCAAAAGGCCTCCTGCCCCCTCTCCTACCACTGTGGTACTCACACTCCAGCTGCACCAGCGGCTGCCAAAGGCATCCAAATACTGCGTGACCAGGAAATTTGTATGCTTCCCAGTGAAACTGGAGGTTGACAGGTAAGAGCTGGTCAACAACAGCTCCCCGGTGGATTCGAGCAGGCTGAGGATCTGCTGAAGGTCGGAGGAGTCTGTGCCTGCGAGCAAGAGCCTGCAGAGCAGAGCAGGAGTCCAGGGTAGTACAGGACAAGAAAGGAGGAAGGTTCTCTGGACTAGGACCTCTGCTTCCCGGGGCTAACACTCCACTGATGGGTTCCCACAAAGGAGCTGAGTTAGGGGAGCCAGGGTCTGGTACCCACCTATCTTCACTGAAGCTCTTAGTGATGTTCTGCCACTCAGCCAAGAGTGAAGACGCATCCTAGAAGGAAAAGAGCAGAGGCAAGAAGCAGGGAACACTACCAGGCCCTGGCGGGTGCTTCTGTTCTCACCCAGACTCTGCTTCTCACGTGGAAAGGGTACTCACTGTCAGATTCCCCACATCCCGGACCTGGAACCCATCCACACCAGCCTGCAGCCAAAACCTCAGAGCTTCCTATAGGAGGGAGGCAAAAGAACAGAGGAAAGATATCAACACTCTGATGCAAAGGCTCAGCCCACACTAAATCTTGCCTACCATGCACTCTCCCGTGGCCTCTGGAGAGTCACTTGCCTTGAACGGTCTCACTTTCTTGCCTCTATTATAAACCTGTAGGTAGCCTTTAGTTCCCTTCCATTCTAACCTACCATTGATTCTCTTAGTGATATAACGCTTTACTTCTCTACTCCTCCTCATGGTGAATCACAAAGCTTTACCTTTTTTTTTTTTTTAAGCTTTACCTTTGACCCCTACAGAAAAGACCTATGAGAAAAGTGTGTTCATACATGTAACTTCATCTAACACTTAGCATGTGTGGAATGCTGGTATACTCATTTTACAGATAAGGAAACAATGTCAGAGACACAAGGAGGCGTGCCCAAGGCCACAATCAGCAGCAGAGATGGGACCGAAAATGCTAACCAAGATCCCAAGAAGAGTATACTTACTCCTCTCCCGGTTTCCTGGAGCCTGGGGAGGGTGTAAGTAAAACAGCTAGTCAGAGCCAAGACCAAGGATAAAAAAGTGAAATTCAAAGCACAGCCCCAGGGCAGTTTAGCCAAAGATTTGAAAAGAGAAGCCAGCTCTGCAGAACAGGCCCAGGCCTGAAGCCCTGGCATTCATGGGGCACATGACATGGAACCCCACTCCTGCTGCCTCTCTCTTCCTCTTTCTCTCTCTGATCCATGTGCTCTCTCCTCTAGTCTCCATCTTCATCTGAGGCTACACCACCTCATGCCACACCACCTGAAAACATTCCCTTCTCAGTAACTTTTAAAGGGTCTTCCTTCAAGTAGCAAGGAATGAACCGAATGACCCCAAGAGTCAACTGAAATCAGTCAACTGGGACAACAGAATTCTACCTCAGAATCACCGCTGCCAGCAAAGTGTCAGAGTCTGCCTCCATTTTTGTTCTACCCTTTCTGAACTGGTCAGTGTCCTGGAACCCAGGCATTAGGAGCTGGGATGACATTCAAAGCCCCACTCCCAGCCTGCAGGGTACAGAGTTTGAGCCTAGGCCATCAGAGTAGGCAGATTAGAGAGATAAGACTAGTTGGAACATCAAATCCCAGGGCTCATTAAAGACCTGTGAACCTTAGCTTCCTCACTTACAGATTAGGGACACTGACAGGGACCTTGTTTGGTTATACAGGGGATTAAAGAAGGTATATAAAGTACTCAGCATACTCCCAGACACACAGGAAGACCCCAATGCTTACAATTTCAGACTGGGCTCCAAAACACATCAAATAAGAAAAGGGAAACCAGACAGGACAGAATTCCCATAGAGAAAGGGCTTCCTCTCCCAAAAGGAAGAAAGTTCACATCTGAGAAATTCCCTTCCTGGCACTGTCACCCTCAGAGTCAGGGAAACAAGGAAAATGAGTGGTCAGAAAAGGAACAAACAAAAATAGGGGTGCAATGTTTGCCTATCCTTCTGCCTGTGGGAGGAGCACACCTGCTTGGCTCCAAGGAGCAAGGGGCCCCTTGGCTGGCACCGGGCTACGTTTATAGAGCTCACTACGAAAGGACCGAACAGCCCCAGCATCCCGCTCCATGCCATAGGCACCAACACACTCACCTTCACTTTGGTGGCCACAGTGTCTATCTGAGTGGAGTGGAACCACAGGTTCTGGCCCTTGTAGTTGGGAGTGAGGTCTAGGATGACCCGGATGCCTAGAACAATGGAGGGGGAGGCAGTTGATAGAAAGACTCTGGGGGCAGGGGAAAGGAGGAAATCAACAAATATAAGTCGGCAGAGTACTTCCTACGTATTGGTACAAAAGCTTAGATTTGAACCCTGGCAAAACTCATTCCATTGAAACAGAGATATGAGCAAGTGGCAGGGCGGGAGGCGGGGGGAGGGCAGTGTAACAGAGGAGGCTGAGCTTATGAGGCCCTGGGGCCCTCACCCCCAAGGCAAACCCTGTTCAATGTAAGAAAAGATTTTACTTGGATTTTTTTCCAAAAGGATCCACTCTTTTACAAGTTTTAAAACCACTGATTTAGCAAAAACCTACATTTTGCAAATAAGGGCACTGAAGCCCAGAAGTTAAATAACTGCACATCCAAGTATAGAAAGTCTCTGAACCACGTGACAAGTCCATTTTAGGCTGAAGCCTAACAAACCTCCCCTGTACCTGCCTTAGGAAAACTCTGAGCCACTCAGCAATAAACCAGATAATAAAGCTATCCGGCCTTTCCTCTGGCCAGAAGGCCAAGCCCTTCCTAGCTGCTTCCTTGCGAGCTCTAGGACACCCACTCTTTTTCTTGGCCGATTGCAGGAGACTGTCAAAATCTTCCTTGGAGCCAAAAGTGGGGTCGATCTGTTCCAAGTTGGTCCCTGTGAGGTCATCCTTCTGGTTCTGGTGAATTGGGCCCAACACAAAACCTTTTACCTTCAGGGTGCTCAAGTAATCAAGCCGCCCCTTCAGGCCTGAAATGGAGAAGCAGAGTTTAAAGTGACGCCTCCCTGAGGCCCCCTGATCGCCCCTATTCTCCCCGAGACGA
>NW_020173674.1:8782775-8786068 GCF_003031525.2 Neophocaena asiaeorientalis asiaeorientalis
AGGGGTCGAAGCCGGTGACCAGTTAAACCAGGGGAACGCGGGGTGGGGGTGGGGGTGGGGGACTCACCCACTAGGTCACCTGCGTCGCGGCCCTGGAAGGCCTGAAGGTCGCCAATGCGGTAGAGGGCGCCCTTGTGCCACCAGCTCATTGCGGGCAGCTCGCGGCAGCGCGGCGCCCGAACGATGATGACCACGGCGCCCGCCAGCATGCCCAGCCAGCCGAGCCAGAAGAGCAGCAGCAGCGCCCAGCGGGTGCGTACCCAGCCGGGCCTGCCTGCCACCTTCAGCAGCTCCTCTTTAGACAGGCCTGTGAACTTGGCCGCGGCCGCCGCGTCCGCCTCGTCGTCGGCCACCTTGATCTTCACCAGACCATTCTTCTCGGTGCCGCCCGCCACGGCCACGGCCACAGCCGCCCCCGACGCCGCGTTCATCGGCTGCTTCTCGGGTTCCAGCTCGTTCAGCTCCACTTCCTTCATGTCCACCTCGGCGTCCTGGCTCATGGCGCCTGCGAAACCGGCAACACGACGCAGCCTGCGGTCAGCTGGTGGCTGGATAGCTGCCCGGACCTCCCGGCCCCAGAACAGTCTCCCAGGTTTCCGTGACTCCGCTCAGCTTCCGCGACCGCGTCTGCTGCCGGGCGGGCGCGGTCTCTGGGACTGGGCACGGGAGCCCCGCCCCGGCCCGCCCCTTAAAGTGGAACATCCTGGATTGCTCTTCCAGGGACTGGAAGGGTGGGCGGCGGCCGAGGGAGTAATATTGGGAACTCGCTTCCGACGGCCTTGTGGTCCAATTCCTCACCTCGAACAGTCTAGCCCTAAGGTTCGGACACAAAGAAGGCTGAGCACGGAGCCACCTTTAGGTGGGCGGGGTCTGTGCTTTGTCCTGCCTCAGGTCCCCGCTGGTCCCTCGCGCTTCCGGAAAGTGGGCTAAAGGGGATATCCAGCACTGCGGGGAGGTCCCGAGGCCCTTCTTTGCCCACTCCGAAGGTTTGTGACTTCCCTGGACACCACCCTCCATTTGTCCCTGGCCCAGGGCTCAGGCCACCGCCTGGTCTTCCCAACTTCGCATGGCCACTTGTACTCTCAGAGCCAATCAAACTCAACTCAGCCCTTTCCCCCACCAGACCTTGTCTTCTCAGGCCTCTGGGACTTGGCGCTAGACCTCCGATTCCCCGCAGGGCTACTCCCACTCTTTCAAGATATCTTGAATTTAGTTCAATTAATGCATCACGCGGCAACAATTTACTGAGTGCCCACTACAGCACTGTGCTTTATTAACTTTAGTGAATTAACCCTAATCTAGCCTTCCCCATGATATTTTATGATAAATCTGTTTGGACAGGACAGTTGCTGACACTCCCCATCTTACCCTACCCCACCCCCACTTTCTGGCCCCAGGATGTCGGGCAGCTAGGAATCTGACATCCAAAAGAGATGGATGGACAGCCTCGGGGCTGACAACATTCTGGGGCTGGGCCTCAGTTAGAGGCACCCACCTTTTCCTTACACCAGATCAGAAGATTGCCATGGCCAGAATCTTCCCCTCCTTGCAGGGCCTCCCACACATTAGCCCAATCTCCCCACGGTGCCATGGTTCCCTTACCTCCCTTACCCCTTCACTGTGCTAGGCCTTGGAGGCAGCTGGTACTGCAGAGGCCTTGAAAACCACCCAACTTCTCCCCACAGAGGTCCTTGGATTGAGAATGAGACAATTCACAGCAGGGACTGCCGGACATCAACACCATGAGGTGCCAACACTCTCAGGAACTTCTTGTTCCTGAGCACTGCCAGCTGGGTTATTTTCAGAGAGGCGCTGAAGGAAATAAGTTCTTTCTCCCTCTCCCACCTGGGCTGGAAGCCAAGATAGCTGTGTATTTGGAAGAAAGCAGAAGCCAAGATCTGAAGAAATAGAAAAGGTACCAAAGGAGAGCCAAGAGAGTGAAAAGGCTCATCCCGTGCTATTCCCCTTCCTTCTTCGTACCAGAGCCTATCCCCATCCCTCACCCCAGGCAAGCGGGTAGAGGTTGGAGTTCAGACCTGTGCTCAATGATGATAAGAAGTCCAGGGTGCCCTGGGCATGCCAGTAAGTGCCAACCAGGGGCTGTGAACAGACTTTATCACCAGCATGAAAGCTCAAAGTTAAGAACTGTGGGGTCAGACACTCTCCTTGAGATAGTCCAACATAACACCCCCATACATACACAGTACCTTACTCACAGCCCCCCATGGCTCCAGAAAGATGAAACAAATCCCTCCTGCATGCGGTAAATAAGCTAACAACTTACCTTCCCAAGTTTATCACCCACAACACCTGCCACAGGGACCACCCTCCAGCAACATCAGCCTTCAAACACCTGTTAGTCCCACAACACACCCAGCTTTGTCAGGCCTCTGCATCTTTGTACATGCCATTCCCTCTGTGTTCTGCCCTTCCTGTTCTGCCACCCTGCCTCATAAGCTCCAATTCCTTCCAGACCTAGCTCAAATGATAGCTTTTCTCAACTCCCCCGAAAGGATTACTTTCCATCCACTGTGCACCTATCTCTTCTACAATTCACGTCTCATCTGTTCATTACATTTCCTTGTCTGAGTGTCGGCACTTCAAGACAAGTGGCAGGGGCCTTGTGCTATTTGTTGATGGACGTGCCTGCTCAGGGGTAGCACATAGTAGGCACTTTGTAAGTGTCTGGTAAACGAGTGGATGAACTATTATCAATCAAACCCAAATTGCTCCCTTCTTAGAAATAATTCAACAGAAGTAGCATGTATTTGAAAAGAAATGTGCACCTCAGTGTTCATAGCAGCATTATTTACAATTGCAAAGATATGGAAGCCACCTAAGTGTCATCAACAGATAAATGGATAAAGAAGATGTGATATATACATATACATATATACACACATAATGGAATACTACTCAGCCATAAGAAAGAAGGAAATTTTGCCATTTGCAGCAACGTGGAAGGAACTTGGAGGGCATTATGCTACGTGAAATAAGCCAGAAAAAGAAAACTACTGTATGATATCACTTATATGTGGAATCTAAAATATACAACAAACTAGTAAATATTATACAACAAAAAAGAAGCAGAGGGCTTCCCTGGTGGCGCAGTGGTTGAGAGTCTGCCTGCCGATGCAGGGGACACGGGTTCGTGCCCCGGTCTGGGAGGATCCCACGTGCCGCGGAGCGGCTGGGCCCGTGAGCCATGGCCGCTGAGCCTGCGCGTCCGGAGCCTGTGCTCCGCAAGCGGGAGAGGCCACAACAGTGAGAGGGCTGTGTACCGCAAAAAAAAA
>NW_020173674.1:8787601-8811090 GCF_003031525.2 Neophocaena asiaeorientalis asiaeorientalis
CGGGAGAGGCCACAACAGTGAGAGGGCTGTGTACCGAAAAAAAAAAAAAAAAAAAGAAGCAGACTCACAGATAGAGAAAACAAACGTGGTTACCAGTGGCGGGGAGGGGCAATATAGGGGTGAGGGAGCAGGAGATACAAACTACTGGGTATAAGATAGGCTCCAGGATGTACTATACGACATGGGGAATATAGCCAATATTTTGTAACAGCTGAAATGGAAAGTAACCTTTAAAATTGTATTAAAAATTTTTAATTAAAAAAATAAAATGCAGGGCTTCCCTGGTGGCGCAGTGGTTGAGTCCGCCTGCCGATGCAGAGGACGCAGGTTCGTGCCCCGGTCCGGGAAGATCCCACATGCCGCGGAGCGGCTGGGCCCGTGAGCCATGGCCGCTGAGCCTGCGCGTCCGGAGCCTGTGCTCCGCAACGGGAGAGGCCACAACAGTGAGAGGCCGGAGTCCCGCAAAATAAATAAATAAATAGATAAATAGATAGATAGATAATAAAATGCAAAAACAAAAGTAGCATGTGAAGGTAAAGGGATAAAAGTGAAAAGGAATTTAAACAACACTGTATGGTATCAAGAGGAAGCTGTTTATGTAGGAAAACAAACCAAAACTTGTAACTGTTCAACCAAATAAAGAATAAATCTGGGTGAAGGAGAGGACAGAAAAGCAACAGGGCAAGACCGCAGAGAAGAGGACTGAAGGTGACTCGAGATCCTCAGATCCTACAGTGCCTGTTGCTAAATATAAAACTTAGTATTTACTGTAGAATTCGAAGTCTATAATGTGTCCAAGAAGAATTTAGCCTTCAAGAAAAGGCTGGGACAAAGCAAAGAAAAAAGCAGTTCAAGAGTCCAGAGGCCAATAAGGACAAATAATGAGGCCACAAGCCTTCAGGACTTTACACTCACTCAGAAGATGGGGGTGGGGCCCTTAAGTTCAGAGGGCCAAGTGCACAGAGAAAGTTCCTTTCTAATCCCCTGTTGAAAAAATTCATGTCACCTGTTTCCCAACAAGTGAGGATTACTTGATCTTAGTCAAAAGATATGGAAGTTTTTTCCCCTCAGTGTGTAAAAAAAAGAATTCCAAAGACAGAGCAAAGATGGGAGGATAGTTAGAAACTTAGGAGACTGTCCAACAGACACGACAATGCTGCCAAAGCTGAAGGCATAATTCCAAAACACCCAGATAAAAAGCATTCAGGCTCTGCCTCTAAACTACCCATCAGCCTTGAGTTTAGCCATTTGAAAAATGGATGACGGCTGAAGTTAAGGAACCAAGCATTTGGAAGCCAAAGTACAGCTGAGATGAAAGCAGAGAAGGAGGCTGACCCCAACCAAAGGGGCCCACTTGGCAGCTGTTATTAGAAGAAGCGATGTTGAAATATTACTTTACTACAAATCCTGCAGAAGGGGCACTGGCTGCTGAAGAGAACTGTCAGAGCTGTCTCAGTGAAGGGTGAGGAACGTGAGGGGGGATAAAAGCCAGAAAGAGTAAAGGAAACGCCAACCAAAGCCTTCTCTTAGAAGAAGAGAAATGAAAACATCTGTAAAGTATCTCATACTCACAATGGACAAATGAACAACACTGCAGCAAGCCATTCTCTCTAATGCAACCAAGTATTAAAAGAGAAACACCAGAGATACAGCAGATCAAGTTATGGAAGAGTTAGAGAAGTACTTTTAACATATTACCCTTGGATAGATGACATCATATATTCAATTGATCAAGACTTCCCTGATCAGTTTCTTAACCACTGGTGGCGCAGTGGTTAAGAATCTGCCTGACAATGCAGGGGACATGGGTTCCAGCCGTGGTCCAGGAAGATCCCACGTGCCGTGGAGCAACTAAGCCCGGTACCACAACTACTGAGCCTGCGCTCTAGAGCCCACGAGCCACGACTACTGAAGCCCGTGCTCCTAGGGCCCGTGCTCCGCAACGAGAAGCCACCACAATGAGAAGCCTGTGCACCGCAACAAAGAGTAGCCCCCGCAACTAGAGAAAGCCCACACGCAGCAACAAAGACGCAACGCAGCCAAAAAACAAACAAAAAAACAAACTCAACTTAAAAAAAAAATAAATCTCAACTTTAAAAACAAAAGATATTCAACTGATCAGAGACAGAATACTGATCTCATCAAAAGGCTAATTGGTGGTAAGAGATTAAATGATTCCTTAAATGATCACCAAAGTACTCCAATGTCAGCTCCTTCTGCAGTTCTAGTCACACAATACTGTAGGTATTGTCACCTTCCCCATCTCCACTGCTCCTCAAAACTTTCTATCATCACATTCTTTGGAAGAAAGTCACTAAGTGTAGCCACACTCAAGAGGTATGAGGTTAAGCTCTGCCTCCCAGAGCTGGGAGTATCTTCATAAATTATTTGGGATTTTTCTGTATGGAAGATTTGTCTCTTTTCCCTTATTTATTTATTTATCTATTCATTTATTTATATCAGTATAAGTCAACATATGTATGTATTCTTGGATACTTATTTTATACTTTGGGTTAGAATCCAACACTATATTGCTTTGCTGCTCAAATTATTCCAGCTTTGGCCACTGTGAGCTCTTTCAGTCTGGCCACTGTGTCCTTTTAATACATTCCCCCTCCCCGCGCCCCCTTTTTGTAACACTACTTGTTTTCTGGCACTGCAAGATGCTCCAGGTTCATCTTGTATATTCTCTAGGGCCCCAGCCCTAGAATCAGCCATTTCTCCAAGGAGCCCTGGTCCCTTTTATTGGAGAATGGTATTAGAAATCAAGACATGGGCACTCAGGTGTCTTTTTTTTTTTTTAATAAATTTATTTGTTTATTGGCTGTGTTGGGTCTTCGTTGCTGCACACGGGCTTTCTCTAGTTGCGGTGAGCGGGGGCTACTTTCTGTTGCGGTGCGCGGGCTTCTCATTGGGTGGCTTCTCCTACTGCAGAGCACAGGCTCTAGGCACGCGGGCTTCAGTAGTTGTGAAACGTGGGCTCAGTAGTTGTGGCTCGCGGTCTCCAGAGCGCAGGTTCAGTAGCTGTGTTGCCCGGGCTTAGTTGCTCCGCAGCATGTGGGATGTTCCAGGACCAGGGCTCAAACCGTATCCCCTGCATTGCAGGCAGATTCTTAACCACTGCGCCACCACGGAAGTCCCTCAGGTGTCCTTTGATGAACAAAAGTTATCCATCAAAAATATATCAGTCTCATGTAGCAACGAAGACCCAACACAGCCAAAAATAAATCAATAAAATAAATTAAAAATATATATATATATATCAGTCTCGGGACTTCCCTGGTGATCCAGTGGTTAAGACTCCACATTCCCAATGCAAGGGGCCCAGGTTCGATCCCTGCTCAGTGAACTAGATCCTGCGTGCCACAACTAAAGACCCCACATGCCGCAACTAAAGATCCTGCATGCTGCAACTAAAGATCCCACATGCCGCAACTAAGACCCGGAGCAGCCAAATAAATAAATAAATAAAATATTAAAAAAGCAAATAAATAAAGGGCCTGTATTATTTAATACATATATGCATATATTAAATATATATATCAGTTATATATTTATATATTATTAAATATATACATGTATATCAGTCTTGGGAATTCCCTGGCAGTCCAGTGGTTAGGACTCTGCACTTTCACTGCTGACGGCGTGAGTGCGATCCCTAGTCAAGGAACTAAGACCCCACAAGATACGCAGTGCAGACAAAAAAATTTTTTTCTTTAAATAAATAAATAAATATATATATATCAGTCTTTTCTTGTATACTCTGGTTTTGGGGGTTTTTAGTGTCCTATTTTTTTTTTCAACATCTTTATTGGAGTAAATTGCTTTACATTGTTGTGTTAGTTTCTGCTGTATAACCAAGTGAATCAGCTATAAGTATACTTATATCCCCATATCCCCATATCCCCTCCCTCTTGCATCTCCCTCCCACCCTCCCTACCCCACCCCTCTAGGTGGTCACAAAGCACCGAGCTGATCTCCCTGTGCTATGCGGCTGCTTCCCACTAGCTATATTACATTTGGTAGTGTATATATATCAATGCCACACTCTCACTTCATCCCAGCTTGCCCCCTCCCCTTGTTCTTAAGTCCATTCTCTACATCTGCGTCTTTATTCCTGTCCTCCCCCTATGTTCTTCAGAACCTTTTTTTTTTTTTAGATTCCATATATATGTGTTAGCATATGGTATTTGTTTTTCTCTTTCTGACTTACTTCACTCTGTATGACAGATTCTAGGTCCAGCCACCTCACTACAAATAACTCAATTTCGTTTCTTTTTATGGCTGAGTAATATTCTATTGTATATATGTGCCACATCTTCTTTATCCATTCATCTCTCGATGGACTTTAATGTCCTATTTTTTAAATCTTTCCTTACTTCAAGGCCTGAAAGATACTCATCTATATTTTCTACACAAAAAAAGGAAGGTTTTATTTTTGACATTGCAATCCTTAATCAATCTTTAGTTTATGTTTACTTATGGCATAAGGTAGAGAGCCTATCTCATTTTTTTTCCACATGGGTAACTGTAACACAATTAAAATATATATATATATTCGGTCTTTGTCCCTAGTTCCTGACAGAGAGCTCCTAAATCCCTTAGAATCTCGTCGGTGATAGGAATGTCTTTTGTTTTAATGAGGCCACTCTTGGTGGACTTCTAGAAAGCTTGAAGATGGGGGCTGGTTATCAGAAAGTCATGATTGGAAGGTTGGAACTTTCAGTCCCACCCCCCAACCTCTGGGAAGGGGAGAGGGGCTAGAGACTGGGTTAATCACCAATGGCAATGATTTAATCACTCATACCTACATAATGAAACCTCCATTAAAAACCCCTAAATGATAGGGTTCACAGTTTCCGAGTTGGTGAACACATCAGGGTGCGGGTGAGGTGGCACAAACACCCCCACTCCTTGCCCTATGCATTCTTCCATTTGGCTGTTCCTGAGTTGTATCCTTTACAATAAACTGGTAATAGTAAAACGCTGTACATGTCCTCAGTCCCTCAAGGACCCCATTTATTCTCAAATCTACTAAAGGACCCCCAAATCTTTGTTCATCTTTAGTTAGTTCTATATTTCTACTTATTCAAAATTAAACTTATCTTGCCATTCCCACAATCCCCTATAGCCTCTCCTCCTCAATCCCCCTGCTCAATATCACAGTTCAGTGAGTGACACTGGCATTCTTCCAGTTTTCTAGGCCAGAAGCACTTGGGCAATTTTCTTAGCTCTTACATCTCCCTATCCTCCTTGTCCAGCTAGATGCTGGTATAAACTCTGTAGCCTGGTTAATATAATTACAGTATCTCCACTTAAAGAAAAACAGAAACTTCTCCTGCCTGCTATCACGCAGTTCTCTAAACAAGTTGGAAATCGTTCCAAGTCTTCATCCAGACTTAAAATGTGCCAGTTCTTTTTTTTTTTTTTTTTGCGGTACGCGGGCCTTTCACTGTTGTGGCCTCTCCTGTTGCGGAGCACAGGCTCCGGACGCGCAGGCTCAGCGGCCATGGCTCACGGGCCCAGCAGCTCCGCGGCATGTGGGATCTTCCCGGACTGGGGCACGAACCCGCGTCCCCTGCATCAGCAGGCGGACTCTCAACCACTGCGCCACCAGCGAAGCCCCAAAATGTGCCAGTTCTTGATCCTGCATTCAGTATTTCAAATCCTGTCTTATAAATGTATTTATACAAATAAATATATTTGTATTTAATATAAGACAATGTATTAATATATTTGCATAAGCAAATGTATTAATAAACGAAGCTCTCAAGCACTTTTGATTTTCACAGGCATTCAAAATGGCTAAATGTTACCAGAGCTTTCCAAAAATACAATCCTAAAGACACATAATGAGACGTTGGGATCTTAGATTTCAATATGCACTTCCTGAACATAAACTCTTCCTTCATTCCCTCAAGGCAAGTGACTCGGTATTTGAATAGCTCCACCCACATCTGCCCCTGCTCCTACCTGTGCTCCCTTTTGGGTCAATTATAGGAAAAATCCTCTTAGGGCTCCATGCAGGGAAATAGATGCTTGACTACATTTTTCCAAAAAATTTTTATATTCAGTAAGGTGAAAAGGGGGTATATAGTGTTGAGAAGTAGACATTTAGGGACAAGTATAGAATATAATAGAAACCTGAATTTGAAATAACCACCCACTCTGGACCTAAAGTGGTTAATTTCAACAACTCTCTATAAAATAATTTGGACTACAGATAAACTAAAGACAAATTAAAAAAAAAAAGTAAAATACATCACTAAGAAGGGAAACCCTCTTTTCTATTTCAAAATAGAAACTGTTACACTAATGAAATGCTAACTAGAATGTAACCAATCTGAGAAAGGAAATAAACTTTTTCCTTACAGTCAGTGATTACCACAGCCTGATTTTCACAGCTTCTTTTGAACCATTATAAGTCCCCAATAACACATGTTCCCAGAGGTGCTGCAATACCAGCCTGTGATACTGCGATATAAGAAATATGTATTTGGGACTTTCCGGGTGGTCCAGTGGTTATGACTCCGCACATCCCCTGCAGGGAGCACGGGTTCAATCCCCTAGTCAGGGAACTAAGAACCCATATGCGGTGTGGCCAACAGAAGGAAGGAAGGAATTTGGTCTTCATTCCTCTTTCCTGGAACAAGAGCTTCTAAAACCTTTGGACTCTCTAGAGTAAAGAGTGTCATTTTGTATGTTAACAAGGTGACCTGGGTGGGGGTGGGTGCGTTCCAGGATGAAGACTTGTTGCCAGAAGAACCTGAGTAATTAGGAGTTTGGAACTTTCAGCGCCACCCCTCAGCCTCCAGAGGGGAGAGGACCTGAAGGCTGAGTAATCGCCAGCGGCCAGTGATCATGCCTATATAATGGAAACTGCATACAGATCCTAATCAACAGGGCTTGGAGAGCTTCCAGGCTGATGAACACATCCGTTTGCCAAGCAGATGTCACACCTCAAGTCCACAGGGTCATAAGACTCTGCGCTTGGAACCTCACCCTATGTACCTCTTCATCTGGCTGTTCATTTGTATCCTTTATAATATCCTTTATAATGAACTGATAATAGTATGTAAAGTATTTCCCTGAGTTCTATGAGCTGTTATAGCAAACTCAAACCTGAGGAGGGGGTTGTGGGAACCCCTAATCTTTAGCCAACTCAGAAGTGTGGGTAACTTGCAGATCCACTGCTTGAGATTGTTGTGTGAAGTGGGGAACAGTCTGTGAGACTGAGCCCTTACTTAACCTGTGGGGTCTGTGCAACCCCAGGTAGTTTTAGAACTAAATGAAATTGTAGGACATCCAGTTGGTGTCCCCACAGCACTGGAGAATTGCTTGGTGGAAAACCCACACATTAAGTGTCAGAAGTACTCTGTGCAGAAAACATCATGGTAGTTAGCAGTAAACAGGCCATTAAAGCAGATTCTTCTCACAGACCCTCGCACTCAAATCTGGAAATGTTATTTAAGGAAGCTTTTTTCTTAGTCATTTCACTCAACAGAAAAGGTACAAAATATCTACGGAAATGTAGACATTTAGAGAGATATTTTTAAATAGCAGAAATCTAGATTCTGGTTATCACACTTCCATGAAAAGAGTAAATGATCTCAAACAAAAATTTGTACTATTGGGCTTCCCTGGTGGCGCAGTGGTTGAGAGTCCGCCTGCCGATGCAAGGGACGCAGGTTCGTGCCCCGGCCCGGGAAGATCCCACATGCCGCGGAGCTGCTGGGCCCGTGAGCCATGGCCGCTGAGCCTGCACGTCCGGAGCCTGTGCTCCGCAGCGGGAGAGGCCACAACGGTGAGAGGCCCGCGTACCGCAAAAAAAAAAAAGAAAAAGAAAAAAATTTGTACTATTAAAGGTGCTGACCAGAGAGAAAAATTAAAACTCAAAAGTCTAAGAAAAATGGATCTTATAGCAAGTTTGGAAAGGGAAGTCCTTTTTCATCCTCAAATTAGAAAGCAGCATTAGAATTGAGTTACCATACAGCAAGTTCCTTTTTTTTTTTTTTTTTAACACTAAAGAGGCTTTTAATTATGTAGCGTTATCTCTAAGTACAAAGACTTTCCCAATCACATCACTTAGAGATCATTTTCTCCACTGCTCTGTTTGGCCGCCAGTCTCTTGTCTCTCTCCTCAGCAATGGTAAGGCGGACACCCTTTCCACGAGGAAGAGAGATCCATGGTTTGTTGCCTTTGCCAATAACGAAAATGTTGGACAGCCGGGTGGCAAAGCTATTGCCGTTGGCATCTTTCACATGAACTACATCAAAAGCACCAGGATGTCTCTCCCGGTTAGTGATCACACCAATTCTTCCCAGGTTAGCACCTCCAGTCACCATGCACAGGTTACCAGTGTCAAATTTGATGAAATCAGTAATCTTGCCAGTCTCCAAATCAATCTGAATGGTGTCATTCACCTTGATGAGGGGATCAGGGTAGCGGATGGTGCGAGCATCATGGGTCACCAGATGAGGGATTCCTTTTGTCCCCACAAAGATCTTTCTCACTTTGCATAACTTATACTTGGCCTCCTCAGGTGTAATACGATGAACAGCAAAGCGACCCTTGGTGTCATAGATCAGACGAAAATTCTCTCCAGTCTTGTCAATGCTGATGATATCCATAAAACCAACAGGGTAGGTTAATCAGTGCGGACCTTGCCATCAATCTTGATGAAACGCTGCATGCAGATCTTCTTTACTTCATCTCCTGTTAGGGCATATTTAAGTCTGTTCCTTACGAAAATAATTAGGGGGAGACATTCCCTCAGCTTGTGGGGACTGGTAGATGGACAAGGAGCAAACACACCAGTCAGTTTATCCAGCATCCAATGCTCTGGAGCAGCTACGCGCTTCAGGTGCTTTTTGGGACCACGAGCCATGGCTGCGCTAGGCACGGAAAGAGTGAGCAAGTTTCTTTAAAATAGAAATATCAATAATTTACAAAACACTTGTATAGGTAACTAAAATTTGATTTGGGGAATAAAACTGATACCTAAATGTTTTTCTTACTTATAGAAAATAAAATTCTGTATAGAAAAATCAAACTGAATCTAGACAAATTATTAGAATAAGAGTTCAATAAAATACTAGACATAAAATAATATACAAAAACAATTCTGTTCTGTACACCAGTAGCAAACAACTAGAAAATGTCTTTTTTTTTGAGTTGTCATATACACTAGCAATGAAAACTAAGAGCTAAGATAAAATCTAACAGTAAATAGATAACTTCTTTATGAAGGAAAAGATAATATCCTACAGAAACTCATTCACACAAAAAACACTGAGTACCTAGTATGTGCCAGGCACTTTTCTATGAGCTGGGGTGGTAGCGAGGAAAGAGACCCTGCTTTCATGAAGCTTAATTCCACTGAGTGAAAGAAAGACAATTAAAAAATACTCAACCATACATAGTATGTCAAATGATTACAAGTGCTTTGAAAAGATAGAGGAGGGTGAGAAGGAGACTACTTTATTCAAGGAAATCATCTCTGATGAGGTGACATTTGAGCAAAGACCCAAGGAGGTAAACGAACAAGGGAGCTTTCTAAAAGAAAGTTTTCTAGGTGAGGGAATAGCAAGTGTAAAGACCAAAAGGAGAAATGTCACATATTCATGAATAGAAAGATTTGATGTCATAAAGAAATTAATGCTCCCTGATGAAATAAAATTAAGTCAAGATAAGAAAAATTTAACATAAAGTTTTTCTCTGCAGTTTGAGCCACTACCCTGCCCTTTCACTGTGCATTGTGTACCTGCATTATGCATTAACTAGATCCCCTTAGAACACACAGCATGCCTACTTGCAAAAAGAAACAACAAACAAACAAAGCAATTTCCTCCTGGCACCAGGAAGGTAACTCCTCAGAAGATAAGATAACATTCCTTTCTCAATTCTGTAAGGGGTCACAATAACTCACAACTCGCCTTGTTGGACTATGTTACTTTGATGTATGACCCTTTGTCTCAAAAACTCATAAAACTGTGCTTTGACCTCTAACAGAGGAATAGTCCTCAGAGCTTTCTGAAAGACTGTCTCCTGGGTTATAATCCTCAGGTTGGCTTAAATAAAATGTTCCAGTTCTTTCTTAGACTGACTATTGGTTAATTTTTTCATTGACATCCCCGAACAATCTGTCTATCCACTGCAATTCCAATACAAATCTGAATATCTGTTCTTGGGAACTTTATGATTCTATAACACGTGTAAGAGAAAAGGGCCAAAAACAGTAAAGATTTTTTTTTTTAAAGTAATATTTTTGAAGACAAATCCTACCATATACCAAGCATGTTATATTCTTAAGTAATAATAATAGCATGCTAAAGTAATAATAATAGCAGGCTATAGCCACAGGGATGGACAAACGGACCAGTAGAACAGAATATGAAATCTAAAAGAAACTCATGCATATTTGAAACCTTAATATATGCAGAGATAATATTACAACCACTGGAGGAAGGAATAGCTATTCACCAAATGGTGCTGAAAAAAATAAAATTAGGTCACTATTTAAAAGTAAACACAATAATATATTCCAAGTGATTAAAAGACCTAAGTATGAAAAGCAAATATTTAAAATTTTTAGAAAAAAAATTAGAATATCTTTCTGACTTCAAGGTAAGGAAGGAGTTCTTAAACAAGACACAAAAGCACAAAACATTAAGAAAAGAACTGATAAATTCTGCAAGAAAAATCTGTGCATCAGGAGACCATAACAAACTGAAAATACAAGCCACAAACGGGAGAAGACATCGTATCTGAAACGAATAAAACAACAGAGTCTTGCATAAAACATATAAATCACTGAAAACCAGTAAGGAAAAGGCCAACAACCTGGTAGGAAAAAAAAAATTTACAGACTACGAACAGTCATTTCACAAAATTGGATACACAAAAGAATGGCCAGTGAACTCTTGACACATTACATAACCTTAGTAGTAACCAAGAAAATGCAGATTAAAATCACAACAAAATATAATTTTATGTCCATCAGATTGGCAGTATTAAAACATCTGACTGAACCAAGTGATGACAAGAACATGAAATTGCATAAGTGACAACATTAACTGGTACAATCTCTCTAGGTGAGCAACTTGCAAAAGCCTGTAGAATTGAAAATACTCATAGCTATTACCCAGAAATGTCATTCCTGGATTCATAACCCAGAGAAACCCTCATCCACATGCACAAAGCAATATACAAAGGATTTCACTGCAGCACTGGTTAAGTAGTAAAAACTTGGAAATCTTAAAAAGGGTTTATCACTAGGGGACAAAATAATTTGTAGAAAACGTCTAACTAGAGTACTATAACTAAATCTTAAAGAGCTAGGGCACAAAAAGACAGAAAAAATGCATCAAAACTATAATGTTAAAGAAAAAGGGGAAATAGCAGGTTTCACCTTAAAATTTTTTCCCAAAAACTAAATGATACACAGAACACCAGCAGTCTGCATTTCCTTTTTAATAAATTTATTTATTTATTTTTGGCTGTGTTGGGTCTTCGTTGCTGTGCGGCCTTTCTCTAGCTGTGGCAAGAGGGGGATATTCTTTGTTGCAGTGTGTGGGCTTCACAATGCGTGGGCTTCTCATTGTGGTGCCTTCTCTTGTTGTGAAGCACGGGTCTCTAGGCGTGTGGGTTTCAGCAGTTGTTGCACACAGGCTCAGTAGTTGTGGCTCACGGGCTCTAGAGCGCAGGCTCAGAGTTGCGGTGCACGGGCTTAGTTGCTCTGTGGCATGTGGGATTTTCCTGGACCAGGGCTCAAACCCGTGTCCCTTGCACTGGCAGGCAGATTCTTAACCACTGTACCACCAAGGAAGTCCAACAGTCTGCACTTTAATTGACATCTATCCCAAAAGGGAGAACCACACCATTCATGGAGGAACTGAGACATCAGACTGATTTGTGGAATGGATGGAGCAAGCCTCTGGTTCATCTCCCTGTTCCAAAATTCCACTTAATAAAGTATCCTTAGGGCTTCCCTGGTGGTGTATTGGTTAAGAATCTGCCTGCCAACACAGGGGACATGGGTTCGAGCCCTGGTTTGGGAAGATCCCACATGCCACAGCAACTAAGCCCATGTGCCATAACTACTGAGCCTGCGCTCAAAACTGAGCCTGAGCTCTAGACCCCACGAGCCACAACTACTGAAGCCCGGGCGCCTAGAGCCCGTGCTCCACAACAAAAGAAGACACTGCAATGAGGAGCCCACGCACCGCAATGAAGAGTAGCCCTCGCTCGCTGCAACTAGAGAAAGCCCGCGCACAGCAACGAACACCCAACCTAGCCAAAAATAAAGTAAATATAATAAATTATTTTTTTAATAAAATAAAATAAATAAAGTATCCTCAGGTAGAGGATTTATGAGATGTTAAATGATAAGAACAGATACTAACCTTGATCTTGGGCCAAAAACCAAAGAAACAACCTATAATTAAGATTCCCTAACCAACAAGGACCTACTGTATAGCACAGGGAACTATATTCAATATTTTGTAATAACCTATAAGGGAAAAAATCTGAAAAGAATGTATCTATGCATATGTGTGTGTGTGATATGTGTGCGTGTGTGTATATATATATAGGTGTGTGTGTGTATATATATATAGGTGTGTGTGTGTATATATATAGGTATGTGTGTGTGATATGTGTGTGTGTATATATATAGGTGTGTGTGTGTATATATATAGGTGTGTGTGTGTGTATATATATAGGTGTGTGTGTATATATATAGGTGTGTGTGTGTATATATATAGGTGTGTGTGTATATATATATAGGTGTGTGTGTGATGTGTGTGTGTATATATATAGGTGTGTGTGTACATATATAGGTGTGTGTGTATATATATAGGTGTGTGTGTGTGATGTGTGTGTGTGTATATATATATAGGTGTGTGTGTGTATATATATAGGTGTGTGTGTGTATATATATATAGGTGTGTGTGTGATATGTGTGTGTGTGTATATATAGGTGTGTGTGTACATATATAGGTGTGTGTGTATATATATAGGTGTGTGTGTGTGATGTGTGTGTGTGTATATATATAGGTGTGTGTGTGTATATATATAGGTGTGTGTGTGTGTATATATATAGGTGTGTGTGTATATATATAGGTGTGTGTGTGTATATATATAGGTGTGTGTGTGTGTATATATATATAGGTGTGTGTGTGTACATGTGGCTGAATCACTGTGCTGTACACCTGAAACTGACACAACACTGTAAATCAACTACACTTCAATTAAAAAAGAGAAAAGTTCTCATCAGGCTTTGCTTCCCAAACTTTCACACAAGGCCACAGAAGCAGCCTTAAAGTTGTTCCTTTTAAAATTCCACATATTTGGCTCTTCCAAAACCCAGTCTAACCCTTCCCTGGGAGAGCTTCCCACTGTCACACTCCTCCATGGTTCAGGAAATAAGGAAATTCTGTTCTCAGATTGCATTTTTGCCCTACAGGTGAACATCCTATCCTGCTCCTTGCAGAGCACTGCTCATTTGCTTATTCCTACTCCTCTACTGGTAGAGGCAGTGCCTCTTGCTGCCAGGAGAGGGCAGACCAATTCCCTGGAGCAGCTGCCATCCTCCCAGAAAGATTCCTGTTAGAGGAACCTGTTTATGGTTCAAAAGTATTTCTTCTAACAACCTCTTCAGGAGCTTACTTCATAGCACAGAGCAGGTAATCAATGAATTCTAGTGACATGCCTTGTTATACGTGATGGGGATAAAGTAATAAATTATTCAGACAAGATTTCTGACCTCAGGGAATATATGCCAGAAAGGGGTCAGGTAGAGCGACAGGGAGGGAAGCAGTGGTGTTATTGAAACTGAAAAGGGAAACTGGGCCTTGCTGGCTCTGTTGGTAGTGAGACAGGAAGACAAGAGTACAGCCATTTCGGAAAAGAACCGAGGAACGGCCTTGGGCAAAACAGGCCTTCAAGCTAAAGAACAAAGGCCCTGGGGGCCTGAGTCCCAGAGACAAAAACCAGGCTCGCATGAATAAAAGATTAACTTTATCTCTGTTACACTAACCTAGCTGCCACAAGACAAGAAGCTCAACTATCTGTTCCTTATCTGTATCCTTATCTGTTCCTGTGCTTTCTTGCAGAAAATTCTCCTGCATTTCTTTCCCCTCACAGAAGCGCTCCTTATTCCTGACAGCCAACCCTGTTCCTTATCTGTATCCTTATCTGTTCCTGTGCTTTCTTGCAGAAAATTCTCCTGCATTTCTTTCCCCTCACAGAAGCGCTCCTTATTCCTGACAGCCAACCCTGTTCCTTATCTGTATCCTTATCTGTTCCTGTGCTTTCTTGCAGAAAATTCTTATGCATTTCTTTCCCCTCACAGAAGCACTCCTTATTCCTGACAGCCAGCCTGGGGCCACCGGCTGCTGATCAAAGAGCTTTCATGATTTCTGCAAATTATCATTCATCATGAGACAAACCCTCCCTTTTGTTATAAAAGCAACTCGCCCCTTCTACTCAGGGAGCTGGCTCTTTTTTTTTTTCCTGCCTTCTCCCTTGTGCACAAGCTATCTCTTTTAATAAAAAGCTTTTGTTTGCCTGAGAGTCTTGTAGAAGCGATATTCATTTCTACAGTATGGCTGTCCAAGAGTCTGGAAAGGGCCTGGTAACAGTAGGAACAGACTTTAAGAGCAAAGGAGGAGGATTCTGAGCTGAGATCGGCTTTTTTATTTGGAAAGATCACTCTGGCTATCCTGGGGAGAATGGATTAGAAGCGGGTAGAGTCAGAGCCAGGGAACCTGGTCAGGAATCTCTAGCAGAAATCCAGGGGTGAAGGGCTTGAACTAGGGTACTGAGAAAGAGAAAAGTAGCTGCTAATGTCCAGAAGCTGGCCTGGCCCTCACTGCTAGGCCTTGGTGTTCTCATGTTGAACATAACATCAGACAAGGCTACTCTGTGGTCACGGTGGATGAAGAAAAAAACCAGAACAAGATCATTCACATAATCACGTCTAAACACAAACGAAAACGTGAACACTGTCCAGATCACAAAAGTCCAAACATCTCTCCATCCTGGCTAATACGAGTGACTGCTGCTACTTCGCCAATTACAGATTCAGCTTCATTGTAGTCTCCCCTCTTTCTAGATAAGACTTATTAAGATATCCAATAACAAAATGATCCCACTTCCTGAAAACACCCAGAGTAAAGCCCCACGAGCTTAAACCCTCACCCAAATCACCTAACGCCAGCCCAAATCCTGTAAGTTTTTCTAACACTCTCCCCCCCATGGTGTCTGTTCTTCCTCCTGTAACAAGTAATAAATCCAACCTGCTCTGATACAAGTACGTTCCTGACAGTCTTCAGCTGGAGGGCATTTACAGTATGGAGGCAGTGGGGATAATGTCTGTCTTGGACAACTGAGTAAAAGAGGGCACGCTGGAGAAGGAACAGATTTGTGGGGAAAGATGATGAATTCAGTTTTGGACAAGTTGAGCCAGATGTTGATGAACCACCCCAATGAACACGTCTGGCAGTCAGATACAAGGGTCTGCAGTTCAGGAGATCCTGGATTGAGATGAAGTTTGGGAGATGGCGGAATATGTATAGTTAATGAAGTCATGGTCATGGATAAATTGGTCTAGCCAGACAGAAAACAAGTGGATCCAGGACAGAACGCTGAGTGCAATGGGTTGAAGAGAGAATGGGAAGTTAGAAAGTCGCTGGAGTGGGGACCCAGCAGTTTCAAAGATTTCTACTTTGTCTTTCCCAGGCCAAAGGCTCAATGTGGGGGTTACTCCAGGTCCAAGTATATCAATCCCATTAAGCATTTGGGGACCAGGGATATGATCACTGGTTAAGAATCCAAGGACTTCAGGGAGCTTTCTTGGGACCCAGGACTCAACCCCTGGCAAGGATTCCAGTGGGTGGGGCAAAATCACTGCTATGGTGGCTCGTAGAAGCTTTGAGAAAGCAATGGCCTATGCTGAGTGAAACAGATATGCCTGACTTGCCCTAGTAGGTGGTACAGGAAGGAATACAGAGGCTGAAGAAAGCAGGCATGCCAGAATGGATACATTAGGTGAGGCCAGAAGACCCACCAGAGAATTGTGTTCCAAGAAAGGGTCTAGAGGACACAATATTCACCAAGGCCATCTATTGAGAGGGGTATCAGCATCACTAAGAAGTTCAGGGGTGGTTCTCCTCTATGGTGGAGGACAGGAAGTCACAGAGCTGAGCTACTTAACATGCGATGTATGGGGATGGTACTCCCTGCCCATCCCCATCAAGTAAAACAGAAGAGGTTTAACAGAAGCACTGCTTAACTGCCAGAAGCCAGAAAGCTGTAATTACCATAAGAATGGCAAGATTGGAGGGTTAGCCTTGGGGCCTTGACCCATCAGAGACAGTTGTAGGTATAATAAACAATGGTATCCCTAGCGGGAAAGTAGATGGGAAGCCAAGGAAGCCAAGAATGCTGCTGAACATCTACAACCTGAAGAAAGAAAGAAGAAAGGAGCAGAAGGCTAAATACAGTCACCACAATAAATAGTAGCCAAGAGGAAGCTTGCACAAGCCTCTTAGCCTCATCCACCAGCAAGAAGAACTACATGTCCTGCAGCCTGTGGAAGGAAAACCACATTCACAGAAAGATAGACAAAATGAAAAGGCAGAGGACTCTGTACCAGATGAAGGAACAAGATAAAACCCCAGAAAAACAACTAAATGAAGTGGAGATAGGCAACCTTCCAGAAAAACAATTCAGAATAATGATAGTGAAGATGATCCAGGACCTCGGAAAAAGAATGGAGGCAAAGATCAAGAAGAAGCAAGAAATGTTTAAAGAAGACCTAGAAGAATTAAAGAACAAACAAACAGAGATGAACAGTACAATAACTGAAATGAAAAATGCACTAGAAGGAATCAATAGCAGAATAACTGAGGCAGAAGAACGGATAAGTGACCTGGAGGACAGAATGGTGGAATGCACTGCCGCAAAACAAAATAAAGAAAAAAGAATGAAAAGAAATGAAGATGGCCTAAGAGACCTCTGGGACAACATTAAATGCAACAACATTCGCATTATAGGGGTCCCAGAAGGAGAAGAGAGAGAGAAAGGACCCGAGAAAATATTTGAAGAGATTATAGTTGAAAACTTCCCTAACATGGGAAATGAAAGAGCCACCCAAGTCCAAGAAGTGCAGAGAGTCCCAGGCAGGATAAACCCAAGGAGAAACACGCCAAGACACACAGTAATCAAACTGACAAAAATTAAGTGTAAGGCCAACTGGCCCGAGGCAGGGGAACGCAATCAGACTCACAGGTTGCATCACACCGAAACTTTCCGGACCACCCAGTTCCAGAAACTGACCTGGAGACTTTCCAGACCACCCAGTTCCAGGAACTGACCTGGGGACTTTCCACCCGGCCCAGCCTTCCCGCCTTTCGAGGGGCGGGACTAACGGTCCCAAGACTGATGCAACCGGCACCAGATATTGCCACGATACCGGAAAAGACCACCAAATAAGGAATACCCTGCGCCCTCCCGGATTCACCACACCGCTTTCCCTTCTTCCCCTATAAATTCTGCCCAAACCCTCGCCCGGGCGCGACTTCTCTGGTCCCTTTCTCTCGGACCAGTGAACCTCGCCCGGGAGCGTACCCAAATAAAGCTTGTTTAAGCTCTCCTCCGCTTTTGGTGCCGTTCCTTACATTTGCCGAAACCCGGGAGGGGTACCAAGCCCCGCGGGTTACCGCGCAGGCCGCTCCTCCCCTCCCCCAGGAGACAACCAGGGAACCTCTACTCAGCCACCCGATCCGGCAGAAAACGGGGTAAGTTCCCCTCCCTTGTTCCCTCCGACCCTCAGAGTCCCTGCCCACCGGACTCCCTGTCCTTAATCGCGGCCGCGTCAGGGACTCCTCTGTCCTCTCTCCGGGCCTCGGGCAACTGTGGAGACGTCCCAATCGCCTGACCGCCCTCTGACCTGCCGTGAATTGGAGACTGAGACCAGGGACGCCTCTCTCCCTTCTCCATTCACTCAGGGACAGACTGGGGGTCATGGGAACCTCACAATCGAAACCAGATCCTAAGACGCCCCTGGGGTGTCTCCTAGCCAATTTTACAGCCCTCGGTTTCTCCCAAGATCTCCGTCGCCGACGGCTTATTTTCTATTCCACTGTGGCCTGGCCACAGTATCCTCTAGACAATCAATCCAAATGGCCTCCTGAAGGGACTTTCGATTTTAACATCCTCCGTGATCTAGATAATTACTGCCGCAGGACGGGCAAATGGTCCGAGGTCCCCTATGTTCGGGCCTTCTCGTATTTACGCTCCCGCCCTTCCCTCTGCATCGATTGTTCCATTTCCCAGATCCTTCTTGCCAAACAGACATCTCCTACATCGAAGCCCCTAATTTCCTTTGATCTCTTGCCTCTCCCCCCTCCAGAGCCCCTCTCCAACCTCCACCCTACCCTGAAGCGGTCCCTCCTCCTTCCCAACCCGCTCCGGCCCCTCCAGGCCCCTCCAACCGCTCCCCCGCCTCCCTCAACTGTTTCTCCCACGCCCCTTGCTTACACGCTCTCACGACTCCCAGGATCCAAATCTCCTCTGCCCTCTGAGGGAGGTAGCAGGAGTGGAAGGATTGGAGTTCATGTTCCCTCTTCCCTCCAAGATCTCTCTCAAATAGGAAAGCGATTAGGCTCCTTTTCTGCCGACTCTTCCCGCTACATCAAAGAATTTCGCTACCTCTCTCAAGCTTACGATCTGACCTGGCACGATATCTTTGTGATCCTATCTTCTACTCTGACCCCTGACGAGAGGGAAAGAATTCAAACTGCTGCCCGAAACCATGCAGATCAGGTTCACCTTACCAACAGCTCCATGCCTGTTGGAGTGACTGCCGTACCTGGCACCGATCCAGGCTGGACTTATCAGGATGGCCAAGATGGCCGGCGTAAACGCAACCTCACGATCCAATGCCTCCTGGCTGGCATGCAGGCTGCCGCTCATAAGGTAGTCCATTTTGAAAAACTAAAAGAGATAACCCAAGAACCTAACGAAAATCCAGCTATCTTTCTCAATCGCCTTACAGAGGCCTTAACTCTCTATACCCGGCTGGATCCCGACACCCTGGCAGGGGCAACGGTCCTAGCCACCCATTTTATTACCCAATCAAACCCGGACATCCGAAAGAATTAAAACGGGCAGAAGACGGCCCTCAGACCCCTACTCGAGATCTGGTAAAGATGGCCTTTAAAGTCTATAGTGGCCGTGAGGATTTGGCAGAATCCTGCTGACAGGCTCGGATGCACCAAAAGGTGGCCCTCCAAACCCAAGCTCTTGTAGCCGCCCTAAGGCCAACCATCTCCCATGGATCACAGCATCCACGGGGTCCGCAAAAGGCAACCCCGCCAGGGGCCTGCTTCAAATGCGGAAAAGAAGGCCACTGGGCTCACCAATGTCCCAATCCCTGACCTCCTTCTAAGCCCTGCCCCAGCTGCGGGCTAACGGACCACTGGAAGAGTGACTGCCCTACGACTGGCCCTCCCTCAGCGTCTCCACGTTGGGGGCAGGCCGACCCAACAGCATTAACACTCGAACTGCTGGGTCTGGCTGACGACTGACGGCACCCGGACTCGAAGGCCCCCATCACCCTCGCTGAGCCCAGGGTAACGCTACAGGTAGCGGGTAAGTCCATCTCATTTCTGGTGGACACGGGGGCTACCTATTCGGTCCTGCCTACCTACTTCGGGCCAGTTTCTCCTTCCCAGATCTCGGTCATGGATATTGATGGCAAACCATCCTGTCCACTCCCATGTCATATCGAAGGACTCCCTTTTACTCATTCCTTCTTAGTCATACCATCCTGCCCAGTTCCTTTGCTAGGCCGAGATGTCCTTTTCCACTTAGGGGCCTCCCTCCAGCTGGTTAGACTTGACCCTAAGGTCCCCTCCTCCCAACTCCTGCTTCCTCTTCTCAGTCTATCTCTAGAACCCTCTCCCTCCTGCCCTCCTCTTCCAACCACACCATACCCAATCAATCCCCAAGTTTGGGATACTTCTAAGCCCATAATAGCAACACACCATTCCCCCGTCCTCATCCACCTAAAGGACCTCTCCAAATTGCTATCAAGGCCCCAATTTCCCATCTCTGAGACTCACCTTAGGGGCCTACAACCTATTATCACCAGACTCCTAAACCAGGGACTCCTTATCCCCACTGACTCTCCCTGCAACACCCCCATCCTACCTGTCCTCAAGGCCTCAGGGGATTATCGCCTGGTCCAGGACCTCCGACTAATCAATGAGGCCATAATTCCTCTCCACCCAGTAGTACCAAACCCATACACCTTGCTCTCCCATATGCCCCCATCCACAACCCACTTTACGGTTCTGGATCTCAAAGATGCCTTTTTCACTATCCCCCTACATCCCGACTCCTATTTCCTCTTCGCCTTTACCTGGACGGATCCGGATACTCATACTTCCATTCAGCTCACCTGGACAGTTCTTCCCCAGGGCTTCCGCGACAGTCCTCACCTCTTCCGTCAGGCGCTGGCATGGGACCTCACTTCCTGCTCCCTTATCCCCAGCACACTCCTTCAATATGTAGATGGCCTCCTCCTCTGTAGCCCGTCTCTCAGCCTCTCAAGACAACATACTGCAGATCTCCTCAATTACCTTGGCTCTCGCGGTTATCGGGTCTCCCCAGCCAAGGCTCAGTTATCTGTATCTTCTGTAATCTACCTGGGGCTCCACCTTATCCCTACCACAAAAGGTCTAACAGCCGACCGCACCCGAATTATCCGTGAACTCCAGCCTCCGGAAACATTGGAACAAATTCTCTCCTTTTTGGGCCTTATAGTATTTTTCCGGCACTGGATCCCTAACTTTGCTCTCCTCACTAAACCCTTATATCTAGCCACTAAAGAAACCCCTCAAGGACCCCTCACCTCTCCTTCCGCCATTCGACAGGCCTTTCTCACCCTCCATAACGCTCTGATATCTTCTCCTCCCCTTTCTCTGCTCAACCCAAACCGACCTTTTCAACTTTTTGTGGATGAACAGGCCGGAATAGCCACTGGACTCCTTGCCCAGCCTGTAGGGCCTTCCTACCGCCCCGTGGCTTACCTCTCCAAACAGCTAGACCCAACCATTCGGGGATGGCAACCATGTCTTCGGGCCCTAGCAGCGGCAGCCGAACTGACCAAACAAACATTCAAACTGACTCTGGCCCACCCACTAACCGTGTTTTCCTCCCACCGGCTGGTCGACCTCCTAGGCCACAAGTCTCTCTCCCTCCTGGGCCCCTCCCGCATCCAGGAGTTCCACCTCCTGTTCATTGAAAACCCAGCTATTTCTCTTGATCTCTCCCCTCGCCTGAACCCGGCTTCCCTCCTGCCTATCTCTGGCACCAGGGGCTTTCCATCCCATTCCTGCCCTCATGTCATAGAAGCCTTCAAGCCACCAAGAGAGGGACTCTTTGACACCCCTCTTTCAAATCCGGACCACACTCTCTTTGTGGATGGTAGTTCGATACTCAGTCCTGACTCGGTCCTGACAGATGCCGACGGGCGGCCTACGCGGTAGTAACCATCTCAACCATTATCGAGGCCAACCGCCTCCCAGAAGGGACAACCTCTCAAAGGGCTGAACTGATAGCACTCATGCGGGCCCTCGACCTCTAAGGGCCAAAGGGCCATCTTTCTCCCTATGGTTGCAGGCATTTCCCTCGCCTTCTCTCTCGTTGCTGCGGGCATCAGGGGAGGAGCCCTAACACACAGTGTCTCAACATCCCGTGACCTAGAACAGAAACTCCAGCTAGCCATCGAGGCTTCTGCCGCCTCCATCACCTCCCTCCAGCGCCAGATCACCTCAGTAGCCCAAGTTGCCCTCCAAAATCGACAAGCCCTGGATCTCCTGACGGCCAACAAAGGAGGTACCTGCGTCTTCCTACAGGAGGAATGCTGCTATTACATCAATGAAACAGGACTCGTCGAAGACAACGTAAACGCCCTCCATCGCTTAAGAACTCCAACGCAAACACCAACAGTACGCCTCCCCAATTCCCGATTGGTGGCGGTCCACCCTCTATACCTGGCTAACACCAATCTTAGGCCCCGTAATTCTCATCTGTATCTTGCTCATGTTTGCTCCCTGTTTTCTAAGGTTCCTTTGCAGGCGCATGGAGGAAGTCTCTCGGGTGGCCACAAACCAAATGCTCCTCAGCCCTTACACCTTGATTCCTACAGAACCCCCCACTGGTGTCCCTTAAGCCTCGGACCTCTGGTCGCCCGACTTCCCTTTCGATGCCCCCATTCAGCAAGAAGTAGCCAGAGATCAGAACGCCGCCCCATTACACCAAAGATGTCGGGATGTAAGGCCAACTGGCCCAAGGCAGGGGAACGCAATCAGACTCACAGGTTGCATCACACCGAAACTTTCCAGACCACCCAGTTCCAGAAACTGACCTGGAGACTTTCCGGACCACCCAGTTCCAGGAACTGACCTGGGGACTTTCCACCCGGCCCAGCCTTCCCGCCTTTCGAGGGGCGGGACTAACGGTCCCAAGACTGATGCAACCGGCACCAGATATTGCCACGATACCCGAAAAGGCCACCAAATAAGGAATACCCTGCGCCCTCCCAGATTTACCACACCCCTTTCCTTTCTTCCCCTATAAATTCTGCCCAGACCCTCACCCGGGCGTGACTTCTCTGGCCCCTTTCTCTCGGACCAGTGAACCTCGCCCGGGAGCGCTCCCTAATAAAGCTCACTTGAAGCTTTCCTCTGTTTCGCAATGCCATTTGTTAAGATCCGACCTTACATTAAGGACAAAGAAAAATTATTGAAAGCAACAAGGGAAAAACGACAAATAACATACAAGGGAACTCCCATAATGTTAACAGCTGATTTCTCAGCAGAAACTCTACAAGCCAGAAAGGAGTGGCATGATATATTTAAAGTGGTGAAAGGGAAGAACCTACAGTCAAGATTACTCTACCAGGCAAGGATCTCATTCAGATTCTATGGAGAAATCAAAAGCTTTACAGACAAGCAAAAGCTAAGAGAATTCAGCACCACCAAACCAGCTCTACAACAAACGCTAAAGGAACTTCTCTAAGTGGGAACACAAGAGAAGAAGAGGACCTACAAAAACAAACCCATAACACTTAAGAAAATGGTAATAGGAACATACAATCACATAAAATAGACTTTAAAATAAAGAATGTTACAAGAGACAAGGAAGGGCACTACATAATGATCAACGGACCAATCCAAGAAGAAGATATAACAATTATATATATATATGCACTCAACATAGGAGCACCTCAATACATAAGGCAACTGCTAACAGTCATAAAAGAGGAAATCAACAGTAACACAATAATAGAGGGGGACAATAAAACCTCACTTACACCAATGGACAGATCTTCCAGACAGAAAATTAATAAGAAAACACAAGCTTTAAATGACACAAGAGACCAGAGAGATTTAATTGATATTTATAGGACATTCCA
>NW_020173674.1:8812120-8817699 GCF_003031525.2 Neophocaena asiaeorientalis asiaeorientalis
ACATGATACTATACATAGAGAATCCTAAAGATGCCACCAGAAAACTACTAGAACTAATCAATAAATTTGGTAAAGTTGCAGGGTACAAAATTAATGCACAGACATCTCTTGCATTCCTATACACTAACAACGAAAAATCAGAAAGAGAAATTAAGGAAACAATCCCATTCACCATTGCAACAAAAACAATAAAATACCTAGTAAGGTATAAGGTTTAAAATAAACCTAGTAAGGAGGTAAAAGACCTGTACTCAGAACATTTTAAGATACTGATGAAAGAAATCAAAGATGACACAAACAAGTGGAGAGGTATACCATGTTTTTGGATTGGAAGAATCAATATTGTGAAAATGACTATACTACCCAAAGCAATCTACAGATTCAATGCAATCCCTATCAAATTACCAGTGGCATATTTTTACAGAACTAGAACAAAAAAATCTTAAAATTTGTATGTAGACACAAAAGACCCTGAATAGCTAAAGCAGTCTTAAGGGAAAAAAACGGAGCTGGAAGAATCAGACTCCCTGACTTCAGGCTATACTACAAAGCTACAATAATCAAGACAATATGGTACTGGCACAAAAACAGAAATATAGATCAATGGAACAGTATAGAAAGCCCAGAGATAAACCCACACACCTATGGTCAACTAATCTATGACAAAGGAGGCAAGGATATACACTGGAGAAAAGACAGTCTCTTCAATAAGTGGTGCTGGGAAAACTGGACAACTACATGTAAAAGAATGAAATTAGAGCACTCCCTAACACCATAAACAAAAATAAACTCAAAATGGATTAGAGACCTAATGGACTGGAGACTGGACACTATAAAGCCTTTAGAGGAAAACATAGAAAGAACACTGACATAAATCACAGCAAGATCTTTTCTGATCCACCTCCCAGAGTAATGGAAATAAAAACAAAAATAAACAAATTGGGGGGCTTCCCTGGTGGCGCAGTGGTTGAGAGTCCGCCTGCCGATGCAGGGGACGCGGGTTTGTGCCCCGGTCCGGGAAGATCATTGGAGAAAGATGTGGTACGTATATACAATGGAATATTACTCAGCCATAAAAAGGAACAAAATTGGGTCATTTGTAGAGATATGGGTGGATCTAGAGACTGTCATACAGAGTTTAGTAAGTCAGAAAGAGAAGAACAAATATCATATATTAACGCATATATGTGGAACCTAGAAAAACGGTACAGATGAACCGGTTTGCAGGGCAGAAGTTTTGACACAGATGTAGAAAACAAACGTATGGACACCAAGGGGGGAAAGTGGTGGGGGGAGTGGTGGTGGTTGGATGAATTGGGAGATTGGGATTGACTTAAACACACTAATATGTATAAAACAGATAACTATAAGAACCTGCTGGGCTTCCCTGGTGGCGCAGTGGTTGAGAGTCCGCCTGCCGCTGCAGAGGACGTGGGTTCGTGCCCCGGTCCGGGAGGATCCCACATGCCGCGGAGCGGCTGGGCCCGGGACCCATGGCCGCTGGGCCTGCGCGTCCGGAGCCTGTGCCCCGCAACAGTGAGAGGCCCACGTACCACAAAAAAAAAAAAAAAAAAGAACCTGCTGTGTAAATAAATAAATAAAATAAAAAATTTTTAATAAAATAAATGGTGCCAAAATCTCTTCCTTAGTTCCTGGATCTGAGCCAATTTTCACATCCAAAACTCAGTTACTGAGGAGATAACCAAGTCCCTAGGGGAAGGATCATGAAACTATAATGACTCTCCCAGTTCTTCCCAAAAGGGAACTCATCATCTATTCAGATGACTGTACATTTGGAAAAGGAGAATGTGCAAATATTTTCAGCATTTTAGACACAGGATCTGAGCTGACACTGATGCCTAGAGACCCAAAGCATCATCACGATTCCCATCAGAAGAGGTAATTTCTTCAGTCCCCAAGTGTTTAGTGGAACTTATATACTCATGAGTTGGTATAACCTCTACTTTGGGTCCTTAGCCTAAGAGAGAAGAGCTATCATAGTGGGAAAGGCAATGTAGAAATCTCTGAAACTCCCCCACTCTTCAGCCATGATAGTAAATAAAAAGAAATGACCATATCCTAGGGAGTAAGGGGAGAGGGACAGAGATTAGTGCCACCATAAAAGACAGAAAGGATGTGTGGATGGTGCCTATCTTATCCACTCCTAGAAATAAAGCTCCCACCTATACACCAGATGACATGGTAAGTTGCCAACTTTGAGTGCAACCCAGAGTAGGAAAGGGCTCTGCAGCAGGTCCAAGCTGCAATGCACGAAGCCCTGCCATTTAGGCCATAACATCCAAGAGACCTAAGAGGGCGGAAAATCATGCAGTGTGGAGCCTATGGCAAGCCCCAATGGGCAAAGCAGGGGCTTGAAATTCTAGAGCAAGGCCAGGCTGTCCACAGCAGAGAAATACATGCCTTTTGAGAAAAAACTCTTAGCCTGTTATTGGAATACTTCATTATGAAACACTAAGTAACTATGAAATGCTCCCATTATGAGTTGGTTGTCAGACTTGCTCCCATTACGAGTTATGAGTTATGTCAGAACTGCTGCCATTATAGGTTGGACCTGTTAAGTCAAACAGTCAGACCAGACCAGCAGCAGTCTTTCAAAAGATAGAAGTGGTACCTTCAGAATCAAGACTAAGCAGAACCAGAGGACACAAGCAAACTGCATGAGCAGGTAGCCCAGACCTCTTGCTATCCACCATACATCTAAAAGCATCCCCATCCCTTGTGCAAAAGAACCCATAGTCATAAGGAATGTCTTGTATAACCTGCTAAGGGAGGAAGTAAAAGCCCAAGCATGATTTACAGGTGAGTTAACTTATGAGTGCCAACTGAAAATGGATGACAGTCACATTCAGAAGTGGTCTTGAAAGACAGTAGAGACAGAAAATCTGCCAGCTATACACCTGATGATCCACCTTGTGTAGAAGGAGAAATAGCGCAAGATGAGAATATATACACATTCTAGATCAATGGCCAATGGCCTGGCCATCTGATTAGAGGACTGGAAGGAAAAGGACTAGAAGATCAAAGGCAATGAGGTCTGGGGCAGAGAATGGTGATGGACATATGGGAGAGTGCACAAAGCCAAAGATTTCTGGATCACACATTAATGTCCACCAAAAAGAATCCACCATGCAAGAAGCACTAAACCACCAAACAGACAAAATGACTTGGCCTTCATCAGAAAGCATAAGATGAACCCAGGATTCTAATTTCAGGCATCCTCTTAGCCAATACAATGATTTACAAAGAAAACATGTGAACTCCTGTTTATATTTCATCCTTTGAAAAATTTTCTACCTTTTCAAATAATTGATAATGTACATAAAATATGACTTACCCTAAAAACTCTTCATATATTAGGTGTTCTAGTTTTTTTTGTTTTTCGGGGGTTTTTTGGCTGTGCTGCACAGCTTGCGGGATCCTAGCTGTCGGAGCAGGGATTGAACCCAGGCCCTCAGCAGCGAAAGCGCAGAGTCCCAACCACTGGACTGCCAGGGAATTCCCTCTAGCTTTTTTCTTAACTGATAAGGAGCAATCAAAAAAGTTTGGTGACCACTGCTATATTCTGCCATTACATAAAGTAATTACTGGTTGTTGAATTAACAGATATACTTGTTAGACTAATTCTGGACTACTTCATATGGTTTATAGTACCTCTTACAAGTCCATAACCAAATCCTTTACTAATGAATCCAGTTGCCATAGTTTATCATGCTTATTCTTTCTAAGGGAAACATAATTTCACCAAAGTTATAGCTAACAAATCTCTTGTTTAACAACTAAATATCCCCAAAGGGGTACACTATTCCTAGAAGTACTGCAATGCCAGGTTGATGCATGGAGCTGACAAAACAAGCCCCTATTCTATCTCCTTGTTCCAAAACTCAATGTAATACGTTGTCCTCAGGTAAAGGACATAGATACTAAACTGATAAGAACAGATACTACACTTCATCTTAGCCAAAAGGCCTAGAATTGATATTATCTGTATTAACTCCCCATCATCTCTTCCTGTCCCAAACTTTCCTCACTCAGGTCCACAAACACAGCTTGTAAGCATGTCCTTACAACCATCAACATCCTCATCTTCCCCAGAGACCAGGAAATTCTGTTATCAAATAACTTAACTTACTGTCTTATCTCCCAGTTCCTGGCAAAGAACTAGTTATTTGCATACCTCCTCATCCATTACGTGAGGCAGTGCCTCTTGCTGCCAGGTGGGGGCAGGGTTGCTCTCTGGGCAAAATCACCAGACCTCTCTAAGCACCTCATTTGATAAGAAGGGTTATCAATGAATTGGGGCTAGAAAAAGATCATTCAAAAATTTATAGGGATAAATTAGTATATATTGAGTCCTACTTTGTGTCCTCTACTCTGCTAGGCAATAGGGATACAATGATTTACACAGACATGATCTCTAAACTCAGGAAGCTTATGGTGGGCAGGCAGAGCGGATCTGTCTTGGGGAGGGAGTGGCAGTAAGGAAAGGGGCAAAGGGGTCTCAATGGCCATAATGATGATCTGGACGATAACCTAAAGACTATGGAGGGGCACTGAAGAGTTATGAACTGAGACATGAGACTGGACCAAATATTTTATATAGAAAGATCACTGCAGCTTCAAGATGGAGAATGGACTAAAGAAAGGAAACCAGGGTCAGGGAGTCAGATTAAGTCTGTTGTAAAAAACTTGGGGTCAAAGGCCTCAATTAGGGTAGTGGCAGTGGGGGAGCTTGGACAATTGAGTGAAATAGGAGAAGCAGGTTGAATTCAATTTGGAAAAGTTAAGAAGTTTGTGGACCATGTGACAATGTTCATCCAGAAGGCAACTGGATGCACAGCTCTGAAGCTCAGGAAAAAGATCGTGGGCTGGAGCTACAGGCATAACGGTGGTCATTAAAATCATGGGAGTGGATAAGGTGGCCCAGGCAGAGTAAGTAAAAAGTTGGGCCTAATACATAACTGGAGGAACATTAATGTTTGAGGAATGGGCCAGAAGATGTACCTCAAAGGATCAGGAAGAAGTTAGCAGAAACATAAGAGGAAGGCTAGGAGAGGGCAGTGTCCCAAGCACTGTGGAAACAGTGTTTTAAGAAATAGGAAATGGGTCAAGAGGGTAAGGTGCTGCTGAGAGATCAAGTAGGATGACTGAAGTGTCTTAAGAAGTGGGCAGCACTGTGGGAACAAGTGCTTCTTAAACTTTAGCTTGCATACAGATCACCTGGGGATCTTGTGTAAATGCAAATGCTAATTCATTTGGCCTGTGAAAAGACCTGAGGTTAGCATTTCTAACAGGCTCCCAGGTAATGCAGGTGTAGCCAGCTCTTTAAAGGTAAAGACATTTGCTGGAAAGAGGAAGCAAGATACGATGCTAGCCAGAGGGAGGCATGGTGTTAGAACCACACTAGCACACTGTCTAAAGCTCCAATTCGGGACTCAGACCTCCTGAATTTAAATTCTCACTCTCAATAAATATTTTTTGAATAAATAAATAAATGGATCAACAAAAGACAGTGTACCACAGGGGTTGTTAAAGTATAATTTTTTTTTTTTTTTTTTAAA
>NW_020173674.1:8817894-8838830 GCF_003031525.2 Neophocaena asiaeorientalis asiaeorientalis
GGCATGTGGGATCTTCCTGGACCGGGGCACGAACCCGTGTCCCCTGCATCGGCAGGCGGACCCTCAACCACTGCGCCACCAGGGAAGCCCTAAAGTATAATTTTTAAAAATGAAAACATGACTCATAAAAATATAAAGTAAACACATGTCAAATATTTTATTCAACCTATTAATTAATAAGAGAATGAATAAGATTTAAAACTGCTTCAATAGAGAATTCTAGAAAAAGAGTATCATCAGTCAAGAGTCCAGGCAAGGGCTTCCCTGGTGGCGCAGTGGTTGACAGTCCGCCTGCTGACGCAGGGGACATGGGTTCAGGCCCCGGTCCGGGAAGATCCCACATGCCGCGAAGTGGCTGGGCCTGTGAGCCATGGCCACTGGGCCTGCGTGTCCGGAGCCTGTGCTCCGCAACGGGAGAGGCCACAACAGTGAGAGGCCCGCGTACTGCAAAAAAAAAAAAAGAGTCCAGGCAAGAATGATATGAATTTGCATTCTAATACATAGATATAAAATCACCTAATGTCTTACAAGGCAAACTTATCAAATTGTAAAATACCCAAAGCAATAGTAAAAAGGACATCAAACAAAGGTACACACCCCCTGGAAAACCTGATAATCCCCAAGCTAGGTGGGCCTGCTCTACGTCAAAAGGACACCTAGTAATAACTTTTGCCTATTTCCAAGTTTTGGATAATTTTTCTTAACAGGGTCAAAAGTAGAGACTGGATTTGAATAACAGCTCTGCCACACTAGCTATGTATCCTTGGATAAGTAACTTATATAAAACTCAGTTTTCTTTTTTCACAGAACTAGAACAAAAAATTTCACAATTAGTATGGAAATACAAAAGACACCCGCATGGCACAGGGATATCGGCTATGGTGCTTTGTGACCGCCTGGAGGGGTGGGATAGGGAGGGTGGGAGGGAGGGAGACGCAAGAGGGAAGAGATATGGGAACATATGTGTATGTATAACTGATTCACTTTGTTATAAAGCAGAAACTAACACACCATTGTAAAGCAGTTATACCCCAATAAAGATGTTATAAAAAACAACAACAACAACAACTCAGTTTTCTTATCTGTAAAAAGGGGATGGTAACCAGAAAAACTATTATTTTTTGAATTGAGGTAATATATATAAAGCAGTTAGTACAGCGCCTGGAAGGTGTCATGGAAAGCACTTAATAGATGTTAACACCCTCCACCAATGGTTTCACCTTGTTTATCTCATTTCCCATTACTTGACACCCCAGCCTTTTTGCACCATTCTAGCAAATATATTTACACACACATGCGCACATTTCACTTAATTTGACTACAACATTCTTCACTTGGGCAACACCCTCTTTTAACCTTATTATTCAAAGGAAAAAATGTCCAGCATTCACTTATTTCATGGGTGATGAAACTTGCATTATTTCCACCAAACTTCACCTTGACGTATATAATACCTCCCCAGTTGTGTTTTAAAAATCCTAACCACAACCTATAAATCAGTAAGCACCGTCCAGTGCTGCAGTCCTACTTGGAGCATTCTACCTCATATGGCTCTCTCCTCCATTTCTTTCAGAGTTCTGCACAAATGTCCCTCCCTGAGTGAAATGACAATTCCTCCCCCTCTGCCCCAGCACTCCCTCTCTCCTTCCCTACTTAATTTTCACCATAGCTTTGTTTTTTTGTTTTGTTTTGTTTTTTGGTTTTGGCCGCACCTCACGGCATGCAGGATCTTATTTCCCCAACCAGGGATCGATCGAACCTGTGCCCCGTGCAGTGGAAGTGCTGAGTTTTAACCACTGGACCACCAGGGGAGTCCAATTTTCACCACAGCATTTAACTGCACTTGACATATTATTTGTCTGTGTTTTCCACCAGAATATAAGCTCCAAGAGAGCATAAGGGGACTGTCTGCTTCGTTCCCTGTTGTATCTCCTGTGCCTTGTAGATGCTCAACAGATAAATAATATTGGTAGACTAAACATTAAGCGAAGGTTGTGCCCGTGATCTCCAACTGCCAAGAACATTGGTGGTTTTTTTTTTTTTTTTTTGGTGCTTAAGCCCCTCAACCCACTTACAGCTTCCAAAAAGAATATCCAGCTTTTGACATCCCTCCCTTTCTAGTGGATTCTATATCACTACAAAAGATGCTGAAAATTCACACTCTTGGTGCACAGGCATATTTTGATTGGCTCATAGAAAATGCTTAAAATTTTTAAGCTGGATGCCAACATTTTTTTTTTGTTTTTGTTTTTTGGGGGTTTTTTGGCCGCACCACATGGCACGTGGCATCTTAGTTCCCCAACTAGGGATCAAACCCACGCCCCCGGCATTGGAAGTGCAGAGTCTTAACCACTGGACCGCCAGGGAAGTCCCGATGATGCCAACTTTTTCAATGGGCAAATTAATAAACAATTCTGGATTTCTGGATTCTCTTGATCAGATCTTTCAGAGAACAGTATTCTAGGAAGGCAACAATCTGCTGGAGCTAAGACAGAGCTATCTAGATCGCCAGAGTCCCCACCCGGTTCCTACGGCTTACTGCATTACCTATATTCCTGTAGGTATGAGTTGAAGACTTCTGATGTAAATCCTCTCCTATTTCCCTTTCATTACACTTGTTAGCACAGAATCCACTTACCTGCTGCTTAAACTACTGTGACAATCTAATTAATGTCCTTATCTCATCTTAGCCCTCAATTTCTAATCACCTCCCTACTCAAAAACTTTCACTGTTTATTTGTATCTATAGTTCAAATTATTTAGCTTTGCATTCCAGGCCCCCCTCATCCGGTCTTCCCCAGAAATCTTTTCCAATTTTTTTTTTTTTTTTTTTTTTTTTTTTGCGGTGTGTGGGCCTCTCACTGTTGTGGCCTCTCCCGTTGCGGAGCACAGGCTCCGGACACGCAGGCTCAGTGGCCGTGGCTCACGGGCCTAGCCACTCCGTGGCATGTGGGATCTTCCTGGACCGGGGCACAAACCCGTGTCCCCTGCATCGGCAGGCAGACTCTCAACAACTGCGCCACCAGGGAAGCCCTCTTTTCCAATTTTATATTCTGATTCCCCTTCAGCCCATCTTTCATGAACTATATTCATACACTTCCTTTTCCAGCTCCAATTCCCTCCCTGGTTCTGTTTATCTAACCTTCAAGGCCCAGGCACTCCATAAAGCATCCCCCAATTCCCGTGCGCACACACCACCTCCCTAGACCTATCTGCCTACTCTGGCTGGACCTTCTGAATTCTCCATAACTTATCTGTTCCATTTTCTATACATTTTGTTACAACTTTCCAATCATGTACTTGCACAAGCACTTAATAGTTATCCATCTATAATAACTTTGTTCATACTGGAATTCTTTCAACACTTGTTTTGTCACTTGTGTTACGCTGGGACATGCATGAGGACAACACTGCCCCCAAAGGAGTGAAAATGGATTCCTGCAGAGAAGAGAGGGCAAAAAACCCTAGATATTAAAAAAAAGAAAAAAAAAAAAAGGTTTCCGGCCCTCCAAAGGTCCGTGGAACATAAAGAGACATACAGTATATCAGTGTTATTACAACTTCATGGTTGGGATTAGAGGGGAAAATGTCTTTTTAAGGCTCCTGGAGAGGGGAAGACAACAATGAAAACAATTGAGAAACAGTATCCAGGGATCATGCCATTTGTTTCCTGTGTATTTGCTTGCCCCCCAAATTCCCAGAGAAGAGCGTGAGGACAGCAGTAAAGCAGAGTGATCAAAAGTGCAGGCTCTCGGGCTTCCCTGGTGGAGCAGTGCTTAAGAATCCGTCTGCCAACCCAGGGGACATGGGTTCGAGCCCTGGCCCGGGAAGATCCCACATGCTACGGAGCAACTAAGCCTGTGCACTACAATTACTGAGCCTGCACTCTAGAGCCTGCGAGCCACAACTACTGAGCCCATGTGCCTAGCTAGAGCCTGGGCTCCTCAACAAGAGAAGCCACCGCAATGAGAAGCCTGCTTGCCGCAATCAGAGGAAAGCCCACGAGCAGCAACAAAGACCCATGCAGCCAAAAATAAAAAATAAAAAGTGCAGGCTCTGGAATCAGACTGCCTGGATTTGTACGTGGGCTCTGATATTTCTTAGCTGGATAACACTGAGCAAGTTAATTAACCTCTCTGGACCTCAGGTTTCTCATTCCTAACATTACCTAATATCTCCTCCTAGGGTTGTAGTATTAGGTGAGGTCATACAGGAGAGCACACAGTAAGAGCTTAATAAATGACTATAAAATGTACATGTATAAAAATTTTTAAAAACGCACATGTACCCTAGGTGTTCACCACAAACGATTAATAAATTGATGCTGGTTGGCCTCAATAACAGGTGTATACAGGTGACTGGAACTGCCTCGCCAATCAGGCGGGAGCTGGAGGCTGCTCCGCAAGAGGTCTTTACACCTAGATTCCCTCATCTATAAAGTGCGTGTACTGTAGCAACCTCTCTTTTGGGATCTGCAGAACTGAAATATAATCATTTCACGTAATGTGCTTAAAGCGGCACTTCAAATATCGGCTAATATTAGCCCTACTGCAAGCCAAGCTCCAAGTAAAATCGGACTGGACAGCAGGACAGAGGTGGCCAGTTAGAGAAAACATCCTAAGACTGTTATAAAATTTCAAAAGCACCTACGGCCTGATTCACTTTCCCGAAACGGCTCCACGCAAGGGCCCTCCACTCGAGCTCGGCCCGGGGCCCAGTAGTACCTGAGTCGCCCCCCATGCTGGGACCCTGAGGACCAGACCTAGAATGCTCGCTGGGCGGCTGGCGTGGAACCGAGACGACGCCGGCCGAGGGTTCATGAGGTTCACGGTCCATCGTGTCGGACCCTGCACGCGGGTTTACGGTGTGTGTGCGCGCAAGAAGGGGGGCGGGTCTCAGGGAAGGGAGAGGGGGCAGGCAGCTGTGACCGACACGGGGCGTCAGTCCAGGATCCGCGGGAAACCGGGAACTCGTCGCCTCAGTCCCACAGCCGCAGTACAATCCCCGCCGCGGCACATTAGGCGCGCCTGCACAACCCCTAAGGCACATGCGCACCGCTTTAGCGCCGCCGCGTCAGGGAACGCACAACCACACCCTCCCACCCGACCCGGGCTTCCTCTAGAAATCTTTACCCACGAGCCACCAGGCTCGCACGCCCTCTCTTTCTGCGCTTGCGCTTGTCATAGTCCCGCCCCCAAATCCCGTGGACCTCTGCGAGATGCTATTTAAGTGTCTCTCGGAAGGCTTTCGGTCTCATTCTTCCACAGATTTCGGTAAGTGTGTGTATGTGACTAGACTTTAAAAAAAAAAAAATGACCACGAGAACGTGCCCGCGCCTTGGCCTCTCTCAGTTGCATGTATTGGGTTCGTGGGGCAGGGGAGAGAAAAACATGGCCATGGCATTGAGGCCTTGAAGCGACAGGGGCTTTGTGAAGGACAACATGGCGATGGGGGGCGGTGCCGACGGGCCTCTCCGTGATGAGAGTCTTTTCACAGACCTGTACTGAGCTCCGTGAGGATAAGAAACTCTGAGGAGACAGGCCTTGCACGGCCGACGCAGTCTTAGCTCCGGAAAACAAAGCGTTTACGAGATAGCCTAGTGCTGACCTGATGTTCTCTTGTCTTCAGGGTTCGGGCGCGCGTCGAGCCCTAAAGGATAGCAAAGAGTTCTCGTTACAGTAAGTGCTCGTGGCGTACCTTTACCACCTTTATTTTTTTGGTTTAATTGTTGGATATACGGAAGTCCACCGGGATGTGCTACGGGGATGATCTCAAAAGTTGAACTCTCTCTTTCTGATGAATTAGTGGAGAAAACATAAAAATTCTGAGTAGCACTGTTGGTGGCCAATGTTTGGGCTCTTTAGCCCCGAGGTGTTAAGGGACTGACGTGGGACGGTTAAGCTACGAGACGTAAAAGTGAAGGGTGTTGTTTTTTTTTTTTCCCAGGTGTGGTTTAAATCAAAAGACCTTATGGGTGGGAGGATGGGACAAGACCTGTCCCTGTGTGGATCAAGCATTATGGCGATGCTCCAGGTGGGTATACGATGCTTTATGCAATTACGGGTAGGGGCACAGAATCTGGATGGGACTTGCTGCTTCAGATTGCGCTGGCCACTCCGTGATGAACGTAAAATGACAAGCATATGTCTGAACTCAAGTGATGTCATCTTACTCCTGAGAAGTGGGCCCCACATACTCAAGGGCTTTGCATGGCTATTCTTAGATACATATAATGCCTCCCTTTTCTGTCTCCAGCACCTCATCACCAATCCTAAGGAATTCAGCTGCCTCCCAGGGTGAATGCAGGTAATTTTGCAAGTGGCGGGGGTTAGGGTGTAGTCTGTCTGGTGTTCCCCACAACCAGGAGAGCAAATGGTCAGTGGAGCAGTGTTGCCTTTTTGCTCCTTCCAGCTTGTTCCTCTTGGAATGATTTTCCTGGGGAGGGAGATGGCAGCCCAGCAAGCGGCACAGTTGGTTCTTGTGATGGTGTGCTCTTCCCTCACCCACATGTCACTGTCAGATGATTTGAATGATAACGCTGACTCTCTGTGAGGTACGACATTTAATAGCATGTTAGAGTTCTGATGGCAGTTTCTGTTAATGAAGAAATTTTATTCCATCCTAGTGTTTTGAAATAACCATTTGCTGCCCTTTTGCAGGTTGTCCTCATGGTGATGTATACATCTGTCTTACAGTGAGTTACTTTTCCCAATGTTGTAAGTTAGGTTATATGTGAGCCTTGATGACTCTCTGGGCTGGGGGGGGGGGGGGGGGAAAAAAATGATTAGTGTAACTTTTTGGTTTCTTTTGTTCCTTATAGTGATGTTTCTTGATCTTTTATCTTTCTTTTTTTTTTAATATTTACTTCTTTATTTGGCTGTGTCGGGTCCCAGTTGTGGCACGCAGGCTCTAGAGCCCTCGGGCTTAGTTGCCCCGCGGCATGTGGGATGTCAGTTCCCCTACCAGGGATCAAACCATTGTCCCCTGCATTGGAAGGCAGAGTCTCAACACTGGACCACCAGGGAAGTCCCTTATTTTATTTTTCTTGATTTCCTAGATGCCTCTTGATCTGCTCAGGGTGAAACTCCTGGAAAGAGTTGAGAATCGTGAGTACTTGTAACCTTTCTGGTTGTAGCTTGTTTCCAGTGCCAGTGAGGAGAGCAAGCATTCTGTCTTATGCCTGTTCTAGCCCCAGAGCCAGTAATGGTGAACCCACTGGGGCTAACGGGGAGAGGGGATGAAAGCTTGTTCCATAAGGAAGTGTCTGGGGTGCAGCAAATGCCCGCGGATATCACTTGCTTAGCTTTTCTTGGTTTATCCATTAACCCCAGCTGGAATAATTCTGGCTATGTTGCTAATTACATGATGTTCTCATTCAGGAGCAGCTTGTTCCTTATTCCTGTACTACTCCTGGAAAGCCTCCCGAGTTGAAAGGTTAGTTGATTAATGTCTGTATGGCATATATCACCAAGTAAGCAGTTTCTATGATGAATCAGACTAGCTCACTATGACTTAAATAATGAGAAGACCTGAACACCTGAGAAACCGGAGAAGACAGCAGTGGGATACTGTCTGTAAGGAGCTTGTATCACTCACAGCTTTATCCTTCCCTAGGTACCATTGCCAGTTACCTGCTTGTTTGCTCAAAGGTGAGTGTTTTTCATATGCGTTGGTGCATACAGTGTATCGAGTAGGAAAAAATGCCTTTTTCGGCATGTCTGTGTGATGACTTACATGGAATCTCGTTCGGCTGACGATTTGCTGTTGAGACTCGGAAATCTGATTTTCTAGGAACCATAGCTTAGGTGGGAACAACTTTTAATGCAGGAATTAAGCTTACTGATTCAGTCTTGTTTTTGTTTTAGGTCCAATTCCTTGTCTGGAGCCTGAGAATGAATTGAGGTAAATCTGTCATCTGTGGCTACTATATAGAATTTGCCAGGGTTTTTTGTGGCACTTTGGATAGCTGTGCAGACATTACTTGTTTAATCCAAAGTTTGTCTTTGGCCATTTGTGAACCACCTGTGGCAGATTTCCACTCACCAGTGATGAGTTCAGTACCGCCCCAGTCTGATCACTATGACTGAAAGGTATTTTCTGAGCTGTGAGTTTGCCTTGGAGTGAAAGGTGACAATAGTGGGAAGTTGGGTGGGCTTTATAGCCAATAGGAAGCTTTGTGGACTAGGTGGTGGTTTCTATCAAAATGTCTGTTGAGACCTACATAGATGTGCCTTTTGTCTCGGGGTGATTTAGAGGCTTAGTTCCCAATCGTTCTTTCGCAGAGGAAAGGAGTAAGCCATATTTCTGTTCAACTCCAGTCTGAAGTTAAGAGGTGAGTAAATGTAAACACAAGGTGGGTCAAGTTAAAATTTCCCAGTGAAGAAATATTCACATGTCTTACTTCCTGTCCTAGTCCCAGAGCCTGTAAAGGTGAACCCACTGGGGCTGGCTGGGGGAGAAGAGGAAAGCTTGTTCCAGAAGGAACTGTCTGAGGGATCATAAGAATTTCTAAACAAGGCAAAGGAGGGAATAAATTACTGGTTGAAAATCGGTTGTGTTTTTTTTTTCCTTCAGGTCTGAAGAAAGAACAAAGCAAACATAATGGTAAGTATCTATTCATGTACTTACGTTACATATTTAATAGACTAACCATGATAAATAGAAAAATATCTGGAAGCAGTCCTTTTAATGTTAGCTGGTTTAAAGGATAGCCCTTCTAAACCCATGTGGTATATACTTTTCCGTATGGTAAGAAAACTCAACTTTTTTTTTTCTCTCTACAGGAGTCCAACTCTCAAAGGATATCAAAAATGGAATTTTCTTATACAACCTACCTGTTCAAATTAGCATACAATCATTTTAGCCTTTCTAAATAAAACTTGTTGTTTTTTTAAACCTTCACTGATTCCTGTGTTTGAGTGGGTCTAGCTGGACAGAAGGAGATAATCCCAGAAATATTGTTACTGGCTTTACCCTGTTTAAGCTTGGCAGTTTGCCTAATGCTGAATTGTCTAACCCAGGGAGCCTCCTTACACCTTTAAGGAGTTTTTCCTTCTCTCTGTACTTAGCTGAGGAGTTCTATATGAATGTTTGCTGGGTTTGGGTGACCCTTTAACCTTTAGCTGTGCCCTAAAACTTTATACTAGACTTTTCTCAATAAAATACGTTTTGTGTCAGGAGTATAGTAAAGTAAAAGGCAATTTAACTGAAAGAAAATGCATTTTTGCTAATTAAATCGTAGTCATACAGTAATAAGAATGGTCAACATAGTAATTATAGCCACAAGAATGAAAGGGTTGGTCCAAGTAAGAGAAGGCACACCGAGGAAGCCTGGGGAAGCACCTGTATTTAAAGGTGGGCGGAACAGCAGAGGACAAACCGAGAATGAGGCACTGCAAGCAGTAAGAGAGCCTGCAGTGCTGACCTGTAAACCCGAGGGAAGAGAGCACCATGAGAGGTGTTTGGTAGATAATGAAGCCTTCCTCAAGCAATATTTTCACCATGTGGCAAATAGGAATTCAAATTAAGGCCCAGTTACTTAAGAGATGAAAGAACTGAGTCTGGGACAATCTGGAGAAATGGGGGAGAGCTCCAAAATGAGGGGGACCCTCATAGTCCTTCCATACAATGACGACTCAGTCTATATTTTTAGCCTGGACTTCTGCAACCTGCCCCTGACCTGATAACCAGTCAGACATTCAGACCTTGATTCCGTGTCGTTCCTCTCCAGTCTCCCCACTTCAGTAAGTGTCAGCAGTGCCAACATGTTGCTCCATCCCAAACATAGCAGTGTACTTGCTGGGAGAGCCAAGGCCGTGCTCTTGCTTTTGCTGACTGATGTTTGGTTACATTCTAGAGGAAGAGGAGGAGGCAGAATGAGAACCAACAAACAAGGTTATTTGAAATAGCAGAGTGGTTCTCAACCAGGTGTGATTTTGCCCCCTGGGGAACATTAAAAAATGTCTGGAAAAAAACAAAAAAAAAAAAATGGAGACACTTCTGGTTGTCACAGTTTTTTGTGGGGGGTGGTGGGTAGGCTATACTATCTAGTGGGTAGAGGCCAAGGATGCTGCTAAACACCCTACAATTAATAGGACAGCCCCAACTCCCCAAACAAAATGTCAATAGTGCTGAGTTTTCAGGCACCCTGAGATAAATGCCGACAAAGAATAGGAGTCGGGCTTCCCTGGTGGCGCAGTGGTTTAAGAATCCTCCTGCCAATGCAGGGGACACGGGTTCAAGTCCTGGTCCGGATGCCACGGAGCAAGTAAGCCCGTGAGCCTAGAGCCCGTGCTCAGCAACAAGAGAAGCCACCACAATGAGAAGCCCGAGCACGGCAACGGCAACGGCAACAAAAAGTAGCCCCTGCTCGCCGCAACTAGAGAAAGCCCGTGCGCCGAAACGAAGACCCAACGCAGCCAAAAAAAAAAAGAAGCTTGATCCCTGGTTGGGGAGCTATAATATCACATGCCTTGCGGCCAAAAAACCAAAACATAAAACAAACAATATTGTAACATTCAATAAAGACTTTAAAAAGTGGTCCACATGGGCTTCCCATGGTGGCGCAGTGGTTGAGAGTCAGCCTGGCGATGCAGGGGATTCGTGCCCCGGTCCGGGAAGATCCCACATGCCGCGGAGCGGCTGGGCCCGTGAGCCATGGCCGCTGAGCCTGCGCGTCCGGAGCCTGTGCTCCGCACGGGAGAGGCCGCAACAGTGAGAGGCCCGCGTACCGAAAAAAATGAAAAATGGTCCACGTCAAAAAATCTTTCTTTTTAAAATTTATTTATTTTTGGCTGCATTGGGTTTTAATTGCTGCGTGTGGGCCTTCTCTAGTTGCGGCGAGCGGGGGCTACTCTTCATTGTGGTGCCTGGGCTCCTCATGCGGTGGCTTCTTGTTGTGGAGCACGGGCTCTAGGCACACGGGCTTCAGTAGTTGTGGCATGCGGGCTCAGTAGTTGTGTCTCGGGCTCTAGAGCTCAGGCTCAGTAGTTGTGGCTCATGGGCTTAGTTGCTCCGCGGCATGTGGGATCTTCCCAGACCAGGGCTCGAACCTGTGTCCCCTGCATTGGCAGGCGGATTCTTAACCACTGTGCCACCAGGGAAGTCCACGTCAAAAAAATCTTAAAAAAAAAAATTACATCACCTAACCTGCTGTGCCTCGGTTTCTCCATCTGTAAAAGAGGGAAGATGATAGTACTACTTATTCTATTAATGTTGTTAATACATATAAAGCACCTGGAATCGTGCATGAAACCATAGACTAGTCAGGCTGGGAATCAGTCATCACCAGGTGACGGATGGGAGGGAAAGCCAGGGCACTGGATAAGATCATTTCAGCAGAGAGTGTAAATAGGAGCAGAAATTTTGAATTCCTAGGAGCCAGGGAGCTAATACAAATCAGCAAAGAGGGTAGGGTTGGTGATCAAGAGGTCAGCTGGTCCCTCTTTTCTGGCCCGACTCCAACCCAGAGTTGCCACAAGGGGATGTAGGCCCAGAGGAGCCAGTCTTAAGTCCGGGAGCCGAGGCTATCTCTCTGTGGGCCTGCCTACAGGGCCTTCCAGAACCTCCAGATCCTGTTCCTCCAGTTGATGTGGCCTCTTTTTAGGTGTTTGGATGCCTTCAGACAGGTCCTCCTATCTTTTTTGGGCTGTGGTTGTTAACTTGTAGGTTAGTGAACAGGCTTTAGGGGGCTCTAAGAATCTCCTCAGAAATTGTATGCAAAATTGTATAAGGCAACTATGCATTTATTTGGGAAAAGCTTCAACAGATTCTCAGAAGCGTTGGGTGATATAATAAAAATTAAACACCTCTTCAGACTGACTAAGCATTTCTTCAACCTGCTTCATATTATGTTGGTTTTTAAGTTTATAACATCTTCCTCTCAAGAGCACCAAAAAAAAGTCTAAAATTGTTCAATTAATTTATAAATATGGGGGTTCCCTGGCGGTCCAGTGGTTAAGACTCCGAGCTTCCACTGTAGGTGCGGCCAAAAAAAAAAAAAGAGTTAAAAGGGGGTTGTAAATTGGGGAGAGTTGTTGTTATAAACCTTTGAACACTACTTGACAATTTATACCATTTTCATGAAAATAAAACATTAACTTACAAAATTTAAATGCACCCATATGGAAAGAATATTCCCTTGGCCTTGCTTTGCTTGTTATCAAAGCCAGTGGCTCTTTGTGCCTTCTTCCACTTCTCTCCATCTCTGCCACCACAGCCACCCCAACCCCACCCCCTAAGCCACTTTCATCTCTTGCCTGGAGGATCACAGGAGCCTTCTCTCACTTTTCCCCAGTAAACCTTAAACATCATGAAGGCAAGGTCCATGTCTGATTTTGCTCATCATTGTAGGGTATCTGCTCAAAAAGCATAAACAAATGGACAAATGGCCTCTCAGTGAATAAACAGATCTCCAAGTTCCTGGGGAGTCCCCACTATCAGCCTCCTGTACCCACGCAGCAAGAGGCGGGGGTCACAGTAGAAGAGAGTGACAGAGCTCTCCCCACTTGCCTTTGCTTCAGAGGAGGACCTGACAGCTGAGACCCGACAGGGAAAAGCCCGCCGAGAGATCTGTGCATTCAGGATGCTTGGCTGCAGCCTGCCTGGACAGACTGAAGCCTGCTCCACCAGGGGGCTGTGGCCTGCCCCAGGTTGGGTCTTGCAGAATTTAGAGAAGGTTAGAATTGAAAGAAATTGAATTTTGCTTTTGCTTCTGTATTAGTTGTTTGTTTTGTTTTGTTTTGTTTTTTATTGCTGCTGTAACAAGTTACCACAAACTTGGTGGCTTAAAACAAAAAAATATATTATCTTACAGTTTTGGAGGTCAGAAGTCCTAAATGGGTCTCAATGGGCTAAAATCAAGGTGTGTTAACAGGGCTGCATTTCTTTCTAGAGGCTCCAAGGGAGAATGTTTTCCTGCCTTTTCTAGCTTCTAGAGGCCACCTCCATTCCTTGACTGATGACTCCCTTCCATCTTCAAAACCAATGATGGCTCATCAGATCATCACTCTGACACTGAGTCTCCTGTCTCCCTCTGTGATCTTTGTGATTACGTACATGGAGCCCACCAGATAATCCAGAATGATCTCTCCTTCTCAAAACTCTTAATTTAATCATATCTGCAAAGTACACTTTGCCTGCCATGTAAGGTAACATAATGAGAGATTCTACGAATTAGGACATGGGCATGTAGGGGCATTATTCTGCCTACCACATCCCCTTAATTTGGCCCCTCCCTGGAGATTCTGGATTTATTTTGGGAGCTTGTAGAAACTGCTTCTGTTTATTCACAGGGACACATTGTAAGAAACCATATTCTCTAAAATCATAGATTATCAGACTTTGCTAGTTGAAATCATATCAGTGAGAATAGAACATCCCACTCTTGCCTGAAGGATCTCAGCCAGGCCGGTCACTTTGACACATAAACAGCTGTAGAGCTCAGTTAAGGGGGTTTCGAACAGAACGTTCCGCGTTCAGATTAACACAGTTTCCAAGCAAACAGGACTTCAAGTCCCTTTCTCAGCCAGAGTCTGATATTAATCCCTTTCATACAGCTGGGCTATGCTGTGAGCCTCTAAAGTACCAATTCTTTTAAATTTGACCTACATTGCCTCACCCCTACTCCCACCGCAGGTCCCTGGGTTTATGAATCAGGCGGCTCCGAAACGTCTTTCTCAGGCCATCTTTTCTCCGCTGTGGGGCCGACGGTGGGTGATGGATGGTACAAAGGGCAAGATGTAAGTGGGGTGGGGGTGGATGTTACAAGCCGAGGAGGCGGGAGGGGCAGAAGGGAGCCGGGAGCCCCAGGATGAGAGGGGAACACAGGCTATAAGCCAACTTCCACTGTCACCTCTGGGCCGAGAGCAGCGTGTCCTCAGTTCTCACAACCACCGCTTAAATGCAGGTTATTAATTCCTCCATTTAAAAGAGGAGAAGACGGGAGCCTAAGCAACATGCCTCAAGTCACCAAATCAGGAACTGGCAAGCATGGATTCCAACTCGGTTCTTTGAACTCCTAAGTCTGTGCTCGGGAACCGCGGCCTTTCCAAGTAAATGTCCGGGAGAAGGGCTCCGCCCTGCATCTTCTTCCACAGACTAACGAACACCACCGCCTTGCCGCCCCCAGGGAGCGCCTAAAAGCCTTAAGGCTGGAGACGGACGCCACAGTCTCTGAGCAAAAGTACGACGCGGCCATTGATATCACGTCTAGTTATGTGGACCAATCCCCAGAAAGTGAAAGAGCAGAGGGGCGGGTTTATGCAAAACACACAGAGCTTGAGCAGGAAGGCGAAGCAGTAAAAACCTTGTTTAAGGTCTATTTCCAAAAATTTAGTTATCATTATGAAGCAAAAATAATTAAGAATTTGTTTTAAGCAAGATTACACATTAAGAAAAGTCTAATGGTTAGGCCATAAAAGTCACCACAACCGTAAAAGCTATAGCAAGAGTAACGCTGGCCGGCAGCGAAATTTACCGGTATCGCTTCTCGGCCTTTTGGCTAAGATCAAGTGTAGTATCTGTTCTTATCAGTTTAATATCTGATACGTCCTCTATCCGAGGACAATATATTAAATGGATTTTTGGAATTAGGAGATGGAATAGGAGCTTGCTCCGTCCACTCCACGCATCGACCTGGTATTGCAGTACTTCCAGGAACGGTGCACTCCCTTTCGGGGGAAATTCTTCGCTGTCAAAAGAAAAGAACATAATAGTTCATAGTACTTTTCTATTCAGAATACACGAAAGCTTTATTTTATGGAAGTTAAGCTTTCATCTTTTACCTAGTTCTTAACGAAATCTGTTTATAAGGGGAAATTTGTGATTCATATAATTCTATATTAGATAACACATAACGCTTTCTTTAAGCTGGTGTCATGCGCCATTTTCCGTATGTCTGTTAGCTGCTGTGCAAAATACGAAATCGGTGATACTGTTTAAAGACCCCCTTCTACGAAAACTCTAAGTTCTCCGAAAAATACGAAAGAACCAACAAAATATGCATAGTTACAAGAATTCTGAGGTGCTTGCTTTTTTCTTTTTTTTCATTTTGAAAACTGGTGTTTACGAGAGATTCTGTTTTGCGCGCCATGAATGAAGAAGTGTATCGCAGGAAACCCGTGTAGGAACCACCATCATGAGACAACTGCGATTATTTTTCAAACTGTTTTCGGTGCTTCTGTCATTGCAGTAACATAAATCTACCGCCGCTGACGCGGGTTTGAGGCTTAACCCGCACAGATCTCCCCACGAAGGTTTTGTTTCAACGCCGCAACTGTTGAATCGCGTCCCCTATAGTTCGTACTCCATACAACAAGGGCAACTCTAGGATGAGAAGGCAGCACACCACCCTCACAACAAAGAATAATTCTCGGTCGCCGTCCGCGTGCAGGAGTGGAGATGCAACGCAATCAAAAATAAAGCAAGTTTTTAAAAAAATAATAATAAAGCAAGTTTTTAAAAAGCCATCAGAAAGAATATTAAGTACTCCAGTAAGTTCCGTACAAAATGGAGGAATCCGAGCACCGGCTTTTGGTCTGGATTGAACTAGATTGAGAGTGTTCTTTTCTCGGTAATGCAAAGCCAAGAGCAAGGGTGAAATGTTACTCTTCGCACTCCTACCGACAGTTCTCTACCGGAGTCGAAAACAAAGATTGCTTCTCTCTTCAGGAGTCAAATCTGGCGGGCCACAGTGGGGTCCTTTATTCTTACCAACGTAGTTTAAAACAGCAAAATTTCTCAAAAGCTTTGATTTCAGGAAACAACACTTCTCCGTACGTCACTCCATAAAGGGAATCGTTATGTTATTTTCTAAGTTGCATTTTATTCTGAGAAGTGTTAATTCTGCAGTTTTTTCACTGTGAGTTGATTTTTACGATCACCAAACCTCAACGTGAGGGAGAGCAATGCCCTACCTTACTTTTCCAAAAGGACATACTTAAGAGTGTCTCTTCGTTTTCCCAAACACTATTCGTGTTGTGTTTTCCTTCTTTAATTATTTTTCTTTTACGCTGCTTTGGGTTTTCATTGCTGCACGCAGGTTTTTATCCGTTGCTGCGAGCGGCAACTACTCTTCGTTGTGGTGCGGGGCCTTCGCATTGCGCAGGTTTCTGTTGTTGCTGAGCACGGGCTTCAGGCGGCGGACTTCAGTAGTGGTGGCACGCGGACTCCAGAGCGCAGACTCAGTACTTGCGGCACACGAGCTTTAGTTGCTCCATAGCCGGTAGGAATTTTCCCGGCGTAGGGTTCAAACCTGTGTCCCTACATTGACAGGCGGTTGTTTGATTACTGCGCCACCACAGAAGTCCCCTTTTTGTCTTTTCATACTCGAAGTTGAAGCCCGCCGCTTCACTAGCGTTTCAATCATTTCTGAAATGGTCTCTTACCTTGTCTGGTACAGGAAATATTGATGCTTTGGGGTAGGGAAACGGACTACGGATGCCTAGACCCGGCATCGCGGTTCAGTTAGGATACGCTTCACTCGAAGTGTAAAATGGTCAAGTTACTGTTCAGATCTCCACAAGAAACATCTCCAGGTTTCTGGAGATGTAAAAGCGAAAGCAACTGGCGCGCAAAGGGATTTTTTGTTTTTTTAACTGTTGCGGTTTAACTCCCGGAAACCGCATTCCACTGGGTCGGACTCCGCGCGCGCTGGTGACGCACCTGCTGCGCCGGAAGTGTGAGCCGTAGGTTCCGGGACTCAGCTATGGCTGCTGCGGCAGCACGCTGGAATCATGTGTGGGTCGGCACCGACACCGGCATCCTGAAAGGTGGGGGGCGGGGGCGGGAACCAGGGAAAAAACGACTAACGTCCGTGTTCCACAGGCGTGAACCTTCAGCGCAAACAAGCGGCCAACTTCACGCCGTCGGGACAGCCGCGGCGCGAGGAGGCGGTGAGCGCCCTGTGTTGGGGCGCGGGCGGCGAGACTCAGGTGCGCAGCCGCTGGCAGGCGGAGCGAGGGGCCTGGGGCACGGCCGCCTCCTTCTTCTCGCCATTCTGCCCTCCTCTGCTCGCAGATCCTGGTGGGCTGTGCGGATGGGACAGTGAAGAACTTCAGCACGGAGGAGGGCAGGTTCCAGGGTCAGAGGCACTGCTCCGGAGGGGAGGGCATATTCCGAGGCCTCGCCCAAGTCGACGGGTAAGACCGAGCCCCTTGCTGAAACGCTCAGGTCGTAGGGAGAGCTTTGAGGTTCCCGTAGGACGGCCGAATAATGGCGATCAACCTTGAGGTGACAGGGGCCTTTGTCCTGCCGAAGTTCATTCATTCCTATAACAAACATTAACTGAACACCTACTGGGTTGTATATAGGCATTGGGCGAAATGCAAGGGCTTCAGGTCAACCAGACACAGTACCTGCCTTCATACAGTTTGCAGCCTACAGGGTTTTCTTTTGGCTCCATAATCTTTTGGATGACCCTGAGCCCGTCATTTAATAAGTTTCGAGTATGTTTTTCAGTGGGGGCTAACAATCACCAACAAGGTTGTGAAGCTCCCAAAGTAAAAGATAGGAAAGTGCTAGGTTGCAGGCCTAGCTTCCTAACGAAGATGAAGAAAGAGGCTGTGAGCAGACTGTGTAGGTTTGGTGATGTTAATTCTGACAGGTGAGGTGGAGAAGGCTTTGTGGGGGTGAGAAGTTGGAACTGGCCCTTGAAGCACGGGTAGAATTTTGAAATGTAGAGAAAGGAATAAGGGCATTCTAGAAAGAAGCTCCTTCCTGAGCAGAGGCCAAGGATTGGTGTTAGGCTACAGGGTACATCACAAGGACGATAAATAGCATTTGAAGGTTGAAGCCGAGGCAACGTTTTTCCTTTTTATTTTTTTTCCTATTATTTGTGAGGAAGCATTTTAATATGACATAGGCAAGGTAGGTTGGGACTAAAGGTAAAGGGCTTTAAGTGCCAGGCCGAGAGATCTGCACTTCTGTACCTGGTGGGGAGTTACTGGTTTTTGAGCAGGAAATGCTGTGGTCAGAGCTATGAGCCTGCAGGAATGTGGAGGATGGATTGGAGAGAAAGCAGTTGGGAGACTGTTGCCACAGCCCAGGCAAGCCTAGAGCCTGAACCGAGTTGGGAAGGGTGGGCAGATATGAGAAAGAGTATAAGCTTGAACTGTACCGATACTGGAGAGAGACTTGCTTGGGCTTCATGGGACGCATACTTTGAGGGAGAGATTGGAACCCCGAACAGGGAACTTGAGGGAAGAAGCTGGTGTTTGGTTTTGGCCGAACACTAAATCCAGAACAGTCCCATTTCAATCCTTTCAGAGCTACTGATCCTGACCTCTGGTGACTGACTCAAGGTTCAGAAAGACTAGCAGGGCCAGGTGCCCCAGACGTAGCTGTGGAATAGCAAAGGCTCTCTGTTTTGGAGTATCAGACTTGATTTCCAGCTCTGGTGCTGACATTTATAGCTGAGTGGCAAATCTTTTAATTTCTCAGAGCTTCAGTTTCCTCACTTATGAGACTGGTAAACCCTTACCTTGTTGAGGAAATTAAGTAACAGCCATCAAGCCCTGCCCAGACCCGAGTAACCTAGAGGCTTCCTTAGGAGCAGGACTGGTATGGGACCTCCCTGGTGGCACAGTGGATAGGACTTGATGCTCACAGGACGTTCAGGCCTGTGTGCAGGAGGCCGGGGTTCAATCCCTGGTCGGGGAGCTAGATCCCACGTGCATGCCTCAACTGGCAGTTCACATGCCTCAACTAAGGAGCCTGCGAACTGCAACTAAGGAGCCCGCCTGCTGCAACTAAGACCCGGGGCAACCAAATAAATAAATATTTTTAAAAAAAGGAACAGGGCTGGTAGGAGGGAGTCTAGTTCATATGAATTTGGGCGTGGGTCGACTGGGGCCAGAGAACAACCCTGCTCCTCTTTTCAACCCTAACTCTATCCTCCCTTTGCCGGCAGCACCCTCATCACATGTGTGGATTCTGGGATTCTTCGAGTCTGGCATGACAATGACAAGGAGGCATCCTCTGACCCTGTGAGGCTCCCCTGGCCTGATCCTGAGGGTTGGGGGAGGTGGGGCCCAGGGTAGGAGCCAGATGAAGGCTTTGCGGGAGGAGGAGTAAGGATCTGGAACCGACTGTCATCTCCCCTCTCATCTTCCATTCTTTTCAGCTCTTGGAATTGAGGGTGGGCCCTGGGGTGTGTAGGATGCGCCAAGACCCAGCGCGCCCCCACATGGTTGCCACAGGTGGGAAGGAGAATGCTCTGAAGGTGTGGGACCTGCAGGGCTCTGAGGAGCCTGTGTTCAGGGCCAAGAACGTGAGTGATGCGGGGTGGGGAGGTGATGGGGGGCAGGGAGGGGCTGGTTCCGAGGTCCAGGGAGTCTGAGGCCACTATGTCAGAGACCAGCTGGGCTTTAGGGGACAATGGTAGAAGGCAGGAGGAAGGGGCACACTGAGCCCTCCACAGCCCTGTCCCCCATCTACCCACCCTACCAGGTACGGAATGATTGGCTCGACCTGCGGGTTCCCATCTGGGACCAGGACATACAGTTCCTCCCTGAGTCACAGAAGCTTGTCACCTGTACAGGGTACCACCAGGTGAGGCACCACCCCACCCCTATCTCTTTCTGGGCTTAAGCAGCCTCCTGGAGAAACAGCCTTGCTGTGCAGGCTCGGTCCCCACCATTCGGCACAGCCGCCCTGCTTGCCATCCTTCTTCCATCCCTGAGCTCCCAGAAGAGGGATGACTTCCCCCGTCTGTTCCAGCCCAATGGCTGAGCCGCTGATCTTCTCTTACTACATTCTAGGAAGGAGTTCCCTGAACTGTGATTCTTCCTTTTCCTCCCACCTGGAAGAGAAAAGAAGGGAGTGTCCCCTTCATAGTAGAATCACATGGTTCAGGTGTCATGAGAAGACGTGAGCTGGGTATCAAGAGAACTGAGTTCTGGTCCTGATGCAGCCTCTGATTTGCTTTCGGACCCAAGCCTGACCCTCTACTAACTGGCCTCAGCTCCTCAGCTTTACGGGAAAGGTCCACATGGGGATCTTTTCAGTGGGTCTTTCTCTCTCTCTTCTTTTTTGACTGCCCTGCGCTGCATGCGGGATCTTAATTCCCCGACCAGGGATCAAACCCGTGTCCCCTACAGTGGAAGCACAGAGTCCTAACCACTGACTGCCAGGGAATTCCCAGCTGGTCTTATGTGAAGTTCTAAGACCTGGGTGGCTGTATTTGCCCTGTTTCCTTTGCTCCTACATATTGAAGTCTGCTATTGGTGAGACGCCTCTGCTCAGAACACATACGAGGGCTTCCTCTCTCTTCCCTGTTGAGACTTAACGTCTTTCTCTGCTTGAAATTCAGCAACTCTTGACAGTTGGACTGACTTGCTTTTCCATCCCAAGAGGGGAGTACGGGGGGATGGAACGCTCATGCATGCAGACCATGGGAATGCTGCCGCCTCCAGCCTGGGGGACCTCTCTCCTCAGCCCTGTGTGTTCATGCTCCTTAGCAGCTGTCTCTCCTCTACCCCCCAACACACAGAGAAGAGGAGTGCATTTCAAATGAGAGTTTCTCTGAAAGAGTGGGCTGTAAACAAAGCAGTGTATGAGGAGGGGATGAAGATGTGGAGGAGCCAGAGGGCATATGTGGAGTGCGGGTACTGTTGGTGATGCTTCAGCCTTCCTCCAGGTCCGTGTCTATGATCCAGCCTCCCCCCAGCGCAGGCCGGTCCTCGAGGCCACCTACGGAGAGTACCCACTGACAGCCATGACTCTCACTCCTGGGGGCAAGTGAGTGTTTAGAGGGCAAAGTGGGGCTTGGGAAGGACTCCAGGGGGCCCCTGCTGACCCCATGTGCCTCTGATCTCCTCAGTTCGGTGATTGTGGGGAACACTCATGGGCAGCTGGCAGAAATTGACCTTCGGCAGGGTGAGTGGACTAGGGGGTGAGCGGACTAGGGAGCCTTGCGGGAGGGGGAGGGGTGGCCGGAC
>NW_020173674.1:8838979-8842259 GCF_003031525.2 Neophocaena asiaeorientalis asiaeorientalis
GGGGTGAGCGGACTAGGGAGCCTTGGGGGAGGGGAAGGGGTGGGGAGGAAGGGCAGGATTCCCTCTGACGGGGTGCAGTGGAGCTGTTGAGCCCTCTTTCAGGTGCCAGATTGCCCGTGTTCAAATCCTGGTTCTGCCATAAGCTGTGTGACCTTAGACAAATTACTTTGTCAATTCCGTGCCTTAGTTCCTTCACGTGAAAAATGGAGATATTAATGGTAACTGCCATCTCAGCGTTATGTTAAACGAGGATTAAATGTTGAAACATAAAGTGATATGAACAGTAAACACTCAATAAATGGTTGTTGGCTGGCCAGCTAGCACTGATTCCTACCACTTTCTCTAGGGCGCCTACTGGTCTGTCTGAAGGGGCTGGCGGGCAGCGTCCGAGGGTTGCAGTGCCACCCTTCAAAGCCCCTTCTAGCCTCCTGTGGCTTGGACAGAGTCTTGAGGGTACACAGGATCCGGAATCCACGGGGCCTGGACCATAAGGTGAGAGCCTGCTGCCTCCTGTTCCCTGGATTCATGTTTCTATTTCTGCAGGCTTGGCCCATTAAGGTCCCTCATCTTTTGCAGGTTTACCTCAAATCTCAACTGAACTGCCTCCTGTTGTCAGGCAGGGATAACTGGGAGGTAAGCAGTTGGGTCTGGGAATGGGGGAGCTAAGGGCACAGGTGTGAGGACTTCCCTGTGAAGAGGAAAGGGAAGCAGCTGGAACTCAGACCTGGGACTGTCCATCCATCTGCCAAGTGTAGTCCTAAAAGAGTCACTGCCAAGGGTGAAATAGGCACATGGATGGACATGGTTTCCAGGAGCAGGAAATAAAAGGGGTGGTGCCTGGAGGAATTATTCCCCTTCCCTGTGGGTCTGACTCCTAAGCTCTTCTCCCACTCACCAGGATGAACCCCACGAGCCTCAAGAGCCCAACAAGGTGCCCTCAGAAGACACAGAGACAGATGAACTCTGGGCCTCCTTGGAGGCGGCTGCCAAGCGGAAACTCCCCGATTTGGAGCAGTCCCAAGGCGCCCTCCAAACCAGACAGAGAAAGAAGAAGAGGCCTGGGTCCACCAGCTCCTGAAGAGCTTGTGCTCACGTTGTAAATAAACAGCTTAATACCTACCACGACCCTGAACCTTTTGTGTTGGCAGAAAGGAAAGAGTGGCGGCTGCTCCCTGAGCTGGGGTGATGGGGGGTATCTGCTGTCACGAAAGCAGGGCCGGGAGTCGGCGGGCTGGCGTGGGTGGAACCGAGTGCGGGGGCCGCGCGTGGGGCCATGGGCTGCTGCCAAGGCAAGGACTTTCAGACTTCGGGTGAGCAGGCCAAGGAGGCCGGGTCACAGGAAGTTCAGGAAGGTGGGACCGGAGACACACAAGGGTGTCCAGGGAGCCGGGAGTGCGCGATGGACCACCCGGAGGTTGGACTGGGGAGGATAGAGCTCAGCGGCCTCGCATCCTCGCAGGCAAAGAAGGGGTCGATGCAGACCCGGCGGAAAACCGGAATCTCAGGTCGCACGAAAGGCCTCTGATCACTGTGCTGTGGCGGCGGCTCTCCCTGTTCAGCCGTCGGGGCTCCTCGCGGTCAAGCAAGAGGCAATCAGTCCAAAATCCAAAGCAGGCGTGTACGTTCCAGGAGTGCAACCGGGAGGGGATCCAGGAGGAGCCCGGAGAAGGGGTGACCCCAGCCCTGTTCTCAGTCCGCCCCAGCCTCCCTCCAGAGAATAAAGTTTCTAACTTGTACCTGCCTGAGAGCTTGTGCCTCCAAGGCTCGCTTTGCGCACACAGGGCGCGGGCACCACCAGGGCTGCGGGCTCTTTAAGGCTCCTCCCCCGAGGCTGGCCCATTCCCTTGGGCCCCAGGCTCTCGTTCCTTGGGGGCGGAGCCACGGTTGCGGCCTAGCCAATGGGAGAGCGGAGTTGCATTAGCGTTTGGGTGCAGGGGCGCGTCTCTCGGGTCGCCGGGCTTGAAAAGGCGTGGCACCGCCCGCTCGTCACCGGGGGTGGGGTTATGTGTGGGTGACGTGGCGGCTTCTAGTCTTTGGTCGGGTTTCGGCGGCTTCGGTTCCCGGGGAGAAGGCGGTGACGACCCGGGAGATTGTGGCAGTGGCGGCGGCGGCGCCAGGCGGCAGAGAGGAGGTAGGACACGCTCTAAGAGGGGTCTGACCGCAGTGTCTGCTCTGGGCAGCTCTTTCCGGGGACGGCGCGGGCTGGGGGGAAGGGAACCAGAGGCAAGCGGGCAAGTCCTGCCGGCCCGGCTCGAAGTGAGCGAATACGTCGCCGTCCAATCAGGAAAGCCCCTGTTGAGACAGACGTCGGCCTTAGCTAATCAGTGGTTGCAGTCCTCCAGACGGTGGGACTTAGGCGAGGCGAGGGTGGTACTTCCTGCTTCAAATAAACACCTAGAGATTTCCCCCCTCCGCCCACCGAAGTGTGTCCCTCTCAGGAGGTCCGTCAGCGTTTCTCCCTGACGAGTCGGAGGAACCCGTGGATACGAGAGGGCCCACTTAGGGCCTAGGGCAGTTGCACGGGCCGGACTGGAGCTTCGGAGCCACAGGACCTGGCTCTGGCCCTGCCTCTACTTCAGGGCCCCGGCCCGCGCTCTGGCCGCCAGAACCAAGTTGGAAGAAGAGTCTGAGGAGCCGGACGGCTTGGGCCAGAGAAGAAGCGGGGTCCTTCCCGCTGCGGGTCGGCCCCAGGATCTGTGGGTGGCTTCGGGCGCGAAAGTCCGTGCCAATTGCAAAGGGGCCCCGAGGATCTGGTTGGGGGGGATTTGTGGGGAAGGAGGCTGCCTGGGGAATGACACTCTCCCCTCCACCACAGTCCAAGGTTATGCGTCTCAATGATCCCGCGGAAACGCTACGGGTCTAAGAACACGGATCAGGGTGTCTGCCTGGGTCTCTCAAAGACACAGGTCCTGTCCCCTGCAACTGCTGGCAGTAGCAGCAGCGACATCGCCCCTCTGCCCCCCCCAGTGGCCCTGGTCCCTCCCCTTCCCGACACCATGTCCTGCCGGGATCGGACCCAGGAGTTCCTGTCTGCCTGCAAGTCCCTGCAGAGCCGTCAGGTAAGGACCTGGAGTGGGAAAGGCAAGAGTGACTCATACTCAGACCTGGGAGAGGCGGTGCTCCAGCACCGTTGGTTGAAGTAATTCTTGGGGGAGCCCGATGGAGAACTGGTCCAGCTTGGGGAGGGTGGTAGGATCTACCAAGCAACAGAGAAGAGGTGGGCTAGCTAATCTAGAGGTAAGGATCTAGGCTTTTTTTTTTTTTTTTTTTTTTTTTTTAA
>NW_020173674.1:8843231-8869710 GCF_003031525.2 Neophocaena asiaeorientalis asiaeorientalis
TAATCAGGAATTCCCTGAGCGTAGGGTTGCTGCTATTCTGGAAGGAATATCTCAGCGCAAGAGGTGGCTGCGAGTATATTTGGTTTGGATAAGGAACAGATTCTTGAAAGAGCTTTTAGCTCAGAGACAAACACTTTGAATTCTAGTTCCAGTATAATTTTACCAAGTTTGCTCTGTGACAACACAGAAGTTAATCTAGTTGGATCTCAGGTTTTGTATCTGTAAAATGAAGGAAGGTTTCTAAATAAGTAGTTTTAATCAAAACCACTTTGGAGTGCTTTTTTAAAAATTAGATTTGTCTTGGTCCAGACTTTCTGAATCCAAGTGGAACCAGAATAAATGTAATTTAAAATATTTTTACTGGTCAGCTCTTGTTAGCTTCTCTTCTGTACGATCTCCAAGAGTTTTACATTTATCCTCTCTGATTCCCGGATTGGAGGAATAGAATGGTAATACTAGTTACCATTTATTTAGTGCTTAGAATGGACCTGGTATGTGGCTAAAATAATTTACAACCCTTAGGTTTTTTAATCTTAGCAAGAACAAGAGGTGTGTGGATTGTCTTCATTTTACAGAAGAGGAAGTAGAGATTCAGAATGGTTTAAGCAGCTTGCCCCAAGCTCCCCATGTAGTAAGAGGTGGCACCTAGATTTGAACCCAGGTCTACCTGTATGGACTGTCTGGTGGAGGATGCCACTAGTGTTAGAGGGTGAGTTTAGTAGACACCTGAGGAACAGTGAGGAAACAGTTTTCACTGAGGAAACAGTGAAAGCTGGAAATGGGGAGGGAAAACTAAAGTTTTACCTCTTGACGTTGCTTTTCAGAATGGAATCCAGACAAACAAGCGAACTCTGCGTGCCGTCCGGCAGCGCAGTGAATTCACCCTCATGGCCAAGTGAGTTGAGAGAAGTTATGTGGTGTCTGAGGAGAGGTGGCCTTGCCTGTGGTGACCTTGGCCGTGAGGACTGGGATTGGTTGTGCTGGTGCTAATGTGGGAAAGGCCCTCTCCTTCCCTTCCCGCAGTGTTCCCATTAATGCTCGTTTGCAGGCGCATTGGGAAAGACCTCAGCAACACATTTGCCAAGCTGGAGAAGCTGACAATCTGTGAGTGTTCTCGGGGCCTTTCAGAACTGGGGCAGTGAACCCGGGAGGGCGGAGGAACCATACTCCCTGAGCCTGGTCTTCAGCCTCACCTGTCGTGACTTCTTGTTTGTCTCTGCAGTGGCAAAGCGCAAGTCCCTCTTTGATGATAAAGCAGTGGAAATTGAGGAGCTAACTTACATTATCAAACAGGTGAGCGACTAGTGATCGGCAGAGCCCAGCATTTCAATTGGATCACTTCCGTCATTTTCCCTTGCTCTAGGGTCCCAGAGAAAAGTTTCTAGAGCCAGCCCCAAACATCCCACTCATCCAGTGTGTCAGTGATCATCTACTGTGTACAAAGCACCGTGCTGGGCACTTGCCACACAAACATTACGAGGCAAGATACCTGCCTTCAAGGGCTTACTGTCTAGAAGAGGTATCCAGCCCCATAAACTCACACTTAGAATGGATAGGAGGCAAATGGTACAGAAAAGATCTTATGAAAAGATGAATGAGATAGTCTGGGGACACTGGGAAAGATTTTATTGAGGATGTGACATCTGAGCTGGTTTCAAGGCTTGTGGAGAAGCAGTGGAAGAACGTGCCAGACAAAGGAAACAGTGTGTGCAGAAGCATGTCTTATAAAAGGGAAAGTTCGAGTTTTTGCTCAGATATCACCTGCTCAGGGAGGCCTACTGTCACCATGCTGTTTACTACCCCAGCAACCAACTCTGATCTCGCTTATCTTGCACTATTTTCTTTTTTATAGCACTTGTTACATTCTAATGGTCTCTATAATTAACTTATGTTTATTGTTTGTTTTCTCCCACTTAAGTCATCTTCCTCAAAAAAAGAAAAAAAAAGTGCTAATACCATAAGAGCAGAGATTTTTCTTTCTGTTTGTTCATGGATGTATCCCAAATGCCTGTAGCAGTGTCTGGCATGTATTAGGTACTCAGTATTTGTTGATTGAATTGAGTGATTGGCAGCAAATGAGGCTGAAGAGGTAGACTGGTAGCTGTCTGTGAAGATCCTCATGGGGGCTTGCTAAGGCGTGTGGAATCACTCTGAAGTGTGTGGGCTGCAAAGACGATTAGAACCTGGATTCCAATTCTGTCTGCAAGACCCTAGTATAGCAGTTCTAACAGTGTTATTTGTTTCTTTCCCGGAACAATGTAATAAGAATAAAATGAGAAATTGAATGACCATGGGGGAAAAAGGAACACCCTGGAGCATGAACGGTCAGAGACGCTAGGGAGGAGGCTTGTGCAGTTCTCCTGTATGGAGATGATTATGGCAGAGGCCAAAGGGCAGACACATTCAGGAGATGCTGTGCTGAGTAGAAAAGAGAGGGTTCCGTTAATTACTGGGGCATTATCGCATAGGCATTTAAGAACCACTGACTGGATTTAGACAGACTTCAAATCCCAGGCTCACCAATCATGGTGTGACCTTGCGTAAGCTACCCAACTACTCTGAGCTTCAGTTCCCTTATAAATAGAAAGGGGATAATAACAGTACCCATCTCACAGGGTTGTTACAAGGATTTATTAGTTTATTTTTTCAATCACTCACATTATTGAGTGACTTTGGCTGCCTGGTTCTGGGGATTCAGCAGTGAACAAGACAAATGCGGTCCCTGCCCTTGGCAACTTCCTTGCTGAATGGGTGAACTAGACACTATACAAGCAAACAAAAGACAGTTTCAGGTAGCGGCACATCCTATTAAAGAAATGAGGTGAGTGAGTTCCTCAGGGTAGGGGCCTACTTTACATGGGGTGATCTAGGATGGTTTGGCTGAGGAAGGGACATAGAGACCTGAATGGTAAGGAGAAAGTTGGTCATCCAGAGATCTGACGGGGGCACATTCCAGAAAGTGGGAATAGCAAAGGGAAAGGCCCCGAGGCCTGGGCAACCTTGATGTGAAAGGCTGTGAAACAGGCCAGTGTGGCTGCAACACAGCCAGTGAGAAGGAGGCCTGTGTGTGGGGGGGGTGAGGTCAGAGGAGTGAGTGGGGCGAGACCACATAGCCAGTGTAAGCTAGGTGAGGAATTTGGATCGTGTACTAAATTTAGTGGGAAGGTCTTGGAAGATTTTGAAGCAGGGGAATGACATGCACTATTTTTGGTTTAGAAGGTCACTCTGGTGGTTGTGTGGAAAGTGGATTGTAGGGGGCAAATTCTAAAAGGAAGATCACTTAGGAGGCTCTGGGCAATTTTTAGAGAGGGGACAGTTTGGACTAGGGTAGCTTTGTTAGAGAAGGAGATGAGTGGACCCATTCAGAGTATATGTTGGAATCAGCTGGGTTCTTTGTGGGTTCCTTGTGGATTAAGGGAAGAGAGAGGAATTGAGGATGATTTCTTAAGGTTTTCTCACCTGGTGAGCGGTGGTGCCATTTACCAAAGTGGCAAAGAAGGAAGGGGGAATAACTGGGGGGGGTAATTAAGAGTTGTTTTCTATGTTAAGAGAAAGTCATAAGCTGCTTAGCAGGTTGCATGGCGCACAGTAATCAAGCCCGAGACTGCTGTTCTGTTCACAAAGCACTGAGTATGTAGTAAACGCTCAGTGTAGGTTATGGTGGTGCTGTGGCGTATAGCTTGGGTTAAGGAGATGTCAGTATGTGACTTAGAAGCTTCTAGCTTGGGCAACTAAGTGGGGAGTGGTGCCATTTTCTAAGTTCCGGGGGGAGGAGATTTTATGGGGGAAAAACCTGGAATGCAGTTTTGGACACATGGCTGTGAGCAGGCTCCATTAACTCCGAAGGGACAGAGCAGTCAGCAGCAGAAGTTGTCCAGGGGTCTCGAGAGAATCTTTGGGGCTAGGTTACTAATTGGAGGAATACTAACTGGGGGTACTATTGGAGGGACTCTAGAAGTTGCCTAATCTAGTTTTTTGGTGGTTTTTTTTTTTAACTTTTATTTATTTATTTACATTTTGGCTGCGTTGGGTCTTTGTTGCTGCCCGCGGGCTTTCTCTAGTTGCGGCGAGCGGGGGCTACTCTTCGAAGCCCAGCGCATGGGCTTCTCATTGCAGTGGCTTCTCTTGTTGTAGAGCACGGGCTCTAGGAGCGCGGGCTTCAGTAGTTGTGGCTCGTGGGCTCAGTAATTGTGGCTCGCAGGCTCTAGAGCGCAGGCTCAGTAGTTGAGGCACACGGGCTTAGTTGCTCCGCGGCATGTGGGTTCTTCCGGACCAGGGCTCGAACCTCATCCCCTGCATTGGCAGGTGGATTCTTAACCACTGTGCCGCCAGGGAAGCCCCTAATCTAGTTTTTTTCTTAGCCTGTATCTTGAGCTCACTACTTTTGACCTCTTCCCCCTCCCCCTCCTCTTCTTCCTCTGGTCTTTCCCTGGACTTCGCTGTCCTGGGGCGGCAAGCTTTCTCTGCCACTCCCAACCACCTCCTTCATCTCCCTTGTCTCACGAGGCCCTTGGCAGGCAGGATTGGGAAGCAGATAATCCATTGGTCTGGTGTAGAAAGCCTGGCTGTGCTACTAATTCATCGTGTATAACGTTAGACAAGTCACGTCTTTCACTCTTTTGCAATAGTAATTTTTAAAAGGAATTCTGTATATAAAAAGCATTTCATTGATGCTTCTGGGAAGCCATGGTGCCTTTGACTCTTCCTGTCTCCTGAGTACAGCACAGATGCTTTGTTGCTCAGCATGCCCTGGGTCTGAGATTTTGGCCTTTTGAAGGGTTCTATGGCCATGAGCATGGCCTCACAGTGGGGGTAGGACAGCAGGGTGGAGGGAGTAGACACCTCAGGTCTTTATGAATGGACGGGGCCATATTTCACCTCTTTCTGGCTCTACCCCGCAGGCACTGAGCCTGAGCAAACTACAGAGCTTGGACTATCCCAGCAGGCCCTTCTGGTCTGTCTGAGATACCATCACCCCTGCTAGTAATGTCCACCCTGCCGTCCCTGCCAGAGATGTCCAGGTGGGAGAGATGCTGGCTGAGGACCCCATGGTTGATACTCAGTTTTTCTGTTGGCTCTTTCACCAGGACATCAATAGCCTTAACAAACAAATCGCCCAGCTTCAAGATTTCGTGAGAGCCAAGGGCAGCCAGAGCGGCCGGCACCTGCAAACCCATTCCAACACCATCGTGGTCTCCCTGCAGGTGGGACCCGGGGGAGGGAGAGGCAGAAGGGAGGAAGGCATCTTCTCTGGCTGACCCTCTCTCCTTTTCTTTCAGTCAAAACTGGCCTCCATGTCCAATGACTTCAAATCAGTTTTAGAAGTGAGGACAGAGGTGAGAAGAATCTGTGTAGGAGGGATAGGAATCAGGGGTGAGGGCTCCAGAGGGAAGTGGGAAGGGGACAAGTGGAAGGGCAAGGGCAACAGGGTCACGGGCACCAGGAGGAATCTCTTTAATGTGCCCGCTTTCCAGCGGCCTCAGGACCTTTGCATTTCTCCCTCAACCCTAGAACCTGAAGCAGCAGAGGAGCCGGCGGGAGCAGTTCTCCCGGGCACCCGTGTCAGCCCTGCCCCTTGCCCCCAACCACCTAGGTAAGTCACAGGCAATACAGGGAGCCCTGAGGGATAAGGCTTAGTTACTCCAGTTCTGGTATCTTCCAAAGGCAGGGGTTGGGTAGGAGAATGGATGGCCAAGGAGGTTGCTAGGCTTTGTCTCTTAGAGGTCAGACCTGATTGCTGGGATATATGATCCACACCTAGTCTCCAGCATTCTCAGTGTTGGGGGTGAATTCAATCATGTTCAGAAGAATGACAGTTTCTAATTTTTTTTGCACTTACTCGTTGTCTTCCCATTCTGTCATTTAATTTTCACAACCACCTTTTGAGAAAGCAACTATTGTTATCCCCCATTTTACAGGTGAGGAAACTGAGGCTCAGAGAGGTTAAATGACTTGTCCAGGGTCACAAGGCTAGTAAGTGCCAGAGCTGGGATTCAAATCCAGAGCATGTGGGCTTTGAACCTTTTAACCACTAAGAAGTGCCATGTCTTCTTTCTTCCCCCAGGGGGCGGTGCTGTGGTTTTGGGGGCGGAGTCTCGAGCCTCTGGGGACGTGGCCATTGACATGATGAACTCTAGGACCAGCCAGCAGCTGCAGCTCATTGATGAGCAGGTATCCACGCTCTGAGCTTGGGAGGAGTTGCTCCTCTGTTTTCCTCTGTGGTCACAAGCAAGTGTTTGGAATGTGCCATGGGTGGAATGGCAAAGTGGAGGGTCCTAAAGAGGCAGGCCCTCCCCTGCAGAAGCTCCCAGTGCTCATGTATGCTGTCTCTCCTCTGAAGGATTCCTACATCCAGAGTCGGGCAGACACCATGCAGAATATTGAGTCCACAATTGTTGAGCTGGGCTCCATCTTCCAGCAGTTGGCACACATGGTTAAGGAACAGGAAGAGACCATTCAGAGGTGAGATTCTTTCTCTCCTTAAGTTCAAAAACAGGAGCCTTCTCTTCCCCGTGGATTGGCATCCTAAAGGTCCCCAGGGACAGCTTGATGCCCTTTGGAAGAGAAGAGTGAATCCTGTCCACCCATAGGGTCAAGTTCACCTGCCTCCATCCACTCAACAAGTGTTAATTGAGCACCTGTTCCTTGTCAAGCACTGTCCTAGGTGCTGGGGATACGGTGATGAACAGCACAGTTAAGTCTATTTTGTGGAGCTTACTTTGTAGTACGGAATTTAATAGTGTGGGTGAGGATAGCTGTTAAAAAGAATTGAGAAGAAATTTTCAGGTACTGATAAGGGCTATACTGAGAATTAAAGTAGGATGAGGTGTTCAGAAAGTGATGGAGGAGGTATATCAGATTGGGTGGCAGGGAAGGCTGCTCTGAAGGCTTGATATTTAAGCAGAGACGTGAACTACAAGAAGGATCCAACCATGCAAAGAAGAGGGATGCAACCATGCAAAGGAGAGGGTAAGAGTTGCCTAGGCAGTGTGGACAGCTAGAGCAAAGGCCCTACGATGGGACAGTCTTGCTGTATTAAAGAATCACGGGGCTTCCTTGGCGGCACAGTGGTTAAGAATCCGCCTGCCAATGCAGGGGACATGGGTTCGATCCCTGGTCCAGGAAGATCCCACAGACTACGGAGCAACTAAGCATGTGCACCACAACTACTGAGCCTGCGCTCTAGAGCCGCGAGCCACAACTACTGAGCCCACGTGCCACAGCTACTGAAGCCTGCGCGTCTAAAGCCCAAGCTCCACAACAAGAGAAACCACTGCAATGAGAGTCCTGCGCACTGCAATGAAGAATAGCCCCCGCTCGATGCAACTAGAGAAAGCCCGCGTGCAGCAAGGAAGACCCAACACAACCAAATAAATTATTTTTTTTTTAATTAAAAGAAAAAAGAATCAAGAAGGCCAGTGTAGCTGGAAAGCAATGAACAGGAAGAGAGAGGTACAGGATAAGACTGGAGGGAGGTAGGCAGAGCCCACGCACGGGAAGGCCTCTCTGCTCTCCTGGTGCCCCCTGCTACTGCACGAGGCATTTTATCTGCTCCTCTTTGGCACTTAGCGTTCATTCAGTCAGTTATGGAGATACAGTCGAGGATGAAAGAGACAAAGAACCCTCCCCTTGTGGAATATACATTGTAGTAGGGGAGACAGATAAGTTAAAATATACAAAATAAGTAAATGGTCCAGTATATATTTTTGCCCAGTGATAAATCCATAAATAAAAGTAGAGTAGGGTAAACTAATCAGGAGTTCTAGGTTTGGAGGAGCAAGTTGTAATTTTAAATAGGATGGTTATTAAGAGAGGCCCTATTAAGAAGATGGCGTCTATCCAAGAAGGGGGAAGGTAAGAGAGTTTGCCATGTGGATATATGGAGAAGAGTACCAGGCAGAGGGAAGAACCAGTGTAAAGGCCTTCAGGCAAGAATATGTCTGATGAGTTAAAGGACAGCAAAGAAGCCACTGCATCTGGGGACAGGTGAGAAGGAGAGTAGTACCAGGTGAGGTTAGAGGGGAAATGGGAGACCAGATCATGTGGGGCCTTTTAAAGCCAGTGTGAGGATTTAGCATTTACTCTGAGTGACATGGGGAGCCACTGCAGGGTTTTGATGAACGGTTATACTATCTGACTTCTGTTTTATTTATTTATTTTTTGGGCCGCACTGCGTAGCTTGTGGGATCTTAGTTCCTTGACCAGGGATTGAACCAAGCCACCGCAGTGAAAGCGCCAAGTCCTAACCACTGAACCGCTAGGGGATTCCCTCTGACTTCTATTTTAAAAGAATCATTTGGTTGCTGTAGTCAGAACAGACTGTAAGGACCTAGGATAGAAGCAGGGAGATGGATGCAGAGGCCTTTTCAGTAATCTAGGCAAGAGGTGATGGTAGCTGGGACCAAGGTTGTATGAGTAGTAGTTGCAACTCTGGATGTATTTTGGAGGTAGAGCCAATAGGATCCATTACTTGATGAACTGAATGCAGGGCGTGAGAGAAAAAGAGGAGTTTATGATAACTCCAGGCTTTTGATGTGAGCAATCAAAGGGATTCATGCTCTTCACTTGAAATAGGGCTGGTTACTCAGGGTAGAGTAGATTTGGGGCAAAATAAGTTGTGTTGGACACGTCCAACCAGGTGGACAGTTGTTTGTTTGTTAGACATCTGGGTGGAGATAGTGAACAGGCCGATAGATATAAGGAGTTGAGGAGACAGGTCTGGGCCAAGAGTGGGCAGCATTGGACTTTGAAACTAGGCCAAGTGAGTTCTAAGAAAGAGGAGGATCAAGCACTGAGTCCCAGGGCTATTTCTGGACTCAACTCTTAGTTCTGAGGGAGGGCACTGAACAGGAGCACAGCTTGTGAGGTAGGAAGAAAAATAAAAATGTGGTGTCCTAGGAGCCAGGAGAAGAAAATGATTCAGGGAAAGAATAATCAGCTGTGACAAATTTTGCTTATAGGCCAAGTAAGATGAGAGCTGAGAATTTAATTGGAGTATTTAGTTCATTAATAGTTAATAATTTTTGCTAAGGTTGGATTTAGGCCTACCATTTTACTATTTTTTTTCCTGTTTTTCCCTTCTGTTTCCTGTTCCTCTCTTCCTTCTTTCCTATCTTTTGAACAGTTGAAAAAAAAATTTTAATTCCATTTAAATTTGTCTGTTGGTATTTTAGCTATATGTAATTGCTTTTCTTTTTTTCCGGTGGTTGCTCTAGGGATTACAGTATGCATCATTAACTTTTCACAGTCAGCTTCATATAAAATGTGAGAAGTTTGCAACCCTCTCCTCCATCTTTTATGTTATAGTTGTCATATTTGTTGCATCTACATACTTTATAAACTCCACAATATAATAGTATAATTTTTATCTTACAGAAATAAAGAGGAAATAATAGTCTTTTATACTTACTCATATATTTACTGTTTCCAGTGCTCTTCATTTCTTCCCGAATATCCAGTTTCCATCACTTCCCTTTAACCTGGAGAATTTTCCTTAGTACTTTTTGTAGTGCAGTTCTGCTGATGACAGATACTTTTACTTTTCTTTTTTTTTTAATAAATTTATTTATTCACTTATTTAATTTTTGGCTGCATTGGGTTTTCACTGCTGCACACAGGTTTTCTCTAGTTGCTGAGAGCAGGGGCTACTCTTTGTTGCAGTGCACGGGCTTCTCATTGCAGTGGCTTCTCTTGTTGTGGAGCACAGGCTCTAGGCATGCGGACTTTAGTAGTTGTGGCACATGGGCTTCATAAGTTGTGGCTCGCAGGCTCTAGAGCGCAGGCTCAGTAGTTGTGGTGCATGGGCTTAGTTGCTCCACAGCGTGTGGGATCTTCCTGGACCAGGGCTCAAACCCATGTGCCCTGCATTGGCAGGCGGATTCTTTACCACTGCACCACCTGGGAAGCCCTCTACTTTTCTTTTTTTAAAATAAGTTTATTTATTTATTTTTGGCTGTGCTGGGTCTTCGTTGCTGTGCGGGCTTTCTCTAGTTGCAGCGAGCAGGGGTTGCTCTTCGCTGTGGTGTGCCAGCTTCTCACTGTGGTGGCTTCTGTTGTTGCAGAGCATGGACTCTAGGCACGTGGGCTTCAGTAGTTGTGGCTCGTGGACTCTAGAGTGCAGGCTCAGTAGTTGTGGCACACAGGCTTAGTTGCTCCGCAGCGTGTGGGATCTTCCTGGACCAGGGCTCAAACCCATGTCCCCTGCGTTGGCAGGTGGATTCTTAACCACTGTGCCACCAGGGGAGTCCCTGGCTGCTTTTTAATACGTTTTTTCTTATATTTGGATTTTCACAGTTGATAGTTTATGTACTTAGATGTGGTTTTCTTTGAATTTATTTATTTACTTATTTGGGGCTGTGTTGGGTCTTCGTTGCTGTGTGCAGGCTTTCTCTAGTTGTGGTGAGTGCAGGCTACTCTTCATTGCAGTGCGCGGGCTTCTCATTGTCGTGGCTTCTCTTGTTGTGGAGCAGGGGCTCTATGAGCACAGGCTTTAGTAGTTGTGGCTTGCGGGCTCTAGAGCCCAGGCTCAGTAGTCGTGGCACACGGGCTTAGTTGCTTCGCGGAATGTAGGATCTTCCCGGACCAGGGCTTGAACCCGTGTCCCCTGCTTGACAGGTGTATCCTTAACCACTGCGCCACCAGGGAAGCCCCTTCTTTGAATTTATGCTGCTTGGGGTTCTCTAAGCTTCTTGAATCTGTAAATTTATGTCTTTCATGAAGTTTAGGGAATATTTGACCATTATTTCTTCAAGATTTTTTTCTGCCTCTTTTTCTTTCTGTTTTCTTCTTCTAGGAATATATATGTATACATATATAAAATCAACTGTAGGAATTCCCTGGTGGTCCAGTGGTTAGGACTCAGCACTTTCACTGCCAAGGGCCTGGGTTTGATCTCTCGTTGGAGAACTAAAATCCCGCAAGCCATATGGCACAGCCAAAAAAAAAAATCAACTATAAGTGTATATTTATTTTGTTGTTTTTATTTATTCTGTATATTTATTATATTGTGGAGCCAAAAAAAATCAACTATAACTGTATATTTATTTTGAGATGTATATATATCTCAACAAATTACATCTCATTAGGAGGCATTTAATGTCAGATTGACCCTATATTATCTAGAACAAGTTTGATCACTTGATTAAGGTGGTAACAGATAACCTCTCCTTTCATTTATTTATTTATTTTATTATTATTATTTTTAAATCTCTCCCCTTTTTTTTTTTTTGGCGGTACGCGGGCCTCTCACTGTTGTGGCCTCTCCCGTTGTGGAGCACAGGCTCCAGACGCGCAGGCTCAGCGGCCATGGCTCACGGGCCCAGCCGCTCTGCGGCACGTGGGATCTTCCTGGACCAGGGCACGAACCCATGTTCCCTGCACCGGCAGGCGGACTCTCAACCACTGCACCACCAGGGAAGCCCTAATCTCTCCTTTTAAAAGTACATTTTCTTCCTTGCAGTCAGCAAGTGATTTATGGGATACCCTGTTCCCAAAAAACCTTTAACCTAATGTTTCTAGTAGCCGGTTATGATGCTTGTCTGGTCTGAATTAATTAATCTAATTTGGGTGTGTTTTTTCTGTAAAGAAGAGCTTTCCTTTATTAACTGCATGAGCTGAAGTTCATCTTAATCAGGCTGGATAAATCTTAATTATTTTCCTGTATTTCCAGAGTAAATAGTTATGGAGTAGGTGCCATAGTAGTGACCAAGGAGGTTTTTTGTTTTGTTTTAATTCTTCCTCGTTTTTGATTATCATTACGGGCTTAAGGTTTTTATTTATGTTTTATATTACAATTAGTTAGGATAATGATTATTTTCATAGTTCAGATTGTTCCTAGTTCATCCAGTGGAATACAAGAGGTTTTTGTTTTGTTTTTTTAAAGAATGGGAGAAAATAAAAGTATGTTTGTATTCTTTTTTTAAAAAAATAAATTTATTTATTTTATTTATTTTTGGCTGCATTGGGTCTTCGTTGCTGTGCATGGGCTTTCTTTAGTTGCAGTGAGCGGAGGCTACTCTTTGTTGTGGTGTGCAGGCTTCTCATAGCGGTGGCTTCTCGTTGCGGAGCACGGGCTCTAGGCGCATGGGCTTCAGTAGTTGTGATACGCGGCTCAGTAGCTGTGGCTCACAGGCTGTAGAGTGCCGGCTCAGTAGTTGTGGCGCACAGGCTTAGTTGCTCCGCGGCACGTGGAATCTTCCCAGACCAGGGATTGAACCCGTGTCCCCAGCATTGGCAGGCAGATTCTCAACCACTGTGCCACCAGGGAAGCCCCATGTGTTTGTATTCTAATGGGAATGATCCAGCAGAGAAATAAAAATTGATAATATAGCAGGCAGGGGGAAGAATCTTAAAGTTATGTCCTTGAGATGGTGACAGGAAGTGGGATCCAGTGGATAAGTATAGGACTTGGCTTTGAGACGAGCTGGTGAGAAATGGGAAAGCAGATGCTGGGGGGAGGGACCAAGATAGCTGAACTCATGGCACTGTGTAAATGCCTGGGACTCAGCACCTAGTAGTTGAATAAATAAACAAACATCCTTTTAACCATTGGTTGCCAAACCTGGATGTTCATAGGAACCCCCTATAGAGCTTATAAAAAATGAAGATCTTGCCAACCAATGGCTGGCAGCCACTGCACAAGGCAGAGCCTGGCAACTGACCAGACCAGGGGCCAGCCACGCCTACTGGGCCACCTATGCCTAGTCAGTCCCACCACAGCAGAAGGGCCCACACAATATGGGGCAGCCCTAGAGCATATAGCTGTGGTGACCAGAGGGAAGTGAACTGCTGGGATGCATAGGACATCTCCTATGAAAGGCCGTTTCTCTAAGGTCAGGAAACATAACGAACCTACCAGGTACATAGAAATAAAAACAGCAAATTGGGCAGAATGAAGCAACAGAGGAGCATGTTCCAATCAAAGGAACAAGTTAAGACCCCAGAAGAAGAACTAAGTGAAGTGGAGATAGGCAAACTACCTGATAAAGAGTTCAAGGTAATGATCATAAAGATGATCAAGGAACTTGGGAGAAGAACAGATGAACATAGAACCTTAACAGAGAGTTAGAAGATGTAAAGAAGAACCAAACGGATGAATATAACTGAAATGAAAAATACACTAGAAAGAATCAACAGTAGATTAAATGATACAGAGGAATGGATCAGTGAGTTGGAAGATTAGAGTAGTGGAAAGCACTGAAACTGAAAAAAAAAAAGTGAGCAGTTTAAGAGACCTCTGGGACATCTAGTGTACTAACATCTGCATTATAAGGGTCCCAGAGGGGAAGGGAGAAAGAGACAGAGAACGTATTGGGAGACATAATATTATAGCTGAAAACTTCCCTGACCTGGGAAAGAAAACAGACATCCAGGTCCAGGACACCTAGAGAGTCCTGAACAGCATCAACCTGAAGAGCACCACACAAAGACACACTGTAATTAAAACAGCAAAAATTAAAGACAGAGAGTATTAAAAGCAGCAAGGAAAAAAAAAAAAAAAGCAAGGAAAAATTAAGTTATGTACAAGAGAACTCCCATAAGGCTATCAGTTGACTCTTCCAGCAGAAACTCTGCAGTCCAGAAGGGACTGACATGATATATTTAAAGTGATGAAAAGGAAAAGCCTACGGCAAGAACACCCTACCTGCCAAGGTTTTCATTCAGATTTGATGAGGGAATCAAAAATTTTACAGACAAGCAGAAGCTAAAAGAGTTCAGCACCACCAAACCAACTTTAGAAGGAATGTTAAAGGGACTTCCCTAAGTAAAAAAGAAAAGGCCACAACTAGTAACATGAAAATTACGAAAGGAAAAAGCTCATTGGTAAAATTAAATATACAGTAAAAGTAGTAAATCAACCATTTACAAAACTAGTAGGAAAATTAAAAGACAAAGAGTAGGGCTTCCCTGGTGTCGCAGTGGTTGAGAGTCCGCCTGCCGAGGCAGGGGACACGGGTTCGTGCCCCGGACTGGGAGGATGCTGCGGAGCAGCTGGGCCCATGAGCCATGGCCGCTGGGCCTGCGCATCCGGGGCCTGTGCTCCGCAATGGGAGGGCCCGCAGCAGTGAGAGGCCTGTGTACCACAAAAAAAAAAAAAAAAAACAGGTACATAGAAATAAAAACAGCAAATTGGGCAGAATGAAGCAACAGAGGAGCATGTTCCAATCAAAGGAACAAGTTAAGACCCCAGAAGAAGAACTAAGTGAAGTGGAGATAGGCAAACTACCTGATAAAGAGTTCAAGGTAATGATCATAAAGATGATCAAGGAACTTGGGAGAAGAACAGATGAACATAGAACCTTAACAGAGAGTTAGAAGATGTAAAGAAGAACCAAACGGATGAATATAACTGAAATGAAAAATACACTAGAAAGAATCAACAGTAGATTAAATGATACAGAGGAATGGATCAGTGAGTTGGAAGATTAGAGTAGTGGAAAGCACTGAAACTGAAAAAAAAAAAGTGAGCAGTTTAAGAGACCTCTGGGACATCTAGTGTACTAACATCTGCATTATAAGGGTCCCAGAGGGGAAGGGAGAAAGAGACAGAGAACGTATTGGGAGACATAATATTATAGCTGAAAACTTCCCTGACCTGGGAAAGAAAACAGACATCCAGGTCCAGGACACCTAGAGAGTCCTGAACAGCATCAACCTGAAGAGCACCACACAAAGACACACTGTAATTAAAACAGCAAAAATTAAAGACAGAGAGTATTAAAAGCAGCAAGGAAAAAAAAAAAAAAAGCAAGGAAAAATTAAGTTATGTACAAGAGAACTCCCATAAGGCTATCAGTTGACTCTTCCAGCAGAAACTCTGCAGTCCAGAAGGGACTGACATGATATATTTAAAGTGATGAAAAGGAAAAGCCTACGGCAAGAACACCCTACCTGCCAAGGTTTTCATTCAGATTTGATGAGGGAATCAAAAATTTTACAGACAAGCAGAAGCTAAAAGAGTTCAGCACCACCAAACCAACTTTAGAAGGAATGTTAAAGGGACTTCCCTAAGTAAAAAAGAAAAGGCCACAACTAGTAACATGAAAATTACGAAAGGAAAAAGCTCATTGGTAAAATTAAATATACAGTAAAAGTAGTAAATCAACCATTTACAAAACTAGTAGGAAAATTAAAAGACAAAGAGTAGGGCTTCCCTGGTGTCGCAGTGGTTGAGAGTCCGCCTGCCGAGGCAGGGGACACGGGTTCGTGCCCCGGACTGGGAGGATGCTGCGGAGCAGCTGGGCCCATGAGCCATGGCCGCTGGGCCTGCGCATCCGGGGCCTGTGCTCCGCAATGGGAGGGCCCGCAGCAGTGAGAGGCCTGTGTACCACAAAAAAAAAAAAAAAAAGAGTAAAATCACTCATATCTACAATAAGTAAGGGGTACACAAAACAATAAGTTGTAAAATATGATGTCAAAAACTAACTGTGGGGGAGGGGAGTAAAAATACATTTGAACTTAAGAGATCAGCAACTTAAAATAACCACATATATATATTTATAGATTGCTATATATAAACCTCATGGTAACCATAAACCAAAAATCTATAATAGATATATAAAAAAGAGAAAAGAATTCAAAGATAGTCATCACATCATAAGGGAAGAGAACAAAAGAAGAAAGGAACAAAAAGAACTACAAAAACAACCCCCAAACAACTAATGAAATGGCAATAAGTACATACCTATCAATAATTACTTTAAATGTAAATGGACTAAGTGCCCCAATCAAAAGACAGAGAGTGCCTGAATGGATACAAAAACGAGACCCATATATATGCTGCCTATATATGACTCACTTAAGATCTAAAGACGGACACACAGACTGAAAGTGAGGGGATGGAAAAAGGTATTCCATGAAAATGGAAATCAAAAGAAAGCTGGGTAGCAATACTTATATCATACAAAACAGACTTTAAAACAAAGACTGTAACGAGACAAAGAAGGACATTGTATAATGATCAAGGGATCAATCCAATAAGAAGATATAACAATTGTAAACATACATGCACCCAGACATAGGAGCACCTGAATATATAAAGCCAATATTAACAGACATAAAGGAAGAAATTGACACTAACACAATAATAGTAGGGAACCTTAATATCTCACTTATATTAATGGACACATCAGACAAGAAGTCAATAAGGAAACACTGGCCTTAAGTGACACATTAGACCAAATGGGTTTATATAAAAAACATTCCTCCAAAAGCAGCAGAATACAAATTCTTTTCAAGTGCATATGGAACATTCTCCAGGATATATTTATTACATGCTAGGCCACAAACCAACTGTTAGTAAATTTAAGAAAACTGAAATCATATCAAGCATCTTTTCCAACCACAATGCTATGAGAGTAGAAATCAAATACAAGAAGAAAACTGCAAAAAAAACTAACAAGTGGAGGCTGAACAATGTGCTGCTAAACAACCAGTGGATCACTGAAGAAATGAAAGAAGAAATAAAAATTATCTGGAGACAAAATGAAAACAATAATCCAAAATCTGTGGGATGCAGCAACAGCAGTTCTAAGAGGGAAGTTTATAGCAATAGAAGCCTACCTCAGGAAATAAAAATCTCAAACAACCTACCCTTACACCTAAAGGAACTAGAAAACAAAGAACAAACAAACCCAAAGTTAGTAGAGGAAAGAAGTAATAAAGAGTAGGGCAGAAATAAATGAAATAGAGACTAAAAAAAATAGAAAAGATCAATGAAAGTAAGAGATAAACAAGATTGATAAACCTTTAGCCAAAATTATCAAGAAGAAAAGAGGGAAGGGCCTAAGGCAATAAAATCAGAAAAAGGAGAAGTTATAACTGATACTACAGAAATACAAAGGATCAAAAGAGATTCCTGTGAAAACTATATGCCAATAAAATGGACAACCCAGAAGCAGAGAACAAATTCCTAGAAACATATCTCCCAAGATGAATTAGGAAGAAATAGAAAATATGAACAGACCAATTACTGGTAATGAATCAGTAATTTTAAAAAACTTCCAACAAAAGTCCAGGACCAGATTGCTTCACAGGTGAATTCTACCAAATGTTTCGAGAAGAGTTAACACCTATCCTTCTCAAACTATTCCAAAAAACTGCAGAGGAAGGAGTGATCCTAAACTCATTATCTGAAGCCAGCATCACCCTGATACCAAACCAAAGATATCACACAAAATAAAATTACAGGCCAGTATCACTGATGAACATAGATACAAAAATCCTCAACAAAGTATTAGCAGATTGAATCCACCAATACATTAAAAATACACACCATGATCAACTGGGAGCTTATTCCAGGGATGCAAGGATGTTTCAATCCACAAATCAGTGTGATATACCACATTAACAAATTGAAGAATAAAAATTATAGATCATTTCAAATAGGTGCATATAAAACTTTTGACAAAATTCAACATCCATTTATGATAAGAACTCTTCACAAAGTGGGCAGAACATTCGTCAACATAGTAAAGGCCATATATGATAGGCCCACAGCTAACACCATACTCAGCAGTGGAAAGCTGAAAGCATATCCTCGAGATCAGGAACAAGGACACCCACTCTCACCACTTTTATTCAGCATAGTATTGGAAGTTGTATCCACAGTAATCAGAAGAAAAAGGAATCCAGATTGTAAAGGAATAAGTAAAACTGTCACTGTTTGCAAACAACATGATACATAGAAAACCCTGAAGATGCCACCAAAAAGCTACTAGAGCTCATCAATAAATTCAGTAAAGTTGCAGGATACAAAATTAATACACAGAAATCTGTTGAATTTCTATACACCAACAACAAACTATCAGAAAGAGAAATTAAGGAAACTCATTTACAATCGCATCAAAAAGAAAAGGAATAAATCTAAGGCAGTAAAAGACCTGTACTTGGAAAACTATAAGACACTGATGAAAGAAATTGAAGAGGACACAAACAGATGGAACAATATTCCATGTTCTTGGATTAAAAGAATTAATATTATTAAAATGACCATACTACCCAAGGCAATCTACAGATTCAGTGCAATCCCTATCAAAAACTAATGGCATGTAGTCTTTTTTTTTTGAATTTTATTTATTTTTTTATACAGCATGTTCTTATTAGTCATCAGTTTTATACACATCAGTGTATACATGTCAATCCCAGTCTCCTAATTCATCACACCACGCCCCCCCCCCCCACCGTTTTCCCCCCCTTGGTGTCCATACGTTTGTTCTCTACATCTGTGTCTCAATTTCTGCCCTGCAAACTGGTTCGTCTGTACCATTTTTCTAGGTTCCACATACTCGCGTTAATATACGATATTTGTTTTTCTCTTTGTGACTTCACTCTAGTGAAGTAATGGCAGTTAGTCTTTTGTGGAGACACAAGACTTGCAACATCCAAAACAATTGTGCGAAAGAACAGAGCTTGAGTTGTCATGCGTCCTGTCTTCAGACTGTACCAAAGCTACAGTAATCGAAACACTATGGTACTGAAACAGAAACAGACACATCAATGAAACAGAACAGAAAGCCCAGAAATAAACCCACGACTTACGGTCAATTAATCTATGACACAGGAAGCATCAATATACAGTGGGGAAGAGACAGTCTCTTCAGTAAGTGGTGCTGGGAAAACCAGACAGTTACATGTAAAAGAATGAAATTGGAGCATTTTCTCCCACCATATATAAAAGTAAACTCAAAGTGTGGGAATTCCCTGGTGGTCCAGTGGTTAGGACTCTGCGCCTCCACTGCCAGGGGCCCGGGTCAGGGAACTAAGATCCCACAAGCCACACGGTGCATCAAAAAAAAAAAAAGTAAACTCAAAGTAGATTAAAGACCCTAAATGTGAGACCAGAAACCATAACATTCCTAGAAGAAAACACAGGCAGAACGCTCTTTGACATAAATCATAGCAATATTTTTTGCATCCATCTCCTAAAGCAAAGGAAACAAAACCAAAAATAAACAAATGGGACCAAATCGAGGTTTTGCACAGCAAAGGAAACCATAGACAAAACAAAAAGATAGCTTACCAAAATAGAAGATATTTGCACATGATATGACTGATGGATTAATTTAAATGTATAAACAGCTCATACAACTCAACATCAAAAAATCCGATCAAAAAATGAGTAGAGGGCTTCCCTGGTGGCGCAGTGGTTGGGAGTCCGCCTGCCGATGCAGGGGACACGGGTTCGTGCCCCGGTCCGGGAAGATCCCACATGTCGCGGAGCAGCTGGGCCCGGGAGCCATGGCTGCTGAGCCTGCGCATCTGGAGCCTGAACAAAACAAAAAGATAGCTTACCAAAATAGAAGATATTTGCACATGATATGACTGATGGATTAATTTAAATGTATAAACAGCTCATACAACTCAACGTCAAAAAATCCGATCAAAAAATGAGTAGAGGGACTTCCCTGGAGGTCCAGTGGTCAAGACTCTGTGCTCCCAATTCAGGAGGTACAGGTTTGATCCCTGGTCAGGGAACCGGGATCCTGTAAGCCGAACAGCACGGCCAAAAAAAAAAAAAAAAGGCAGAAGACCTGAGTAGACATTTTTCCAATGAAGACATACAGATGGCCAACAGGCACATGAAAAGATGCTCAACATTGTTAATCATTAGAGACATGCAAGTCAAAACCACGATAAGATAGCATCTCACACCTGTCAGACTGGCTATCATCAAAAAGACCACAAATAACCAATGGTGGTAAGGATATGGAGAAAAGGGAACCCTTGTGCACTGTTGGTGGGAATGTAAATTGGTGCAGCCACTGTGGGAAACAGTATGGAGTTTCCTCAAAAAAGTAAAAATATTAGAACGACCACATGGTCCAGCAGTTCCACTCCACTCCTGGGTATATATCCAAAGAAAATGGAAAACACTAATTTGAAAAGGTACATTCATCCCAGTGTTCACAGCACCACTTTTAGAATAGCCAAGATATGGAAACATCCTAGGTGTCCATCAACAGGTGAATGGATAAGGAAGATGTAGTATATGTATACAATGGAATACTGCTCAGCCATAAAAAGAATGAACTCTTGCCATTTGCAGCAACTCTTGCAACAGTGAATAGGCTTTGAGTGTATTATGCTTAGTGAAATAAGTCAAAGATAAATAGTGTATAATATCACTTATATGTGGAATCTAAAAAATAAGACAAACTACTGAATATGACAAAAAAGAGACAGACTCAGATATAAAGAACAAACTAGTGGTTACCAGTGGGGAGAGTGAAGGGGGAGGGGCAACATGTGGGTGGGGGATTAAGAGGTACAGACTACTGTGTATAAAACAAGCTACCAGGATATATTGTAGAGTTCAGACAATATAGCCAATATTTTATAACTAATTGGAGTATAACTTTTAAAAATTGTGAATCACTATGTTGTACATCTAAAACATATAATATTGTAAATCAACAATATGGCAGTTTAAAAAAACGGAAAGAAAAAAATGAATGAATGTAACAAAACAAAAATTCACAGATATAGAGAACAAGCTAGTGGTTACTGATGGGGAGAGGGAAGGGAGAGGGGCAAGATAGGGGGAGGGGTTTAAGAGATAAAAACTGTATATAAAATAAGCTACAAGAATGTAAATATTTTACAGCACAGGGAACATAGCCAACATTTTATAATAACTTTAAATGGAGTATAATCTGTAAAAATTTTGAGGGTTTCCCTGGTGGTGTAGTGGTTGACGTCCACCTGCCGATGCAGGGGACACAGGTTCGTGCCCCGGTCCGGGAGGATCCCACATGCCGCGGAGTGGCTGGGCCCATGAGCCATGGCCGCTGAGCCTGTGCGTCCGGAGCCTGTGCTCCGCAACGGGAGAGGCCACAACAGTGAGAGGCCCACGTACCGCAAAAAAAAAACACAAGAAAACAAACAAAAAATTTTGAGTCACCATGTTCTATACCTGAAATTACTATAGTATCTTTTTTTTTTTTTTTACTATAGTATCTTAAATCAGCTATACCTAATTTAAAAATGTATTTTCTCCTGGAAAAAAAAAAAAAATGAAGGTTCCCGGCAGTCTACTGCACTCATATCTGTGGAATCAGAATCTCCAAGTATGAGGCCAGGAACCTGTTTTTTTTACCTTGCCCAATTCTTCAGACTACTTCCATGTTCTCAGTTCGGTACGAAGAAAGGCCATTAGTGGAGAGAATCAAGGAGAGGAGGTGTGGGAGTTCTGAGGAATCCGCAGGTTCACACATTCCCGCCCACTTGCTCTGATGCCTTCAGGCAATGTCCAGGCCTGGATGTTCTTTATTCCCCACAGCACCTAGCAAGCAGAGTGCTTGTACTCCTGGTTGTTGATCAAGTGAAACTGCGTGAACACCTGCATTTGTATAAAGCAGGTTTCCCAACACCAGTGCATTAAGCAGCTTCACATATTTAATTGGGCAATTTAACGGCACTGTGAAGACAGCAGTCTTGATCCTAGAACCAGGAGAATTGACTGATTCTTACCTGGTTCAACTGAGACCTAGGGAATTCAGTTGAATTGCTGAGTTAGGCCATAAACACTGGAGCTCCTCAGGCTACAGTGTTTTTGTTTTTTGGTTGCATTGGGTCTTTGTTGCTGTGTGCACTCTAGTTTCTGTGAGCGGGGGCTACTCTTCGTTGCGGTGCGTGGGCTTCTCATTGTGGTGGCTTCTCTTGTTGTGGAGCTGTAGGTGCGTGGCATGTAGTAGCTGTGGCATGTGAGCTCAGTGGTTGTGGCTCGTGGGGTATAGAGCGCGGGCTCAGTAGTTGTGGCGCATGGGCTTAGTTGCCCCGCGGCATGTGGGATCTTCCCGGACCAGGGCTTGAGCCCGTGTCCCCTGTATTGGCAGGCGGGTTCTTAACCACTGTGCCACCAGGGAAGCCCTACAGTGTATTTTGAATATTAGAATATTATAGATTCAAAGAAACAGATTTGTATCAATAAAAGCTTTGTGTTCTTTCCCCAATGCATATGTGTGTTTTTTTAAGAATTTATTATTATTATTATTTATTGTTTTGGCTGCATTGGGTCTTTGTTGCTGCGTGCGGGCTTTCTCTAGTTGCGGCAAGCGGTGGCTACTCTTCGTTGTGGTGCGCAGGCTTCTCATCGCGGTGGCTTCTCTTGCTGCGGAACATGGGCTCTAGGTGCACAGCCTCCAGTAGTTGTGGCTCACGGGCTCAGTAGTTGTGGCTCGCAGGCTCTAGAGCACAGGCTCAGCAGTTGTGGCACATGGGCTTAGTTGCTCCACAGCATGTGGGATCTTCCCGGACCAGGGCTCGAACCCGTGCCCCCTGCATTGGCAGGTGGATTCTTAACCACTGCACCACCAGGGAAGCCCCTGCATATGTATTTTAAATAGAGTTAGGGAATTCCCTGGCGGTCCAGTGGTTAGGACTCCGCACTTCCACGGCAGGGGGCATGGGTTCCGTCCCTGGACAGGGAACTAAAATCCTGCATGCCAACAAAACTGAAAGCCTTTTATTTAAAAAAAAAAAAAGTGAGAGTTATAGTATGTATACAACTTTACATTCTAGTCTTCCTTGAAAAAGTGTCATAAGTATTTTTCGGTGTTAGTACTCATTTGTTCATTGGTTTAGCAAACATTTGTCGCTGCTCCTGTGAGCTAGTCCTCCTGGATCTGGGGATAGGGAGAGAACGCAAAAGGCCGCAGACTGGTGCTGGGTGAGGAGAATGAGGTTTGTTCTGGGACAGCTGAGAGGCATGAGATGCATGGTCTTAATGCTCAGAAGAGAGGGCTAAGCTAGAGATAAGGACTTGGGAGTCAGCAGCTTCTGGGTGAAACCATGGAGGTAGATGGAGAAATTCCCTGGCGGTCCCGTGGTTAGGACTTCACGCTTTCACTGCTGTGGGCTCAGGTTCGATCTCTGGTCGGGGAATTAAGATCCCACAAGTCACTTGGCTTGGCAGAAAAAAAAAAAAAAGAAAAAGAATCTGCGTTTTTGTTTTTGATTTGCGGTACGCGGGCCTCTCACCGTTGTGGCCTCTCCCGTTGCGGAGCACAGGCTCCGGACGCGCGGGCTCAGCGGCCATGGCTCACGGGCCCAGCCGCTCCGCGGCATGTGGGATCCTCCCGGACCGGGGCACGAACCCGTGTCCCCTGCATCGGCAGGCAGACTCTCAACCACTGCGCCACCAGGGAAGCCCGAATCTGCGTTTTTGAGACGCTCAACAGGTGATTCTTACGTTTTTCTAAGGTAGAAAAACTGCTGATGTAGTGTTAGTCATTTTCCTTTTCCCTCCAACTTGCAAATTAAAATTTTTCAAACTATAGAAAAGTTGGGAGGATAGCATAAGGAACACCTATATTCCTTTCACCTGGATTCACCAACTGTTGACATTTTATCACATTTGCTTCCTCTCACCTTTTTTTTTTCTGAATCATTTAAAAGTAGGTGCAAACATCATGACATTTTATCCCCAGATACTTCAGCAAGCATCTGCCAACAATCGGTATCCTCCTGAGCAGCCACAGTACCATAATCAAGCCTAAGAAAATGAACAGTTCTCCAACACAGTCCAGTACTCAGTCCATACTCAAATTTCCCCAACTGTTCTAAAAAAAAAGTGTTTAGCTTTTTTCCTTCAGTTTAAGATTCAGGCAACATTCATACATTTCATTTGATTGTTGTGTCTCTTTAGTCTGCCTTTTGTTTTTTTTGTGTGTGTGATACTTACTTGTTTTTGAAGAGGCCAGCATCTCTTGTACGAGGTCCTGCATGTTTATTTGTCCACTGTTTTCCCTATGATTAAATTTAAGTTCCATGTATTTGGGAAGCCCGAGGTTATGTCTTTATTGGTGAGACCAAGTTTGGCCACTTGTTCACGGTGGTGACCATCAGACTGAGTCATCTGTGGAGTGATGCTTTGGGTCCCTGTGAATTTCCAGTTCCTTAGCCCCCTGATGGTCCTTGCCTGATTCGTTTGTGAGAGCGTGTGTTGCAAAATGGTAATTTTCTAATTTGCTCATTCCTTCTACATTTATTAGCTGACATTCTTCCTTAAAGAAGTTTTCTGTCTTAAAATTACTATAGAATAATAGTAATTTCTTTCCTTGTATTAGATTTCATTCACAGACTCCCATTTAAAATCTTTTAGATGCCAGATTGCATTCATTGTTTTTCCACTTTTGTTAAGCAAAGCCATTATAATTGCCGATATGAATGAGCTTAATTGGGTATGAGATGACAAACGCATCCACACTGAGAAATGTAGTTATAGCCAAAAGCTAGGAAACCTGGTAACTTTAGCCTACCTGACATAAACAGGGAGCCGTGTACAATCCAGGCTCCCGTATTTGGACAGAGATTAGCTCGCCGTCCTCATGACCACCTTACCAGGACCTTGGGCTTGCAGCCACTGGCCCAGCCCTTCCTCTCACTTACCTATTTGATTACCAGGCTCCACCAACTTTTCTGACCTCACAGCTCCCACAGGTGCCTGCTCCCAGCGACTCCCTTTGCAAAGACCAGGGTTTATATTTGGTTTTTAGGACTCTGCATATTCAGATTAGCTGGGATATGTTTGATTTTCCTCAGCAGTGTCTCAAGAGATTACCATTCTTCTGAGAACTTCTCTATATCCTGAGAGACATGTTCTCCTAATATAGGGCTTTTCTTATCCCTTGACTTTCTGTCCACATCAAGTTTTTCTTCCTTTCTCACTCGGAACCAGGGTTTCCTTACCATAATGGTCTGTGAACTTTCCCCCCTTTTTACAAATGCAATACTGTTTATTAGACAAAAATCAATAAATACCAATGAGCAAAAAAATATAACTAACATTTTGGATCCTCTTAGTATGGGTTGGGCACTTTATATAACTCATTTAAGATTGACAACAAACTTACGATTTGTGTTATCCTCATTTTTCCTTCCTTTGCAGTTGAGGAAAATGAGACTTGAGGTTAAATGACTGGCTTAGGGGTCATAAGCTAATAAGTTGCAGAGTTGATTTTCAAACCACAGCCAAGACTTGTTTATATAACCCTTCCAGAGCTTTTTCTATATATCAATACAAATATATAAACATGCAGAAAATACACTTCAACAGCATTCTTTTTAATCCAGTGTCATTCTCTTTCCCCTCCTCCCGGCCCTATCCCCAGGATCGACGAGAACGTGCTGGGAGCCCAGCTGGATGTTGAGGCCGCCCACTCAGAGATCCTCAAGTACTTCCAGTCGGTCACCTCCAACCGGTGGCTTATGGTCAAAATCTTCCTCATCCTCATTGTGTTCTTCATCATCTTTGTGGTCTTCCTTGCCTGAACCCTCTCCACTCTGAGGCACTCCATGGGGGTTTGGAACCCTCCTGGGAGGGCAGGTGGCCAGAGCTGCCACTGAGCCTGTGCAGGATGCTTGGGAGAAAGGCCCTCAGCAGTGGGCCACTGCCCCCAATCCCCCACTCCTTTCCTCTGGCCACCCTGTCCTCCCCTCCCCACCCTCCAGCCCATGAAACACACACGGTTCTGGATTTGGACTCTGCTGTGAAGTGGTTGGAAGGGAGCAGAGGCCACCTGGGGGGCTCATCACGCAGGTTGTCTCCAGTAGGAGATTTTTATAAACCCTCCCCAGCCTGTCGCAAAAGAAACTTTGGCAGCAAGGGGAGGTGATGTCCTTCCTCACCTTCCTGAGAGTGAGGAAAGGAAGTGAAACTGGCCCAGGGACCAACTTTCCCATCTGGGTTAGAATTTGACCTCTTCTTCCTCTCTTCACCATGTGAGGCAGGGGGCTCTGAGACCCTCGGCTGCCTGCATAACCCCAACTTTGGCTGCAGGTGACTCTCAATCTGCCAAATGTGCTGCAGCCTGTTTTCTCCCAATTACAACAAGACTGTCAGCCTAACTAGCCATGTCGTCATTTTTGGGTGAGAGCGTCAAAAGGCCTAGGCAGCAAGTGGAGTGAGCCCACTGCCCAATATTATAACTGAAAGGGTTGGGCTGATGGCCCCAAGGGGCCAGGCTTTGGGCTCCATGCACACAGCTGCCTCCAGCAGGGGATAACCAAGTGCAGCAGCACTTAATTAGCATGGAAACTTCCCTTCAAAGCGGGGAGCAGGATCTCAGAGTGGGTCTCTGATGGGTGGCAACTTCCAGGACCATCTCCAGAAGTATTTGGACCTGTTTCATCTGCATCCTCCAACCAGCTGGCCCCACGTTTTCCTTGGGCTGGATGAAGCAGGAGTTCTGCCTGCTGCCAGGAGTGAAAGGTGAAGAGAAGTGTTTGTTCGCAGCTCCAGCTGAGGCTCGTGGTCCCCTCGAAGCCCCTCACCAAATCCAAGCTAGTCACACGAGAATGAAGTAGAGACCTGCCTGGAACACCTACCCTCCAGGGAGGTCAATATGCTTGTCAGTCCCGAGCAGGACCCACGACCACATCGTGCCGAGGTCACCGGAGTTCCCCCATTTCACACACCCAAAGGAAGCTCAAGCTATAGCGAGGACCATCACCATCACACTGGGCTGGCCATAGCACTTTG
>NW_020173674.1:8869854-8885918 GCF_003031525.2 Neophocaena asiaeorientalis asiaeorientalis
GGGGGGGGGGGGGGCTGTCCAGGAGAGCCCAGGTCTTTCCTAGGCCTGGTGTTTTAATATTTCCTCTTCCCTTGGCCTGTGTTCAGAGGGTGGTCTTGCTTGCATCTTCACTGCCCAGTTGACGCACGATGTGGGTTTAGCACAGCACATTGGTGGTGGGTGGGGCAGTCTGTGAAGACGACCAAAGCCTGACATGCAGTTTTTCTCATTTGACTCTGCAACTCTTCTTGGGGGAACGCATAGATAGGAAGCTTATTTCATAAATATTTGAGTTTCCGCTACGTGCTAGGTATGGTACTGAGCCAGGTGCTGGAGAAAAAAGCCATGAGTTAGTCAAGTCCCTGCTCTCTTGGAGCTTACCTTCTAGTTTTCTATTTTTATAGGCGAGGAAAGCACGGCACAGATAACGCAGATGACAAAGGGCTGGGCTGAGCTGAGACTTAAGCCCTGTCTGGATCCCCGTAAGGGTCTATGAGCGGTCACTCCCATTCCAAGGCCCTTGGTCTCCCATTCCTCGGCAGCACTTCTTGTGGCTCCTCTTCCCTGTTCCTCTTGGAATCCTGGGCTGTAGCGTCCAGCTCTCTGCTTGATCCCCTACCTTTGTGGTGCTGGTCTAGCGGCGGACGGATGAGAGTAGGGGGCGGGGCGAACTCGCGGTAACTCTGGGCTTCGCGAGCTCGGGTCCTGGGCGGGGCGTGCAGCGCCAAGTCCCGCCCCCGGCGCGTCTGCCCGTCGGATGCGTACGCACATGTCCCAGCGGCCCCGCCTATTATTGTAGGACGTCGGCTGTCTGTGACGAGCTCGCCCCCATAAAAGCGGTGGCACCCAGCGCAGGAGCACTTCGCCTTGGAGCGCCTTGGCGTTCGGACGTTGGGCTGGGTTGCGGCCCGCGACAGAGCCCTCCCTTTCTCGGTGTGCCATGGCGGACGAGGGGAAGTCGTACAACGGTCAGTGCCGGCCCTTGGGTTGGGGAGCGGGACGATCTGGGCTCAGCTGGGCAGCGCCGGCCTAGGCCGCAGCGCCGGGGCGTGAGGCCGCGAGGGGCCCGGCGTCCGCGGGGAGCGGCGGTGCGCGGCGCCGGCCCGGGGCGAGGCAGCCCGGGGGTTTGGCTGAACTTGAGGGTGGGTGCCCGACTTGTTAATTCCGGAATCCTGGCGTTGCGAGCACCTGCGGCTCGAAGCCGGTGGCTCGGCAGCGTGGTGATGAGATTCCTTTGAACTTTGTGGGTGGTTGATACCTGTCAGTTCAATTTGGCTGCCAGACTCTTTAATGTGAGTCGGTGCCCTGCTCTTGGGCCGCCGGTGCCCTATTTTCTACCGCGCGTCCAGTCGGTCTTGCCCCCTTCCCCTCCCCCCCACCCGCCGCGGCTTTGGCTTAATATTTTAGACCTACACACTAACTCGATGTTCTAGTCCGAACACTACATTGGGTTTTAGTCCAGAGTAGTGGTTAAGAGCACACGACAGCCGAGGTTTCAATCCTGAGTTGGCTATGCCAATCTTGAGTGAGTTAAACACTCAGGCCTGATTTTCCACCCCTTTAATAAGGATAGAAACAGTACCTACCTCCTGAGTTTGTCTCCGTGTGTGCGTTAAAACGAGATGGTTCGTGTCAAGTGCCTGGAGCATAGTGCCTGGCATTGGAGAAAGCTCTCAATGAACGTTAGCTGCGCTTTCTATTCATTTATTATTTTTTCCCTAGGGTCATTTCTTGAGGTTCATTGTTTGCAGAGTATTACGCGTTAGGCAGACCTTTATGGGGAATCATGCGTCTTTTTTAAGAAGCCATTCCTACCCACCAGGGTTCAGAGGATCATATTCCTGGAGAACATTTGAGGACCCTTGGTGAAACACCCTAGCTGCCACTAGAACCTGAATTTAGGAGTTGTCTCCTGAGTTAAGAGGCATTTCTGACCAAGGAAACAAAGAGCTCACTCCCTAAACTTCAGAGTGGCAGTTTGAGAATAAGACTTTCAAAAGAAGCTCTTAAATTGGTCATATTTGTAACTGATGTCTGTACTGTATAGACAAAAGAGGTATTGTTTACTGAAAGCTAATGTAATCATTGTGATTGGTTTTCTGAGATGTGAGAGAGGTCACCTTGGGATTAAGTAGATTTGGGTGGGCTGACAGCTGATTTCAGGTGACTTTCAGGGAGTCTGAGTTGTGTCCAGTTACACTTGGGTCACTCACACTTCCACGTTCACTTCAGAGTGGCAGTTTAAGAACAAGAATTTTATTTATTTAGTTTTTTTTAGTAAGGTTGATTTACAGTATTATGTTAGTTTCAGGTGTATGACATAGTGATTCAGTATTTGATAAATTCGATTCCATTAAAAGTTATTACAAAGTAATGGCTGTCACTGCCCATGCTGTACAATGTATCCATGTTGCTTATCCATTGTATATTTAGTAGTTTGTATCTCTTAATCCCATAAACTTATTTTGCCCCTCCCCACTTCCGTCTCCCCAGTGGTAACCACTAGTTTGTTATCTATATCTGTGAGACTGTTTCTGTTTTGCTGAATATATTTATTTTTTAGATTCCACATGTAGGTGCTATCATACAATAATTGTCTTTTTCTGTCTGACTTATTTCACTAAGCATAATACCCTCCAAGTCCATTCATGGTGTTGCAGTGGCAAGGTTTCATTCTTTTTTATGACTGAGTAGTATTCTGTTGTGTATATATGTACCCCATCTTCTTTATCCATTAGTCTCTTGATGGACACTTGGGTTGCTTCCATATCTTGGCCACTGTAAATAGTGCTGCTATGAACTTTGGGATGCATGTATCTTTATTTTTCCCCCCTGAACACAAGTGAAGCTCATATGGTATATAACACAGGGAACTCTACTCAGTGCTCTGTGGTTACCTAAATGGGAAGGAAATCCAAAAAAGAGGAGATATATGTATACATATAGTTGATTCATTTTGCTGTACAGTAGAAACTAACACAGCATTGTAAAGCAATTAAACTCCAATAAAAATTTAAAGATTTAAAAAAAAAACAAGTGAAGCTTATATGTTTTCTTTCCTTTTTCTTAGTTTTGATGTTTTCGTTTTTTTTTAATTTTTATTTTACATTAGCGTATAGTTGATTTACAACGTTGTGTTAGTTTCAGGCATACAGCAAAGTGATTTAGTTATACGTATATCTATTTTCGAGATTCTTTTCCCATATAGGTTATTTCAGAGTTTTGAGTAGAGTTTCCTGTGCTCTATGGTAGGTCCTTGTTGATTATCTGTTTTATATATAGTAGTGTGTATATGTTAATCCCAACCTCTTAATTTATGCATGTATCTTTTTGAGTTAGTATTTTTTGTTTTTTCCAGATATATAACCAGGAGTGGAATTGCTGGATCATATGGTAGCTCTATTTTTAGTTTTTTGAAGAGAGAACAAGACTTAAAAGAAGCCCTTAAATTGGTCATATTTGTAACTGATGTCTGTGCTATGTAGGCAAAAGAAGTATTGTTTACTGAGAGCTGATGTAATTATTGTGATTGGCTTTCCAAGATGTGAGAGGTCACGGATCAAATTTTCAGTGAGGGTAGACTTAGGGAATGAACTTATGGTTACTAGGGGGAAGGGTGGGGGGGCAGGGATAGTTAGGGAGTTTGGGATTGACGTGTACACGCTGCTCTATTTAAAATGGATAACCAACAAGGACATACTGTATAGCACAGGGAACTCTGTTCAGTATTCTCTAACAACCTAATTGGGAAAAAAATTTGAAAAGGAATAGATAACATTTATATGTATAACTGAATTGCTTTGTTGTACACCTGAAACTAACACAACGTTGTTAATCAGCTATACTCCAATATAAAATTAAAAGTTAAAAAAAATTTTGAGTGGGATTAAGTAGATTTGGGAGGCTGAGAAAAGCAGACTTCAGGTGACTTTCAGGGGCTCTGAGTTGTATCCAGTTAAACTTGGGACACTCGCACTTCCACATTCTGCTTCTTCTTTCCATAGTTCCAGTTTCTGCTTCATTTTTCTAAAGACTTTACACAGTTTTCCAATCATTTTCCCCTGTTGCTGCCATCCCACGGAGAGGGTTCTTTCCCTGGACAGGCAGAAGGGTTTGCACGGAGGTGGTCTCTGTAGTGAGTGCGTATCTCGTCTGATAGTGCCGGGTGCCGGATGCCGTGGTTGCCAGGCCAGGTAGCTGAACCAGTGATGCATTTTCTCATTTAAAACTCTGTTCCCAACCCCAGAGCATGATGATCGAGTTGGTTTCCCTCAAAGAAGAAAGAAAGGCCGGGGCCCCTTCCGGTGGAAGTGTGGTGAGGGGAACCGGAGGTCTGGAAGAGGAGGTTTCGTTGTTCGGTCTTCCCGCCTTGAGGAGAATGACAGAGATGTGGCAATGAGCGATGCCCAGGATGTTTCCCGAGTACGATAGTAAGTAACCAGTTGATCTGGTTTGAATTTATCGACCCCCTCATCTACGTAGCCCTCTTACTGTCCATGTCATTTCTCTTCCCGCCTGGAAGAGAGAGAAATGCCAGGACCTGCTTAATGGTTGAGCAGTCTTAGTTGTGGTCCTGGTAACAGTGCAGGAAAGTCTTTGGGAAGACATTCCTGACCTTTCTGAGTGTTTTATTCTCTCCCTCCCCACAGCAACCCCTATGCTGCACGACCCAACCGTAGGGGTGATAATTGGCACGAGCGGTCCCGAATTCATGTTACGGTGCCTCTGCGGAGAGATAGAGCTCCTCCCGAGAGGGGCGGGGCTGGCCCCAGCCGGGACGGGGCCTCGAGGAACTGGTTTAAGATTACAGTGAGTATCTTGGAAAGCACGTGGTGCAGGGGAGCTCTGGGGGGCTGGGCTCAGAGTTAAGGTGTTTACTTTTCCCATTAAAAAATCAGTGTTCTCAGCTGTTAACTCCACAATCAGGTAACCATTCTTTCTCCTAAGAGTCCATATCTTAGAACACCTAAGAGCAGGTTCAGAAAAGGAGAAGGGGACGGGTAGGATGGGGAGGCCATCTAAAGGGAAATGTGGTAACTGCGGTTGGGAGGTGGAATAACGCCTCCACATGTCTCCATCTGACTCAAGCTGAGTGTGGAGCTGGGGGTCCCTTGAGTTCTCTCAGGGGCAGGCAGGTTATGAATGATGTCTTGGAACTTTTAGAATCAAACGATTTGAATCTTTTGAGGAATAATAAGTATAAATGGACAGAAAGGAGGTTAAGGAGTTCGTGTTTGGCTTGAGTAGAAACCCTTTTTTTTGGCCACACCGCGCAGCTTGTGGGATCTTCTTAGTGAACTACCCCACCAGGGATTGAACCCGGACCACCAGGGAGTTCCCAGAAAACCTTTTTTTTTTTTTTTAATATTTATTTGGCTGCACCGGGTCTTAGATGTGGCATGTGGGATCTAGTTCCCTGACCAGGGATCGAACCTGGGCCCCCAGCATTGGGAGCGAGGAGTCTTAACCACTGGACTGCCAGGGAAGTCCCCCCAGAAAACCTTTAATTGACTATTTCTTCAGAGCTTGGCAGATGGTACAAAAGGAGGCCTAGAGTGGGTCTGCTGTTCAGTGTTAGTTATGTGTGGTTCCCTTCTCTTCTCTTTCTCTCGTCTAGATTCCTTATGGCAGGAAGTATGACAAGTCATGGCTCCTGAGCATGATCCAGAGCAAGTGCAGCATCCCTTTCACTCCCATTGAGGTAAGAGAAGGCCCCAGTGTGTGGCTGGGGACCAAGGAGCAGGTGGAGGTACCATCTGCACGGGGGTGCTCTGGACTCCCAAGTCCAATGCTGTTGTTTTCTCTTCTTGCAGTTTCACTATGAAAACACACGGGCCCTGTTTTTTGTTGAGGATGCCAGTACTGCCTCTGCATTGAAGGCTGTCAACTATAAGATTTTAGATCGGGAGAACCGCAGGGTGTGTGTGAAGGGCTTGGCTTGGTTGGGGGTGGGGATTGGTGCTCAGGGCATGGACTGGGTCTTGGTCCTGGGGCTTAGGCCTCCCTGGAGTTCACCGTGCCATGCGTGTCTCCCCTGCAGATATCTATCATCATCAACTCCTCTCTTCCACCCCACACTGTGCAGAACGAACTGAAGCCAGAGCAAGCAGAGCAGCTAAAGGTGAGGCAGCCACAAGGGGTGGGTGCTTCCACCCGAGTCCTGCCAGTTCTCACCCTCCCCCCATGCCCACACGCGACTCCAGTGACCGCTGAATCCTTTGTATTCCTCTGTAGCTGGTCATGAGCAAACGATACGATGGCTCCCAGCAAGCACTTGACCTCAAGGGCCTCCGCTCAGACCCAGGTACGGTTGATAGCAGTAATTCTCAGATGGGTGGCGGCAGGGGGGGATCTGTCAGGCAGGGAACATTTGAGGCTGGTTTGGTGGGAACGCTGGCCTGGGTGAGCCCTCTCAGACTTCCCTTTCCTTCCTGAAGATTTGGTGGCCCAGAACATTGATGTTGTCCTGAATCGTAGAAGCTGTATGGCAGCCACCCTGCGAATCATTGAAGAGAACATCCCTGAGGTGAGGCCTTTGTCCCACTGGGTGGGAGGAAGCAGGGTGGGATAGATAGATAGATAGGATGGGGTTGGGAGGCAGGTTTGTTTCAGATTCCCTTGCTGCTGGTGCTTCCTCTAAATTCTTCTCTCCCCACAGCTGTTGTCCTTAAACTTGAGCAATAACAAGCTGTACAGGCTGGATGACTTGTCCAGCATTGTGCAGAAAGCACCCAATCTAAAGATCCTCGATCTTTCTGGAAATGAGGTGAGATTGAGAGCCTGTTTGTGTTTTGGATGGGGTGGGCAGAGGGTGGAGAGAGCTCGCCTGGTGGCAGCAAGAGGCGAGGGAGGGCACTTAAGGGAGGAGGTGGGGCTTGGGGGTGGGAGGAATCTAGCTGGCTCCCTTTACCAGCATGTCTTTCCCACCTTTTCTCCCCATCCTTTGCAGCTAAAGTCTGAGCGGGAGTTGGACAAGATAAAAGGGCTGAAACTAGAAGAGCTGTGGCTCGACAGAAACACCCTGTGTGATACCTTTCGAGACCAGTCCACCTACATCAGGTCAGTTTTAACCTCTGTCTCCCCTCCTGGGAACCTTCACCCCCTAGGAGGCTGAGCTGATGCACCCTGACCAGTGCCCATCTGCAGATGTGCAGCCCTGAGCTGGAACCACCTGTCCTTGGGGAGGATCATGTGCTCCTCCCTTTTGTCCATCCGTGACACCCAGCTTTGCCCCAGGCCTCCTTTCCTTTCTTCTCACCTGTTTGCCTGTTTGCTGGTTCTATGGCTTTTCTCCTTCCTTCCTGAACACAGGGTTTTCTACACTCCCCCTACCCTGTTGTTCCAAGAAGAGCATCTCCCTTTTTTACCATGGCTAGGGGGCATATCTTGTATATTATGCCCCATTCATGGAGTTGCTTTGAGCCAAGAGCCTGGTATCCCTGGGCAGAGAAAGCCCTCCCTCCCTGGGACTTCCTGCTGATGGAAGTCCTTCCTTCCTCTGTCCTGCAACGGCCCCTCTTGCCCTTTTGCCAAGAGGCGCTCTCTTCTCACAATCTCCTTGCCCAAGGCTGTTGCCTGGGCTTTCCTGCCCACACTGAGGTTGAGGCCTCCTGGTGGCTGGTGCCATGCAATCGGTCTCTCTTGCCCAGTGCTGTAAGCTGGGCCCTCCCTGGAGGAGAAACCTGGGTTCCTGAAGACATGTGACCAGAGCCGGGGCCCCGCCAGTAGGCGAGGGAATCCCAGGGCAGGTGCTGGGCGTGGAGGCCAGGGGGGCATAGGCTACCAAGGTGACAGAGAACTGACCTTCTCTGGGGGCGCTGCACCTCGCTCACTCGCACACCTCACATCTCCCTGCTTGGCCCTGGAGGATGGCTGGTTAGCCAGAGACGGGTAAGATTCCTCAGGGAAGGAACAACCTAAGACAGGCACAGTCGCAGAGGGGCCATCAGGAGAGAACTTGGGGGCCAACAGAGGTGGGGCACAGACCCTCACCCCCCCAACTTTGCAGGGGCCTGAACCCTCACCCCTTCTGAGGGAGGTCTCCTGTCCCCATGGCTGCTTCGCTTCCCACGCCCAGCTCAGATCGGAACCCAGGTAGCAGACAGAGACCTGGCCAATAGCAGCTGCCCTCCCGCCACAGCAAGGCTTTGTTTCCCATTTCCTCCTTGGATCACAGGGAAGAGGGAGCTGAAAGAAAGGGCTGTGTCAGGTGCCTTCTTCCCTTTGTTCTCCCTCTTCTTTCTAAATGACTCTTTGCCATGTAGTGCTTTCGCTTTTCCTTTGCTTTCTCTTTCCTCTTTCTCTCTCCTCGCCAGTATCAGCCCCGTCTCCTTGGCTCCTTCCTCTCCTGCCTTTTCTCTCTCTTCTCCGTTTCATCCCCTCGCTGCTTGCTTGGCCTCATCTCCTCCTGAGCCCGCCTTGCTCATCTCCCTGCCCCAACACCCTGTACCATTTCTGCGGTGTGTTCTGGTCTCGGCCGTGGCCAGACCTGGCAGAAGTGATGGATACCTGTTGAGGCAGTGGAGCCCCTGGGCTCCCACCCCATTCCCTCCTCCCGGGGGCTGCACAGGTGAGTAGGTGGAAGGTAAGGGGGGCAGGGAGGGAAAGGAGGTCCTGGCTTAAAGCCTGGGCCGGGAGTGCTGCTTCTGTGGCGTGCTCAGAGTCACTCAGAGAAGAGAGGGTCGTCCTCCGAGGCAGTCATTTCTGGGTGCCCAGGAGAGGTGGGGAGTTGGGGCCGTTTTTCCTGGAGCTCAGAGGCTGGGAAAGAGTGAGGACAAGAGGATGGGATGGGCTGTCCCTCGGGCATTGGTATATTCACCCCTAGAGCAGCCCAGGAGGCACGGTGGCTCTGAAACATCACTCATTTCTGTCCCATTCTTGACAGCGCCGTTCGAGAGCGATTTCCCAAATTATTACGCCTGGTAAGTACCTAACTTTTTTCATTCTCTTCTGAGGAGCATAGCATCTCGCACCCTCAAAGTCTTGCCTAACGTGTTTGTACGATCACTGATTTGGGGACATGGAGCCCTTTGAGAATCTGACAAAGTCTCTAATCCTTTTTTTTTTTTTTTTTTTCCCCTGGTTGGGGGGGGGGGGGAATCAAGCCATTTTATTGAGGACCTTTGAGGGAGGGTTGAAGGGCCGGTAGAACAATGAGATCTGACATCCTTCTCCCAGCTGGGATCCCCCCAGCTCCACAGTCGCTGAAAATATAATGATTCTTTCCAGAAAAACACCTGTAGACAAAAGTTGCATCTATCAGGATTCATGGACCCTTGCCATGTCTCTTTTACACTTGACCTGTGACCCCTCACTCTTAGTTCTCCCATCTGAGTGCTCATCCAGCCTTTCCTGTCTGGTTTATATCGTCGGCTATCACTTTCTTTCTGCAGGACGGCCATGAGTTACCCCCACCGATTGCCTTTGACATTGAAGCCCCCACAGTGTTACCTCCCTGCAAGGTGAGTGGAGGGGGCCGCGGCTGGGGGCACAGAGTTAGCGCTCACGTTGGGAGGAGAGTCCTGGTTGCGTGGTCCTAATATCTGTTTGATTCCAGGGAAGCTACTTTGGAACAGAGACCCTCAAGAATCTGGTGCTGCACTTCTTGCAGCAGTGAGTATCTCAGGTCACCTCAGGCTGCGGAGCGGTGGGCTGGCCCCAGCACAGCTCGCTCTCGGGAGCTGTCGGTCCCTGTGCGGCCCCAGATTGTGGAGCTCAGGCTTTCCCTTTTGTTTTCCTCGTAGGTACTATGCGATATATGACTCTGGGGACCGGCAGCAGCTCCTGGATGCCTACCACGATGGGGCCTGCTGCTCTCTGAGTATTCCTTTCACCCCCCAGAACCCTGCCCGGTGAGTGTCACATCCCAGAACCTGCCCAGGACCAGAGCTTCTCGGCAAATACAGGCCAGCACGTGCGCCTGCACACCGTTCTGACCACTGCCTCCTTTTTCTCCTGTTCCCCCCAGAAGCAACTTAGCTGAGTACTTCAAGGATAGTAGGAATGTGAAGAAGCTTAAAGACCCTAGTAAGTGTGTGATGTGAGCAGAACAGGTTGGGAGAAGGGGATGGGAAGGGGCTGAGTGTGGGCTGAGTGTGGCAGCTGCTCACCTGGCTTCCCCTCCTCCCACAGCCCTGCGGTTCCGGCTGCTAAAGCACACACGTCTCAATGTTGTGGCCTTCCTCAATGAGTTGCCCAAAACTCAGCATGACGTCAGTTCCTTCGTGGTAGACATAAGCGCCCAGACAGTGAGCACCTATGTCTTCCTTGGCAGAAGGGCGGAATTGGGGAAGGGGCGGTTAAGAGGCAGGGAGGACTCAGGCTCTGGCTGGGAGCCTACATGGTACCTGATGCTGCTGCTTCTCTTTCAGAGCACGTTGCTGTGTTTTTCTGTCAATGGGGTCTTCAAAGAAGGTGAGGGTCTTTGGAGTGCCAAGTTTGCAGAGTGGTCCCCTTCCCAGCTAGTCGTTCTCAGCACTCTTAGCTTCCCAGCTACCTTCTCTTCTCTCTTCTTCCTTGACCTCCTTCTCTCATTCTGCCCCCCAAGCCTACCCTCTCCACCTGTCTTTTCCTGTCTGGGGTATGGGCAAAGCCTGAGGATTAGAAGGACACAGACTTTGGAGTCAGGCAGGTCTGAGCTTCCATCCCAACTTTGGTCTTCTGTGTCTGTGGGCAGTTTACATTACCTCTGCGCCCGAGTCTTTATTTGTGAAAGGAAGGGGGTTAGTAATAGCCATCTCACAGTGTTGTGGTGAGTAAGTGAAGTGATGTACAAGATGCTTGACACCGGGCCTGGCACACACACACTCCACTAGTGGGATGACGGTGTTGTTGTTACTACCGTCCTCCCTGACCTCTGATACTCCTCCCCGCTGTGCTCCCCTGTGCACACATAATCATCCCTGTCTGGCCCACTTAGGGTTCTTTGTATCAAATAAGACCAGGATTTTTGAGAAGCTGTTTGAAAACATAAAACATGAGTGACTCTGACAGGTTGTCACCATTGTTATCATTGCAGTGGATGGAAAATCTCGGGACTCTTTGCGAGCCTTTACCCGGACATTCATCGCTGTTCCTGCCAGCAATTCAGGGTGAGTGTTGGACTTACCGTATGGGGTCCCAGTCCCAATCCATGGCCACCACTGTGAAGATTGGGGAGGGTGGAGTCGGTCCTCTGGGTATCTTCAGACATTCAGAAAGGCAGGGGGTGATCAGAGGAGGGTCACATAGTGGTGACATCCTGGCTCCACCACTTCTAGCTTAGGGCAAGTTTCCTCATTTGAAAAGTGGTTTAACAATATTCACTTCCTAAGTCTGTTGTGAAGATAAATGAGGGTTGGGGGAGAATGTATAATTCTAGTGTGTTTGGTAGATAATACCATACATGGAGTCCATGGGAAAGGGAGGAAATGACAAAGGGACCTCGTGGGTATTGAAAGGATCTGAGTGTCAAGTGAGAATAGGAATGATGTTGGGAGGATGAGGTTATCTGTCTGTCTGTCCAGCTGTCTCAGGTGCTTTTTGTCCCCAAGGTTGTGCATCGTAAACGATGAGCTGTTTGTGCGGAATGCCAGTCCTGATGAGATCCAAAGAGCCTTTGCCATGCCTGCACCCACACCTTCTTCCAGCCCAGTGCCCACCCTCTCCCCAGAGCAGCAGGAAATGATTCAGGCATTCTCTACCCAGTCTGGCATGAACCTTGAGTGGTCCCAGAAGTGAGTACTGGACATGTGTAGGAATAAGGGTGAACTGGGGTAGGGCTGCTGGTGAATAATGAGTGCCCCTAAAAATTTTAAAGCCAGAACTTTTTTTATTACTTAAAGAAAAAAAAAAAGATGGTCCATAAAAGCATTTTCTCTATGCATACATTAGCATAACATTTAAAGTCAAAATGAAGTCCCTCTTTTATACTGTTCTGCAACATACTTTACTTATCCCATGAACATCTTTCCCTATTAGTATAGAACTCACCTTAGTCTCATTTCTGTTAGCTATTTAATAGAAATAGCTATTTAATATTTCTTTGTATTTGAAAGACCATTGATAGATGGATTTTTACCAACTTTTCATTTGTATAAAGAGTGCAAGAATGTATGTAATTGTTGGTGAGTGTTTCCATAGAATGGATGTTGAAGTGGCATTTAGAGATCAGGGTGACTGCGTCTTGGTTCTAATGGAGGTGCCTGTTCTTGGCCTGCTCCAGGTGCCTTCAGGACAACCACTGGGACTACACCAGATCTGCCCAGGCCTTTACTCATCTCAAGGTAAGATGTGGGAATAGGTGGCTAAAAGAGATTTCCAGGCCTTCAAGAGGGTCACGTAGGCTTGGGATGCGGGCATGGGCCACCTGGCTCTACTGACCTTTTATTTTTTCTCTAAGGCCAAGGGCGAGATCCCAGAAGTGGCATTCATAAAGTAATCCATAGTCATGCCTGAGAAGATCCCTGTAAATAGCCCTTGTCTGTCCTGATGTCACCTCTCCGGCCCCTGTGACTGTGACTGCTGGATCCCTCTCCTTACCTGCCTTCTTGAAGACTTCGGGAAGATTGAGCCTCCCTGGTGCCAGGAAGCCAAAGCTTACTTTGTAGAACTGACACTAAACTACCCGAAGGACTTAGGTGCTTTGTGTACTTAACCCCAGGATCCTCCCTACTTTTTAAGATAAAGAGTGATACTGTATTTTGTGTCCAGTGTGCTGGGTTATTTTAGCCTTGCCCTTCGCAAGCGCGGGCCGGGCCGACAGATGGACTCCGAGGGGGCGGGGGCGGGGGCAGCGGCAGGAAGTCCCGCCCCGGAAGCGGCGCCGCTCAGGGGCATGGCGGCTCTCGGGCGGCGGTGGCGTGTGCGGCTGTTCTTAACGCTGCAGTCCCTTGCCGCGCCCAGGGCTCTGCATGACGTGGCCCCGCCACGGGACGTGCTGCTCTTCGAGCACGAAAGGGGTCGCTTCTTCGCCGTCCTCGGGCTGTTCTGCGCTGGCCAGGGCGTCTTCTGGGCTTCCCTAGCCATTGCCGCCTTGGCCCGCCCGCCGGCCTCCACTCGGCCTCCAGACGCCGAGTCCCCAGGCCGCGGCCGCCTGGACCTGCGCTCCGCGCTCTGGCGCTACGGCCTTGCCGTCGGCTGCGGCGCCATCGGTAAGGTGTGGTTTGCCTTCCCGGCATGGGTCGAGGAGGGCGGGCACAATCCTCTCCGCTTGGGCAAGAAGAGTAAGGGGCTCCCGACCCTCCAGGATGGACAGGCCACCCTCATAGGTGCGTGGTACACGAGTCGGACGTCCCCGAGCGCCAAGCCCTCGTACAGGTTCAGCCTGGAGTCTGCCTCTCACTCTGTGACCTTGAGCGAGTTGGTACTTACGCTCTGGACCCTGTTTTAAAATGGGTGTGAGTATCTATTAAGGCTTTTGGGAGGAATGACCAATACATGATGGGGGTATAGGAGGAGCTTAGTAAATGTTACTATCATCACAATTTTTTTTTTATTTGGGGGCACACGGTAAGGGTTGCTTCTTAGCTCTCCAGGGAAAACCCCAATCTTTGCTCTTCCTGCAGGTACTCTGGTACTTGGTGCTGGTCTTCTCTTTTCCTTCCGCTCTGTGCGCTCAGTGATGCTACAGGCTGGAGGGAAGCAAGTGACCCTCACCACTCATGCCCCCTTTGGCTGGGGTGCCCATTTTACAGTTCCCTTGGACCAAGTATCCTGCATGGCCCACCGGGGTGAAGTCCCTGCCATGTTGCCTCTGAAGGTCAAAGGCCGACGATTCTACTTCCTCTTGGACAAAGCTGGACACTTCCCCAACACGAAACTCTTTGACAGCACTGTGGGTGCCTACCGTAGCTTGTGAAGAAACCACCTCAGGTCACTCACCCCTCCCAGAGGGGAATCAAAACTGAACCTTAGGGAATGGGGTGACAACCAGGGTCACACAAGACGCCCCAAATTCATTAACAGCAAATAAAGGAGCAGTCATCCCAAGGGCAGCTACCTGTCAGTACCTCAAAGTTTTGATCCATGCCTGTTTCGCCTTCACTCCTTACTCCCATCCACCCTACCTACAGTGCTTTACACCAAGAACTCAGTACTGAGATGAAGAAAGAAAGTAATATAATACTTTGGTACAAAAACAGCTGTAGGAAGAGGGGGTCTGTTAATCATGTTTCCCTCCTGGAGGGAAAACTCAGGCTCCCAGCCCTGTGGGCCACGTGGGGGCAAGAGGGCTGCAGGCACTTGGGCACGGAGTCTGGCGGCAGGAGTACTCTTTGGTTAGTCTTCAGGAATGGGAAAGGCGTGGCCCAACAAGAGCATCTGTCTCAGAGCTCCACACGGGGTCCCCCCTCTCCAGAGGCCGGTATGGAGTGGCTTCAGACTTCCACTGCAGGACCTGGAGCACCAAGACCACGCACCACAATACCAGATTCACCCAAGAAGAGGTCTGTGGGAGACAGGAACAGGAGTGTGAGGAGTGGGCCCATCTCGAATCCAGTTCCACCCACACACCACTCTTAGCTGTTCACTGTCAGGCCGTCAAGCCTTCAGCTCCTCTCAGCCCCTCACTGGTGGGCCAAGCTCAGAGTACACTGGCGGGCACTCCTACACCTGCAGATTGTGTTATATGATTCATTGTGTGAATCTGTGTATCCCGCAATCTCCACCCTGTCTTTTATATCCCAGGACCTCACTTCAGCATTGTGTAGGTTGGAGTAAAACTGCAGAGCGGTTCCAGGGGGTATCCATGGAGTTTTCTGGGCATCAGAGCAGCTGTGAGGTCAAAGAGACAGTTGTGAGAAAGGGGAGACATACCCTAAATACCCTTGTGTTCCAGTGCCCCTTTGAGAACTGATGGGGATATAAAGCGGGGTGTATAGGATCCCCTCTACAGAGGGAAGGTAGTCAGCCCCAGCCAGGCTTCCCTCCCCCTCCCATTACCTAGTTATGTTCAGAGAGATGATGGATTTGCAGAGGGAACTGGTGCCAAATCGAAGGATGCAGGCAGACACTAAGACCAGGAAGATGGCTATAGCTGAGATGGCCAGTGCAATGCGGAGCCCTACCGGGCCTCTATAAGGAGGGAGAGAATAAACCTTGTGGTTGAGGTGGGACTCCTCCCATCTCAGCCCCCGGCCCTCGGAGTGGGCAGTCACCTGTGGGAATCCTCGATGCAGCTGCTGTAGACCCAGAAGAGCAGAAGCAGGAGACAGTAGAGGGCCAGCAGGCCAGAGGCCCCAGCCACAAAGTAGCAGAGAGATGGGGCCGAGGGTCGGGACAAGGCCAGGGAGGAGCCATTCAGGGCAGCCACACCATACAGGGGACAGCTGCCACTGAAGGAGCCCTGTGGAAAGAAGCTGCTGAGTCCTAGATTTCAGGCTGGTGCCTCTGGATGCAGGCTCATGGCAGGTGTTGGGGATAATCTAGACCAGGGCCGCTCCAGGGAGTTATTTGTGCACTGTCAGTTCCTGTTTCTGGGCCAGTAGATTAATGAGTCCTCTGGGGAAATCAAACCTGCAGTGAGTGGCCAGAAGGATCAGGAAATAGGCGGTAGGTATGAAATACAAAGAGCTTCAGAGTTGCCTCACAAGTTCTGGTCTCCCCTCGTGCAGAAATCCTAGAGTAGAACCAGAACTGTGTGACCTTCAGCTATCTCCGATGTTTTCTGATCTGTAAAACAGGCGTAATAGCGCCTACTTATAGGGATTAAATGAACCTGTTTATTAACATGATTGCCTGACTGCGATAAACAGCCTAAACTTTTGGCTTCTGCTACATCATTATTTTACCATTTAACACATTCTGTTGCAACCATTTGCTAGTGTGATCATCTCCACTACACTAAGCTTTATTTCTTGGAGTAGCTTAGCACAACCGTGTCTGATTTAGGGGGCCCTGGACCAACTTGTTTCACAGCCAGGGTGAGGTTACGCAGAGGGAGTCACCAGGCCGGGCTATATCTGATGCTGTTAAGACTCTCCTGAGGACTCGTTCCTTTGGCCAGAGTATGACCTGGGCGGACGGATCGACAGAGCGCGTTTACCGCCGATGCAACTCCGCCGCCGACCAGCCCCAACCGGCCCACAGGCTGAGAGGAGCAGCGCGCC
>NW_020173674.1:8886079-8888235 GCF_003031525.2 Neophocaena asiaeorientalis asiaeorientalis
GGCTCCCTTGCCACCAGGAAGCGCCGCCGTGGGAGCCAACCGCCCAAGCCCCGCCTCATCCGGCGCGACCCACAAGCGCGGAGACGTCATTTCCGGGCGCGGGATTTATTCACAGAGGCCAGCGCCGCCTCAAAGCGGCAGGTACAGCGAGTAGTCCGAGAGCGCCCAGCGGCGGGCCGGGCGGCCGGTGCGGCCGATCATGGGCAGCTTCTGCACATAACGGGAGGCCGGGCTGGGCCCGTACGGCGCGGGGAAGGCAGTCTGGAAGAGGCGCCCGCGGCATCGCCTCCCTGCTTGCCGCCCGGCGATGATGAAACGGAAGTGAGGGGCACCGCGCGGGGCGAAACGGCTCTTCTGGAAGACGTCGCGGGTGCCGGCGCCCGGGCCCTGCTGCCGGGGCGCCCCCCGCGCCCGGTGCACGCGCGGCAGCGGCCTGCTCTCAGAGGCGGTGGGGGCAGAGGCCGACGGGGGGCCTCCGCCCCGGGGGCTCTCGTCGCCCTGCGGGCTGACCATGGCGTTGGCGGTCAGCTGCGGCATCTTCCGCACCGAGTCCGGGGCGGCCGCCGGCTCCTTCTTGTCCCCAGGCGGCCGCGGGGCCGTGGGCGCGGGCTGACCCGTTCCAAAGCGGGTGGCCAAGCTGTCACCGAAGAAGGCGTAGAGCTCCCGGTAGATGTCCGCCAGGGTCACCGAAGGGGAAGGAGCCTCGGGCCCCGCGCCTCCTGGCGGCAGCGGGAGACCAGACCCAAAGCCGGGCTCTGCGCTGCCCCCGGAGGGAGACTCCTGCAGGAGAAGGCTGTCCCAGGGCAGGTCGTCTGAGCGGGGGCAGCCCCTGCTGCCTGGCCCACCCTTGTTGGGCTCTGCTGCCTGGGCCTTCATCTTCAGCAGTCGTTCTACGGCCACCTGCAAGAGCAGGGGGACTAGGATAGGAGGAACCTGGGCCTATCAACTGTTCCAAAGTAAGCCCGCTGAGCTGCTGTGCGCATGCAGGGAGGAGAGGCTGGCACTCACCAGAATGGCTCCATAGACTTTGTGCCCATCTGCTTTAACCTGGGCATTCGATACTGAATAATCATCTAGCACAGCCTGCAAATTTGTCCAGTAAGTGGACAGGTGTGGGTACAGGACTCGCTCTACTGCCTGGAAGGGAGAGAAGAATGCAGTGAGTGCCTCTTTTTTGCTTATCGCCTCCCAAGTACCATTTCCCCTGAAAGATCTACTTTTATCTCCGGTACTGAATTTAGGGCTCAATCCTAAATTCCCTGCTTGGCATATTCAGCCACCGTTTGGAAGCTCCTGGATGCCCAAGCCTTAATTAATTAAGCCCTGGGAACAAAGATCGGGTACAAAGACATACAAAACCAATACAAATTGACCCCACTATCACTGACATATGTGCCAAAGGCTAAGAGGGTATAAGTAATGCCCCCTGGTAACAGAGAACTTTAGTGGCCAGCTGCTACCCTATACAGCCAATAATGTCCTGGCATAGATGCAACCTGGAACTCAGTTCAAACCACTTGTGCAAAAACAAACAACTGGGCTTCCCTGGTGGTGCAGTGGTTGAGAGTCCGCCTGCCGATGCAGGGGACACGGGTTCATGCCCCGATCCGAGAAGATCCCACATGCCGCGGAGCGGCTGGGCCCGTGAGCCACGGCCGCTGAGCCTGCGCGTCCGGAGCCTGTGGTCCGCAACGGGAGAGGCCACAACAGTGAGAGGCCCGCGTACCGCAAAAAACAAACAACTGATCAGAGACCTGGACTCTGATTATATAATTTTAAATCCTATGTTTAATTTAGGGGAAAGCAATTAAGACTTCACAGAGCAGGTGACATTTGTGACAGGCTTATATGGTTAAGTTCTTTAGTTAGCCACAGACTGAGAATTTGAAAATGTTGATAAAATTAACAAGTTCCTAGAAATATAAAACGTAATGCTGATTCAAGAAAGATGAAAGCGGGCTTCCCTGGTGGCACAGTGGTTGAGAGTCCGCCTGCCGATGCAGGGGACACAGGTTTGTGCCCCGGTCCGGGAAGATCCCACATGCCACGGATCGGCTGCGTGCGTGAGCTGTGGCCGCTGAGCCTGCGCGTCCGGAGCCTGTTGCTCCGCAACGGGAGAGGCCACAACAGTGAGAGGCCCGCGTACCGCAAAAAAA
>NW_020173674.1:8888247-8906433 GCF_003031525.2 Neophocaena asiaeorientalis asiaeorientalis
AAAAAAAAAAAAAAAAAAAAAAAAAAAGAAAGATAAAAACTTGGGACTTCCCTGGTGGTCCAGTGGTACAGAATCCGCCTTACAATGCAGGGGGTGCGGGTTTGATCCCTGGTCAGGGAACTAAGATCCCACATGCTGCGGGGCAACTAAGCCTCTGTGCCACAACTACTGAGCTCATGCGCCTCAACTAGAGCCCACATGCCGCAAACTACAGAGCCCACGTGCTCTAGAACACGCGTGCCACAAGTAGAGAGAAGCCCACACACCGCAACGAAAGATCCCGCCTGCCACAACTAAGACCCGACGCAGCCAAAAATAAATGAAATAAACAGAGATCTTTAAAAACAAAATATGAAAGCTCAAATAATTCTGTAACCATAGTAGTTAAAAATATAACCACAAAACACCATGCCAGAATTTACAGTCGACAGACACTCAAGGAAAAGAGCGTCTCAATAAAATTTAATTTAAAAATAAAAAGTATAAAAAATAAATACTCCTTCCCTACCTCATCCCATAAAGCCAGTATAACCCTGATACTAAAACCATGTAAGGACAGTACATGAGGAAACTTAATGATTGATTTCACTCATAGAGATAAATCATTTTAAATTTTAGTAAAGGGCTTCTCTGGTTAAGAACCCGCCTGTCAATGCAGGGGACATGGGTTCGAGCCCTGGTCCAGGCAGATCCCACATGCCATGGAGCAACTAAGCCCATGCACCACAACTACTGAGCCCATGTGCCACAACTACTGAAGCCCATGCACCTAGAGCCCGTGCTCCACAACAAGAGAAGCCACCACAGTGAGAAGACCACGCACCAAAACGAAGAGTAGCCCCTGCTCGCCGCAACTAGAGAAAGCCCATGCACAGCAACAAAGACCCAATGCAAACAAAAATAAATAATAATTTAAAAAATAAAATTTTAGTAAAGCCAACAGTATATAAAAAATGTATTATATTCCAATAAAAGTTTTGCATTTTTTTAAAGACTATAGCATGACTAAATTGAGTTTATCCTAGAAATGTAAAGATGGTTTACTATTAGAAAATCTGTATAGGGAATTCCCTGGCAATCCAGTGGTTAGGACTCAGCGCTTTCACTGCTGGGGCTGGGGTTCATTCCCTGGTTGGGGAACTAAGATCCCACAAGCTGTGTGATACAGACAAAAAAAAAAAAAAACCACTATGTATACAATTAATCACATTAACAGATAAAAGCAGGAAAACCTCAGGATCAATTCAAAAGATACAGAAAGAGCATTTGATAAAAGTTAACATAAAGTAATAATAAAACTAAGAATAAAATTTCCTTAACCTGAGGAAGGTATCTATCTATAAACACAAAGTAAACATCAGCCTAAATAGGAAAGGTTACTGTTAACCCTTTTTTTAAAATTGGAAATGAGACAAGGATGCCCATTATCATCATATGTAAAATGGTATTAGTGATCCTAACAATAAAATAATAAAAAGAAATTAAAGGCATTAGGTTTCGGAATTCCCTGGTGGCCCAGTGGTTAGGACTCCGCACTTTCACTGCCAAGGGCCCAGGTTCGATCCCTGGTCAGGAAACTAAGATCCCACAAGCCGTGTGGTGTGCCCCCCACCCCCGCAAAAAAAAGAGAGAATTCAAAAAAATAAAGGCGGGCTTCCCTGGTGGCGCAGTGGTTGAGAGTCCACCTGTCAATGGAGGGGACGCGGGTTCGTGCCCCGGTCTGGGAAGATCCCACATGCCGCGGAGCGGCTGGACCCGTGAGCCATGGCCACTGAGCCTGCACGTCTGGAGCCTGTTCTCTGCAACGGGAGAGGCCGCAGCAGTGAGAGGCTCACATACCACAAAAAAAAAAAAGCAAGAATCTAGGAATAAACTGAATAAAGTATTTGTAGGTTCTCTTCAGGGAAAATTATGAAAGGATCCTGAAAGACAGTGAAAGACCTAAAAAAATGGAGAGAGATGACAGGTTCTTGGACAAGAAAAACTTTAACTACAAATGGGAGCTCTTACAGCTCTGCGAGAAAAGCCAGGGTCCTCACCTTCCAGCCAAGGGCGTGCAGCCCCACCACAGCCCCGTAGTGAGAGCAGAGAGGCCTCACAGGATCTGCCAAGACCTTCTGCAGGGAGAGCAGGATCTGCTGATAGAGGCCACTTACAAGGTCCCCATGAGTCCTGTGGGAGCAACATTCAGTCAGGGGAATGAGGCACAGCACACAGAGAAAACAGCACCTGTATGGCACGCTTGGGTGAGTGAAAGAGGCGTCTGGGCCGAGAGGCCCAGGACCTGAGGGCTGATGGACCAAACCCCTGGCACGTTCGTCACCCATTTGTAGAATCCCCGGGTTCACGGCACACCAGCTTGGAAGATCAAAGGGAAGAGACTCCCGACCTCTCAACATAGAGCCTCAAAGCCAGAAGTTTCACCCCATCTCCTACCCCAACCCACTCAGCTCTGCAGCAGTCCTGCCCTTTGATCAGCACTGGCCCAGCAGCTACCAGAAGATGTGACTGAGCAGGAGGGCAGCTCCATCCCGCAGAGTCCAGTGGTCATTCAGCGGGTTGATGGAGGCAGCCAGTGGCTCCAGGACACAGTAGAGGACACTGCCTACCAGGGAGCGGACATAGGGCCCCAGGCAGAGGTGTGGATTCCGAACTAGGCTCCGTGCCACTTGCAAGAGCCGGTGTAGCTGCTCCAGGTCGTGGCTTACAGATTTCACCTGTTGGGAGGAGAGGGGTGCTTAGGGGACACAAGGGCGCACAAGAGCCTGCTCTTCTGGTGGCACCTGCCGTGAGCCCTAGAGGCTGCTGCATCGTCTCCTCCCCACAAAACCACATAAACCCCACTTACCCCACTGACCACATAAACAAAGTATGGCAGGAGCGCTGCAATCTTCGAGTTGGTCTGCAAGTCCTGGAGGGCAACCTGAAGCGGAAGGGGCCACACTGCACAGTCCACCAGCCCCAAGTATCAACTGACTTTTTTTTTAAAGAACAATTTAGCACCTATGTAGTAAAATTTTAAACGTTCAAACTCTGTGACTCAGCAATTCTACAAATTTAACCCGCTACAAAAGAAACCCACTCACACATACAGATAGCACTGTCTGTAATGTAATAATAAAAAACCGAATACAACCTAAATGTCCAACATATTTTTAACTGAGTAAAGCAATTATTCTAAAACCAGACGTTTAGTATACTAGCACTGGTTGATGGTAAACTATGTATATTTACACACACAAAAAAGAAGGCTGAGTGGGTGATTCTACAGAATTTCACTTTCTACTTTGCATGATTTTACGTTACAATACTTCTATTATAAACATACGCTGGTACTACTTTTTCTTTTTGGCTGCATTGGGTCTTAGTTGTGGCACAACAGCTCCTCCCTCGTTGTGGTGTGTGAGCTCAGTAGTTGCAGCACATGGGCTTAGTTGCCCCGCGGCATGTGGGACCTTAGTTCCCCGACCAGGTATCGAACCCATGTCCCCTGCATTGGAAGGCGGATTCTCAACCACTGGACCACCAGGGAAGTCCCCTGGTATTACTTTGATAAGCAGAAAAAAGAGAGTAGGTAAATGAGTAAAACCATCTTAGCCCTGAACCTCCACCACCTGTGCCCTTCCAACTCCTCTGGATAAAGACCCTAAGTTCAGGTTCTGTGAAAGCGGACAGCAGCTAGTGAGGAAGGAGCTCAGCTCCCAGGCCCCACATCCAGCCACTGCACTGTTGCCTGGGGACCAGAAGCCAAGTTTCTAAGGCAGGAAGTATAGTAACAACAGTCCTAACTTTGCAAGGGAAACAACAGCAGCAGCGAGACATGGAAGATGTAAAACCCTCAAACAGAGAGAGGCCACATGGCCAAGCAGACCACCAAACTAGTCCTCGTCTGACTCTGGACAGAAGAGGCCTGGCACAGGCACTGTCCAGCGGGCCCTGTGGAGCCCAAGAGGCTAAAGCAGCAGGGCTGGCATGAGGTCTGGCCAGGCACCCTAACCTGGCTCCCTCTACTTCCTCTTCTTTCCCTCTCAAGTCCAGGCAAATGAAAGCTACCATGTGGATGCCCCATGTGGCTCCAGGTCAACAGATGCCCCAAAGGGTGGGCTCTGGACTAAGGTGTGGGGAGCTGACCACCTGAGCCCCCAACAGGGCCCTGCTGAGCTGCCCATTCCCTAAGGAACAAGAGTTCCTACTAGAGTAGGAAGAGGAGTCAGCGCTGGCGGAGGGCCAGCCACAGAGCACCACGCCACCACCAAGAGCAGCTTCTGCCCACATCAGTCACTCAGTGTTCAGAGGACAGAAGGAGGCATCTGAAGGAATTCTATGAGGATTTGAAAGTTGGACTTTGTGCCCCAGTTCAGGCCCACGTGCTCACCTTCATCAGCTGTGGATCATCCCCCAGCACAGCCCGAGTCACTTGCTGGTAGTACTTGAGAAGGTCATCAGTCAGTGAAGACACAGCACTGGGCACTGCCAGAGGGTGGGCAGAAGGTGGTCAGGGTGGAGCCCTGCCCTCTCCCAGCCTCCCCGCCTCCCTCCAACAACCACCGCCATCCCCACAATCCCACAAGGAGCCCATTCCTACAGGACGCCCAGAGCACAGCGTTGCCAGCCCCTCTGAGCAGCCTGCCCAGCCCTGACCTTGCAAGCTCTCCACACCCAGCTCTGTACGCTGCCTCCCACCTGTCCTCTGCTGGGCAGACTCCTGCTTAGTCGCCAAGTTCCAAGGTCATAAGCCTCAGGCTCTGTGAAGCTCCGTTCAGCAGACCCCGGAAGTGTGACACCTCAGGGACCCCAGCAAGCTGCCTAGACTTCTGTACTAGCACCCAACATGGCATCACAATCGGTCTTAAGTCTGGGACACTATCTCCAACTCTGAGGCCTCTGGGCAGGGAGCAGTGCCCACTCAGGGCAGGCACCCCTTAGGCACGGAAAATTCTTGTCAGGTGAAGACTCAGAGGTGTAGAGGCACCACCCTCAGCTCCTAATGGAGGAACATCCAGGCAGAGGGCCCATTCCCCACACTGCCCCTTACCCGATCCTTGAGGGGCCAGGTTCCCTTTGCCATCTAGGTAGGAGACATGAACTAGAACCAGAGCAGAGAGATGGGTCAGCCTGGGGTTCGGCCCCTTGTAATACCACCCACCCTTCTGAGTTCCGCCCCATCCACCAGCCAGCCCATCACCACTCCTCCGACAACCCAACTCCTGTCCCCACCCCATGCATAACCCCGGCAGTCACCTCTCACAGCTGTCTCGGCGCAGCCTTTGGGGATGTTGGTGGCCAGGGCCAGCTCCACCAGGTTCACCTCTCGGTCCTCGGGGAAGTAGAGCTCACCCTCCCTGGCAGGGCGCAGGGCCAGCGCCTCCTGGGACCCATAACCACACACAGCCTGAGTGAAGAGATGACTGGGCTGAATCCAGGGAGGGAAGAGGTGCTCTACCAACCAGGGCACGAAGCCTACGTTTGCGGGAAGTCCAGAGGTCCCGAGAAGAGGGGGATGCCCAGGGATCCAGGCCCTTCACTGGGAACTTGGCTGGAGCATCGGGTATTCGCTGAGTCAAGGAGTAGCGTGTGGGCCCTCCTCACGGATCCACAGGGACTCAGAACCCCACCCACAGGCCGCTGGTCCTCCGCCTCACACTTGCCCGACTTGGAAAACCCTCCTCTCTTCTAACCCTCCCCTCTTCTTCCCTGGACCCACTGCCCCGGAACGACCGTGCAGGACATTCCAACCCCTACACTTGTGCTCAGGCTCCTCCCTCACCCAGAATGCCCTCTTTTCCTTGTGACTTAGTCTAATCCCAGCCTCCCTTTCAGGTTCAGCTCAAGTTCCATCTCTTCCAAGAAACCTTCCCTAACCTCCTGGTCTCCGTGGCCACCTCTCCCTCTCTGAACTCCTGGCCCTTGGGGGCTGGGCCCAGCACATGTGCTGTGGTGGCTGTGACCTTCCCTCGTGTGTGCACTGGGTCTTCACATCTCGCTGCACTGCCAGCCCCGAGCTGGGTGTGCAGGAGGGCTCGTGCCAACCGAGCCTTCTGCAGCCGGCACCCCACTCACCTCCACACTGCTCCATCTGAGGGCCCTGTTGAAATCCTCGACAGTCAGCTTCCGCCGTTTGGTATGTTTCATGAATTGAGAGCTATTCTGGGAGCGGAGGAACAGAGTCAGTCAAGGGACAGGAGACGGGGGGCAAACAACTCCCAACGTCACATCCCCTCCCTGTGACTCAGTTTCTCATGTGCAGGATGTGACTATGAACCTGCCTGGCCCACCCAGCAGGCACGTGGTGAGCAGCACACGAGAAGACGCCCAGCAAGCGCTTTGCTCGCTGGAAGCCCAGCGGGCTGGAAGCAGGTTCTGGAGAGGGCGGGGACCGCCTCCACTGCACTCCCTCTGAGCAGGGAGTAGGTGCCTGACATATACTTGCTGAATAAACCCCTGGGGGAGGGGGTAGTCAAAGGGAGGGACAAGGAGAGGGGGAGTGTACCTGGGTGGCCTCTCTGAGACGGTAGCACACGTCCTCTGCGAGCAGGGCCGCCACCTCATCACTCAGCTCCAGGCCTGTGCTCTCTGCCATGAGCCGGACGGACTCCCGAGGGATCTCCACGAACCGCCGCTCTTCTCGCTCCGACATGGCCCCGATGGAACTGGGAGTGGGGAGGGAGGTGTGAAAGGCCAGCCCAGGCTCCCTCAGAGCCTGTGAGCCAGACTCAAGGCCCTCGAAACCAGTCTTGCTGCTCTTTGCTCCAGAATCCCTGAACAAGGAGTCACGATGGCTCTGAGTGTCCAGGTGAGGAAACCTGAGGCTCAGAGCAAGAAACGGACTTGAGCTGGACCAGAGGGCAGACAACAGGGCCACCTGAGAAACTGCCTGGCCTTGGGTTGCACAGAACTGGGTCCCAGCCCTGCTCTACCACCTCCGATGTGAACCCGCTGAGACCCTCATCAGTCTGAGCCCTGGGAAAATAGTGGCAATAATCCCTGCCCTCCCTAACTCACAGGGCTGAGGTGAGGATGAAAGGAAATGAGGTAGCAGAAACTCAGGGTCTAGAACGCTACACAAATGGAAAATGTTACGATCACTAATAATAAACAAAAACTTCATGCCTTCTTCCTTCTGATCCTTGCTACAATCGCTACGGACTAAACACTGATGAAAAGACTTTTACCCCCATAGTCCCTTGCTCAAAAGTCTTCAATACTTCTCCACCACTCCTAAAAGGAAAGTCCCAGCTCCCTGGCTCAGCACACCGTGTTTGGTCCCAAATCCCCACAGCTGATCAAGCTGACCCGTCCCCCCCAGTAAGGCCGCCTCGTGTCTTCCAACCTACCTTGCACCCCACTGCCAGGGCTTGGGCTGGTCTGTCCCCCACCTTACTCCAAGCCCCCACACCCTCCTCTTTCTTTCCTAAGGCAGAAGCAGCCTGTCCTTTGAGGTCTTCCTGCCCCATGTGCCATCTGGGACTGTCAGGCTTTTAGTAGCTGGGCTTTCTGCCCATGTGTCTGGTCTTCCCCAGTTTGGCTATGAGCCCTAAAAACAGAAACCTGCTCTTCCGTTCACAGGATATGGCAGAATAAGAAGGCACGAAAACAGCACAGCCCACAATTAGAAGGTTGGCCCTCACGGACCAAAGTGAGGCATCAGCACCATAGGCAGCGACGCCCACCCAGCTTCACGGTGACCCACCCAGGCACTGCCCCACCACTCCTCTCTGACAAGGCTCAGTGGGTCACCAGTGACCTCCAGGTCCCTAAATCCAGTGGGCACCCTACCTGGTCTCCCTGCAGCATTTCTCCCAATGGCTCCTCATTGCCTTTGGAATAAAACACTAACCTGTACCATGGCTCCAAGGCCCTGCATGTGTGGCTACATCTGCAAACACCTCTTTCCACTCTCTCGTGTTCTGCATACCCGTGGCCTCTTTCCATTTCCTCAAAAACACCTTATTTCAGGACACTCATACACTGTTTCCTGGACTTGAAACGCTCTCCTCCTCCACCCCCAATCCCTTTGTCCACTGAGCTCCTAGTCGCTCCTTCAGATGTCAGTCTCAAACGTCGCTTGCTCAGGGAACTCTTCTCAGACCCCCACCACGGGCCTGTACTTTACCTCCCAAAGCAGTTGACAGTTTGTAATTATACACTTGTGTAACTTTCCGATTAACACCTACCCCCCCACTAGATTGTAAGCTCCATGCCAGCAAGGGTCATCATGCCTTTTTGCTCACCTTTGCATCCCCCGCGTCAGGCACTGCGTCTGCACATAACACGCCCTCAATAAACACTTGCTGAAAAAACGAATAAAGAACAGCGATTTTTCTAAGCACATGCTATGCCCGAGGCACCGAGCTAAGTGCTTTACATGGCTTACGCCTCATTCTGTCCACATTAACAATGCGATAGGTATTATGTCTATTTCACAGCCAAGGAAATCAAAGCTCAAAGAGGTTAAATGACTTTCCCAAAATCATCCGGCGAGCACTACCTGGGTAGGGAGCAAGAACTCAACTACCGTTCTAATCATGAGGAGCGACGGGCTGTGTGGGGAACAAGGCCTGGATTCCCAGCCGGGAAACTAGGCGTTGGAAAGCCGCCAAAGGATAATTGTCAAGCTTCTTTCTCCACCTGTAAAATGGGAGCACGAAGTCCTGCCCACACGGAAGGCGCCGAGGGGTTTTCCCTGTTACGTGCCCACATTACAATCCACAAAGTCCGGGCTCCGACCAAGGTCTCCCGGCTCTTCAACCTCCTCTCCTCCACATCCTCAGCCACTAGCCATACTCTTAACAAGGCGTGAGAACTGACCTCTACCGGTCTCCGTGATGCGAATCCTCCCACCCAGCCTCGCTTCACGCCAGATCTAGAGGTGGTGGGGTACGGGGGAGGAGGTCAGAGGTTACAGAACTTGGGTCACGTGGTCAGCGAAGGGGGCGGGCCCCCAGCGGAGCTGGCTCCCAGGCCGGTGAGCGCGCGGTCCACAGCAGGACGGGCCTTCGAGGGCCTGCTCACCTGAGGGCTCCGGCACGGCGAAGGCGGTTACCGGGACGGCGGTAGCTGTGACGGCGACGGTGGTGGCGGCGGCGGCGCTGGGGCCCACTCACTCAGCTCGCACTAATTCTCTCTCTCGGCGCTCAGACTCCGCCCTCTACAAACACAGCCAATCGACGAGCGCCTTGAGGAGTTCCCGCCCACCAAAAGACTTCCCGCTACCCGATTGGCCACTGTGATGGCGCTGTAGAAGGCTCAGGGCGCCAGAGGTCACGTGATGCTGAAGACTCGCGCTTCTTAAAGCAACAGCTCTTGGGAGCTTTGCGGGGTGGGTATGGTTCGGTGTACGTTTTAATAACCATGTTCTCGAGGAAAGCGTCTGCATTCCCTTGTCTACTCCTGAGTTTCCGAGCACTTGCATTTACACGAATGCATTGATGCTTTAGACTTCGGCGTCTGCGTTAGTTTTGCTGCCCGCTTGGTGCGGATCAGCTTACCTCTCGCACATCACCTGCCACTTCCCCTTCCCGAAGGTTGGGCTCTCAGTAGGTATTCTCTGCCGGCAAAAGGGTCTTCTGACTGGGCCAAACACACCCCGTGCAAGCTCTAGACTCCAGGGCTCTACCCATTCGGGCACCCTACCTCGTATCCTCCCCATTTCTGTCCAATAAGCCAAATATAAGCCCTCACCTACCTCGCACACTTCCTTGACCGTTTTACACGTACATGCTTTCCCGAACTTGGACAGTTCTCAGTTGAAAAGCAGGGGGCTTAGTGAGTCAGACCGACACGGGTTCAAACTCTGATAGTGCTTTTGAGCAAACCACTTAAGCGCATTTCCCCCATCTACAAAATGGAGTGATAATACCCACCTCACAGGGTTATTGTAGATTAAATGAGATAAAATGTAGATTGACAGTAGTTGAATTTTCACTCACACATCACGGGGCAGACAGTGATTCAATTCCTTATGTTCATCCAAGATGGGACCATTTAGGGCTTCCCTGGTGGCGCAGTGGTTGGGAGTCCGCCTGCCGATGCAGGGGACGCGGGTTCGTGCCCCGGTCCGGGAAGATCCCAATGGGCTATTATAGAAAGGAGATTTCTGTAGGGGAGCATGAATGTATACATCCTTGCCCTTCCTCCCTCTCAGGGTTAGATGCTGCTGCCTCTAGAAAAGAAGATCCTCTGAGACCAGAGCTGAGAAAGCCAGATGGATGGGACTGGGGTTGCCACAGCAACACCACCTAAGGGGACTGTGACCCTGCTGAGTCTCTTCCAGTCATATTCAAAATGATACTTGGAGTAGTTTCAGGACTGTGCTTGGTCACTGGAGTGTCTGCCCACCTATGCATGAAGGATAGGGAGGGCTCCTCTAAGGTTCTGAGTCTGAGATCAGCTCAGATCTCCTGGCTGCTGGCAGACCTCCTTGCAAAGGTGTTATTGGTAGGGACAGCCATTGGCAACCTTGGCAGCGTGAGACAATGAAGAGAGGATGGCCTGCAGGCCTGTAGGATGCAGTAAAGCTGCATGCGAGCTGTCTGGGGCTGATCTGCCTCCAGCTTGAGTCAAAGCAGTAATGAGACTCACATGGCCATAGATGGGAGAAAGGTGGCTCCCACTCACTCCCCAGCCACCAATGCCTGGCAAGAAAAGCCATGATGGTTTTAGAGTTAGACGATTAAAAAAATTTTTTTAAATAACAGCTCCACTAGTTGTGTGACCTTAGGCATGTTTAGTTCATCCCTCTGACCTGTTTTATCATCTGTCAAGTGGGGTGACAGAATGTTACATGGAACTGTTGTGAAAATTCAATAATGTGTGTAAAGGATTTAACATGTTACCAGGCACATACTCCTGTCACTATTAAGCCTGTGACCTCTTTAAGAGGCTGTAACTTCCTGGGAATTCCCTGGTGGTCCAGTGGTTAAGACTCTGTGCTCTCACTGCTGAGGGTCTGGGTTAAATCCCTGGTCAGGGAACTAAGATCCCAAAGCTGCATGGCCAAAAAAAAAAGAGGCTGTAACTTCCAGACTCCCCTAGTACCAAACCTTAAAAGATCAGAAGAGTCCAGGACTATCTCCAGGCCATCCCCACTTACTCGCTTCCCTATCCAGTGTCAGCCTTCTCAGTGCCACACCCCACATCCTCACCAGCAGTTCCATGAGCTGCTTCTCTGTCCATCAGTCTCTCCCTTCTGGCCTGGTTTTACTACTGGGGCATCCCCAACACAATTTACAGATGCATGATTCCATTTGAGAACTTGGGAAGAACTTTACTCTCAGTGAGACACATGTTTAGGGCCTAACTAGGCAAAATCCCTGCAACCTGTGTAATCAACTCCGTAATCAACTCACTGTTGGGAAGTGGTTTCACAACTTGAACATTGTTTCCGTGGCAAAATTCATTGCAAATCCAGCACAGAAACTTTCCTGGGTTCAACATGCTTGGGAAAACTGGCAGAGTGCTGAGAACTGGAGATACAAAAATCAAAGGGATGCATATGAATCTATAATTATCTCAATAAAATAATTGAAATTTTATGTAATAAAAAAATGGAAAGGGAGACAATAAGGAAATAATGTGTTTTATGACATACTAGAGAGGTATGAATGGAAGAGCCTACCTCTGTCCAGGAGTGGTGAGGCGAGGGGAAGGGAAACACATTCAAATGCCTTTTCCTTACCAGGTTAAAGGCAGTATTCTGGATGTTTCATAACAGGTCTGGACCTTGGCACGGTTGACATTTGGGGCCAGATAATTCTTTTTTGTGGGGTGGCTGTCTTATACATTGTAGGATATTAGCAGCCTGCCTGGCCTCTACTCACTAGAAGGCAGTCGCATCCCCACCCAGTTGCGACAACAAAAAACGTCATTGCCAAATGTCCCCTGGGGGCCAAGATCACCCCAGGTGATAATCACAGCTTCATATGCACCATATAACAATAATTATAATTAACCGTTGAGTACCTATCATGGGCCAGGCTCTGTGCCAGCCACTTGCACATACAATCTCTGATACCAGCAGCAACCATCCAAAGAGGGTTATATGATCATTTTACAATGAGGAAACATAAGGTCACCCAGCTAGGACTGCAACCCAGCTCTGTATCAACCCAAATACTGTGCTTTCTACGACACAGCTCTGTTTCCCAAGGAAGTCAAGGAAAGCTTTAAAAAAAAAAAAAAAAAAATTGACTGAGATTTGATAGATTCCTAGGCAGCAAGCAGGTAGGTTGGGAAAAGGCATTCCAAGGTAGACAAATAGTACTGCAAAGACAGTGTGAGGGAGGGTAGCATGTCTGCTTCATCTTATTTCATGTATTTCTGTTGTGTTACCCTAAGGAGATTATGAGCCCTTTCATATCTTCAGTTCAGTTTAGTTTAATAATTGATAAGCAAATAAAGGCTGTAGTTTATGTGCCCATCCTAAGAAGGGCTGGGACCCCACAATCTGTACCATTACTGTCCTATTATTCACCTCTTCCTACCTGCTGTCTCCTCTTCCCTCTCCTCAGCTACACTCTTGGTTATTTTTAAGGCTGGGGAAAGGGCAAATACTCTGAAACTAGACTGGGGCTTAGGACTTCTCTGGTAGCACAGTGGTTACGAATCCGCCTGCCAGTGCTGGGGACACGGGTTCGAGCTCTGGTCTGGGAAGATCCCACATGCTGCAGAGCAACTAAGCCCGTGTGCCACAACTACTGAGCCTGCGCTCTAGAGCCCACAAACCACAACTACTGAAGCCCGCGCACCTAGAGCCCGTGCTCCACAACAAGAGAAGCCACCGCAATGAGAAGCCCATGCACCGCAATGAAGAGTAGCCTCCGTTCTCCGCAACTAGAGAAAGCCCGCACGCGGCAATGAAGACCCAACACAGCCATAAATAAGTAAATAAATAAATAGACTGGGGCTTAGAGCGGCTCTAATGATAGTATCATTTGCTGGAAGCCAAAGGCCCAATACTAGCGCCTTCCCTTTAGTGAGGTCAACTTTAGACCTTGGCAAAAGGGTTAGTCAGATCCCCTGGTGGGTGAAGCTAGTTAAGGCATCAGGCCAAGAAAAGAGGGGCTAGCAAGCATCTGGTCCTCCAGCCTTTTTAAAAAAAGAGTTGTTCTGGGTCTTCCCTGGCGGTCCAGTGGTTAAGACTCTGCGCATCCACTACAAGGGGCGCAGGTTCAATCCCTGGTCAGGCAACTAAGATCGCACATGCCGCGCAGCGTGGCTGAAAAAAAAACCAGACTTGTTCTTACCAAAGAAAGAAGGAGATGACACTTCCATGAGAATCAAGAACCTTTTATGGTTAGAACACACAGTCAGAAATCTGGGAGTGGCTGCTAAGCCACAAGAAGAGCCAGATGTCTTCTGAGGACAAGAAACCTTCCTTGCCTCCTCCACAGCAGCCAGACTGGGCCTCTGGACAACACGGGAAGTGTGACAGTCACACCTCCTGGATAAGGACCAAACAAGGTAGGAGGTCATGGTCCTCAGCTCACAAGCCCTGCCGAGAACAGGAAAAGCACATTGGTTAGACCCAGAGCTTGGGGCAGCCCTAAACATCGACTTCCCATCCCGAGAGGCACATGTCCTCGGTCTTCCAAGCAGACAACAGGAGAGTTTCCGTCATCTGTGGTTCAGGCATTAAATCCCATATCCCACAGACCCCTCCTCCAGGCAATGACCCTGACACTCACCCAAGTAGTCATCCATCAGGGAGCCGATAGCAAACTGCAGAAGGAAAGGTAAAAAGCAAGTGAAGCCAGGGCAAGCACAGAGCTATGCTCTAACCCTCAGCCTCAGGCCTTCTGCCCACCCACTTCTCCTTCCAAGCAGAAGAGCACAACCCCCCCAGGAACTCTGGGTAGGCAGAAATCATCAGCTCTGCCTGGCAGAGGCAGGCAAGAGACTCACAATGTCATTCTTGTCCACACGGGTCCCCACAATCTTCAAGCGGATCTCATCGTCCTGCTGAATCACAATGTCCTGGGGAGGAGGGAACAGTACATTCAGACAACCCCAGGCCAGGACTCTCCCTCCGAGTGGCTCATTCTCTTGTCCCTCTCACTGACTTCTTCCTACCCACTTACCTCATCCATTGTCTTGTAACATGGTGGGTTGGAGTTAGGATCAAACTCCATCTCTGACGGGATGGACTGAAAGGAAGGTGAAACTGGGTAAGAGTACTTTAAGAGGATGCTTCAATAGATGCTCACGATACCCGTCTCCTCCTTAGACCCACCCAGTGTGCCTAGACTTACATGTCGAGAAATGAAGCAGGACATGGGCCCAATTTCTGTGAAGAGTCCAACCTAGAAGGGAAATGAGTGACCTTGCTTTTCCTTTTGTCCCCCAAAGTCTTCTAAGCTTCCTGTCCTTATCTGGTTCCTAATATCAATAATATTCTTCATGTTTCGAAACCACTCTGAAGTTTGGCATTTGTTTTCATTTCTTTCTTTTTTTCCAGCTTTCGTTTTAAGTTAAGGAAGTGTAGTGGTAAACAGCTGAGGCCTAGAACTTGTCGGAACTTGGGATTTGAACACCTGTTGGCCACATGACCTTGGCCAGTAGACAACTTCTCCAAGCTTCAGCCTGGAGAAAAAAGCACGAGGATGAAAGCACTCACCTCACAGAGTCACTGTGAGGCTTTGCACACTACCTGTCCCAGAGGAACTACTCAATCAGTGGAGGCTACTGTTGTTTTGACTATCAATAATGACTTACATACCCCTGAGTGAGGCAGAGCAAGATCACCATACCACTTGACAGGTGAGGAAGCTTGAAGCACAAAAAAGTGACGTGGCCAAAGACACAGAGTTATTAACAAGTCGAGTTGGGATCCATCCCAGATCTTCTAAGGGAGGGACCTTTCCACTACCTCCCCTGATGGTCTTACCTTGTTGACCTGAGTGACAACGGCATCCACGACCTCCCCTTTAAAGGGTCGGAAAACAATGGCCTTGTACTTAACTGGATAAAGGACAAAGCCTCGGCCTGGCTGGATCACACCAGCACCAATATTGTCGATGGTGGTGACAGCAATTACAAAGCCATACCTGCAAGGCGGATGAGAAGGAGAAAGGCACTGTGTGTGGAAAAGCCTCTAAAACCATCTGCCACAAGAGACACTGAGCCTGGGGGTAAAGGGGCGGCACAAAGGGGAAGTAGATGGCATCCCTGCCCCACAGAGCTTAATAATCAAGAGAGGAGACAGGACAATGGTCAGCATCTAAAAATGCCAAATGCTGCTCTCATAATTTCACAATAAATGTCCAAAAGGGCTGCAGTCCTTGAGCCAAGAGACCACCATCTTGGAGATGCCTCAGAATCACCTGGGAGAAACTTGTTAAAATGCATATTCCCAGGCCTTCCCCCAGAGAGTCGTGATGCTGTAGGGATGAGTTGAGGCTCAGGAACCTGTATGTTCAAAGAACACCCAAAGTTACTCTGATGCTGGAGGTCCAAGCACTCTATAGCCCTGCTCATCCTCACTCATTTACATCACCATGTGCGAGGCTCCTCTGTGCAGAGCCCAGAGACGGTCAAGTCTCAGTCCTCTTTCTTCCTCCCCCTAACTCTCAATCTGCTTTTTCCTGCTCACTCATTAATTCAACAAACCTTTAGTGAGGCCCAAGATGTGCCGTGCCAGGTCCCTGGGACAGAGAAAAGCAGCAGGATCAAAAAAGACTGTGAGCTCCACAAGGGCGGACCTCATTCTATCTTTTTCACTGCATTGTTCCCAGAGCCTGACACAGAGCCTGGCACACAGCTGGAGCTTTAGAAATGTTTGCAGAGTAAATGAATGACCAATCTTGGCTGAAGGAAGGAAGCTCCGTTATCCAGCTTCGCAGAGGGAATCGTGGGAACCCACAGCAGGAAGCATCTAACTGCCTGGGGCTCCTGGGAGAGTGAGAGGGCTCGCCAGGGTAGGTAGCTGAACCTTTCAGGATGTGTAGGAGTTGGGGAGGGGATGCAGGCACAGGGAGACGTGTGCTCACTGCTTAGGCGGCACGGAGGGCGCGACACTCACTTGCCGGTGCAGGTCCCCTCCACCTCGGTGAAGAGCTTTTGCTTCACCGTGTTGAGCAGGTTGGGGCCGAAGTAGCGTGGGTGCAGCAGGATCTCGTGCTCCAGGGAGATCTGCGGGGAAACGGGGATGGAGACCAGGCTAGGAGCGGCAGGAATGTGAGGCAAGAAGCGGCCCCTAGTCACGGTCTGCCGCTTCTCCCCTCCTCTCGACCCTGCCCTCGCCGCCACCCCGTGCCCTGCTCACGTGATAGAACATCTTCCCGGAGGAGCCTGGACAACAGCCGGGCCTACAGCAGCGACGTCAGCGAACCTCCACACCCACCGGAAACACAGCAACTACCCCAAGCCCGCTTCCGGGACTGCCCCGGAGAAGTGGGAGGGACTCGCCTCCTCCTCGGACCCCATTGAGTCTCGTTGTCGTGGGCGGGGAATCCGTGAAGCTCCTCCTCTCTGTGCAGCCCCACAGTGGTCGAAATGCCAGGTTCGCACAAAGTATCAGTGTCCGGCGTAGACTATATGCTCAGTAAATCCTTTTAAAAGGAACTAATTGGGCTTCCCTGGTGGCGCAGTGGTTGAGAGTCCGCCGGGCGATACAGGGGACGCGGGTTCGTGCCCCAGTCCGGGAGGATCCCGCGTGCCGCGGAGCGGCTGGGCGCGTGAGCCATGGCCGCTGAGCCTGCGCGTCCGGAGCCTGTGCTCCGCAACGGGAGGGGCCACAACAGTGAGAGACCCGCGTACAGCAAAAAAAGTAATAATAATTAATTAATTAATGAGGCATGGCATAAATAAAGCGCTTTAGCAGAATCTATTCATTCAGCAAATAGCTGAAGACTGCTTTCACATAGTAAGTATAGTAAGTAGCTGTTCTTATCTCATTTAATCCATACAGCAACCCCACCAGGCAGGCTTTGTTATTACTCCCATTTACAAAGAAGGTCCCAGGCTCAGAAGGTTGAGGTCACTCAGGATCGGGATTCAAATTCAGGATGCCTGACTCCAAGACTCTTGCATATTCAGGCATTCATTGCCTGGCTCTGGTAGTTTAGAGATGAAACCCTCAAAGTCAGAGCCCAGAAGGTAGCGCCCCCTCCAGGTGTGAAGAGAACCTCAAGTCACTGCGCTCCTCTCAACTCCCTCTCGCCCCTTCGTCCGCCCCCTTACACCCAAGGACCTAGAGAAATGGTGAGCCTTGTCTGTTCCTTCAGCTCTGCTCTCAGTTTTGTAGATTTATTTTTATTAAACTTTATTAAACTCACCTCAGTTAACCAGAGTGAGCATGCAGTCTATGCCCTGCTGGGACCCTGACTGATAAAAGGGCCATGGGAAGAAAGAAACACCATGAGACGCGGACCTGTGATAAAGGCTCAGCAAGAGCAGCTGTTTCTAAAGCCCAGACAGTCTCTGGGACCTTGAGCAAACTCCCTGTTGCCTAAGTTTTTGTATGTTGTGAGAAAGCCTGACCTTCCCTCCTGCAAGAACAGAGACTTCATGCTTTCTTAGAGCTGTCACACACCAGTTTCCATTGACGCTGCCCATTTCCTAGAATGATCGAGGTCACCAGTCAGCTGCTCACACTCCTTGGGGATCCCCTGCACCTGCAACCACATAAGGAAGCAGATGGCGGGACGGAGGGCAGGGCCTCAACAGCCGCGACTCCCTCCTTTCCTCTTTTCGAAGCCAGCCTCCCCACAAAAGCAACCTTACCTGCTGACAGTGGTGTGCTGGAGCCCCCTACAAAAGCCAGCTGTTAATATTTCAGGAATTTTGCAAGCCAGTGGGTAAACACAACCATTATTAAAAAGTTAATTGTCTTGGGACTTCCCTGGTGGCTCCCAATGCTGGGGGTCCGGGTTTGATCCCTGGTGAGGGAACTAGATCCCACATGCCTCAACTAAGTCTGCATGCTGCAACTAAAAATCCTGCAAAGACCAGCGCAGCAAAAATAAATAAATAGATATTTTTAAAATGTTAATAATAATTTAATTGTCAACTTACAATGAATGAATTATACTAAAAAACAAAGGCAGAGGTGTAGATGAAACAAGTTTGGCAATATATTGATAATCGTTGAAGCTAGATGATGGATAACGGTGGTTTCTTACACTTTTCCTACTACTTGTGAGTGTTTGAAATTGTTCATAATAAAAAGTTAGAAAAAAAACTGTGATA
>NW_020173674.1:8906457-8969558 GCF_003031525.2 Neophocaena asiaeorientalis asiaeorientalis
TTTTTCCCCGTTTCTGTCACAGAGCTCCTAAACCCTTGGAATTGCCTAAGTGATAAGATGATGAATGTGTCTTGATATTCATAACACACCCCTTTCAACCACAAACGAGTTTATGTTAATGAGGTGACTTTTGGAAAGCACCTAAACCAGGGGAAACAACCAGGTGACTGGAGGATTGGAACTTTCAGTGTCAACTCCTTGACCTGGCTAATGAAATAATCAACCCTGCCTATGTAGTGAAAATCTCCATAAAATCCCAAAAGGATGGGGTTCAGAGAGCTTGGCGTTTGTGAAGACGTATAGAACTGGGGAGAGTGGTGAGCTCGAAGAGAGCATGGAAGCTCCACGCCCTTTCCCCATCCCACACCCTAGGCATCTTTTCTATGTGGCTCTTCCTGAGTTAGGGTCTTTTATAATAAAGTGGTAATCTAGTAAGTGAAATGTTTCTTTGAGTTCTGTGAGCCACTCTAGCAAATTAATTGAACCCAAGGAGGTGGGCAGGGGTGGTCTTTGGAACCTTCAATCTATAGCCAGTCAGATGGACAGATGACAACTGGAACTTACTATTGCCATCTGAAGTGGAAGGCAGTCTTGTAGGACTGAGCCCTTAACCTGTGGAATCTGATGCTATCTCCGTGTCGACGGTGTCAGAATTGAGTTAAATCATAGGACACCCAGCTGGTGTTTGAGAATTGCTTGGAAGTGTGTGTGTGTGGGGGGGGGAAACACACATTGTAATTAGAGTCAGAATCATTAGCAATAAATACTTAAAACTCATCATTTCCTATTTAACATAGTTTGCTATTATCAATGCTCTTGAGGTTATTTACACCTACTGTGTCTGTGTGGTGTAAATGTTATATAATTTTCTATGTAGGTATAAGAGTTCCAGTTGCTCTGATATCCTCACCAGCACTTGGTACTGTCAGCAGGGTTTATTTATTTGTTTGCTATTCTAATAAGTGTGATAGTATCTCATGGTGGTTTTAATTTTCATTCTCCTAATGACTGAGGATGTTGAACATCTTTTCATGTACTTATTTGCCAAGAGTGATCTTTTCAAAACTCACGTCAAATCATGTCAATCCCCTACTTAGGGCCTGATGGCTTCCCAGGGCACTAGAATAAAACCATCACTCTGACCAACCAGGCAGGGGCCAGATTCAGCCAACTCTATTTTCTGCCTCTCTTCCTCTTGCTTTCTCCACTCCAGCCACATTGGCCTCCTCTCCCACCTTGAGACCAATGCGCTTGCTATTTCCTAGGCCTACAATGCTATTGGCTCTGATTTTCACCTGATGGGGGTGGGGAAGCTCCTTCTCATTTTTCAGTTATAAGCTCAATATCACCACTTCCAAGAGGCCTTCCATGACTACCCTGACTCAAGTAGCCACACCCAATCACTCTCCTATTGTATTGCTTTGTTTTATTTTCTTCATAGAACTTAGCCCTATTTAGCATCATCTTATTAATTTATATATGTGCAGATTGCCTGTTTCCCCTCAAGAAGGCCAGGGATTCCTGTCTGTTGTGTTCCTAGATGCCTAGAAGAGCCCCTGGCACACAATAGGTGCTTGGGATCTATTTGCATCAGTGATCGAATCTCTAGCACCTAACAGTGCGCTTGGCAAATGATGGAGTTTAACAAATATGGGTTGACTGAACCTCATTCTCATATTGAATCTATTATGATCTCTTCAAGCTCCCCAGGCATGGTTTGGCCCTGATAAATCCTCCCCAAGCCCTGATCTCTTTGCCTCCAAAGTTTCAGAATCAGAGACAAGCTAGAACAGAAAGAAAATAGCAATGGAGAACAATCAGCTGAACTGAGATTCGGAGTACAAAGAAAGTCTACTAAAGGATTGTTTCATTTTACTTCTGTTGCACAATAAACCACCCCAAAACTTTGTGGCTTAAAACAACCACAGTAATTTATTTATCTCATAATCTACAGTTGGAGCAAAAGACTCAGTGGGGAAGGTGTGCTCCTGCTTCAAGCAAAGTCAGCTGGGCAGCTCAGCTGGGCACTGGAGGGTCCACTTTTTTCTTTGCGGTACGCGGGCCTCTCACTGTCGTGGCCTCTCCCGTTGCGGAGCACAGGCTCCGGACGCGCAGGCTCAGCAGCCATGGCTCACGGGCCCAGCCACTCCGCGGCATGTGGGATCCTCCCGGACCGGGGTACGAACCCGTGTCCCCTGCATCGGCAGGCGGACTCTCAACCACTGCGCCACCAGGGAAGCCCTGGAGGATCCGCTTCTGAGAGGGTTCAATCACATGGCTGGCTAATTGAAGCTGGCTGTTAGCTGGAAGCCTGGGTGCGGCTCTGGCTGAAACACTTACAGGTGCCCTCTTCGTGTGGCCTGGGTTCTTCACAGCATGGTGGCTGGGTCCTAAGAGCAAGCATCCCAAGAGGACCAGGCGGAAGTTCTATCCATTTTTATGACTTAGCCTCAGAAGTCACACAGCATCACGTCTCTCTGAGGGTCACAATCTCTCCCGGACTCAAGGTGAGAGAACTTACCGGATGGAAGGAGCATCAATGTCATATTGTAAAAGGAGCATGTGGGAGGGAAGATCTTGTTAAGGCCACCTTGGAGAACACAATCTGCTGCGAGGATAGGTCTTACCAACCTACAGAGTAGTAGAGAGGAGCCCTTGTGATGATGTCTGTCACTTGTCTCCCAAAGATTTATACACAAGCAGCAGGTCCAGCCCCTGGAGGGCAATCTCTGAGCAAGGATCATCCATCCTAGCTGCCCCTCTCGCTGGTTCTAGGTTCCTGCTTCTGTGCCACCAGTTCATCCAACAGCTAGGATAATCCTGCCCCCAGTTGAGTCTGAATCCTCTGGCCATGGGTACAACAACCCTGAGGACCACCTGGGGGACACTCCGGGAAGACAAATCTACAAAGTGGTTAAGGGTGTGACTTTGAAGATAGGTAGACCTAGATTCAATTTCAGCTCTGCCTTTTATTAGCTTTGTGACCTTGGCCAAGTTACTTAACCAAGTCTCATAAGAACCTCAGTCTATTCTTCTGTCTAATGGGGATAAGTAAGGCTATAATGGAATTAGAGATCATATGTTTAGCACATTGCTAGCAGTTAACAACTACTAAATATATGGTAGGTATTTTTCTAATTTCTACTAATACAAAAACGCATAGAAGAAAGCTTTTCAACATTTTTCCTTGGGGGAAAGTTACTGCAATAAGTATGAAATTTCTTTTGTTTTAGCTTTAAAATTTACATACTTTTTTTTTTCATGTGCCATGGTCTATCTATGCCAGTTTAATATGCCTATTCCCCAGGTAAAAACTTTTATCAAGAAAATCTGACTGAATGGTGCTCTAGAAAGATGTTTCCTGGCATCCTGTAGCTCTGTGTACCCCAGGGTGGGGGTATGTATTTTCCAGTTTTTTTGTTTGTTTTGTTCTTTTTTTTTTTTTTTTTAATGAGAAGACTTGTTTAAATTGAAGACACTTTTTTTTTTTTAATTTATGACTGTGTTGGGTCTTCGTTTCTATGCGAGGGCTTTCTCTAGTTGTGGCAAGCGGGGGCCACTCTTCATTGCGGTGCGCGGGCCTCTCGCTATCGCGGCCTCTCTTGTTGCGGAGCACAGGCTCCAGACGCACAGGCTCAGTAGTTGTGGCTCACGGACCCAGTTGCTCTGCGGCATGTGGGATCTTCCCAGACCAGGGCTCGAACCCGTGTCCCCTGCACTGGCAGGCAGATTCTCAACCACTGCACCACCAGGGAAGCCCTGTATATTCCAGTTTTGAGAAGCAAAACCAACAAGTTGTGCCCTGCGTAATGGTGTGCCTGGGTGTGAGAGAGGCTAAAATCTAGCACACACTAGGCTTATTAAGTCACAGTGGCCACTAGTCTGTGTTGACCAAAGGGATTTATAGAGGTTAAAATAAATGTTATCTTTTTTTTTTGGCTGTGCCGCATGGCATATAGGATCTTAGTTCCTCGACCAGGGATGGAACCTGTGTCCCCTGTAGTGGAAGCGTGGAGTCCTAACCACTGGACCACCAGGGAATTCCCCAAATAACTATAATTTTAAAAACCTAGGTCCAGTATGTTTAGCAACCCCAGAGTGTGTCAAGCACACAGTCTTTGTGCCCAATCTCAGATTCATCTTCATTCTGATCTCTTCTGAACCTGTAGAAACATCGCTTAAGCTTCCTGAACAGTCTGTGCTCCTCACTGCTTAGCAGCTCCACAGCCCTCTCTCCTACAAGGGTTTTCCCTCCAGTCCCTTGCCTTTAAATACCATCCATATGACGCTGATGACACTCCCAATGTATATCTCCAGCCCCAGTGTTTCCCCTGATCTTCAAGCTCACAAGTCTAACTGGCTGAGGGGAAGCTCTACCTAAAGCGTCAAAACAGAACTCTCCATTTTCCTATCCCATTGTCCCCATCTCAGAAAATGGCTGCCAGCCACACCATTGCTCATGAAAAGATTTTAGCCATCCTTGACTCCTTTTTCCTCTTGACTCTCATCTCCTATCCTAATTTTAGCAAATTCTGTTGACCCAGCACTTCTCCCCAGCTCCACCATCACTACCTTTGTCTAGCCACCATCATCTCTTGCAGAACAATTTGCACAGCTCTCTCCCTGCCCCCACTTTGATCCCCTATGCTCCTTTCTCCAGACTAGGCAGGATTCTTGCTTAAAAGCAAGAATCGTATCAGAACACTCCCCTGCTTAAAACCTACCAATGGCTCCCGATTATACTCAGAATAGAATACAAACTGCTCACCATGGCCAATGAAATTCCACACCCTCACCCATTTGTGAGGTCAGATTTTAATCTTCATATAATCAAAACAATATCTCATAATAGTTTGAAAACAGAAACAGATGTGAGACTCCAGCTGTCTTATATTAAGCCAGACATTAAAGAAATTGGGAAAAATGTAAAACAATGCCACTATTTTCACTACATATTTTTTTGACTTTGGAAAATAGTTATTTTTCCTAGAAAATGAAAATGTTACTTATGTCGGGGTTTTTAAAAATTAATTATTTTTGGCTGCATTGGGTCTTCGTTGCGGTGCACGGGCTTCTCGTTGCAGAGCACAGGCTCTATGCATGCTGGCTTCAGGAGTTGCAGCACACGGGCTCAGTAGTTGTGTCTAGACAACTAGCTGTTGTCTAGGAACTCTGGAAGATCTCTTCAGAAGTAGTCACGCTCTTTATTCTCCCGCCCAGGGGCATTTTAGGGCCTTGGACCACTCCCTCCTTTCCTACCAGCTACTGCCCACTACGCTCCAGACAGAGAAGGACACTCATCTCTTCTACTGTAAGTTGCCTATAGAGTTTAGGCTAGGGACACTACGACCGCATTCGCACAGCTGCTAGTTCTCTGACACCACCACTGCTGAGCCAGGAGCCCAGAACCATCAGACTGCAAGGAGTGAGGCAGCAGGACATCTTGGAGTTTTTGACAGAGTAAGGGCCCTACAAGAAACAACTGCAGTTCAGAGGTGCAGCTATCGCCCACGGTTACAGCAGAGCCGGGTCTAAGACTCGGGCCTCCTGGGTACCACACCAGCTTGTAGATTCTCCTTTTCCCGGTCACCCAGCAACGAGGGTGACGTGCTGTCCGCTAAGACACAACGCTCTGCGCCGTGCCGGGCCTCGCGGCCCGCCTGGAGGACATCGCACTCCTACTGCCTCAGGTAGCTGGAAAAGCTCAACCAATCCAGAGGGCTCTGAGGCAAAGAAGGAGGTTAGAAAAGGAAAAGTTTAGGACAGGAGCGCTAACCAATCGGGCGCCCACCTGCCTGAGTGACGGCCACCAGCACCCACTTGGAGACGCCGCCCCGAGCTGGGGGTACGGTTAGTGGAGAGTGAACCAATCCCTGACGAGGGAAGGCAAATTTGAGCCAATGATAACTGAGAAGGTGGGAAGGGGCGGAGCTCTCCCGGTGGCTGGTCGGTGGTGAGTGAAGAGATCAGCTTTCTCTGCTAGTTCCCACCCTCGGACTTCTTAGCCCCTGGAATGCGAGAGTGGCTCAGGGAGTTCCCGGAGTGGGGTGTAGAGGTATCGCCCGCAAAGGCCTGGGGGCGAGACTTCTAGTTGAAGGAGGTGCTGGAAGCTACCGGGTGGGCATCGAGGAAGCGGAGGCTGCTTAGGAGGCGGGACTTCCGGGGAGGGGCTTTGTCGACAGGGCGGGGCCTGCTGCTAAGGTTAGGCCGAAGGGGCGGGGCTAAAAGTAGACCACTGGGTGTGACCTGGGAGAACGAAGGGTAGTAATTTAAGCGAGCGTCTTGGGGTCGGGACGGTGCTGCCAGAGGCTTTGGGGTGGCAAGTAATAGCTCAGAGGTGACGTTATGGTTTATGGGAGGGTCACCTGCCCTAACCCCCTGTCCTCTTTTCCCAGGGAGCCACTGGTGGCGACCTTCCTAGGGTCCCTTTCCCTTCGTGGGGTGCTATGGAGTTCCCAGAACACAGCCAGCAGCTGCTGCAGAGCCTCCGAGAGCAGCGGTCCCAGGGTTTCCTTTGTGACTGCACGGTGATGGTGGGTAGCACCCAGTTCTTGGCCCATCGGGCTGTGCTGGCCTCCTGCAGCCCATTTTTCCAGCTTTTCTACAAAGAGCGGGAACTGGACAAGAGGGATCTGGTGTGTATCCACAACGAGATTGTCACAGCTCCAGCCTTTGGGCTGCTTCTGGACTTTATGTATGCCGGCCAGCTGGTCCTGAGGGGGGATACCCCTGTGGAGGATGTGCTGGCAGCTGCCAGCTACTTGCACATGAATGATATTGTCAAGGTGTGTAAGCGGCGGCTGCAAGCCCGGGCCCTGGCAGAGGCGGATAGTACCAAGAAGGAGGAAGAAACCAACTCACAGCACTCTAATTTGGAGTTTTTGTCCAGCACTTCCCGTGGTCCCCAACCTTCGTTGGCATCTGCAGAGACATCAGGCCACTGGGGCAAAGGGGAATGGAAAGGCTCAGCAGCTCCCTCACCTACTGTCTGTCCTCCAGATGAGCCACCGATGCCGGCTGGGGCTGATACTACACAGCCTGGCGTGGAGGTTGACTCACCGCATCTGCGGGCACCTCCTCCACCAGTGGCTGATGTCTCTCTTGCCAGCCCCAGTAGCTCCACAGAAACCAACCCTGCAAACTACTTCTCTTCGGGCCTCCCAACGGTTTCAGTGGAGCCACTGGCTCCCCTTGATGTGGTTTCTGAGAATCTGAGGGTGGTGGAACCAAGGGGAACTGGAGGCCCACTGCAAGGCTTCTATCCCCCAGCTTCGGCTGCAGTCCCAGTCCCAGTCCCAGTTCCATCCCAGGCTCCAGCCCCAGCAGAAGCGGAGCTGGTCCAGGTGAAAGTAGAAGCTATCGTGATTTCCGATGAGGAGCCCGATGCCTCGGAGGAACAGCCTCGGGGTCCTGAGGGACTGTTCCCACCTGGAGGAGCAGTGTATGGTGAACAGCCCCCCCAGCCAGAGGCCTTTGAAGAGCCAAGGGCAGCAGGACTGGAGGAGGTGGGGGCCGGTGACCACTTCCTGCCGCCAGATCCTCACCTACCCTACCATTTGCTGCCAGGTCCAGGGCAGTATCATCGAGGACTGGTGACCTCACCCCTGCCTGCTCCGCCCGCCCTGCACGAGCCACTCTACCTGCCTTCCGAGTATGAAGCAGCCCCGGGAAGCTTTGGGGTTTTTACGGAGGATGTTCCCACTTGCAAGACATGCGGGAAGACCTTCTCATGTTCTTACACACTACGGCGCCATGCCACAGTGCACACGCGTGAGCGACCCTACGAGTGCCGCTACTGCCTGCGCAGCTACACGCAGTCAGGGGACCTGTACCGCCACATCCGCAAGGCTCACAATGAGGACCTGGCCAAACGCAGCAAACCGGATCCAGAGGCTGGCCCCCTCCTGGGAGTGCAGCCCATCCCTGGCTCCCCAACAGCAGACAGACAGAACAGCAGTGCTGGAGGGCCACCCAAAGATTTTGTACTTGGCCCCAAAAACTAACACGCCCTGATGCCAGGCCGGCTCTTGCCACCGTTAGGGGGCAGCACGGAAGGTGGGAAGCATCTCATTTCCCCTGCTGGGGACAGAATGAAGATTCTGCCCAGGCTGTAGGTTCCTACCCTTTTCTTTTCCCAGCCAGATAGCAGGACTTTATGGGGGCATCGCATCTCAGTCAACTCCTCACCAAGGGCACTGGGAATTTTCCTGAGGTGTAATTGCTTCTCACTCTGCGTTTGGACCCATAAAGCTAGCAGTGAAAAGTATCTCTCTGAACTGGACTTGCCTGGTTTCTTCCACAAAACTGCACACCTGCTGATTCTTTCACAGCTCTCCTCCAGACCTAGGAATCCGATAACTGTACTTGGGGTAGGGGTGGGGGTCAGGTTGTTTATGAGGAAAAAAGTGGGAGAGGCAGAGGGCAGTGTAGACTTTACTTAGGAAAAGTGTACAAATTAGGGAATTTCACACAATTATGGCTTATTGTTGTAGTTGAGCTCCTCCTGTGTCCCGGGCTGTACTGGGGACTTCACATAAATATTCATTTAATCCTCAACAAGTCTATGAGGTATTATCCCTCTCCCCGCTTTTTTCCCCACAGACAAGGAAACTTGAGACTGAATAATCAACGTTAACTTGTTCTGGGTCACAGAGCTAGTTAAGGGGCAAGCCAGAATTTGAACCCTGGCTTATGACTTCAGATACCATGCTGGTTTAAAACACTGTTGAAGATGGTTAACTTTGAACTAGAAGTTGTTTTCTTTTGTGACCTTTTGAGTGTTTGGTTTTGTTGCCTTACCCCTTTCCCTCTGCTTTCCATGTAGAAAGGCCTTTGATTGACTGTTTCAACAACAGATACCTTTTGAGTGTTTGGTTTTGTTGCCTTTTTTTTTGAGTGTTGCCTTACCCCTTTTGTTGCCTTACCCCTTTCCCTCTGCTTTCCATGTAGAAAGGCCTTTGATTGACTGTTTCAACAACAGATACCGTATTGATGACTTGAAATTTTTGCCTGCGTGTCTTAAATGTGCATTGAGGTCTCTGAAGATGACAGACTGGAAGGCAGAAAACACTAAGCTCCACGGTGGTAGGCGTGTGGGGGCAGACTGAGGACTTGTGAAATGGAAATGATGGGCGCTTGGGAAAACTAAAGCAAGAAACTCTAGATGAGACAATCTTAGAGTTCATCTGGTCTAACTCCCTCACTTAAAAGTTGTGATGACGGCCTAGACAGGTCAGATTACTCAGGTACGGTCACACAGGTGGTTACTGACAGTGGAGATAGCAAAGAAATGGGAATTTGGGGTGTTGGTGTGGCATGGGGGAAAAAGCATTCTAGGAATGTAAGAGAAGGGTCTGCCCCTGCCTGTGGTGAAGAGTGGTGTTTGTAGGATGGACCAGAGGGCTCCCCACAAACTCTCTTTGGCACATAAGGAACTGAATGCAAAAAAAGCAGGAAGGAGTATTTAGAAAAAGATGAAAATATGAGTGAATTTTCTGAATTTCTTCTCTCTCTTTTTGGATTTGTCACATTCAGCCCTGTGAATTCGCACTAGCAAGCTGTTTTTGAGTCATAGGAAAGAGAGCTGAGCATCAAAGATTTGGCCAAAGAAAGCTCATTACTTGGGGTATGATGGGAAGCAAAAGTTGACGCTTAACATTTCCATGGCTGAGAGACTGAATTCTGTGCTTTTCATTTTCCTTGTGTTGGAATAATGTTTTATTTTTTATTTTTCAAATGGCTAATTTTATTTATGCAAATACATTACTGCCTTATCTCCTTGGTGAAACAAGGCAAGATATACATACATACAGTAAGAGCTATTTTAGCTGACTGGAGCACCTTTTCCTGGAGTAAGTATCACATCAAAATGCCTTTAAAAGAGTGAAATTTAAGGTATGTGAATTATCTATCAATTTTTTAAAAAAGGAGGGGGGAAAAAAGAAATCGGTTGCCTCAGAACATCAGTTCCTAAAAGCAAGGCATAATAAATATGTGTACATGTATATATAGTATATAATTTCTCTGGACCATCTGGGGAACACAGGAACCTTGTTACTGTCTCGGCCAAGTGCAATACTTAACTAAAGAGGATGTGTTAACTTGGTGAGATTCTCCTGAAGAGCAAGCATTTGCCTTTAGTTCCCAGCATGGAATGCTTTCTTCATTGGAGGTGGCAGCCAAGAATTTGCAAGATGTTTAAAGCAGCGGCCAACACAATTACGGCCACAGTTGCCTCACTTTATCTATCTGCTGGACACCAAGAACAGTTTAGGCCTGTCTGTAGAGGTGTGATCGAGAGAACTTTCTCTGGTTTCCACTACTCTTGACAGTCCCATCCATGGATTCAACGAACCATAGGCCAGCTCATCTAACCTCTAGTCCAACACTGGATCCTCCTTTTGCCAGGTGTTGAAAGAGAACTCACTATTCCCAAAGGAAACATATTCTACTGTTGGACAACCCTAATTGTTGGATAATTATTCCTTCTACTGAGCCAAGATCGGCCTCCTTTTATGGTGGGATGGGCCAGGTCCCAGGCTATTAAGAGTTTAACCCTGAGAAGTTATTTGCTTTTGAGCTACAAGCTGATTTAGTTTTCAGACGACCACCCTTTGCTCTCCAGCTTTAGAGACCTCTTCCTAGTTTAGGATTTCATTTCTTAATTGGTATTTTGTAAGTGTATGCCTTCACTTGCTCTTAGCTTCACAAAACTCACCATTTTAGCCCTTCACATTAGATTTCACTTTCTCCAAAGCCAGTGTTTCCAAAGATGGTTTACTTCAACATATAATAATACTTTTTTTTTTTTTTTTTACTGTAAAATACATTTATTTTTATGGTTGATTGGTTGTTTTGTTTTGGGGTTTTTTTGTGTGTTTTTTGGCAAATGATATGAAGTGCTCTAAAGTCCCCTCCCCAATTTTATCAGTAAGCAATTTCAGCATGCACCTCTAAAAGAACTCTTAAAAAGACCAAATACCATGATCACACCCAGCAAAACTGTTAATAATTCTTGTTCAAATTTCCCTGATTGTCTCGTAAACTTTGTTGTTTTTTCAAATCAGAATCCAAATTCCAAGGGTTTTAGGAGATCTGTGCCAGGAGCTGGGAAGAGACCAATATATATATTTTTTCTTATTTCACACACAGTCTCATAAAAACTTTTAGTTGTTTTCTTCTAATAGAGTCACATTTATTTGGTTGGTGGCTCTTAAACTTCTTTTAATTTATAGGTTCCCCTCTCTTTTTCCTTGCAATTTATAGAAGAAATTGGTTTATTCATCTTATGGTTTCAGCCTGGGGTTTGCTGATTACGTCCCCATGGTATCATTTAACATATTTCTCTGTCCAAAAATTCCTTTCAAAATATATATTTAAGTAAAATATTGACTAAAAAGTCGTATAGGTAGTATGGGATTTTGGCAAAACTGTAAAGATGATGGGTATTGGTTTGGAGGGAAACACTGTTCTAAACTGTCCCTTATGTGCAGTATGAATCCTCACATCACCATGAATGCTTTCTCTTCAATCAAACCCTCAAATCCTGTGTGGAAACCATTAAGGATTTGTAAGGTGAGCAGCCTCCCCCCTCCACAAACTTCTGAGTACAGAGATTGAGGTACCTCTGGCTGATTCCTTCAGGATGTGGGCTGGCCAGACCTCCTCCAGACTCACATCTGACTGCCTATCTTTGTCCACTTTCCCGTTTGTTAACATCTCTGTTAGGAGCTGGCCTTCAAATTAAAGGCGAAATGTAAGTCTGACCACTTTGTGTCTTAGAAGTGCTAAAAAGGGTTAGTGCAATAAATTTCTACAGTACATTTTTAAATATCAGTTTTATTTTTTCCTCATTGATGCAGAACATAGCTTACTGTAACATCAAGTCTTAGGGGAAAAAAAGAAAATCAGAAAGCAAAACCAACCCCAAACAAACATAACACACAACCATGCACGACATAATCTGGCAACAGTCTAGGCTTAGAAATTTAAGAAACTTGGAAGAGGAATAAAATATTCAACTTTTGTTAGTTCTCTCCTTGGACTTAAAAGATTATTTGGTATGAAAACTTTTTGTTTGTTAAGTTGATGGCTGTATTATTTAAGGGTACAGGGAGACTCAAAGAGGAGCCTAGCTCATTGAGAGAGAGGCATTACTGATAAAGGGAGAAGAGCTTGTGTACACTTGGCAAGACTAAGGGGTTTTTGTCTGAAATCTGTCTGTGTATGATGGCCAATGATACATGCTTATTACCTTCACTCATAAAGGTAGAAGCAGTGCTATTATGGTCTTATCTACTCTGTACAACTCATACATTGTGGACATTAGCAGAATGACAAAGGAGCTCCCGGTTGATGAAGCCTCCTACTGAGCCATGACTGCACCCACGCCCAAAAAATCTTCCAGAAAGTTCGTTGGTGCTTAAAAGGCCCTAAGGGAAGAGAACCTTTTCTCACTGTTTCCCTCCTCTTTAAGGAAGTGAGCTCCTGCAAAATACAAGGGGGCGGGTAACAAGTAAAGAACAGATCTATGTTTTTATCCTGTTCTTTTATGGTATTGTTTCTAGAAGACTTGGTAAACTGTCTTTCCTATGTTCTTTTAGAGAAATGAGCATACTATAGATATGCACCTATTAAAAATTAAAATGTTTACGAGTGTTTTTTTGGCATGAGGGCTTTTAAAAGATTACAAAATATATACTTAAATGCTTGACTCCAGAAGTTTTAAGACAGAAGGGTTTAATAAAAAAATAAATAAGTATACTATATTAATGATCTGAATGTGAACAATAGCAAGGACTAGAAATTACCAAGAGAAACAAGAGGAACTAGATAAAAAAAAAAAAGAGGAACTAGATACTTTTGTGGGGGAAAAAGAATCTGAATGTATGTGGAACATTAAGACAAAGGAATTATTTTAATCAAGATGGTTAATTTCAAATCTTTCATTCTGAGCCATGTGGGCCCAATTTATAATTGTCTAGTTTCACAGTATATATATTTGCCAGTTTGTGGCCTGTGTAACTTTGGCTTTGGGCATCTGAGGAAACGAAGGAAGAAACTCCTTTCTGCCTTCCTTATTACTTCATCCTCTGCTAGCCTTCTCCTTTGTATATGACTACATCTACCAACATCTATCATTAAAATCGATGCCAAAGATATGATTAATTCCACCCATAACTGACGAATGTTTTCTGGTTGTATTTCTCAAGGCAAATATCCCTAATAATACCACATATTAAAAGCCGTATAAATACATAGATGGAGAAACAAAAACAGACACAGACCATGTAAGCAATAAAGAGTTCGTGCAGAACTAGAAACAAAATACAAGTTCACCTCAGTCAGAGGTATGGGGTTAATTTCTCTTGCTGAGGCTCAGGTTTCCCCTTGATGGGTCTTTATTGGTTCACCGAAGTTCCAGTGGAGGGGTATCTTTCTTCTTTGTTAACCAAACATGCCCAGGTAGAGCTGCTTCTCTTTCCGATGGTAGCTGCTGAGTTCCGACTGCGTTAGCTGAAGGTACCGCCGGACACTGGCGTCTTAGAACAGGGCAAAGAAGGCAATTAGAGACAGGCCATAACCGTACCTCTGGGCAGAAGGGGACTATGAACACACTTCCATTTCCTAAAATCTTTCCATTTGCATATATCACAACAATTCTATGCAACAGTAAATCGCATTCATTAATTACGTGCATTATTAAAAAATCTCGTACAGGGATGCTAACTTAATAATGAAAAGGAGCTTGGAGAGATAGTTTTTGTCAGAGCAAGTCTCTAAAGCTACTACACATGGCTGGCAGTTAATCTATGTACTTGAAGGTAAGAAATGTGAACAACGGCTCATATATCTTTATTAATTCATAATGGCTTTCCCGTTCAATTAGAGAGATTTTGCTGAATTTTTGTAAGTTTGGGGACCCTCTTACTTCAGTAGCCGCTCTAAGCCAGAATGCAAAACGGGAGACCATTTTCAGTGCTGTACCACCAACACAGGAATGAGTCTGTCATTCTCTTCACAATATTCTTTTTCCCTTGGAAACAAGGGAAACAAGCCTCAGATTTTCTCTCAGGAGGCCTGTCCTTCTTCTAGGTCATACCTGGGGTGAGCTGAGCTAAAGGATAAATGGATAGTTAAGCAAAGGCCAGACCCCAGCTGGAGAACTGGTAGAAATGAGGGTTATCATGTTTATTCATTGGAATCCAGATCCTATTTTTGTCCCCATCTGGGAACTGAAACCTGAAAAACAACATTTTAAGATTATTTCTGGAGCACATACAATATTGCTTTCCTGTGGAGGCAAGAATACAGGAGTAGAAGGCCTGTTTATCATATATCTTTTTACACTTTTTGAATTTTGAACATGTGAATGTATTATTACCTATTTTCAAAATTCAATAAATTGAAAGCTAAAACACTCCCACAGATACTACCTCAGTGGAACAATTTTTTGTACTTACTACTTCAACCCCTTCTCTCACCTTTTGGTTGCCTGTTGACAGCGGCCATGAGGTAATGCCGAGCCTGGTCATAGTCCTGCAGGTGGAAGAAGGCCACTCCAGCCCGATACAAGGCCTTGGCATTATCAGGCTGTCGCTCCAGGACTTTCTGACTGTATTCTCTCACCCGTTCGTAGTTTACTGGCTCCATCTGAAGAAGACAGGCTAATGGGGCCAAATGGAAGGAAGAGAGAAGAGGGAGGAGGACCTTATTACACTAAGTTCCATTGCCCAACTCAAGGCAGTACCAAACCTAGGATGACGTCAACAACATTCACTCATCCAACAAATACATTTAAGTGCCCACCACATGCCAGACATTCTTCTAGCCATTGGGGATACAGCAGTGAATATAAGCTTTACATACCTCACAGTTTACTTCACTATCTACCAAATGCCTAGCACGTACCTAGTGTGGGTCAGGCCCAGCTATAAAAGTTGATAAGAACATATTTTAAAATTTATTTATGGGGACTTCCCTGGTGGTCCAGTGGTTGGGACTTCGCGCGTCCACTGCAGGGGGTGCGGGTTCGATCCCTGGTCGGGGAACTGGGATGTTGCATGCTGCGTGGCACAGCCAAAAAAAGAAAAAAACTTATTTAAAACTCTTCATTGTATCTCTTTTACCCAAGGCTCTCTGTCTTGAATCTCCCATTTCACCACAATGCTTGTACTGAAGCTCTGTTAACAACAACCGTTGCCATTAATTGTGTGAGGAAATAGTAAGCGCTGTGCTATGTGCTTCTTTAATCTTCTCATCCACCCTCTGAAGTCAGTATGTGTTACCATCTCCATTTAATGGATGAAGAAATCAAGGCTCACAAAGGTCAAGTAAGTTGTCCAAGATCCCACAGCTTCTAGGTGGAATGAGTAAGAAATCTGAACCAAGGACTCCCTAACTCAAAAATTACCACCATTCTCAATGATGATATATTACTTCACTATTCCCTTGGATGAAAGAATGGGACCTCAAACCACAAATCTGTTTAGGAGGCAATGTTCAGGTCAGTGTTCTGCCTTTCTATAAGTAAGAAGGGAAATGCATTCCCTGTTTCATAACTGTGGGAATTAAACATAGCATTATTAAATCACGGTGCTGAGAAGGAAGGAGAATCAGGGCTGATGTCTGCAACCCTTCTACAACATCCCCACCAAGTGGCCATATGGTTTATATCAATACTTAGGTACTTCCAAGCGGTCAGCTAACCCATTACTGTAGCTTCATTCATTCATTCGACAACTAGTTACAGAACACTGACCATGTGCTAGGCGGAGTTAGGAGCAGGAGAGGAGAGGAACGAGACAGACACCTTGACGAGTAAATAGAGCCTGCATCCCAGTTCCCAGGTAGGAGGAATGCACTAAGAAATTCACTTATTTATTAGTGCTTTGAGGAAAACAGAACTGTGCTGGGACAGAGAGTGAATGAGGTCAGAGTGATGTTTGATTACAGAAGGCCTCCCTGAGAAAGTGACTTTTGCGCCAAGATCTGAATGACAAGGGTCATTCAAGGGACAGGGCATTCTAGCTGACAGAAGAGATCCTACAAAGCTGGAAGGTGGACGCATGCTTTGTGAATTTGGTCTATGGCGGAGCCAGATCAGGTCAGGCCGTGCCGGGGAAGGTCAGAGTTTGAATATTTTCCTAAGTGTAATGCGAAGCCATTGGACAGTTTTAGACAGTGACATGGTCTGATTTCCTTATCTGTAAAATGGGGAAAATCATAACTACGTTGCAGAATTCTTATAAAGATGAGAGATACTATAAATAAACTGCCCAACATGTAAACTTCACTCACAGGTAAGTGAAATTTAATTTTAGTGAGTCTTTATGGAGCATCTACCAAGCACCCCCAAGCAGAGGGTCTATAGATGGATAAGCTACAGTCTCTGCCTTCAAGTCCACCTGGAGAGTCACGATATTTACAAGTACCTATCTCATTTCCTTGATTTCTGGTCAATTCCCCAATGTGAATTCTATTCTCTAATAATGCACAGTATTCTCCATTAAGAGCTTAAGCTCTGCAATTAAGACTTCCCAGGTTTAATTTTAGCTCCACCACTTATTAGATGTTTCCTTAAATCTACCTCAAAGGATTGCTGTGACACTTAAATAGGTTTATGTGTATATGTGTATAAAGGGCCTAAACACGGTATTTCATAAATGTCACCTTAACGAGCCTTCCCTGACCCCTACCTAACACTTCCATGCCTATGGCACTCACTATCCCCATTTTCTTTTCGTTTCTTTCTTTTTTTTTTTTGGGCCATTCCACACAGTATGTGTGATCTTAGTTCCCTGACCGGGGATGGAACCTGCACCCCCTGCATTGGAAGCATGAAGTCTTAACCACTGGACCACCAGGGCAGTCCCTATCCCCATTTTCTGCTTTATTCTTTTCCACATTACTCATCATCTTCTAATATATGTTACCTCTTCTGTTAATTGTCCATCTCCCCATGAAAGCAGGGATCTTTATCTGTTTTATAATACTGCAGTATCCTCAGTACCCAATAAATAATTGTTGAATGAACCGAAATATTAGCTGCTCTAGTTACTGTTACTTGAGTCTAAGAGGAGCTCTGGACACACACTGTAAAAAAGCTAGATTTTCACCAAATCACAGCTGATGAGTGTTGTAGAAAGCAAAAAAAAAAAAAAAATCATTTAAACAACTATTACAAAGTATAAAAACTACTCCTGGGCTTCCCTGGTGGCACAGTGGTTGAGAGTCCGCCGGCGGATGCAGGGGACACAGGTTCGTGCCCCGGTCTGGGAAGAACCCACATGCCACGGAGCGGCTGGGCCCGTGAGCCATGGCCGCTGAGCCTGCGCGTCCGGAGCCTGTGCTCCACAACGGGAGAGGCCACAACAGTGAGAGGCCCGCGTACCGCAAAAAAAACCCCAAAAAACTACTCCTAATAATTTCTATGGCCTCAACTGGGACCATTAGAATACTTTAATATACTTCAAAATAACTTAATTAGCTCTATGGTTATTCTGCCTGCCATAAAACAGACCTAAGAAGTCTCCCTTCTTTTAGCAGATTAATCCTAGCGATACTAACTCTGGAATCCACCTCTTCATTCAAGGCCAGCTGGATAAGGAAGATACTGGTTACCCAGGTTACCGTCTAGCTGATTTATAGGAAGAAGGAAAATGAGGAAAAGCTATCCAAAATATCTAAGATGGATAACTTACACCACCAGTTAAAACAAGTGCCTTCTTTCCTATATTTTAAATATTAAAGAAACAACACTCTAAACGTAGGTTCAGTATTTTCTCTATAGCGTGCGAAATTCCCTAAACCTATCAGCATCACCCGGGAGTTTGTAAGAAATGCAAATTGGTACACACATCGCCCAACACACAAACCTCGGACCCATTAAATCGGAATCGTGGGGACAGGGCTCAAGAAGTTGAGTTTAACAAACTCTCCAAGTGAAGTCTGAGAAGCACTGCTCTACAGAAACTCAATTAGACCCTACAGATTGAAAATAAATTTCAATTCATGGCAGAATAACTAGATGACGGCAGAGAAGCACGTTTTCCCCAATGTTCTCAGACTTTCACGTCCCGGCCTTGACACTCTACCCACCCTTCAGCCCTGTTCTTACCAGCTAGGTTGTTGTAGCAGTCTGTCTGGGTGGTGCGAAGTACGTTTTCTTGTTCAGGTGTGAGGGCCGGGCCCTGGGGTCCCAGATTAGGTATCGGGGAGGGCAGACTTGGATCCAGACCCCGCAGCTGCAGCAGAGCTCGATGGTACCCACTCACAGCATCTCGGTACTTCCCTTCCCGGTAACATTGGTTCCCTTTCTCCTTGTACAGCTGGGCCTCCTGCAGGCGCTTCTCCATAACTTTGTCGCCCAGTGCTCTTGAGGAACTGGGAAGTGAAACAGCAACCGAAGCTCTGGGGATAGGAGCGAAATAACCGATTTTGGTAGCCGACTTAAAAAAGCAGGAAATTCTCCTTCTCCGGGAGGCCTCTCAGGGAATGTTTCCTTGATTCTACTACAGCCCCTTCCTTTCTTCTCTGCAGTTATTTTTCAATCTCTATAAGTGCGGGGCATTGATCAGGGAGAGGACGTGGGAAGAGTAAAGCCAGAGATTAATCTATTTCCTAAAGCGGCGACTCCGGGGGGAGGAGACTGCACGAAAAAGCGAAGGCCGTACTATAAAATTGTGGCCGGCGTGCACACGCCAGCGGAATTTGCTTCCTCCTTTCCTTCGGACACACCTCCCTGACCTGGAAATGGAAGGGAGTAGGCGGGGACAACTGCTAAAAGAGGTCTAGAGGGCTTGCCTCCATCCCAACTCTTTGTTCGCACTTATTCAACCAGCATTTGTTGACCTCCGGGCCAGGAGTTGGGGAACCGAGGTGAATGCGGTCCGTGCACCCCAAACACAGCCCGAGGGTGACGCGGCCGCAGCGCCGCTCATGCAAGCCTCGCATGCCCCGCGGCCAGCCCCTCGCCCCCAGCAAGTGGCCGAACCCGAAGTCTCCCCGCTGGGCTTCGATTTACCGGCGGGGAGTACGGAGAGCGCAGGGTCAGGCCTCCCGACAGCTTGGTGTCTAAAGGGTGGCGCGCATTGCTCCACGCCGCCCAATCAGAAGCGGCCCCGGAAAAGTAATCCCGCAGAAACGACCCCGCCTCTCCAGCCTCCCCAGTGGACCAACCGTGGGGTGGGCGGAAATCCTCTGGCAGCTTCGCCAATTGAAAAAAAAAAAAAAAAATCCGAAAACTCTTGAGGGACCAATCAGAATTGCAGATGACGATTCAAGTTGGCCAATACGGCGAGGTCAGGGTGTCTGTTGCTGGGTAGAAGTTGAAGGATTGAGGGGAAAAAAGAGGGCCGGGGTTAGTTACTGCAGTCCTTGCAAGGTTTTAGAGAGCCCTTTTGTTGACTAACGAGAAAGACAATTGCCAGTAGGCGTTCACGTTGCAAGAGCTTCCCTGCTTTCCTTCTGGCTTTTTTCTCTCTCAAGAAGTGGCTGCACGAATAGACACTAGGGAACAGATATTAGCGAGCAAGCCCTACGACAACAGTGTGATCGGGTCAGACGGAAGTAAGGGTGGTGACGGGGTGGGAGGGGCGTGTGGCGAGGGAGGTCCGGGCGGCTGCGCGGAGCCCCGGCTGGAAGTACGGAGAGACGGGTGCGCACACGCCTCGGTACTACGAGGCACTTGAGCTGAAGCCAGCCTTTCCCGTCTCCGGCTCCGGTGCGACTGCGCCGTGAAGCCGCTGGCGGCGATTGGCCCAGGGGGTGAGAGGGGGCGGGAGGTAAAGAGAGGGAAGTCCATCGTCCTCGGCGCGCGCCCACCCGCCCGCCCGCCCGCGGCAGGGGATCCAAGGGGGCTGGAGAGGAAGCAGCTCCCTGCTGCGTTGTTTTGGGCTCCGAGGGCCGAAAGGGGGAGGGAGGAAGGGCCAGAAACAAACACTACGTAGCGGAGACTGCGTGCGGCCTTCTGCCTGCGTGCCTACGTGCGTGCGCTCGCTCGCGCGGGCTCAGTGCTGGCGCGTGAGGCGGAGGCGGGCGGCGGCGGCGCCTGCGCGGTCGGGCTCGGTCGACGGCTCTCAGGGGAGGAGGCGGCGGGAGGCGGAGGAGGCGGCGGCGGCGATGGAGGTGAAGCGGCTGAAAGTGACCGAGCTGCGGTCGGAGCTGCAGCGGCGCGGCCTGGACTCGCGCGGCCTCAAGGTGGATCTGGCGCAGCGGCTGCAGGAGGCGCTGGACGCCGAGATGCTCGAGGACGAGGCCGGCGGTGGCGGGGCCGGGCCCGGCGGGGCCTGCAAGGCGGAGCCTCGGCCTGTGGTCGCGTCGGGCGGCGGCCCGGGCGGGGACGAGGAGGAGGACGAAGAGGAGGAGGAGGACGACGAGGAGGCGCTGCTTGAGGACGAAGACGAAGAGCCACCCCCTGCCCAGGCCTCGGGCCAGGCCGCACAGCCGCCGCCGGAGCCCCCGGAGGAGGCAGCCGTGGAGGCCGCGGCCGAGCCCGATGCTTCCGAGAAACCAGCGGAGGAGGCCACAGCCGAGTCAGGTGGGGTGAACGGTGGCGAAGAGCAGGGCACCGACAAGGGGGAGGAAGATGAGCCGGAGGATCGGAGCGGAGACGAGACGCCGGGATCCGAGGCGCCGGGTGACAAGGCCGCAGAGGAACAGGGTGAGGAGCTGGCAGCGGAGCGGGTGCGCCCCTGACCCAGCACCAAGCCCTGCATCGCGGGGTTCGATTCCCATCGCCATTCGGTGGGACTCCCCAGGGGAGGTGGCTTTCGTCCTCTACCCACCTTTTTGGGGGGTTTGACTACCTCTGGTGGCCCCACTCTCTGCAGGCGGGAGGTTCCTGCCTAACTTGGTTGCTTGGTGGTAGTGGATGGAAGTAAGCGATGTTGCTTGCGAACTGCTTATGAGCTACCTGTTGGAGCAGCCTTCCGCGGTGCTGGTTATCTTTTCCTAAACCGAGAATGCACTGAGGAATTGTTGATTACCCGGACAGCCAGACCGACTGTTGGAGGCTTCGGCCCGACTGTTGACTTTTTCGCCATAAAATTAAGCAATAAGCTCAGTTCGTCAAAGTTCGCTCCATCGAAAGCTCAATATTAGAGTTTGAGCCACACCGAAAATCTGGAAATCTAACATTGCTCCTGCTTTAGCAGCCTGTGGTGTGAGGGTGTCAAGTTTAATCGTTAACTACGGAAGAAAAAATTTTAATTTACGGCATTTAGAATGTTAATCAACATTATTTGGCTAGGGGTTTAACCTTGCCTGAATTCTTACGACTAAATTTTAATCTTTCATTTGAGTAGATGGATGAGCAAATTTGTATATTTGCTGTACACTTAGCCAGCTTTTTACATTTTGGGTCCTTGACTTCCTGAATTGAAATGATTGGGGTGTTGGTGGGTCCATTGAGTAACCTTATGGAAGAGACTCTATAGAGTTGCCCTAGGGAGTTAGTGACCTTTCTCTCTTTGAAGTAATTGGATGGTTGGAGCTGATCCATAACTGTCTTGTCAGAGTAGGGAGGAAAACTAGAGCTGCTTCCCATTCTTAATATGAAGTGGCTTGCTTTAGTTCCTTTTATAATACATTTTTAAGGCTGCTGCTTGGTATCATGGTATAATTGGAACCCATTCTACAACAGTCACATGCAACTTGCAGATTGTCCTATGTTCTGGAACAAAAATCCCATTACATAACCTTTGACTTAACGTGTACCGCCAGATAGCAGATAAAAAAGGTTGAGGGATAAAGGACTTCTTTAAAGAAGTTATTATTAAAAACTTTAGTGTTACAAACCAAAAAAGGCCAAGGAAAAATTGTTTTTTTTCTCCTTTTGTGAAGCATGTTGCTAAATATATGACAACACTTTTCTGCCCCAAATTATGTGCAGTAAAGATGCAGTATTATTTGTGGGTCTCTTGTGACTTAATGGTTTGCTCCTGCAAGTTTCAGTAAAAATCTGTGATAAAAATACAGCTCTGTATATACACCATAGTCCATTAGCTATGTAAGTAAAGCTGTGGATGGCTGTGCGTTTCAAAGCTGGAAAGGCAAACCCTTAAAAAAAAAAAATTGAGGCTTCTGTAACATGAACCTGTGGAAAAGTGTTGGAAAACATATATTAAGTGTCCAGCTTAAATCCAAATCTGATAGTCAGGAATCGAAGTTAAGCTATGAAGTTTTTAAAAACTCATGGGATGTTTCTTTTATGTCATATTGGTGGGAAAATCTGCAAGTTTGACCTGATTTAAGCAGATAAATTTAGAATGCAAAAATTGCCGAATTTTTAATCTACTGGCTTGACTGTAATTAGCCCATAATGTCCCTTTTTTTTTTTTTTAAATAAAATCCCAGCCAATGACAGGAAGATGAACATCTTTGGAAATAAAACATTCTGTGAATGCCACGGGAAAAACCTGGCTCTTCTGACTAGACAGATATGCAGGTCCTCCTTTAGTTTCTGTTGGTTCTGAGCTTATTATACACTCCAGTATGAAAACTGCTGATTTTCTTTCCCTCCTTTTTGTAGGAGATGACCAAGATAGTGAAAAGTCAAAACCGGCAGGCTCAGATGGTGAGCGGCGGGGGGTAAAGAGACAGCGGGATGAGAAGGATGAACATGGCCGAGCTTACTATGAATTCCGAGAGGAGGCTTACCACAGCCGGTGAGGGAAATAGTCCCTTTCATTGAAGGGAGTGTCTGCTCTGATTTTGGTATACCTGATGTTGACTGGAGAGTCTGGAAAGAGGGGTGGATTAAAAATGGAATAGGTTTTTACAGGCCTAAGTTTTAGATTAAATCTACCCTGAAAGCTCCTGTTGCCCTTTTCACATTTGTTGAAAGAAGCTGTCTGCTGGAATTTTATATTTGCTGATAAACAGACCTGATGTCATGCAGACACCTCTCCAATTAGAGGACTTTGGTTACACTGTATTTGCTTTTCTCTCATATGTATAGTTCAAAGTCTCCACCACCCCCGGAAGAAGAGGCAAAAGATGAGGAAGAGGATCAGACTCTTGTGAACCTGGACACGTGTATGTATAAGGCAGACAGGTTGAGGTTTTAAACCAATCAAAAGTGATTTTGGAGATTAAAACTTCATGGCCTGCAGCTTTGAAAAGATTTAAACTTTGTATCCATTCTTGAGAACTGGGTATACTTGTGTTCTATTGGTGGCTTCAAGTGTTGGGCATTGGAGTAAACAGATCGCTTCTTTCTTAACAGATACCTCGGATCTCCATTTTCAAGTGAGCAAAGACCGCTATGGAGGGCAGCCGCTTTTCTCAGAGAAGTTCCCCACCCTTTGGTCTGGGGCAAGAAGTACTTACGGAGTGACAAAGGGGAAAGTCTGCTTTGAGGCCAAGGTAGTGTGTACAGCTCATTAGGACCGTTCATTTATTAAATTAGTCATTAGACTGCTAATGGGCTGTAGTGGGTTCCAGTACATAGTAGTTTACTGCCCACCAGTATTCTATTAGTGCAGAAAAAGGCACCACGCTTGAATGACAACCGTAGCTCCAGTAACCGAGAAATTGACCCTCATGGCTTTGGTTTAAGTTTATTGACAGTTGTTTTTCTGACGTTGAGTTGTGATAGTTGTCGTTTTCGGTTTGTATCAAAATCTTGTCTAACTCAGACTTTGCTCGAGTATCTGAAAGTTCCTTTTCTGACTTGGCCAGGTAACCCAGAATCTCCCAATGAAAGAAGGCTGCACAGAGGTTTCTCTCCTTCGAGTTGGATGGTCTGTTGATTTTTCCCATCCACAGCTTGGTAAAGTTATTTTTAACATAACCATTTTAGTGTTTGCTGCTCTGTGGGAGGTTTGTGTGTAGGTAACTAATTTGCTGATTATTCTAGGTGAGGATGAATTCTCTTATGGTTTCGATGGACGAGGACTCAAGGCAGAGAATGGGCAGTTTGAGGAATTTGGCCAGACTTTTGGGGAGAGTGATGTCATTGGCTGCTTTGCTGTAAGTGCTCCTGAAAGTTGTAGATTTGTAGCAAGGAGTAAATAGAGGGCACTAGGGATCAATTTGCTTCCCATCGGCTGCTGTCTTTTCTGCCTTTGATGCATTGCTCACATAGTTGTTTAGTACAGCAGTTGGAATAGAGAAAAAAAAGATTAAAATGTAAGATAATCAACCTCAAGCTCTATGTGCCCATAAATGCTCTTGTCTTTCGTCGTTGTAGAATTTTGAGGCTGAAGAAGTAGAACTTTCCTTTTCCAAGAATGGAGAAGACCTTGGCGTGGCATTCCGTATCAACAAGGAATCCCTGGCTGACCGGGCCCTCCTACCCCATGTCCTCTGCAAAAATTGTGTTGTAGAATTAAATTTTGGTCAGAAGGAGGAGCCCTTCTTCCCACCGCCAGAAGAGTTTGTGTTCATCCATGCCGTGCCTGTGGAGGAGCGCGTGCGCACTGCGGTCCCTCCCAAGACCATAGAGGAGTGTGAGGTATGCTGGAGAGTGTGCAGAACCTTGGTGCTCATGCTTGGAATGGTGGGTGGGTCGCTTTTCTCCTGAAAACTTTACCCAGCTGGGAGAAGGGGAGGATGTTCTTAAATTGGGCTTTGTAAACATGACCCTCACTTATTTTTTATAGCATTCCTGGTTCTATTTACTTGCAGGTGATTCTGATGGTGGGACTGCCTGGATCTGGAAAGACCCAGTGGGCACTGAAGTACGCAAAAGAAAACCCTGAGAAAAGATACAATGTCCTGGGAGCTGAGACTGTGCTCAATCAAATGAGGGTGAGTTGCTGGGAGGGGTTAGTCAGCTGTGATGTTAGCTCTTGAGGTACCAAGAAACTTATATAGGAGTTGGTCTTTTAGGTGTCTGAGAACAAGGGCCCCACAAATAAAGAAATGCGTTCTCAGTATGTGTTTATGGTAGATTTTTTTTATTTTCCTTTGCTGTGTTGTCAAATCTGAAAGCTGATAAAGTCTGGAGTTTATCCAGATTGAGACTGGAAATGAGTTCTGTAGGAAATGGACAACATTCACAGCACTGAGCAATGTCAGTGAACTGACGTGGTGGTGTTGTGGCATTTACCAGTGATTCTTGGGCTTTAACTTAGTGCGTAACTCCTTGTGTTTCTCTTCTTAAACTCATTAGATGAAGGGGCTCGAGGAGCCACAGATGGACCCCAAAAGCCGAGACCTTTTAGTTCAGCAAGCCTCCCAGTGCCTTAGTAAGCTGGTCCAGATTGCTTCCCGGACAAAGAGGAACTTCATTCTTGATCAGGTATTGTTCAAACATTCAAAAGAAACCTAATTTAACAATAGGTCCAAAGATAAAAGATTTGGTATCCATTTAATCTGATAAAATTGCTCAGGGACTTTGCTGGTGGTCCAGTGGGTAAGACTCCGTGCTCCCAATGCAGGGGGCCTGGGTTCAATCCCTAGTCAGGGAACTAGATCCCGCGTGCATGCTGCAACTAAGACCCGGCACAGCCAAAATAAATAATATTTTTTTAAATCCCTTTAAAAAAAAATTGCTCAGAGTCAAAATAGGGTGCATATATAGAGAAAGACTGAATTAAAGTAACAGAATCAGGTTACCTGATTATGACCAAGTGGTTGTGTTATGGTTGTAATGTGTTTTGAGCTCAGAGATACAACTCTTAGTGTTTTTACCAGAGAGTGTATGGACCCAGACTGTAAAACACATTCTAGAGGCAATGGAAAGAGCGTTGGAGCTTTGGATTCATGGCTCCACTACTTACTAGGTTTGTGACCTTGGACAAGTCTTGGCCTCTCTGAGTCTCGATTTTCATGTTGTGTAAAATAGCATAACATCATGTAGCTTTTGAAGAATTCAAAGAGATTGTGTAAATAAGACCCCTAATCTAGTGCCTCACTTGTGAAAGATGCTCAGTAATTGTTGGTTGAATTAGTGTTTAATTTTTATTCCTAAAACGTGTATTACTCCTCTTGTTCCTAGTGTAACGTGTACAACTCTGGCCAACGGCGGAAGCTATTGCTGTTTAAGACTTTCTCTCGGAAAGTGGTGGTGGTCGTCCCTAATGAGGAGGACTGGAAGAAGAGGCTGGAGCTAAGGAAGGAAGTGGAGGGAGATGATGTGCCTGAGTCTATAATGCTGGAGATGAAAGGTGGGCTAAACTCGACAAGTTAGGGGTCCTGTCCTTGGTCCATGCACACCTCACTGGAGCCTCTTAGCACCTGGAGGATTCTCCACATGTAAAGTGTACATCTGTGGAATAAATTAATGGGTGTGATCACTTGAAGATTAATGAATGAGCAGAGTGAATGGTGAAGCAATAACTCCTTGATTCATTCTGATAAAATACAAAAAGAGAAATGGTGATAGGTCACAGGATGATAGCCTTAAGGCAGAGGCTTCAACGAGTCAGTTATTCATTTAGTAAATACTTAAGAGTGTCTACTATTTGTCCAGTACTGTTCTAGACATAGGGAAAGAATGAATGAAATGAAGCTCTGCCTTCACCGAATTTATATTCTAGAGATGGGACATGCTTGTGGTTCAAATTAAAATGGTAGTGGTTGGAGTGAATGATCTCGTCAGTATATTTTGATTTCTAGTATCACATTAGGCCTGTTTTTTATTTTTGTTGTTTGTTTGTTTTGGTTTTTGATACGTGTGGTACAAAGCCTTACAGCAAGGTTCCCTAGAAGGCAAAATTAACTATCTTGATTGATCTAGTTTTGTGCCGTTCACCTCAGAGTTTGGTTTTTCCCCTTGCTGCCTTCAGCGCCTGACATCCCACCTGAGCTGTCAACTACTGGCTCTTTGAATTCTGATAATGCCCAGGCATGGGAGCTGGTTACACATTTAAGAGTTGGATTCTCCAAGTTTACTTAGAATGAACTAGGCCAGTCCATACCGGTTCTCAAGCACTTGGAGGAACTTAGTTCAGTTTTATAAAACGGAGGGCTAATCATCTCAGAATCAGGAGAGCCTCATTGAACTGAATTCTGCTGGGACTCAGCCTCTGAACTTGATGTCTAGAGACTGGCAAGTGTGCTGGCCCATCATACACAGGTGGTTTTAATGAGGACCCCGTACTCTTGTTAACTGCTTTTCTTGTATAGATGAGTAAGTGCCTTTAGGCTGGGGTCAGTTTCTTCTTGAGTCTCTTTAAAAGTGTATTTCTTATCTAACCAACACCAAAACTTTCTCAGTTACTTTTAGCCTCTGGCTGCCTGCTTCTGTCCTGATAAGAAACCTTAACCCAGTTCACTCTTAATTTATTATGGATCACTTGAGAACTTGTAAATCTACAGTTTGCAGATAGCCCTTTGCCTGGGGCTGTTACAGTTTAGGGAAAACCCGCAGAGTGAACCCAGCACACGTCTGTGCATTAGTAGATGAGGCTTAGAAAATCCTATTCTTGTAGTGGGGTTTTCATCATGAGATCTTACCCGTCTACGTACTTGGAGGCCCACAAGCTTCTCTCTCACTCTTACAGCCAACTTCTCTCTGCCTGAAAAATGCGACTATATGGATGAGGTGACATACGGGGAGCTGGAGAAGGAGGAAGCTCAGCCCATTGTCACTAAGTACAGGGAGGAGGCAAGGAAGCTGCTGCCGCCCTCCGAGAAGCGGACAAACCGCCGAAACAATCGAAACAAGCGAAACCGGCAGAACCGAAGCAGAGGCCAAGGCTACGGTGAGTCCTGGGGACCTGCCAGCCCGAGCCTCAGTCTGTTCTCTGTGCTGAGTGCAGCAGAACCCACAAGGAAAGGGCAGGCAAACCAAGTCAGATCACCAACAATAAGGAAGTCCCTTCGTATGGAGCTTATTTCTTCCTCTGTTCTTTACTCCCAGCTTCTTGTGCTTTTTCCATAATCCTTCAACAAAAGGTAGTTATTTTTCAACAAAAATATTTGTTTCCTTGAAAAGCAATGCTTGAGCCTGTTCATTTATCTGGTTTTCATTTTTACATATGGATTCCCCATTCTCTATTGTAGTTTATTTGAAGGATTTGTGCAGTGAAATCAGATTCTTCTCTTTTTCCTTGCTACTTTGTCTATTGGATCAACCCAGCTGTATAGAGCAGAAAGTGAATGCATTATTCAGTAATCTGGGGGGGGGTGTTAGACAGTAAGTTAGCTTATTAGTGGAATTAATTTCCCTCCTGAATGTCTAGTTTGTCAGTTAACACCCCCCGCCACAGTGTGCATTCACTGTGCATTAAAAATGTGTGTGTGTGTGTGTGTGTGTAATTATAAGTGTAAGTCAACAAAATTTTTGAGTGCCTGCTATGTGCTGGGCAGTGGGAATACCAACAGTTCCTACCCTGGAAGAGCTTATCATTTAGACTTTGTTCGTTTGTATAAAATGATGGGTCTGGGTTATATGATATCCAGGATCCCTTCCAGGGCTGAAAGTCTGTGACTCTACGAATGGCAGTTTTTACTCGTGTTTCTAACTCTGCCATGTATCCTTTTGGCATCTTAAATGTTTTGCAGGAATTGGGGAGCTTCAAAAGGTGAAACCAAGGTGGCTTGGTTTTCTTGTGTCTCTATTCCTCTGCCCTCCCCCACCTCAGACTTTTTAAAAGATCCTGGCTGGTGCTTTAATTAACATTGTCTGAGCCTGGCAGAAGCAGGCCTCCTATTCCCCCAGAATTGCCTTTGGCTCCGACTTTTTGATTTCCACTCAGATGTGGAGCCAGGACCCCATGCCAGCTGTCTGAGCGCGCTCTCCATTTCTCTTCCAGTGGGCGGGCAGCGCCGAGGCTACGACAACCGGGCCTACGGGCAGCAGTACTGGGGGCAGTCTGGAAACAGAGGGGTGAGTGCAGCTCTCCTTCTGCTCCTCCCTCTGGGCCGTGACAGCCATTCCTATTGGCTTGGGGGAGCAGAGTGGTTTGGGCTGTTTTCTCAGGGCTTAGGGTTTTGCCCATTTAATTTGTTCCTCTGGAAGACTTTATGCTGGGAAGGTTAAGCTTGTTTATAATATCAAGTGAAGATGTGTCTCATTTAAGACGGGGGATAGCAGTGGATTGTGATGCTGAAAGCCCATACATCTTCACTCTTTCTCTTTCTCCTTTCTCAGGGTTACCGTAATTTCTACGATCGATACAGGGGAGACTACGATCGGTTCTATGGGCGAGATTATGAGTACAACAGATACAGAGACTATTACAGACAATACAGCCGGGATGTAAGTATCATCTGGGGATAGAGAGATGAAGGGGGGCAGGGCCAAAGGGATGAGTGTCATGCCTCCATCCTCAGCCAGCTGTGGCTCCAAGTGATGGAGTTTCCCCTTTCTTCTAGTGGCAGAATTACTACTACCACCATCCCCAGGACAGAGACCGATACTACAGGAACTACTACGGTTACCAAGGGTATCGGTGAAGCCCCTGCCATTGTCGCCTGTCAGCCATGAAGCTGAATCTCTGGGGGTGCCAAGGCCACCAAAAAAAAAACAAAACTGTACATTTTTTTTTAAAGTTTGTTGAAAAGAATATTGTCTTATTCTATAAAACATTTCAAACCTAGTTAGATATTTGTAATCAAAAAACCATTTGCTCAGAAAGCAGCACTTAGGGCTGCCTGTCCTATACCCTGCAGTCAGACAGGAAAAGAACTGAAAATGTCACCCTTCTGACATTCTAAGGCAGCTGGACTGGCAGCCGAGTAAGGGAGAGTGATGGCGAGGTAGTGCAGAGAGGGTGGGGAGGCGTGTGAGGGCACTCTCCATACAGGCAGGAGCGGGGACAGAGGGAGAGCTTGTGACTGGGGCAGTGAAAATAAACGATCAGCTCTTATCAATCACTTGCACCAACTAACCGTTTGTATTTTCTTTACCGACCTTTCCCTCTTGGGATATCTGGTCCGGTGGGCTGGGAGGCCATAGTGTCCCTGTGTCCACGTTCCTGTGCCTTTGTGCTGTCTGGCTGAGGCATGGAGACTACCAGTTGGGCGGTTCTGTTACATAGGATCCCCACGCCAAGGAGGCATGGGGACTGTTCCTGATTGCAGAGCAGAACAGCTTGCAGCCTCTCTGTATCTGTTAATGGATTTCCATAAAATCCGGGGGAAGAGTTGGGGTTGCAGCCCTCAGCCTGAAGACTGTGATTTGCCAGTCTCTACTCTCTGTCTTCCAAGGTTGAGAGACAGGTGGGAAGTCTCTGAAATCATCTCTGTTAGAGAATCTGTCCTCTTATAGTTCAAGAGAAGGAACGTTTCTCAGGGTTTCAGCTCACACAGAAACGAAGCAGGATTCTTTTCACTGCAGCAGGATATGTATATAGGCGAATCCTGTGGTGTGGGTACCAGGCCCAGGCGCTGAGAATAGCAGCTATTTTCTACAGTGTGGAGGGCCGGGGCCCTGCTGGCTTTTTTGATACACAGATAGAGAGTGAATAGAAGAGGGGAGGGTGGGGGGTGGGAGGCAGCTCCGTGGGGCTGCTGGAACTTGGGAAGAGCATGAATGCGAGCGTGTGCAGCGTGTGCATGAAAGAGAGCACCCCTTTCCGACTTGCTGAAACAGGATTCCTCCTGGGGTGCCTTCCCTGTGTGTCCCAGAGAGGCCTCTAGCCAAGAGACTTCAGTCGGGAGAGTTATTGTTTTGTAACTACCAGCACCCTCCCAGTTCTTGACAGACAGCTTCAGGTTGCGGGTTCAAGAATACGGGTGGATTATGGGAATGCTCTTTCAATACTGAGCTTCGGTTTTCATTCACCTTCCTGCTCAGCATTGTGTCAGCCAAGAGCTTACTCAGCGAACACCACACATTGCTGCACTTCCTGGCGAGGGGAGCCCTGGGTTGTGCTACTAGAAGGTACTTCACTTCCATTTCCTTACCTGGGCAGTCCTCTGTTGAAAATTTTGTGCTGAGATTTGACCTCTCTCCCCCTCTCCCACGGTTACTGCCGTGCCCAGGAGGGTGTGCAGGCCCTCGTCCTGGCCCTCTAGTCGCCCTTCTGCTCCACAAGGACCTCTGACCCGGAGGCTGGAATGGGGGGCTGGTAGGCAATACTTTTGCTTGCTCAAAATGATGTCCTTTCTGTGGGCACCTGCTTTTTCTGTGGTGCCATCAAATGGATTTGTGTGTGGCAGTGGGTGAAGTGATTGCATGAATTTTTCTGTAACCCACTAACTTTTTATTTTCATTAAGGGGAGTTTTTGAGAAAGTTTTGCTCATAGTGTCAGGGAGGTAAAAAGGAGGAGGTAGAAACTGGAGCCCAAAGAGATTCCCTTAGGACAAGATTATGTTATAACAGAAAATTGACTCTGAGGCAGAAGCTGCCACCCCTATTCAAACGTTTAGTTCTCCAGCAAATAGCATCTTTTTATAGTCTACAACACGGTTCGGGGATGCTAGGCCCTCAGGACCAGGGGGACAAAGCTTAAGCCGCTTTGGGTTTTTTGGGGGGGAGGGGAGGTACTTGCTGTTAATCTTTGACACTAGAAAGTCGTTTTTTTAAAAAAAAGCTTTTTCTAGGTGGGTGGAGCGTGAAACTGCCACGTCCTTGTCGGTTTAGTCCAAGAGATCACTCGCAACAACAGTAGATGTCTGGGTTTTGTTTCTGTCTTTTTTTATTATGAAAAAACAATGTTAAGGGGGAAAATGTGGATTAACAGGCGGGATCCCTACCCTTGTTTTCCTTAGAAGACTTGTTTAGTGTTTTATCAGACGTCTGTTGTAGTTGTAGATGGAAAAGCTTGTGAGAAAAACAAACACCACATGGAGCCTGTAAATGTTATTGCACAACCTGTAAAGCATTCTTGGAAGTGGCCAGTAAAAAAGGGTTTTACCATTTAAAAAAAATGTAACTGTGTCATTGTTTACATCTGTAACTTTTTCCTCCCCTGTTCTCATTACAACATTATGGCAAAAATGTAGGCACGGTAGCTTCCAGTTTTAGAATAAATAACCATTTGGATTGAATTCACCCTCTCTCCTGTCGCTGCACTGACTGGGTAGAGTGTGTCATTGGGGGCTTTATTTCTGATGCTGCTTCTCAAGTTGTACTGGGTTCCAACCAAGGATGGCTTTCCTCTTTCATGGCTTTTCTCCCTTCCTATTCTGCCATGCTTTCACCTGGGAACCAGCCATACCTTCACTCGGGGTCACTCGGGGTTTGTTGGCTTACTTAAGTGCTTGCTTTTTTAGTAAGAGCTTGAGCCGTTGGAGTAGAAGAAAATAAATGATAACTCATGACCTCTGTGTATTTGGCCTATACTAAAACCAGTTGGATGCTTGAAGTTAAATGTAGGGTTCCATTTAGGAGCCAGATTAAGTTTATTCGTAATTACCACTTAAGAGGAAAAGCCTACTTATTCAACAGAAGATGTTTGATGGGGATTCTTTCCTAGTGACTATGTAGAATGAGAAGGTAACTTTGACAAAAGCACTACTGCATTACTAGCACCGAACTGATATTGATTGTAACTTCTGATAAATGGTCAAGGACTTATTAAGGCTGGGCTCCCACAGGCTTATGACATCTAGTGTTTTGAAGTAGTGGTGATACAGGTATAGTTACTGCTCTAACTCCTCCCTCTGTACATGATAGAGATTCCCACCCCAGGGGCTTACAGCTTTGGGCCCAAAGGCTATCCTTGATTTCAGTGTCTGCCCATTCTCTAGGGTATTTAAAGTTACTCAGTGTTACAGCTAATAATTTAAAATGGTTATTTATAGCTCATGCCTTGTCTCTAGTAACCTCTAGACCCCCCCCTTTGCCCCCAGCTAGGGCTGCAGCCATTCACCCCTAATCTGATGCGTATGAAAATTGAACGTGTAGAAAAATTGAGCAGAGGTTGCTTTTTTTTTTTTAATAACCTAATTATCAAGATTACATTTATTGAGCACTTTTGCCTTCTTACCAAGCCTGAGCTGATGTGGGCATTTTCACTTACCCTTCTGGAATTTGCCCATCACTGTAATACCTTAGGAAAAGAGAAAGATTCTTTTAGTGCCTTCTATGCCCTGCTTGCCATTTAAGCATGTATAGTACAATCGTTGGATATCTGAATGCCTGTCATAGGCCAGACACTGACAGGATGCAGGGATTAAACAGACTTGATCCTTAGAGGAGTTTTCAACGGGCACTAAGAACTAAGCAGGCTCCTGAACAGAACGGGGTAGGTCCCCACTTCAGGAGGGCAGCCAGGTTACTTTCCTTGGTTTCTTCCTCTCTAGGATGAGGGAATTAAATATCTCCAGGGCCTATTAGGGCTCAGGAATTCATCAACAGCGGGGAAGCTGCTATTCCTGAAGGTGCCTCAAGTTCACTGGGTACTCCTGGAGCCTGTGGAGACGTCCATAGGAAACTTAAGTTCAGTTCCTGGTAGAACCCCCTTTATTCCTTTGGTTTCCTCTTTGTCCCCCTCCCCTGCTGTCTTCCTGTGTGAAGGTGTGGGGAAGCTGGGGGGCGATGTGCTGTCTCTAATATAGGTCACCCCCCCCTTCTGCAAGGCAGCCTCTAGCAGCCGACCCTACCCACAAGTGTATCCCAGGACAAAGCACGACCCAGGCTTGCCCCGGGAAGCATGTGTCACTGGGTAGGGGGTGGGGAATCTTGACAACCCTTGAGGAGCAGACATCCTGAGACTTACTTTCTCTGCCTTGGCCCTGGTCCCACCTCCGTATGTGTCTTTCTTTCCCTTGGAAGGTAACGGCTTCTGGAAAGGTATGCTGGCGCTTCATAAACCTCCGCCAAGTTTGAGTCCGGGAGGCGCTCGTGAGACAAACCTCTGGCCGGGCAGCTTGGTGGACCACTACTAGGGGTGGTAGGCGCACCAGGGGCGGGGACACTGCTCCTGGCGGATGTGACAGAAGGGGCCTGAATGGGAAGTGGGAGAATAGCAAGCCCCAGTTCTAACAGGAAGCCCAAACTGAACAACTAAGGGCTTATCCAACTCCTAGGGAGAACAGGAAGCGACCAAGGAACAGCGCCCCAAGCCGAACGGTGCCGGGCATTGTCCTCACACTTCTGTTTCCGCTCCAAGGGAGTCTCTACTAGGCAAGATAACAGAGACCTAGATTCTCTCATAAGTTCCACGCGACCGGCGCCTACTGCTGGCGTGCTTGCTGGGACCCCCTTGTCCCATGATCCTTGGCTATAGTCGCCAGGGCGCCTTCATCTGGATCGGGTGGACGTCGGCTTCCGGTCTCCGGGGTGGGTATCGAGTTGACGAGGGTAGGAGCAGCCATTTTGAGACAGATGAGCACGGAAGGGACCATATTGAGAACTCTGGATGCCTGGGGCCGCCATTTTAAGTATGGGCCCAGCCGAGAAGCCCTGTACGGTGAAACGCTGTGACATGCGGCGGCCATATTGGTGCGGATCCCCTTGGCGGCGGCCATCTTGAACGGAGACCTGCTGTGGGCGTCGCCATCTTAGAAGTAAAACGGCCCCTTCCCAGGAACTGGAACCAAGCTCCTCCCCTCTCACTGGGTACCTCCTGTGTGCGACTGCCCTTCGGAAGCCCTCCCTAAGTCCACCCCGTTAGGTCTGTTTTCATTTTCACTTGTCTTCATTGCACTCGTGTGTGTGTGTGTGTGTGTGTGTGTGTGTGTGTGTGTGTGTGTATGCTCTCCGTAGCCTCTGAGTGTCTGTCTGTAACTTAATTCTTCCACTTGAGACGTTCTCTCATGCCCGCCATCCACCCTAACCCGGTGGATCTCCGATCCTAGACAATGTCTAACCCGCTTTGACTGGCCCTGTTCCCTGGTTATGGCAAGCTTTTCCACCTGCCGCACCCACACCCAAATCTATTGACTGATGATCCTATCCCCCAAGAACGGTAACACAGGAACTGTCCTCTGAGACTCTGGATGACTTTATTCTTCAAATGGCTTTACACTTCCAATAGTTCCAGGTGAGACTGAGATCAAGCACCCAGCCCATCCCTCTCTCCATTGTCTGAGCGGGTCACAGAGGGAAGCGGGCAGGACGCTGGCGCAGAGTCTGACAGCCCTTCTGTGGGTGGAGCTAAGGGGTACCCCAAGTCACGGGGTGCTTTGGGTCCGCCTCAGTGGGCGAGGAAATGGGGTCGGCAGATAGGTGAGGGAGGACCTTGTGCTTCAGCTAACCTCACAGGGTTGGGAAAGGGCTACGGATGGGATGCAGGGACCGTAGTGGGCTCACCACAGTTCCTGACATAAATGAGGAAGGGCCCGGGAGAGGGAAAGGTGAAGAGTTGTCAGGAGGGACAGGGCAGCTCAGAGGAGGGCACAGAAGAATTTCTTCTCCCGGAAAGGGTTCTCCGAAGTGGGCACAGGGGTGATGAGGGGATCCTCACAGGCGTGGGCATCACAATAAGTCATCAGGTCTGCTGCTGCCTTGGACACCTGGGGCACAGCCAGGAGGGGAACTGTTAGCCAGAAACCCTGAAATGGACTGCAGCCGCCCTCCCCAAATGGAAAATCTTTTGCCATCTCTAGGGCTCCTTAAGACAGCCTTCTCTTCCCTCATCACCCACAGAGACCTGGGGCCAGCTCTCCTTACAGATCCCAAGACGACTCCTGTGATCTCACGGAGTCAATGAAAGAAAGCATCTCTTATCCTGAGGTTTGGGAACCTACGGTACAGGCTGCCAACTACTGGGATCCAGGGCCCCACCCACCTTTATCCGGCACAAGCTGGCTTCAATCTTAAGCTGTTCCACCATCTTGCGGGCTTGCCCAATACTCATAGTGCTGTTCACAGGGGTCTCCCCTTTCATCCTGGAGAAGAGAGCTCAGAGCATGATAGGGGGCCCTGCACAATCTCAGCTGAAGGCCCCCCTCTGTGCTTACTCCTCATCAACCTTTACAAGGGCGGGTCATATGCCCGAATATTTTACTCCCCTCTTATCCCCAACCTCCGTGGTCTTTCCCATTCCTGTCTTCCTCAGCTAAAGAAATGGAGAAGTGGGATGAGATGCTCCCCAAACTCCTACATGGCCTGGGCCACAGATCATTAAACATATAAATGATTTAAGGCTTCCGAGCCCTCCAGTTATGTGTGTTCCCAGCTCTGAAAACCACAACTAGAAAGAGGCCCGCCCTAATGAACCCCCACCTGCCCCCTTGAGCCCCAAAGGGAGAAAAGCAGGATGCTCGCTACTCACCTGAGGCCACGGGCAGCGACAGTCCTGGGGAGAAGGATCGTGGGGTGCACCAAAACCTTCTGCCTGAGATGGGTGCCCCACCTTGCAGGGAGTTGCAGCTGAGAGTATCTGACGCAGCAGCACAAGGCCACTGGGGAGGGTCAAGTCAGAGGCCAGTGGAAGGCTGGTCCCAGTTTTTGCAGCTCCAGCACTGGCTGTTACCTGAAAGATGAAGGATGCTAGAAGGAGCTGCTCAGATCCTGGCACATACCAACTGTCTGGCCAGTGGGGGAGCCTGGCTGCTGCCTGCAGCCCCTGTGCACGCCCCCACTGTTACTGTCTCACTACCTGCCCCTCCCCCATTGCAGGCATTCAGAGTCTGGGCTAGAGACCTCCCCAAAGGAGCTGGAAGTAGCTGAGTCCCAGGTAGATTCCCCCCTCAAATGGGGTGGTCTGGACCTGTGACAGCCCCTGCAGTGGAGTCAGTACTGACTGCGTGAGACCCTGCTCATTTGAAAATCTGACATCAGCTGGGCAGTCGCCCCCTCCATCCCTCCTCCCTCTACTCTGACACAGCATTTAACACCTGAATCTTCACTTCTCTCCCAGGGACCCTCCATTCCCCATATCCTGGAAAATGTGATGAGCTACAGGTATCAGCTTCTAGATCACCACTTTAACGTTCTAGCTACAAGTACTCGAGCAGAAGATCCAGGGGCAGCGAGGTCCATCAGGAAGATGTCTAAAGAAATGGCAGACCAAAGAGAAGAAGGAGCAGCTGGGGAAAGAGAGGCATGCAGAGATCAGATCAAAGAATCGGACAAAGACGAGGTAGAGGGGAGAGTCGGTGGGTGTTTCTGGAAATAGATGGGCTTCCTGGGTGTGTGTGTGTATTGGCTTGAGATTGCCTCCCACGTCTGCAGTGTTGTGCTTGGTGCTGTGAGATGTACGCAAAGATGTACACAACACTGATCCTTCTGAGGGATCTTATTTGGGGTGAATAGACATATACAAAATAGAAAGTGCCACCCGCCAAAACCTAGTCTAGATAATGCGCTGTGGGGACTCTGAGGGAACGTCTAGTTAGGGTCGGAGGAGGTCGATCACGCATCGTAAAAGCTGGAGACAAAACACGGGCCTGAAATGCTACCGCTCTTGTGAATAGGGGACAGCCAGCCCGCTGGCGCAACGCGCAAGATGCACAGGTACCCGCAGATTGCAACGTTCTCGGGGCGAATGCTCTCTGCCTTGGAAACCCACAGATCCAAGGAGCTGTGGGCAATGAAAATCAGCGCCAGCTGGATGCCCGCCTCTCCCCCTCTTCGGGGGTTAAATGGCGGATAGTGAAGGTGTGGGCGGAGGGCCGTGATTGCGGCCTCGAGGGGCGGGCTGAGGGATCCTGCTGACTCATATCTGGAGCATATCTTGGGGCCTGGAGGGAGGCGCCTGTCCCCTTTGGTTTTGGTATCCGGAGGGTAACGGACCGCAGGAACGGACAGTGCCGGCGCGAGGAGGTAGGAACTTGGCGGCCCGGAAGGCCCCGCCCCCTGTGCCGGGCCCCGCCCCAGACGAGCCCCGCCCCCAGTGCTACAAAGGGGGCCGGCGAAAGGGGGAGGGACTTCCCCGGGAGGCGGAAGTGCCTTCTCGCGGTTGCCTGGGCAGTGCGCGGCTGGTGAGTCTGCATCCCTGTGGCGGCCCGCTGGCAGGTTTCTGTGTTGCTGCGGTTGGGTGGGGGCTCCGGGCGCCGCGCCCACCGCCGAGCCAGAGGGAGCTGGCGGGGAGCGGCCGTTGGCTGTAGGACGCCCTGCCTGGAGTGGGGCGCGGCCCTGTCTGAGAGCGACTGCAGCTCCAGGAGGAGAGGAGAAGCTCGGTAGGGAATTGTGGCTGCGCTGAGGTTGCTGGCTTTGAGTCCGGCTGTGCGACCTTAGGCAATCGCGCGTGCTCTCCGTGCAGCCACCTCGCAGTGTGGAATCGTGTCATCGTGTGTGTAAAACCGCCTTGGAAGAATTCTAAGGTGCTTATCCTCTGTATGTTACGTATTACTATGAATGCCTGTCAAGGTGGTTGTCCCAGAATCAGGTGACTCGAGGATGGGTTCAGCTGAGGAACTCTAGCACAGGTGGTGGAGAGAGCACAGTGGAGGAAAGGAAGGGATAATTGGCTGAGAAACGCAATCAATTGGAGAAAGGCCATATGAAACAAAGACTTTGCTATGTCTTGCTATCTCTGGTTCCTCAAAGCCAGTCCGGTAAGCTTGTCCTTTTTGTCCCCACCTCCCCCGTGAAAAGAGCCATTCCCTCCCCTTCTCTGTCTTTTTCCAGGAACCACCAGCTGCGTCATCCCATGGCCAGGGGTGGCGTCCAGGTGGCAGAGCACCTAGGAACTCAAGGCCTGAACCCGGGGCCAGACCCCCTGCACTCCCCATCATGGTCAATGACCCACCAGTACCTGCCTTACTGTGGGCCCAGGAGATGGGCAACGTCCTGGCAGGCCGTGCCCGCAAGCTGCTATTGCAGTTTGGGGTGCTCTTCTGTACCATCCTACTCCTGCTCTGGGTGTCTGTCTTCCTCTATGGCTCCTTCTACTATTCCTACATGCCGACAGTCAGCCACCTCAGCCCCGTGCATTTCTACTACAGGTGAGAGGGGTCTTCTATCAAAGTAGAGGAATCCAGTGAGAGAATTGCCGCAAGAACCCTTGGAGCTTATTCAGGTCAACCCCCTTATTTACGGAGGAGGACACTTGAGGCCAGTGTGTTTATACTGATTTCTTTCATAGCCCAGGGTTGGGGTAGGTCTGGGCTTGTAGGGCTCTAGGGTCCTAGTCCTGTCTCTGGTTACTGGAATCTGGTTAAAAAGAAGAAAAAAAAAAATCCCTCTCCTAGATTGTCATTATGAGGGTCAGTTCAATTTAGGCTGGATCAGACCTCTCTCAGGGCCACTGTAGACTTTTGAGCCAACCCAACCCCTTGGGTCATCTCAGAACTAATCTGGCCTTCAGTAGAGGAGGTATTAGGAAAGCAGTAGTTTGCCTTTTACATGACTTCTTCCCACTCCCGGATAGTCTGCTGCAAGAGAATTTATGGAAACACAGGGTGTCTGGGTGCATAAACTTCCAGAGTCCTACTTCCCTACTTCTTGCCTGGGGCCTCAATTCCTTCCCATTTTACAGACCCTGCCAAATTTCCTCTCCTTCTTTTTAATTTTGTTTTTTTTTTGCGGTACGCGGGCCTCTCACTGTTGTGGCCTCTCCCGTTGCGGAGCACAGGCTCTGGACGCGCAGGCTCAGCGGCCATGGCTCACGGGCCCAGCCACTCCACGGCATGTGGGATCTTCCCGGACCAGGGCACGAACCCGCGTCCCCTGCATTGGCAGGCGGACTCTCAACCACTGCGCCACCAGGGAAGCCCGTCTCCCCTTCTTTTAACAATGACCACAGGACCAATCAAGAGGTGCTGACAAGGGCACTATTATCAGTGGTCCAAAGTTTTGTTTTTTTTTTTTTCCCTGTCCTGAGTCCGTAGTCATGAGCTGTAATTTCTAAGGCAGAGCTGCTTAAACTTTTATTTATTTTATTTTATTTTATTAATTTATTTATTTATTGGCTGCGTTGGGTCTTCCGTTGCTGTGTGCTGGCTTTCTCTAGTTGCAGCGAGCGGGGGCCACCCTTCGTTGCGGTGCGAGGGCTTTTCACTGCAGTGGCTTCTCTTGTTGTGGAGCACAGGATCTAGGCACGCAAGCCTCAGTAGTTGTGGCACACGGGCTCAGCTGCTCCACGGCATGTGGGATCCTCCCGGACCAGGGCTCGAACCCGTGTCCCCTGCATTAGCAGGCGGACTCCTAACCACTGCGCCACCAGGGAAGCCCTGCTTAAACTTTTAAGAGGCATGATGGCCTGGCCCCTGGCCCAGGTTCAGCTTATGAAAGCTATGGCCCTTCCTGCCATAAAAACCTATATATATGCCCATGTGCAGTTTTGCCTACAATCCAAAGGGTTCGTGAGCCTCTTAAAGATCATCTGTGGATCCCTTTGGAGGAGTTTTCTCAAACTAGGCCCCAGACCAGAATTCCTAAATCAGAATTTGGAGGAGTGGGACCCAGGGATTTGCATTTTCATCAGCTCCCCAGGTGAGTCTTTAGAAAGACTTAAGTCCGAAACTATTCAACTAAGTGTCCATAGGTTCCCATTTAAGAATGTCTGCTCTAATGAAAGGAAATAAATGGAAGTAGCAGGAAGAGAATTAAAGACTCAGTCTGTTGTCTTGAATCTCCTGGCTGCATTTCTTCTCCATCTGTCTCTATAACAGAGAAGCGTGCCCATTCTGGGAGAAGGGATGGGGGATAGGAAAGGGAGCCCTAGGGGCCAAGGAGGTGTGTGGACAAGTAAGGCAGACTCTATAACTTAGCAGAGTATCATCCCCATTCTCATTTAGGACCGACTGTGATTCCTCCGCCTCCTTACTCTGCTCCTTCCCTGTTGCCAATGTCTCACTGGCTAAGGGTGGACGTGATCGGGTGAGTATGGGAGCTGAAGAGAGGTTTCATTAGAGCTTTGATGACTTGAAACAGGAAGGCTTGAGGAAGACCTGGATGTCAGGGACCGAGTAATAGAGACTAAAAGGAAGGCTTTCAGGGAAAAGGGAGGTTAAAGAAAAATTAAAGTCCAAATGAATTGTGTGGATTATTCTTTCCTCCTTCTTAAATTGTTTCAGCCAGGCCATATCTACTAAATGAGGTGTATTTTAGATCTAAATGAACCTAAATTAACAGATCAGCTATCTCACAGAACTAGGATGGGATCCACCCAAGAGTTTTGAAAGTATGTTAAATTATGAAACCGTTGACAGATCTGTGTAACCTGCCATTACAAAGGGCACTGTGCCAGAGGACTGGCCAAATGCCAGTATGCCTTCAACAAACCTGGAAACCCTGGGGAATGCAGAATGGGAATGCATCCCTCTCTGTTAGGCAAGCTGCTGGAGGCTCTGAAAAGGGTAGGATCCCAGAACACTTCAGAAGGATCCTGGAGTATCAGGGGCATTTCTGATCACCGGAGTCTTCTGAGTTGTCAGCAATGTAATAAGAAGTCATCAGAAATCAGACTTATTAAGAGTTTAAATACCATTTGAAAATGATTTTTCGAAAATTGTACTTGGGAGGATACTGACCTAAAGATAAACACAGGATAGAAATAAACGGTCACCCTGAAGGGAGGAGTGTAAGCTGTAGAGTCTGGGGCCCCCTGGGGTTGACAATACAAATAACCTGGGAGACTGTGTGTCCTGTATCCTGTGACATCTTCCAGTTTACTGCCAGGGTAACACTATCCAGAAAGCTTACCAGGTGGGATGAGTGGATCCCAAATGGAGATTTCAGAGTGGTGAAGTGGGGAAGGGAATTCCCTGGCGGTCCAGTCGTTAGGACTCCACACTTTGACTGCCGAGAGTCCGGGTTCAATCCCTGGGGCAGCTTCACAGTGTGGCCAAAAAAAAAAACTGGTGAAGTGGAATGTTGGGCATTGCAAGACGGGATTATCATTTTAGTTCTGCTACTCAGGAAAGTAACTTGGAGATTATTATAGAATGTTCTGTAAAAACATTGGTTCAGTGTGTCTTTGTGGCTTAATAATAATAATAAATGGAATATATTGAGAGGGGACTAGAAACAAAGCCACAGGACGTTTGCACCTGGGACGCTGCATGCATTTGTGTGGCTGCCCATTGTAGGTCATAATGGTTGGTGACGCAAGGAGCCTAAAACAATCGGGTACCAGGCTGCCGGATGAGGAAGGAATGGAAGGATGAAGGGTGAGGCCCGAGTCCCTGATAATTAAAGCAGATTGATCATTTCATTCATTTCTAGTGAGCATTTTTAAATGAATGCATGAAATAATGGGTCTTCTCCGTGTGTAACGCCTTGTTTAGAAATAGAAGATGTGGTCCTGCTTTCAGGGAGCTCGCAGGATTGACAGAAATCTATACATTGCATTAAGTAGCAAAGATGTGGATTCTGCATTTCAGGAGAATTTGTGAAGAATTAGCAGGTGTGAGACCATGGGGATGGCGAGGCTCAAAGTGGGCCTTTTAGGGAAGGGTGAATGCTGCGTGGGAATGGAGGAGACGGGGAACCCGCCCACCAGGCAGACAAATGCGAACAAAGGCAGGACTCATTCACAAGACTCTGGTGTTAGATCTTGTGGATGCCCTCGGAGGAGATGACATAATTACTGGTTTAAAAAGAAAAAAATATACATATATAAATCTTTACTGAGGTATAATTCACATAGCGTACAAGTCACCCTTCAAAATGTACAGTTCAGTCGTTTTTAGTATCTTCAGAGATGAGCAACCATCTCACCACAATCAATTTTAGAACCTTTTCATCACCGCAGAAAGAAACCCATAGCCACTACCTAGCAGTCACTCCCCATTTCCGTCCTGCCCACTCAGAGAACTACCTATTTTAATGTTTCAAAGAATTCAGTGAAGCAACTGGCTTAGATTCGTCTGGCCTCTACAGGCGGGTAGGAATCTCATGGAATCCATTTTTGTCAAGACGTAATTCAGACCGAAAATAAGAATCTGTATAAAGAAAGACTTCCATCAGTGGTTTTTCACCTATTACCCTACGGATAAAATGCTCAAAGTACCCTCATAGCCATATCTAGATTTTGGAGCTAGTACACTATTAGGGTTAGGGGAAAGTTTTTTTCAACTTCTTCTTTTTTTTTTTAATCCACTCCCTCTTTGGTTAAAACCAGAAGCTTTACCATCACCCCTGTCATCCTTATGTATCACCCTAAGGGGGTCATGCATAGGACAAGCATAGCTGAATATAGGATTAGAGGAATATAGGAACAGTCAGGAAAAACTAGGGTATGTTTGGTGGTACATCTTTAACCTTTTGAGGTTAATCCCAGTGAAGAAGACTTCCTGTGTGAGTCTCAGGGTTCTACCAACAGAACCAAGATAAAGGACTCAGAATGACATAAGATGGTCTTGAGTGACAGTGACTGTGTGACAGCTGGCTAGGGAGATGGTGAGCACTTCTGGCACTCGGTGAATTAATAATGTAAGTGAAGGTAGGCTGGGTCCGGGGGGATGCCCTCACGGGGACAGAGAGACCTGAGTCACAGATGGCCCAGTTGGCAACAGGACGGTTCACTTTTGGAAGAGAAATGTGACACAGCCTTTCTCGAATAGAGTGATTCAGTAGAGCAGACAGGATACTGAAGATCTCAGAAGTGGGAGGGATCCAGCCACCAGAAGGGGGCAGCACTTTCTTGGGACCAGAGAGATTGAGAGGCCTGTTTTGAGAGCGGAGGGTTGTGGCAGTGTTTCGAGGGGAAGCGGGGGAGGTGGTACAGGGGCAGCGCAATTAAAAAAAATTTTTTTGAAAGAGATGGGGCTACCTTGGGCAGGTGCTGATGTATGGACAGCCGTACCGCGTTACCTTAGAGCTTGAGCTGCCAGAGTCTCCTGTGAATCAAGATTTGGGCATGTTCTTGGTCACCATTTCATGCTACACCAGAGGCGGCCGAATCATCTCCACCTCTTCACGCTCCGTGAGTGTTCATTCCTGGCCTGTCTAGGAGGGTGTGGAGAATGCTGACAGATGTCAGAGTATCTGGGTAGGGCTTCAGGAGAAAACATCCCAGCTCTGAAGTCACAGACACATCAGGATAGGCAAGAGCTGTCAGTTTACCACACCAGACAAACACCCCCTAACATCTGATGAGCATGGCCAGCTTTGGGGTAAAGTCTGAAGAGTAGAGCCACCCTGAAAACGGGGGCTTCTATGGAGCCAGGCAAGCCTGGCCTCGAATCCTCACTCAGAAACATGCTAGCTGAGGGGCAATTTACTTAACCCCTTAGTCATGAAGTACTATAAGTGAATATAGTAGTAACTCCCTCATAACAAGACTAGTTTGGATTCAATGAGGAAATAGTGGGTGTTCAGTAAATGTTAGACTCCATTCTTAATTATCAACAGAACCATATCATGAAGCAAATCCCTGAATGTCCACATGGGGAAAAGCTTCAGATGGTACACTGGAACATACAGTCTGTTCTGGATTATAGAACCATTTGGGGGGAAGGTAGATCAGAGACAGTGTGGGGCTTCACCTAGGAGGGTTTCTTAGAAAAGGGGGCTTTGTTGTATTGGAATAGAGACACGTGGCCGGCTAGGGCAGGGCAGGGATGTCATTCAAGTGTTTGCGACGGTTGGGTCAAGACATGGGTTTTGGGGGCATGGTAGGAAGTGAAAGTGAGGGAGCAGGGACCGGGGAAGCAGCAGCCTTGCTAGCCTGCTCAGGGGTGGTGGAGGGGCGGGCGCCCGTCCCCAGCCTCTCCCTCCTGGCCCTGGCAGGTGATGCTGCATTACCGTTCAAACCTGCTCCAGATGCTTGACACACTGGTCTTCTCTAGCCTCCTGCTGTTTGGCTTTGCAGAGCAGAAGCAGGTCCTGGAGGTGGAGCTGTACCCAGAATACAGGGAGAACTCGGTAAGGGGGGAAGGAGGACTAGGACACGGCCCTCCCCACAAGCCCAGGATTTTACCTGAGGAGCTTCTGGGCTCGGTCAGGAGGGACAGCAGTAGAGGCTGGAAGCGGGCCTCAGGTTGGCCTGGTAAGAGTGACAGTGGCAGGATCCTGGCCTGACGTGCTGCCACCACTGCCCACCCGCCCGCAGTATGTGCCGACCACCGGGGCCGTTATCGAGATCCACAGCAAGCGCATCCAGCTGTACGGGGCCTACCTCCGCATCCACGCCCACTTCACTGGGCTCAGGTGGGGAAGCGCCGCCGGGACCTGGGCAGCTCTCGTGGGGCCGTCCTTAAGTGAAGAGGGTCCTAAGCAGAGGCGCCGGCTTTTACGGCTTTTACTTAGGCCGCAGACTCTCAACCCTGGCTGCACGTCAGCATATCAGGTCCCTGGGGGACTTTAAAAAGACACTGATGCCTGGGCCCCACCCCAAGACCAGGATTTGTTAGGGTCATACCAGGCCGTCAGACCTTTTGAAAGCACCCCAGGGAAAGGTCATGTGCAGTCAGTGTTGAGAACTGCTCTCTTGAACACGTCGGCTCAGTGGGCGGGAGGCAGGGGATGCGGCCCAACTCTAGCCAAACTGGTGAATCGCTCTAGAAGTTATTTCTGGGAAGTGAGAAGGCTGGTACTCCCTGGTAGCTGCTACTCCCCTCCTGTCTGCTTCCTGCTTCAGGTACCTGCTGTACAACTTCCCGATGACCTGCGCCTTCGTTGGTGTCGCCAGCAACTTCACCTTCCTCAGCGTCATCGTGCTCTTCAGCTACATGCAGTGGGTGTGGCGGGGCATCTGGCCCCGACACCGCCTCTCTCTGCAGGTCGCAAAGGACCCCTTTCCTCTCCCTGTCACAACCCTTCTTTGGGGAGTGGGCAGGAACATGTTGGGGGCTGGGGCTGAAGGGCCCTGATCACCGGTGAGGGAAGGCAGTCCTTGCTGCTCAGGAGTTTCCCCCCCTACAGGTGAACATCCGAAACAGAGACAGGTCCCACAAGGAAGTCCAGCGGAGGGTCTCTGCCCATCAGCCAGGTAAAGGTGATGGCTGGGGGCTGGGTGAGGAGGCTCCTGCGCCGTCCAGTATGAGGCTTTAGGTGCTCACATACCAAGCTGAAGGTCAAGGCAAAGGCTGAATGGGGTGAAGTTGGCACTGCCATCCAGGTGCAGCTGCCCTAGCCCTGCCCTGTCCTCTACCCCCTTTGGAGGTACAGGGCCCCAAGGCCAGGAGGAGTCCACTCAGCTGTCACCCATTACAGAGGATAGTGAGAGCCGGGCAGATCCCTCGGAGCCAGGTAAGGTGCAGCAGCCCGACCTCCTTCCTGACTCCTCTCAGCCCTCCCCTTCAGCCTCCTCCAGACTGACCTCTGCCCTCCTCCTGGGGCTGCAGAAGGCCAGCTGTCTGAGGAGGAGAAACCAGATCAACAGCCCCTGAGTGGCGAGGAGGAGCTAGAGCCCGAGGCCAGTGACGGTGAGGGGCACTCTGCAGCGGGACCTGGGTGGACTGGGGTTGGCCTGTGGCTGGGGAGAAGGCCACGTTGGGTTGGGTGGGGGCAGGAGCCCCTGGTCTGGAATTTCCCATTTGGGATTTCGTTTCTCCTTCCCCTGGCCCAGGTTCAGGCTCCTGGGAAGATGCAGCTCTGCTGACGGAGGCCAACCTGCCTGTTTCTGCCCCTGCCCTTGCCCCGGAGACTGTGGGCAGCTCTGAACCCTCCACAGGCACTGTCCGACAGCGCCCCATTTGCTCTAGTTCCTGAAGAGAATAGGGCAGAGTCCCCACACTCCAGCCCTCTCCCCCCCCCCCAAACCTTTCCCTTTCCGGGGCTCCCCCAATAAACTCTTTTCATGCCAGCTGCCTCCCTGACTCTGAACTGGATTCAGGGCCATTTGAAAGCGTGATGTTCCCCAGGCATCCCCCACCCCGATTGGAGGAGGTTGTCTTGTCAGGGGCTACCGATGGGGAAGACCTCCAGACCCTGGACTGTTTCAGGCACAGCTGTTTCCATTCATCAGCCTAGGACGTCCAAGGAGCGAAAACCTGCCCACTCCATCCATGTGACTCTCATCTCCCTCTGGGGAGGGGGATAGCATAGGGCGGGTCTGGAAAGCTGGGATACATCATTCTGGCCTCCGTACCCCTCCCTTTCTCAGTCCATTGGGAGGAAGAAGACAGGAAATGACTGCCATGGATGTGGTATGATTTTTTACTGAAACAGCATTTTGTAGCCCAGGCCCCATGCTGTCCACAGCTGTTTTTCTCTCTGATACCAGCCAGGTGGCCCCATCCTTTGTGTTCCCCTCCTCACCCCCTCACATGACTTCAGCCTTTGGATTCTCAGCTCCTGGCTGCTTTCCACATTCCACTGCTCTTTCAGAACCCAGGCATCCTGGCCTCCAGCTGAAACCGCTGCATGTGGCTTCCCCCACCCCTGGCCCCGTGACCCAGGCCCTCTGAAGGGACCAGCCCTCTTCTTGGCACTCACTGGGGAGGGGGGCAGGGGAAGGGGGGCCAGGTGGTGACATCACAGTTGAGGGGTATAAAAGCTTTGAGCCAAAACAGAATTGAAATTGAAGACACTGAGAAAACCTGACTGCGCAGCCTGTGCTCCTGGGGACCTCTTAGGACCCCCGGCCCGCTACTCACTGCATCAAGGCCTACCCACTGGTAAGGCGCTGCTTGTGAGTCAGGGAGGTGGGGGGCAGGCAGGGACAAGGACTGATAGGTGGGGAGGGAGGGTTCCTGGGCCTCTGTGTCCCATCTCTTCTCCTTTCTCACCTCCATCTCCTTTCTGGGTTTCTGCATGTGTCACTGACTGATTGATACTTATTTTACTTAGATGGTTTCTCTGGGTGGCAGCTGGGAACTATCCCACCTTCCTTCCCCAGGCTGCGCAAATCATTTACTCCTCTTCTCCCCTCAGCACTCAGTTTATTCATCACCTGTTTCTCGTGCTTCACGCATTGCTGGTCGCACACTTCTCTCTGTCGGGTCAGACGACATTTTATTCTTTTTCGCCCAAAACCAAGCACATAGGCTGTTCAGAAGTTGGATGACAAAGGGGTGTATCGTCTCATTTCCACCTCTTTCCTGTTCTCCTCTCGGTCCCCGTTCGGTCGTGTTTCCCTGTCTCTAGAGCTTTTGTTGAGGGAGGGGGGCCTGCAAGGTGTGAGGGCTGGCCGGCCTTCACCCTTCCCCCTCCTTCCCTTCCAGACCCCATGCCGGGAAATCCCCGCCTTCTGTGGCTCCTGGCTGTCACCTTCTCCTTGGTTCCCAGAGCGCAGCCCTTGGCGGGAGACGCGGAAGAAGAGGAGCAAGATGAGACACCTCTGCTGGCTGTCCCCTGCGACTACGACCGCTGCCGCCACCTGCAGGTGCCCTGCCAGGAGCTGCAGAGGGCCGGCCCGACGACGTGCCTGTGCCCCGGCCTCTCCAGCGCCACGCAGCCGCCCGACCCGCCACGCCTGGGGGAAGTGCGCATGGAGGCCGAGGCGGGCCGCGCCGTGGTGCACTGGTGCGCCCCCTTCTCCCCGGTCCACCAGTACTGGCTGCTGCTTTGGGAAGGCGCCGGGGCTCCGCAGAAGGGGCCCCCCCTCAACTCGACGGTCCGCCGAGCGGAGCTGAAGGGCCTGAAGCCCGGGGGCGCATACGTCGTCTGCGTGGTGGCCGCCAACGCGGCCGGGGAGAGCAGCGTGCCCGGGGCCGAGGGCCTCGACGGCGCGGGCGGCCCCGCCTTCGGGCCCTGCGGCCGGCTGACCGTGCTGCCGAGGCCACTCACGCTGCTGCACGGGGCCGTGGGCGTGGGCTCGGCGCTGGCCCTGCTCAGCTGCTCCGCCCTGGTCTGGCACTTCTGCCTGCGCGAGCGCTGGGGCTGTCCCCGCCGAGGCCGCCCGAGCGGCGCGGGACTCTGAGGCCGCCCGGGGGCCTCTCCGGCCAAGCTAAGACCGGCGCCGCTCCGGGGGAGGTGGCGGCCCCCGACAGACGGCGGGATGGAAGGCCGGGCGCTGGGCCCCCACTGAGTCGGTTCAGGCCCCAGACTTTCCACTCTGCCCCGAGCTTAGGTTTAGGAGTAGAGGAGGTCAGCAAATTTTTTCTTAAGGGACCAGAATAATTTAGGCTTTGTGGTTCCAGGGGATAAAATCGAAGATATCATGTAGTTCTTACACAACCATGTAACCATTTAAAAATGTAAACATCATTCTTAGCTCTTGGGACTTACAAGTCAGGCCCTGGCCAGATTCGGCCCGTTGGCTACCGTTAGTCTACGTCTGTCGTACAGCCTCAAAAGGGCCCTGCCACTATGGGTGGCTTCCGTGGGGTTTTGAGAATAAGCTGCTGCGGTATGGGAGTTTGGGGCTAGAGACCACTCCTTCTCCTTCTGCCTTTTTGTTTAGATAGTGAGGATGCCGCTGAGTTAGAATCTGCCTGTGTCTGAGGCGGGTGGAAATAAATGACTGACATGGGGTGGAGCAGAGAAGGACTGCCCAAGCTGCTGTCTGGGACAAGCTTGCGGTTTTGCTAGTAAAATTATAATAATACAATAATAGCAAAGGATTCCCCCTCCCGCATTTGTGTTTATTGTATATTCACTGTAACGACATTAAAGGAGATGTAAAAGGAAAACATTTTCAACTTTCATGATCCTTTTCAGTTCCTCGTCCACACACCGATTTTTCGGAGTAGTATACATACTTTCGAGTTTATTTATTTATTTATTTATTTTTTGCGGTACGCGGGCCTCTCACTGTTGTGGCCTCTCCCGTTGCGGAGCACAGGCTCCGGACTCGCAGGCTCAGCGGCCATGGCTCACGGGCCCAGCCGCTCCGCGGCATGTGGGATCCTCCCGGACCAGGGCACGAACCCGTGTCCCCTGCATCGGCAGGCGGACTCTCAACCACTGCGCCACCAGGGAAGCCCTCGAGTTCATTTTTAAATTAACTGGATGTAGAAAAGTCGAAGTTGCTACACAGTTTATTCCTCACTTTTACTGATCTTATAACCTTTTCTCAAATTATAAAAGTAACATACAAATTTCTGTACCGAAGAGGATAAAATGAAAGTTCCCCTCCTCCTCAAGAGGTAATTGCCTGTAGCAGAGCAAATTTTTCTCTAAGCAATGCAAATATTTTTTTTTCATTCAATATATTATGGACAATGTTCCATGTTGGTAAATCACAGCCTCCTTAGTTATGTGAAAGGCATAACTTTCCACTGGAGGATGCTCCTTAACTGGCAATAGCCTTGGCTCTTCGTTAGAACATTTGTCTTCAGCGTTTGCTATGGACAGCCTTGTTTGTTTGTGTATCCCCACATGTTTGTGTACTTCCGTAGGGTACTTACTTGGAAGTAGGTGAGAGAGGTACAATTTAATCATTCTTCTATTATTGGAACTCTAGAATAAATTGAGAACACATTTGTTATTTTGAATACACTCACCACATTGCCATGAATACTTTGTCTTTTTAATCTGATTCCTGTATTTCTCAGCATTTATTCATTTACAAATAATGAGGGCCTACTACCTCACTTTTTTGTTGTTTTTTTTCCTGTACTTTTTCTTCCCTACTGTCTTACTATTAAAGACGCGCTTTACATGCTTTCGTACTTAATCTCTATCACAGTCGTTCTAAGAGATGGTGTCACCTTTTCACAGATGAGGAGTTTGAGGTTCTAAATGGTTTGAAGCTATTCAGTACAAATAAGGAGGTGAGTTAGGACTTCTCGACGCAAGTTGCCCGACTCCATAGCTGATCATTCCACCGCAGAGAGGCAGCACAGCCTAGCAGTTCCAGCACGCACACTGCGTGGGTTTGAATCCTAGCTCTGCGACCTTCGGTAAATTATCTCATCTTTCTGTGTCTGCTTCCTGTGACTAATAATAGTATCTACATCATATGGATTGTTGTGATGATTAAATATGAATTAACCATATAAAATTCTCCAGTGCATATATTATCAATATCAGCAACTTATTATTATTCTGCCTCCTAAAAAACATTTAAAGTGAGCTTTAACTTAAGGGACCTAACAGCCTAGGTAGTGGCGGCGGGCTAAGTAATCAACAAGACTACACACCAGGGGGACAAATGCTAATGGAGTAAATACCGGGGCTGGGAGATGGAGAGGGGGTGGTCAAGGCAGGCTTCCTTTAGAAAGCACACCCAGGGACTTCCCTGGTGGTCCAGTGGTTAAGATTCCGCGCTTCCACAGCAGGGGGCGCAGGTTTGATCCCTGGGGACCTAAGATCCCACATGCGTGCGGCCAAAAAAAAAGGAAAGAAAAAAAAGAAAGCAAACGCTGGGTCCAGTCCGGAAAAACAACTGGGAGTTAACCAAGCCCACAGAAGAGGCAGGACATCCCAGACACAGAGGGACGGGTATGTGCAAAGGCCGGGAGGAGGGAGAGTTTTGCAATCTGCACAAGTTACCCTCAAGTGGTGAGAGATGAACCCCGCACCAACTACCAACATTTACACAGTATAGTCTTGCCAGGCACCTAAGGTTGGTGCTATTGTTATCCTCACTTTACAGATGGGACATCAACGAAAGAAAGGGTAGGAGGAAGCCAGACTACCAGCATTTAAGTTTCGTCCTAGGTGACTGAGGTGTCATGGAGAAATCTTAATCAGGGAGCTGATGACAGGATCAGTTATTGTGTTTTGCAAAGATCCCTTTGGCAGTAGCGCGGAGGACAGCTCAATTGCCGGAGAGGATGAGCAGGTCAAAGGGTGTGCACATTTCTATGGCTCCTGATAAACACTGCTAAATAATTTTCCAACCGGTTGCGCTAAGGGGCCATATCGAGAGCTGTCTTGATTCGCCCAAGGGTTTCAGGGCGGCATCGCCCTTCTACACCGCTGCGGGGCACCCGGGCTTGGGCGGGGGAGTGTGAGCTGCCTCCCGGGCCGCTACTCCTACGCCCCGCCTGTCCCTTCAGCACCAGGTCCTGGCAGCCGGGCCAGGCCTGTGTTTTCTGGCTCTCTGCGGCACCCATCCACGACCGCCTCCACGTGACCCAAACAGATTCGGGCACTTCCGCTTCCTCTAGGCTTTCTTCTCGTCGGTGTCCAGGGCCGGTCCGGAGCCAGTGAGTGAGCGAGCGTCCAGCTGGGGCCGTAGGGGGCGGGTTTCCGCGCCGGCGGGGGACGCCCCGCGCTGACCCTCTCCGGCCTTCTCGTCCCCTCCAGGTCCCCGCGGAAGCGGTGGTGGCGGCGTCATGGCGGAGCTGACGGCTCTGGAGAGTCTCATCGAGATGGGCTTCCCCAGGGGACGCGCGTAAGGGAGCCCCCTAACACCCGTCCGCGGGGGTCGCCGACCTGTCCAGGCCTTTACCCCAGCCTGGCCTCAGGCTCTACGCCCCAGCCCGACCATCGCCATGGCTCGTGGGCGCTATTCACGGTGTTTCTGCCCCCAGGGAGAAGGCTCTGGCCCTCACAGGGAACCAGGGCATCGAGGCTGCGATGGACTGGTGAGCGCTCAGACCGGGTAGCAGGTGACTGGGGACTCCTACGAGGCGCAGCCTGAACATTAACCTCCCTCCCGACTTTCCCTGCCAGGTTGATGGAGCATGAAGACGACCCAGACGTGGACGAGCCACTAGCGACCCCCCTTGGACATATCCTGGGACGGGAACCCACACCCACTGAGCAAGGTGGCCCTGAAAGTCCTGCTGGAGGGACCCAGTGTGATTATTCAGGAGGGCCTGAGGAGGAGGACGACCGGGTGATAATACTGATTGCTTGTTTGTAGGACCTGAGTCTGTTGTGGGAGAAAGCAAACCCGTTTTGACTGAAGAGGAAAGACAGGAACAGACTAAGAGGTATGAAGAACGAGCTCACGTTTCTGAGGCTCCTCCTCCACCTCTCCCCAGAGGTGTTTGGGACTGGGTTCCCGGATTCTGTTTTCTGAATCCCTTGTTAATAAACACACCCTCCCAATTTATGTCCATTTCTCTTGAACTCTTTCCTCTGCAATACAGGATGTTGGAGCTGGTGGCCCAAAAGCAACGGGAGCGTGAAGAAAGAGAGGAGCGGGAGGCACTGGAACGGGAACGGCAGCGCAGGAGACAAGGGCAAGAGTTGTCAGCTGCCCGACAGCGGCTACAGGAAGATGAGATGCGCCGGGCTGCTGAGGAGCGGAGGAGGGAAAAGGCTGAAGAGTTAGCAGCCAGGTCTGGGTGCTGGGGGTGTTGGCTAAGAGATGAGAAAGGAATCAAGATTTGCATTGTCAGTGTCTGACCTACTTTCGTTCTGTCTGCATTCCAGACAAAGAGTCCGAGAAAAGATCGAAAGGGACAAAGCAGAGAGAGCCAAGAAGGTAGGTGATTGGGTACATACTGAGGGTCATGAAGTAGGGGGACTAGTAAATCCCCTTTTCTAGCTTCAGAGGGAAGGGTTGGGCTTAGTGCCTGATTGTTTAACTTTGTCCTCCAGTATGGTGGTCATGGGGGTTCTCAGCCATGCCCACCAACAACAGAGCCAGGCCCCGTTCCCTCCTCTCCTGGCAAGGAGCCTCCCACGAAGCGAGAGTATGACCAGTGTCGCATACAGGTACTGATTCCGATTCCTGTCTTGCTCCTGGGACCCTTTGTTGGCTTGTAAGGCACCCAGCCCAGCCCAGAGCTTTTTTCAGTTACGTTCCCTTTGCCAAACCTCTCCCGTCTTTGTAAATGACTTTTGAAATCCTACCTCCTCTGCTCTTAGGAAAGATATCAAATTTTACTTGCCCCAGTCTTATATAAATCTATCTCTCTTTCATATTCAGCAGTTAACTTCTTGTTCATCGTATTTTCATTTGGCTTATTATACAGCTATTTGCACGATGTGGTACCTATCCAGATATTTTGTGTAATCTTGTCTTTGTTTTCCTTAAATTGTGAGGGAGCTAGGAGCCTCTCTTTTCAGTGTTCAGTAAAGCCAAGCCTAAGTGGTTGTTCATTAGCTGCTTTAAATAGTAATTATGCTGGTTCAGTCTCTCTAAGAGGAAGGAAAAGCCAACTTTGCTCTTTTCCTTTTCCTTACCTGGGCACTTCACTCAGTTTTGACACTCACAATTCTGTATTTCTGTCTTGCCTTCCAGGTCAGGCTGCCAGATGGGAGCTCACTGACCCAGACATTCCGGGCACGGGAACAGCTGGCAGCTGTGAGGCTCTATGTGGAGCTCCACCGTGGGGAGGAGCTAGGAGGGGGCCAGGATCCTGTGCAGTTGCTTAGTGGCTTCCCCCGGCGGGCCTTCTCAGAGGCTGACATGGAGCGGCCTCTGCAGGAGCTGGGTAGGACACGTGGGACCTGAAACCAGGAGGGGGATAGGGGACATGCCTGAGAAAGGAAGGGGTGCAAAGAAGGGACTTTGTGGATATAGTGTGAGGCCAGGAATTTCGGGGGGCGGGGAGGGTGGGCAAAAAGCAGATCTTTTGGTTCAAACCTGTTTCGTTCCGTCTTCAGGACTTGTGCCTTCTGCTGTCCTCATTGTGGCCAAGAAATGTCCCGGCTGAGAGGCCTTTATCCCACCGTCCTTCTCTGACCTCTCTTCATCTTTGATAAAGCACTGACATTACCTTCCTAATAAATAGACCCTCTGAGTTCTGTATGTGACTGACTCCTTCCTGAATGGCCGGGAGGGACAAAAGGAAGGCTTTTAGAACAGACCCTATGCTTCCTCTTAAATTTCCACGGGAGACTTGTTTCTAATCTCTGGGTCTGATGAGTTGCTTGGGAGGTTGAAGGGGAGAGGTGCTGGAGTGTGGGGTGTACGTTGGATAGCATCTTTTGCTCCTATGGGTAAGGCAGTACCTAAGCCTGAAATCCTTAGTAGCTATGTGCCTTGACTTCTTTAATTAAGCCTAGTTTCTTCTTTAGTAAACAGGGATAATAGTGCCTGTTAATTGGGGTTGTGGGGGCTTACATAATGCTGATGTAAGGTGCTTTGGCACCGTGCCTGGCACCTGTTAAGTCCCCAATTAAGTATTAGCTACTAGAAGGGTAGTTTTTAAAATGTGGCCATTCGGGCTTCCCTGGTGGCGCAGTGGTTGAGAGTCCGCCTGCCGATGCAGGGCACACGGGTTCATGGCCCGGTCCGGGAAGATCCCACATGCTGCAGAGCGGCTGGGCCCGTGAGCCATGGCCACTGAGCCTGCGCGTCCAGAGCCTGTGCTCCGCAACGGGAGAGGCCACAACAGTGAGAGGCCCGCGTACCGCAAAAAAAAAAAGTGGCCATTCACAGTGAGAGGAGCCATAGTGTGACCTTCACAACTGCATCTCTTCTGCACTAAAAAGCATTGAGTACTTAATATACGCCACACAGTTTTAAGTGCTTTGTATGTATTAACTGAGATATGAAGGCAGTATTATCTAGCTGTAGGTACAATGATCCCATTTTAGAGACTGGGACACCAAAGCACATGACTTGTCCAAACTGACACAGCTAGCAAGTAGCAGAACCTGGACACATCTCTGGGGAGCGTGACTCTAGGGCTCAGGCTCTGAACTGCCAAGCTCCCCTTGCGCTGCTGCTGCTCACCTCGTCCTCGTGCTCCCTCGGACAGCTGCTGACCTCCCTCCTCTCATACCCCGACTAGGAAAGAGGCCACAAGTAAACTGTAAAGGTCGCACATGACAAATGTGCTCAGCTTACGACTTCACCGTCTAGTAGCTGAAAACTGCACCAATGCTCATACCTGGGTTTACACCTCAGTGTTACCAAGCTTTATTTAGTGTGTTCCGGCTTTATTTAATACAAGCAGGCCCCCCCATCCCCCATCAATTGCAATCTTGTTTGGAACCACAGGACATAAAATAGACAAAAGGGGAGTGAAATGGTTGATTTCGCTGTAGGGCGGCCACCCCACTGATAGCTTTATCTCATCCCATCAGTGGCATCGGCAATGGACCCTGTGACGGATTCAGAAATTGAAAGCCACTACAGTGAAAACCTTGTGGGAGGAAAACCCCAGTGCATTTAGTGAGAGGCTGCCCTGTGCCTGGCACTGCACTTTACATTCCTAAGTTCACCGTTTTACAACTCTCAAGATAATTGTCACCATTTATTTATTTATGTATTTATCTGCACCAGGTCTTAGTTGCAGCACTCTGGATCTTCGTTGCAACATGTGGGATCTCTTAGTTGCGGCATGCGAACTCTTGTTGCAGTACCTGGGATCTAGTTCCCTGACCAGGGATCGAACCAGGGCCCTCTGCATTGGGAGCACGGAGTCTTAGCCACTGGACCACCAGGAAAGTCCCCATTATCACCTTTTATGGAACAGGACTAAGGCTCAGAGGTTAAAAACATGGAGGAGTTGAAACAAGATCTGACTCAAAGCACAGCCCTTTGACCGCTCCTACCACGAATTAAGGTCACAGAAGGCATTATGGCACATGTTAATTGCTAGAAGCCCCTCTCCAACCTCATTCGAAGGACAGGCACCCAGAGTGTCCTCTATGGGTATTTACTGCACAAGTTTCCAGGATAACGATTTCAAGAACATCACTTGGTTATCCCCGAAAGTACACTTACCAAACCACGTGACCTGACGTGTGTTCTGAAAACGTGGTCGCTCTGCCTATAGGGCTTCAGCGTCACATGAAGGGCGGGGCAGGCGAGAGCTGCACTCAAGCCCGCCCGCAGCACTGACCCCCATAACACTCTAGGATTTTATGGGCGTCCAGCCGCAGTGCTCTCTCTCTGGATGGAGGAACATGATTTATTGGTTCCTTCAGTTAGCCACATCAGATGCCCTGGCCCAAGGCGTGGACGTTAAAACACAGTCAGTGCATTGTTTGGGGGGGGAACGTGCTCACCCGGCGGCAGCTCCCCAGGTCCCGAAGAGGTCTGCGCGTGTCTGGACTCCCCGCCGGCCCACAGACGAGTAAGGCCGGCTCGGGCTCCTGCGCTGCAGCGGAGGTCCCGGCGCGCACGGGGGCAGGTCTGGCCTCAGGCTGACTTCCCGCCGCCGCCACTCATCCAGTTCTTTCTCCAGGCGACGTTCTCCTGCGTGGCCGCGGCCTCCTGCAGAGTGGCCAGAAGTAGCTCTTTGGTCCTGGCCACCTCGTCCCTGCGCTGCGGGTCCTGCTCCGGCATCTCCTGCGGGCAGAAAGGGAGGTTCGTAGTCCGGGCTAGCAGCCTGCGGTTCTCCGCCCGCTCGCCCCACCTCGGCCTCCCAGCTGCTCACACCTTTAGCGTTGCCTGCTTCTGCCGCTCTCCCGGGGTCACGAGGACAAAGAGCCCGGTGCCCACGCCAGCCCCCACGCCCAGCACTGCGCCCGCGATCAGCGCTTTGCGCAGGGTCCCCATGGCCGACCGCGCGACCAGCGAGACGCACTCCGGAGCCTCCAGTAGCCTAGCAAGGCCGCCGCGACGTCTCAATCTGCGCAGGCTAGAACGCCTCACACAGGAAACCATAGAGACGGGGCCGGCTAGAGAGGGCCTGGCCAGAGAAACGTTTCGAAGCTAGAGCGCCTGGGTGTTAAGACTAGGTTTAGCTGGGGAGGTTGACCACGTCAAGAGGTGTTGGCACCCAGGGCCGAGCGTGGGGCCCCTTGTCATGAAATCCCGAGGAGGATTGCTAAGGGGAGAGTAAGTGTCTTCATTGTTGCTGTGAGCTTTACAATTGCCCAGCTCCGGAACGTCCTGATCAATAGAGGGTCAAGGCTGCGCTCTGTGCTTTTCCAATACAGTACCTAAGGACATTCAGATACTTATAAACATCAATCTATTGACTGCCTTCAATCCCTTCAACTCCTGAACAAAAACTCAAAGCCAAGTGTACCGGGTGGGGAGAACGGTATATTTATGTTTTCTTTTTATTTTACTTGTTGAAAGTAAACGTTACCTTTCTCTTCACGGTATATAACCTTGTTTTGTTTTTTTTTTAAACCATGGATTTTGTGTAACATACCGAATTCTAGTTTGGAGAAGAAAACACCTCTTAGTTGTGTGACCCCGGGCAAATCGTTTAAGTTCTTTGTTTCTCGGTTTCTGCATCGGAAAATGAGGCTAATAACAGTATTTATCTCATAGTTTTAGGATAATTAAATAAGTTTATACGAAAAGCATTTAAAACAGTTCCTGGCAAATAGCATACACCATAAAAATATTCATTAAATAAGATACAAAGAAACATGTCAATGTGGGAGACCCAGTAAGAACCAGGAAATTCCAAGTTTGTTATCAAAGCTCTTCACTCACAGGGCTTTAATCCAGATGCCCTCGTTAACTCCTACTTCTGCCTTTCCCAGTGTCACCAGGGAGTGAGTAGAAATAAAGCCCCTATTCCACCTCTTGGGATTGTCCCCTCCCCTGAAAGGCCCATAATCTCCTTGCATGTCAGCCTCTTCTCCTCAGAAGTGATAAAGGGGCCAGGCTCCAAAGCAGATTAAAGGAACAGTCTGTGGGGTGCTCTGGGCAGGGATACTCCACTGAGTTCAACCACCCTGCACTCCAAGAATCAGCACGCATGGCCCTTGTGCCAGGGAGCAGCGAGGATGGGCCTTGGCCTAGAGATGGCCCAGGCTCCTCCCAGCAACCAGAAAGTCCTAGACTCACCAACCCTCTCTGGGAAGACAGAGGAGAAATTGACCAGGTTGAAGGTCACCAGGATGTTCAGGTTAGTACTTCCGCACCTTGTGCCTTGCTGTTGGCTCATTCTAATTTGGCCCAAGCCCCCTGCTGTGCCCATCCAGGTTGTCTGTCAAAAGACCCGCCTCCCCTCCATCGTGGTGGAAGCCGCTGAGGCTGAAGCGAGTGAAGAGAGTGGGGAGCTCCGGTGGCCACACAAGGAGCTGCAGCTGCTCACTGATGATGAGGAAGAGGACGTTGAGGTCTTCCAGGACCAAAGTGAAGAACCAGGTGAGGGAGGTGGCTGGTTCGAATGAGGCTGTTGTGAATGGGATGGTCTAAGCAGGACAACTTAGTTGTGTCTCTTGCATTAAGCAGCACACAGTAGGTGCTCAGTAAACAGTGAAGAAAAATGTAGAGGTGGGAGATAAAAGTCAAGGTGGGAAACTTTAAACGGCAGTTGTGATGTCAGGTGACACCTTTTAATATGTATTTTTAATACTTTAAGATATTTTTGTCATGGGGGAAAGAATAAAATCACCCCAAATCCGACTACCCAGAGATTAACATTTTGGATGCCTTCTCCTCCAGATTTTTCTTCATGTCTATATACTGTTACAGAAGCTACTTTTACTATATGCCAGGCACTGTGCTGAACGCTTTTACATATATTTTTCAGGACCCAGTGAGGAAGGATACTTTCTCCCTCATGAGGAAACTGAAGCTGTTAAGTTAGGCTCTTCATTATAATTGCTGTATTATTTTTATAAGCAAAAGGAATTACATGAATTTATCTTTAAAAAAAATCCAGTAATATATCAGGTATATTTTTCACTGTTAATGGGCTCTTTAACTGCCCCCCTCCCACCCCCCAGGCTGGACTTGGAGCTCACTGGACCCCAAATCTCCCTTAAGAACCTTTAACCCGGAACTCAGCTGGGGGCAGGAACAGGTAGATCAAGATGCCTACTGGATTCCAGAGGAGACAGCTTGTCAGGAAGCCCCCAATCCCTGTCCTCTCTGGGACTCGGCATCAGGTTCCCATGTGTGCAGAAGCTGCTTTGTGGAATATTCCCATTTCCTGCCTCCCAGGAGCTTTGAGGGTAAGTATCACTCTCCCTCAAACATTATACCTAGGTTTATGAAGCCCTTCTACCTATCCTTTCACAATCTTCCCCTTTTACAAGCTGAGAAAAATGAAGGCTTACAGGTTAGGCCCCTGGGTCACACACAAGTCATATCCAAGGAATTTGGATTAAGAATTCCTATCTGTGCTTTTAGGAGTTCGGTTAACTGGGATGGGGAATGACCCACTTGTACCTTCTTTATTCAGCCCTCATCTTGTGCCTGGCACTGCTAAGTGTTTCCCCTGTTGTTGTATGGAATCCACATAACTCCAGGTATTATTCCAACCTTGCAGATGAGTTAACTGGGGCACAGAAATATTCAATACTGTGTGCACACAGCTCATATATATGAAAGCCCGGATCCAAATTCTCATTTTCCAGTCATCTTGCCAAGACAAAAGCTTTCTCCAACTCCTCACCCAACAGAAACACTAGGGTCAGGTTTTAAAAGTCTTTAATTGGAGCCTTGAACCAAGTAAGCAAAGTAGGTGATGCCCCCGAAAGGGCCCAGCTCCTGCACACACACAGTGCAGCCTTGGGACCCTTGCTCCAGGCAGGGCAGCCGCACATCAGGGTCCTCATCTGAGAACTGAATCAGGGTCCCCCCGGGGCTTAGGACCCTCAGGCACTCTGACAGCAGCTGGTAAGCCCCAGGCAGACCAGCCTGGGCAACAGCATCCCAGGTACCCTTGTCTAGCACTAGATGGAAAGAGCCTGAGGAAGCCACTGGCTGCAGGTTGAGGGCATTAGCTTGCATAAAGTGGAGGCGTGAGGCAGGGTGCCCCGGGCACAGGGGTGTTTGGCCTTGGCCACCTTCCAGGAGGCTGTTCATGTGGGCCACAGCCACAGGAGAGAAGTCCACCCCCAACACGCCCACTGGGTGCGGGCATTTGGTATAGAGGCCCGTACACAAGCTGGAGGTCCCACAGCCCACGTCCAACACCCGCGGTGGACAGGCAGCCGGTGCCTCCTGCAGTAGCGGCAGTAGGAGCCCCTGGGCTTCCTCGTATCCAAAGAACCAGTCGAAGGTGCCCGCGCTGCCCTGACGGGGCTGGGCGGGGAGCTTATCCCAGAGGCGGCGGTACGCCAGGCAGCTACCAGCCAGGGAGCCTGTGGACGAGTGGAGGACTTGCGTCACCCAGCGCCCAGTTCTAGCTAAACGCGACAAAACCCGCACCAATGTGGCCTGGGGCTTTAAGCGGCACAATTTCAGGGACTAGACTCCTGTGTAACGAAGAACCCAACTTGCCCTCCCTCTGTCCACCTTCCCTACCCGCCACGGCGCGACGCACCCCCGCCGCCAGGCTCGCCAGGTGGAGGGTTCGGCGCAGGGCTGCCATCCGGAAGTGACGGCAAGGTCGGCCAGAGAAACTTCTGCGAAAATGTCGCCCGTACTCCGGCAGGGGCCTGAGGTCCAAGGGAAGATTTGCAAAATACGCTGTGAGGAATCACGCGTACAGCCTCCCTAACTCTGCAGCCTCGGAGAAAAGGAACGCGGAGACAAACTTACTACGGTACGAACGGCTTTTATTGTTTGCAACGGGAAGTGGAAGAGGAGGGGATGCGAAAGCTCCGGCTCCTGGGGCGGCTCCACAGACCTGAAATCAAAGGAGAAGGTGTGAGCACCCCGGGGAGGAGTCTGCTGAACCTCGGTTCTGCCCTGCTCCTTGGAGCCCTGTGTCCCGGCGCTTGAGGATAGAACCCGCGGAATGGAAGCCGCCGGTACCGAAGACATGACGCCGAGGGGGCCGGAGCCCTTTCCCTCTACCTCCGTACATTACGCGGACCGGGACCGCACGCCCGATCCCCGCCAAGAAAAGGAGGGTCAACAGGCCCCACCCAGAAACCCCGCACGGCCAGCCGGCGAAAACACTAGAACCGACACTCACTCAGTCGCTGTCCTCGGAGAGGCCAAGGAGCCGCCCGGGCTCCTTTATATAGCTCCAGGACCCGCCCCCCCCCCAGCTGCGATTGGCTAACGGAGGGCTGAGGGGTGGGGCGCACACGGACCCTGCGCAGAGCTGAAACGCTGGACCCTGAGCTGGTTTCGCTACGCAGCAATGGGTGCTCCGGGGGGGAAGATCAACCGGCCGCGAACGGTGACTGTGTGGGAGCCCGACCCTGTTTCCCAAGCGTCCTGGAGCCTTTACCCTCGCCCGAGATGGACTCGATGGGCCAGTGTCGCCGGGTGCGGGGTCCCGGGTCGCGGTGCACGGCACCCCTCTGATTAAGCATCTTCCTCCCCCTTAGGAGCTGAAGAAGAAGCTGTTCAAGCGACGGCGGGTGTTGAACCGGGAGCGGCGACTGAAGCACCAGGTGGTCGGGGCTGTGATAGACGAAGGGCTGATCACGAGGCACCACCTCAAGAAGCGGGCGTGAGTGCCAGACCCTCTCCCTCTTGGTCCTCCCCACCATGCCTCCTTCCCTCCTCCTTGTCGAGCTCCGGAGCAGCTAACACCTTTTTGCTTTCCTTGTGTACTCACGTTTATGCAAGGAACGTTTGTGCCTAAACTCTGCTAGTCTCTCACTGTACCTGTACCTCACAACCTTTCTTTGGTTCTTGGACTCTGATGAGAATCTAAGGAGAGCTGTGGACTCCCCCACCTCCCCAAGTAACATTATTCACTCGCACAGATTATTTATTTATTTATTTATTTATTTATTTATTTATTTATTTATTTATCGGTACGCGGGCCTCTCACCGTTGTGTCCTCTCCCGTTGCGGAGTACAGGCTCCGGACGCCCAGCCGCTCCGCAGCATGTGGGATCTTCCCGGACCGGGGCACGAACCCGTGTCCCCTGCATCGGCAGGCGGACTCTCAACCACTGCGCCACCAGGGAAGCCCCACACAGATTTTTTCATAAATACATTTAAAAGCACACACATAAGTGTGCGGCGAATCATTCGATGAATTTTCACAAGGGCACATGTGAGATTTTGCATATAATCTGAGTCTTGGGGCAGAGTTCCCACCCCATTCTTTCATTGACTTGTTTATTATAAATATTTAGTTTATAAAGCGGCATAATAAATATATTTGGTCCTAGTCTCTGCTTTCTGGCAGAGCTAAATTTCCTGAGTGATAAGAGTGACTTTTTGTTCATAAGGATCCCCTTTTGAACACACCTAAATTTATGCAAATGGTGACTTAGCGTGGGGCTGGTCATCGGAAAGATGGAGTGATTAGAGGATTGGAAATTTAATTCCCTCTCACTGCTTGTGGGAAGGGGGTGTGTGGGTGCTGTAGATTAAGCTCTACACAACCTCTTAAACCAGCTCCTGATTGGTCAACTGGTGGAGGTACTGGGAGGCTGGCTCACCTGGAGAGAGCATGGAACCTCTGGCCCCTTCCATACCTTACCCTATGCTTCTCTTCCACCTGACTGTTCCTGAGTTGTATCGTTTTGTAATAAATCAGTAAATGCAAATACATGTTTCCCTGAGTTCTGTGAGCTGTTCTAGCAAATTATCGAGTCTGAGAAGGGGATCATGAGAACCCCAGTTTATGACTGGTCAATCAGAAGCACAGGTAACAACCTGGATATGTGATTGGCATTTGAAGTGGGGGAAACCTTAACCTTTGGTATCTGTTGCTATGTCCTGGTAGATAGTGTCCAAATGGAGTTAAATTTGTAGGACACCCAGTCAATGTCCATTGAGAATTTGGAGAATTACTTGATGTGGGAAACCTCCCCCACCCACCACATCTGCTGTTAGAAGTATCAAGAATAAGGGACTTCCCTGGTGGTCCAGTGGTTAAGACCAATTGCGCTTCCAATACAGGGGGCATGGGTTCGATCCCTGGTCAAGGGAACTAAGATCCTGCATGTTGAATGGCCAGAAAAAAA